>NC_089141.1:82936472-83594831 GCF_009819655.1 Sylvia atricapilla
TTTTTTGCCTTACACCTACCTGGATTTTCCTTTGCTCAGACTTGGAGTTGTTGCTTTGGTCCTTTTGCTTTGTGTCTCTGAGAAGAGATTTTCCTTCCCCTTAGCCTTCCCTTTTCCAGGCTGAATGAGCCCATCTTTCTAAGCTTCTCCCCAGCCACCTTAGTGGCCTTCAGTAGGACTTTTTCCAGTTTGTTCACATCTGCCTTGTCTTGAGGTACCTAGAGCTGGCCTCACCAGTGGGGAAGAGAAAGGAACAAACACTCCCTGAACTCAGGGGAAGACCAACCAAGCCACTGTTTGGTGAAACTTCCAGTTGCACTGATCCCTACAGGGAAGATCTGGAGTTGAAATGAAGCAAACCCTATCAGAAATGTTGCTGGTTTTAAAACCTGAAAAGTTTTATGGATAAAAAATAACACAGGAATGGAGACACAGGGTTCTTCCTGAAATTTCCTGGTGACTGACAATGCAAGATTTCTTGCCACCTTTTACCTCCAGTCTCCAAATATACTCAGATATATCTACCAGAGAATCACATAAAGGAGCTGAAGTCATCTCACCCTACAGCTCCCCATATCATCTCTATCCTGCATATTGCCACACTTGAAACAGGGAAGTAGAAGGTGGTAGGATTTCTCTGCACCTATTTAAGTACAAAGAGTACTCACTTAAACTATTAGAGAAGCCAGCATTGATATATAAACAATCTCAGCAATATTCAAAAGAAGACATTGTCTAAGTAATTTGTGTTGTTTGAATCCTGCTATCTTTAGTGGTTATTTGCCTATGCTGCTTTAACCATGTTTTAGCTCTTTTCCAGGAAGAACCAGAGCTCTGTTCCTTTTGCATCAAGACTCATTTTTCTCAAGTGGTAGATGTTTCTTAAAAACCTCCTTTTTATACCTCCTGTATATGCTGACAAACTCTAGATGCACTTTTTCAACAACATCTTCAATTACTCAGCTGTCAACAAGATTCAGCAAGGTTTTAAAGTATTTTCTAAGAGTAGCTGGAGCAAGTGTTTGCTGATTGTTTATCTGACTGCCATCCAACATATTTATCTTATACTTACATATAGTGAGGCTTAAAATTAAACAGGTGACAATTCCAGAACAAACTGAAGGTGGTATTTCTTCCCCAAAACACGGTTCAACTAGGTACAGGATGTTGTAGATGCTAGAAGGTTTCGTAAAGTTTAAAAAGCCGCAAGAAAAAGTCCAAAATAAAAATTCATAAAAGCTATTAAACACAAAGATATCATTTTTAGCTCAAGATGTCCTTGGACTAAAGATATGGAAGGGATAGGAGAATGTACAAAAGAGAAAAGTCTACTTTTCCGTTTTTATATTCTTCTCTGAGCATTTGGTCTTGGCTAATGTTAGAAACAACATACAGAGCTAGAAATTTGGATTGGTGCTATATGGCCTTTCATATGTTCTTATGCCAGCTGCTAAGTACAACACAGCAGCAAAACCAGGATTAACAAAGCTATATTTCTAGAACTCAAAATGTCTAAAAAAAATCCAAATCTCTATGTATGTCCTATTTTATGACCAATCTCATCCATATCTTCTTTATGCCATGAATAGAAGATCAGTGAAATTTAAGATTCTGCACGGAATCTTTTAATCTGAATCTACTCCCATCTTTACAAAATTAATCATCCACGTCAAGGGGCCATTTGTGTTGCTGGATGACATGAGTAGAACCAAAGAGACCTGTAGTACTCTCACTTCAGAGCAGGATGTGTCAGCACACAGTGCAATGACTGTGTGCTTATTTTACTCATGAAGATCAACAAACAGAAGATTCTTAAGGAATAATTTTGATATTACTATTAGCATTAGTAATAGTATCCACTATTACAGAGCTATAAAAGAAAGACATACTCAATTTAGAAAAATGGATTAATTTCTTCGGTTATGGGGAGTGTGGGCTGGAAATAGCAAAGCTTACCTGAAAAAATCCCTAAGTAATGTCCTTGCAAGTGGCAATCCTTCCTTAAATGCATACTAAGGAATCACAAATTCCTCAAGTCTGGGTCAATTTTTCACATCAAGTCTATCTTATTTTACAAGAACAAGAAAGCTTTTGCTGTGCTCCTGGGGATTATGTCTTTGAAATCTGTAGAGGTAGACTTGTTTCAGGCCAGTTTTATTTTGCTTTTTCCTCCATATCTTTCAAAACTTTGCTTTCAAAAAGCTCTTGTGGCTTCAGAAATCCCTATTTAATACATAACTGCTGATGCACTAGACACTAATGCATTATTTATTATTTACATACTTATTACATGCTAGCTTCAACATCCTACCTTTGTAGGTGTAAGTGCTTCATGAGGCATTGGCATTTCTTCTGTAGTTTTCTATTTAATGAGAAGCAAAAGTCTACTTGCTAAAACCCCCCACAGTTCAGTATTCTGAGGGCCTATATTATGCAGGATCAGGAATCTCAATCCAGTGGATTCAACTGTAGCCTGCTAAAGCATTTCTGAACTTTATACTCAATCTGGGGTTTAGCTGCTGTGTGACAAGAGGATAACTTGGCTAAATCAAATTGAGGAATTTCTTGTATAAGCTGATCCTTACTACAACACACAATTCAGAAAAAAAAAAAATCATAACCAGCTAGAATCCTCAAGTCTATTTTGCTTTATCTGACAATGTTCTGTGTGACAATGCAGTTTGCTGCAGAAAGCCTTGAAATAACGTAAGATTTCTCCTCTACTAGTGCAAAAAACAAAACAAAACAAACCACCAAAAAAAGCCCCCCCCACCAAAAGCCATAAAAACCAAAAAAACCCAAACAAGCAAAAATTCACAAAAAACCACAGAAAACAAAGAAAATGAGGACTAGGAGCAACAGCTGTTGGTGTGATTGGAACATTTTCACAGTTTTTTCCTTTAGGTTGACTTTAGTCTGGCCTACAGTCTAAGTGACCTTTCACAGTCGGTGTGTGCCTCTGATGTACTGCTGGAACACAGCTCCCAGTTCATCTAAAATGAATCTCATTTGTGAGCCCTGAGCCCACTTCATGGTGTGAGAAAACCACAGTAAGGGGAGGCAAAGAAGAAAGCTCTGCTGGCCTGAACCAAAAGGCTGATGCAATACAGCCACAGAGGTAGCAAAGCAGAAAAGCAGGAGATGCTGGAGGATGTGTTGCCTTGCTCAGGGCATCCAGTTTGCATAGGAGGTGTGGCCACCTGGGAGAACTGGGAAAGGCAGCTTGGCTCTTTCTGCTCCCAGAACATAGATGTTCTCTGTGGGCAGCAGAGAGTCTTGTGTCTGTTCTGATTTCCCACTTTGAATATAATTTTAGCAGGAATTTCAGGGAGTGAGACTTATACTCACACACATTCTTAAGATCTTGAAATGCCCTGGTTTGCCAGTGGCTTCCTCTTTGTCCCAACACAGCCTATTAAAATGTTTTAGCAGTAAAAAGATTTATTCTGCTTCATCCTTATTGACATCACTGGGAGAAATCTCAAACAGGAGCTCATACAACTGTGTTCTAGTTCTGTTTCCAATCTTTTCAGCAATTACTTGAATCATGGCATAAAAATAGACTTCCAAAATCTGTAAATGATGTCAGCTTTCAAAAGAGCTGCAAAGACTCTGGATTAGATCACAGCTCAAATTATGTGGTTAAATTTGAGATAGGGTCAGCAAAATCAAAAATCAATACAATGAAACTTGTTAAAACTAAATGCATTAGCTGTGTGGAAAAAGACATGAACGCAATTCAAGGGCTATGTTTATTTATTCACAATGCCATCCTTTCTGAGAAATATCAACAAGCTGAAGAGAGTCCTTCAGAAAAGTAGAGAGAAAGCAGGTTTAAGAGTCATGAGTAAATCATGGATAAGTTTGATTTTTTTAGTTCTGAAAAAAACCTCAAAACAGTAAAACTCTACTAAAAGTTGCATAGATTGTAGAATTTTCTCTTGAAGGCTTTTTTACAGCTGATCAAATAAATTTCTGTTAAGGTTTATGTAAGTGTCCTTGAATCCGTTTCAACACAAAAGGTACTGGATTGCCTCTTGAAATTTTCTGCTTCTTTACATTTCTATTCTTTATTATTATGAAGCACCACTGCCTTTATAAAGAATGGAGACTTGGGGACTCTCAAAGTCTCCACAGCATCAGAAGCACTCCTGTTCAGGTATGAAAAGCTGATATTCCCAGTACATAAATATCTGGAGCTGTTGAAGTGTCTATAGAAGAAGTCACTAAATAGATACCAGTTTTTTACTCCTCCTTAGAAGTAAGTTCACTCACAGAAATGGTGAAAGAAAAAGAATAATTCCTTTTAGATGCACATTTTGTTTGTGTTAATATTAGGTCATACAGGCTTTTCCAGGGAGAACAAAAGGCTTTTCATATACAACATAATTCGTAAGATGCTGAGTCAGGTGAGAATATTTGTTTAGGGAGTGAGTAACATAGGTCTTCCACTAGCACGTCTTTGTCATTTGAATCAACTTAATTTCTGAAGTTACAGGTAAGTATTTTCTTATAAATGGCCAGAGAAAAAATTTTACTCCTCTTTTTTCTTGGAATCTTTTTTATTCTTACCTAGCATTTACTGTTTGAGTATTAAAACTGTGGGAATTTGCAACGAATGAGAAAAATGTCAGGAAACTTATGGCTTTCTTAAAGAAAATAAAGAAATTTTTTCTTTGCTAAATAAAATTTTTGTCCTTTCTATCTCGGCAGAGAAGCTTTTTGTTCCTGAACAAATTATCTCAGGGATAACTCCCATTTCATAAGAGATGTG
This sequence comes from Sylvia atricapilla, assembly GCF_009819655.1. Lineage (NCBI taxonomy): Eukaryota > Metazoa > Chordata > Aves > Passeriformes > Sylviidae > Sylvia > Sylvia atricapilla. The sequence goes on from NC_089141.1 coordinate 82,941,247, forward strand.
AAGTAATCACAGCCAAGGCAAGGATGACTGATTGTTTGGTGCCACTCTAGTTGCTAATCTTTGGAGGGACATTCAGGCTATTAAACAGCCTGTCCCAGTCTGCCAGCATCCCTGCAGCCAGCTTACCAGGTTTTGTGTTTGCCAAAATAAAAATGCCTTGCAGGGCTCTGGCAATCAGGCAGAGTTGCCATGGTAACTGGAAAAATGGTGGCAAAACAAAAACAAAGCTCTAATAATACTTCAGGAATTATTTACCTTTTTATCTCCAGTATTCAGTGGTATTGCAGGCTTGTTTGTTAACTGTTTTGTGTCTCATAAACTACTGTTGAAATTCCTCAGCCTGTGAGGTCTCTTGCAGAACTTTAGTGTCCCTGTTCAGCAGATTTACCTGATACATTTTCAAAAAAAATACATATAGGTACAGAAATTTTTCTTGGTTTTCAGCCTCATGTGTACACTTATTGCAATAATTTGATTTTGAAACCAGTTTAAGCTTGCCAATTTTAATCACTGGAGCATAAACGTGAAATAACATAGAGCAGGCCATCCTAAACAAGGCAAATTTCCTTAATCTGTGATTTTGCTGGCTCCTGCTAACAGTCTTAAATTGCACTGTCCACTTAACTTTACAGTTTGGTGATGGAAATGACTGTACAGTTTCTTTGGGGTTTTTTTTTTGGTTTTTTTTTTTTTTTTTGGTTTTTTTTTTTTCTTTTTTTGGTTTTTTTTTGGTTTTGCTTTTGGGTTTTTTTTAGTTGTGTTAGGTTAGTTCAGGTTAGTTCACGATCTCCTGTTTTTGAATTTGTGGGGCAGGTTTATTTCGAAACCTAGTGCATAATATCTTGGAAACAAACCTGGGAAACCCATCCATTATGATCACACATTAACCTTTGAAGAGGTACCCTTGCTGCAAATTGTGTGGAATATCCCTACTCAAGAGCAACATTTTCATCCTTCCCAAGGAAGATTATAAGCAAAAGTCTAGTAACAACCACTGCAATCAAATGACAACTTTCTATAAACACAGCTACATGACACAATTACTCTAAATGTTCCCTGTGAAAGCTCTTCACATACTGCACATTCTGGTTTTAGCTCCAAGACTCTGTAACACTTTATTAAAAACAGACCTCAGAGACACTTCTTAAGCAAGAACAGAGAATATTACTCCAGTAAATCAGGTTTCAAACTGTTTTGCAAAGCAGTTGGGCATTAATGAAATTGTTCCAAAGGTCACTTGGTTTAGTTCAATTTCCCACTAAGTGGAGATGAGAGCTCAGTGAATAATTAATAGCAAATGATTGAATGAATTTTCACTTTTCCATTGTAGTTACAAGCTCTTTCAGCAAGTCACCATAATCTCAAGGATGTTTTGAAATCATTGCCTTGCCTATTTTCCAGTTTTTTCTTTTCATGCAGTGTTTGGGCTGGCCCATCTCTTGGCATTACAGCATAACATGCTCCTTCATCTCTCCTTGCACTGGAAATACAAGTCAGCAGCAGGAGACATGCTGTAGCCATGATAGAGTGCCACAGCTCATCAAACATACCTGAAGGATGAGAACTGATCCTAGAAAACACCCAAGAACTCACAGGTATTTCTGAAAGTTTTACATTAAATACAGTAGGCCACCGGATGCGATGCATTTGTTCATTGCTTATTTAGCAGGAAAAGGTTAGACAAGAAGCCAGATACTTGAGGGGGCTTGTCTGCAGCTTTAAAGTCTAAAAAAAGAGTGCTGTCACTGCATACCCTACAATCAGTGTTTTTTTAAAGCTAAGAGAGCAATTCAGCTGAATGATAAAACTGCTGACCACAGTGATTAAACAAAGAACATGCAGTATCTTAAGAGCAGCAGCCCATCAAAATCAACAATTCCAGGCATCAGCAGAGGTTCCAAAAGCCTTATGATAGACTGGATAACCATATACACAATAAAAATGCTTCTTGAGAAGGAAAGGAGGTACAGCCTGTCTGCAGGCACCTGCAATAAGTAATCAGGAATGTCTAACTCAGTAAGTCTGAGAGATATCATTGCAACATAAACAGAGTAGATTTTCTTGGTTGCACACTTCAAATTTAACATGTTTTTCATCTGGATTTCTTCCTACAACACCAAACTCAGTGACCAGTTTTTGTGTTACATCACATTTGCCTTTTTTTTTAAAAGACTTTCACCACAGGTTACCTCTGATACAAAATACCAGCTGGACATTTTGCCAGGAAATTTTAGTGTTTTGCAGATTAAAAAAAGGTTTTGTCCTTTAGACACAATGAGAGTAATTAACTGTGCTCCTCAAACATGGAGTTCAGATACTACATTGTTCTTGCAGGGATCAGTGCAGAGACAGGGCTAGTGGTTTTGCACATACAGGTGTAAGACACATCTTTGCTCTGGCTCCCTGGCTTGGCTGTCACTGGGGTGATCATCATATTAAAGTCAATGGCAACAAGATTCTCCTCTCACCACTGAATGACTTTTGCTTTGCTGTTTCAATTGTGATGATACCAAGATATTTGGTTTACAACAGGCAATACAGGGAATACAGCTCCTGATGGCAGACTAGCATCTCCCTGTTTAAAAGACCATGGGAATAACCATGAGGAAAGGAAATGTAAAATGGGAAATGTAAAAAAGGAAACAAGAATAATTTGTTAAAAAGGATAGCAAGCTCCCTCTTTTTCATAACAAATGGTTTCTTCTCTCCAGTAGACTGCAACTCTTCTGTACATTGGGAGAATGTCTTCTGATGGGGGAGCAATTCCCTAGAGCTAGCTATTTTTATATCATTGTTTTGATGTTTAATAGAACTCTTGATTTTTTTTTTTAATGTCTAGATGCATGGCTAAAGTGCTCTTTGATTTTTAGTCTTCAGAACACCTGGGATGGAGTTTAAAAATCAGATTTTATACAGGAAAGTCAACCTATCTGTTAAAAACCTGCCTCCCAATTGTTTCACTTGATGCTTGTGAGTTCTTACACTAAAAGAAATACAGAGTAATCATTTCTTTTCTCTGGGTCACTGAAAATTTAGTAACTATACATTTTCCATCCAAAATGGTCATGACAGCTTTCCATAACTTTCTGTGATTTTTTTTTTTTTAATATGCCAGAATAATTTTGTAGCATCCACACATTGTCTAACCTCATTATTCATCTTTCTTTCCAGGTAATTTATGGATCTGTTAAGCAGATCTCCTTCTGAGACCCCACTGTTAACCTCTTCTCTTGTAACATTTTACAATATGTTTTCCTTTGTTTCCTGCTTCTTAGTCTCAACGACAGCCACCTTTCTGGCTATGCTTGCCTTGCCCTCCATACTTCCGTTTAGCTCCAGAATGATTTCCAGCAAATCCTTTTAGAATATTTTACCTGAAAACATCCATCTTGTTTTCTGCTTTTAGGCTTTGTGACTGATGGTAAGAGAAAATGAGAGTGTGGAGTAATATTTTATGTTTTATTTGCCTAAATCTTTTTTCTTAATTGTAGATGTATAAGTGCTATGCTGACAGCGTTCAGTGAGGTAAGAAAAACAGCCTGTTACCTACATGAAAAAGGAATGGATTTGGCTGTTAAAGAGTTGGTTACCTAACTAACAGGACAAGGACTGAACAATAAATATGAGACAAATAAAAGTAGAAATATCTCTTATTAAAAATTGTTTCTGATTTTGTGTTTGAAAAACAACTTTGACGGCTGTAAAGTAGTTTTATCCACAGGTACGTTTGTGCTCTTGTTTGCATTTGGAGTGTGTTAAAAAAAAAAAATTAGAGCAGCAGCTGGGAGGAAGATGATTAATCACAGAGGGAGCTAAGCCTAACCCCCCCTGTAGAACCAGCTTTCCCTTAATGCACAACCTTGTTCATGCTGAGCAGTATCTTGCTCTGCGAATCATCTCTCCAAGATTAATGCTGCTATTATTTTCAAAAATGAAGCCCCACTGAAGACAGCGAGGTTTGCAAGGCATTTAATCAAAAGGCAATGGGATTATATGTTTTGCAGTCAAAGTACAATCAATCCTAGACTATGAATGGCAATAATTTGTTATAAAAGAGAAAATAAAGCTCAGTATCAGTTTTGAATCATTTTGATGCTCCTATTACCACTTCTGTCCCTGATTTAGATTCAACTTAATATACTGGGATCAGAAGTTAATTGGTGCAGAGCTGATTCAGAGGTGGATCAGATTGCCTAAACTCTTGGCACTGAAGGTGCAGGGCAGATGATGAGGGGCACAAACAGTTTCAGCCTCCTGATTTTAACTTGCCACCACACTTTTGCCATGGCCCTCAGCATTCATCTAACTTGTGCTGATGAACGTAAAAGAAACAGCTAATTATTCCCAGCTACCCTTACTGCAAAATTCCTCTTTTCAGTACACTCAGCTTTTTTTCCCCTCATTTCTTTGTTTTAATTCTATGTCTCAGCTCATCCCTTCACTTACTCTGGGAAAGCACCAGACCTTTACCCACATGTTTTGAAACTTCCTCATCAAGGTCCTGAAGTATGCACAACTGGAGTCAGCAAGGCTACGTAGCTTCTTAATACATAAGAAGCTAAGTATGGGCTTAAGCACATACTTAAGCACCTTGATGAACTCTCTGAATTTGTGGATAAACACTCTATATAAGGTCAGATCTTTGATTAAGCTGGGAACAGATTAAACTGTTCACATCTGTGTTATAAAGACATAGAAATTCAGGAGAAAACATTGGAGAATTCAGATGTTTCCCTCTGAAACTACTAATGGGAAATACAGCATTGCTGGAGACACAGAATAGATGAGAACTTTATGGGGCTAGTATTGGGTTTTCCAAGCATTCTGTGATCACCCTTCCATCTGATTTATGAACTCACAGATCAGTTTAAATCAAACGTTAAAAAGCAGGAAAAAAAGCCCAAACATGAAATTTTCACAAGTTTCATGAGCCAGTAGAAACTACAGGTCCATGGTTGGCTGAGTCCTGTACACTCAGACAAAGGAAGACTGTGTCTCCTGCTGTAAGTGTTCTTAGGTCTTGGGGCACAACCTGAAGCTCTTGTAGGTGTTGGGGACAAAGGAAAAACTGTGTTGAAAATGGGGTTTTATTAGCTTCATGCCTCATTGGAACAGTTTGTTACCAAAGGTGTCAAAGCAGGCTGCACTTAAACAGCATGGGCATGTACAGGACTTGGCTTGCTAGTTACATTTTAACATTTGTTACAGTGAGTAATGGAGCACTCTTTAAATCCCTTGCTTTTTCATTAATATTTTCCCTAATTCATCACAGGACTTTAGAAACTGCAATACAATTTCTCAGAGTAGAAGCTACTTCAGGGATATTTCAGATACAAATTTTTTTTATTTCAGCTGAAAGAAACTTGGCATTCAGTCCCTTTTGGCAGTTGGTCATGCCAGAAGAGCTATTTAAAGATGCCTTGTTTAAGGACTCTGGTTGTTCGACCTAGGCAGGATGCCAGGTGCCCACCAACCTGTTTTATCACTCTTCTCCTCAGCAGGACAGGGGGAGAGGAAAATAAAATGCAAAAAGCTGATGGGTTGAGATAAAGACAGTTTAATAAAGCAAAATCAAAGGCCAGAAGGAAAGGTAAACAAAATATTAATTTTCTACTGCCCATCCAGCCACTTCCCATGAAGCAGGGTTTCAGAAGAAAAACGTGATAATACTGAATGGCCCCCATCCTCCTCCCCCTTTCCCCTAGCTTTTATTGTTGAGAAGAGATCACATGGCATGGAATACCCCTTTGGCCAGTTTTGGTCAGCTGCCCTGGCTATGTTCCCTTCCAAAATCTTGCCCACCCCCAGCCTCCTTGTGAGGAGGAAATGTTGAGAGAGACGATTGATGGATGGTGTGTGAGCACTGCTCAGCAGTAGTCAAAACACTGGTGTGTTACCAGCACCTTTCTATCTAACAGTACAACGCACAGCACTGTGAGGTTTGCTTTCAAGAAAAGAAGCTCCACCTCAGATACCCAGTGAAAAGTATCCTGTAATTCCCCTAGGTCCCTGTGATTCTTTGGAGGAAGATGGAGCAATAACATTATAGGTCTAATCTACGTTGGTCACATATCAGTGCTTTCTAATGCTTTATCTAGTCTAGTAGCAAGTGCTCTCTGCTTCCAGTGTAGCCACTTTCAGCTATTCTATATGACAGATATGCATAATACCTGTGAATATTTTCTCTGAAAGCAAGTGCAACAGCTCACTGTCATAGCTCAGGGAAAAAAAAAAAAAAAAAACAACCCCACAAACAGCAAATCCAACAAAAAACCCCTTTGTAATGTAGCTTTTTAGCAAATTCTACTGTTCTGTCTTCTACTGCTTATTCAACAAGAACATCATACTTGGAAATCACCTCCTGTGATATGACCCTGTGGAACACTAATACAAGGTATTAAAAATATTTGTTCATTATCATACACCAGATCAACATCCTTGAGGGATTCTGTAGAGACAAACAGCACTCAAACAATTCCCTGTCATTAAATTACACCTAAAAGATTAATGTATTAGGAAGGAGACAAACTACACACATTCACTATCTTCATAATCACTCAGAGGATGCCTGTTGAGCTGGAATATGTACTTTATGTTATTTTATTGCAAAAAAAATAAAAAAAAATAAAATAAAAAAAAAATTATTCAGATTTTCCTAAAAAATGCCAGCTTTCATGTACATGCCGTGGGCAGATGGTAGCCCCTAAGAAGACATATGTATGCACATATGCTTTAATATTTGTATTCACAAATGACTTTAATATTAAAACCACTCTAATCCAGAAATTCTATTCCTGCATTCTGTGAACATCAGAATGTGTGATTGCTGAGGACTTCTACCCAAGGAAAACCCCACTGAGAAAGCTTTACAGCTATTAATTATGCTTGCACATCTCTGAGGGAGAGAGAAAATGAGTAATTCCTTTTACAGCCCATTTACAACACTCAATATTTGTCAAGCAGCTCCGCTTGTGATTCTGAATTCGAGACAAGTCAGGCTGTCAGGGCTCTATTGAAAATCTGTACTAGACCGTAGTGAGACTCCTCCCGAAACAAAATCTGGCAATGAAAAGGACAGAACACAAGACTCTATCAGACTCCATAGGTCTACCTACATAAAAGTTATTAGAGGAAATACAGAGAATGTATTAGCAAAAAACATAGAACAAAGTTCTCAAAGAGAGAGTTTTGTTCGAGGAACAAAACTCTTTTCCTTAGTAGTTTCTTGTTTGGCTGTTGCTATTTTTTTTCCCATTCGCATACTAACGTAAAGAGGAAAATGGGAAAAGCGAAAGAGGGTTGGACTGAAGGAAAACTGAAGGATCTCTTCCTTTGTGAGGCAGAGATTTCAGCTTTTAGCTGAAATACAAATAGGTGCATCAAACAATAAGGTAACATCCCAATGTACACACATGACATGTTGATAAGGAGAGCAACAGCAACTCATTCTGGAAGCAACAGTTTGCTGTATGTGTTACAAAGTACTAAAAGTCCAGAAAAAATAAAATGTAAACTTGCTAAAACAATGGGGATTATCTTCTCAATTTATTTTGAGCTCAGAGTGGCTCAGGTATTTTATTACATTTCCTTCAGTACATACCTCAACAGATGAGCAACATATATTCGTTCACCAGGCTGACACAATATTTAAATGACTGGCTTAGTGAAATCTAAGCAGTGTCTCCAACAATGAAATGTGACAGAAAAAATTGTCAGATATATTCAGTTAACATTCCTTAGGTAACAAATATGAAAATGAAGATTCGATTTAGTGTGCTGAGTCTCAGAGTAAGAACACAAAACACACTACAGCTTTTTTTTTTTCCACGCAAATTTTCTCTAAGAGATGTTGCTTTCAATTTCAGGATGAAATAAATGATTCAGTTTTGATCTCTGATGAAATGCGAAAGGAAAAACCTCTTTCCCTTACTTCCATTAAAACTAACATGAAGTCCTTAATATAGTAGGAAGGTTAATATATTAGTTTTCCTCAGCAATCTCTCCACCAAGTCAGCGAGTACCATCACCAGCTAATAAATGATCCAAGGATAGTAACAGTAATCTCCAACTGAAAAATAAATACCAAGATAGTAGTCCTTTGGGAGGTGACAGAAAATAATTGAAAACACAACTTCTTTATTTAAAATATATTAAACTGTAATTTTTAGCTGAGTCCGTGTGGCTGAATCTGGGGGAGTGAGAAATCCAAACAACAGAAACCTATTAGCCTTGCTTATGAACAGTATATAAGAGAAATTATAACTGCAGTCACCTATTCTGTCTTTCGACTGAAATATATAGTTGTTAACCTATGAGACAGATCCCATAAAGATGTTGGTGGGGGGTTCTCAAACCAGAGGGGAGGTGATTTCCTGCAGTTGCTGCCTGTCCAAAAGGAGTTACACTCTGCCAGTGGGAAGGCACAGCACTGCAAGGAGAAAGATGGTGTCAGTGTCTCCTGAGAGTGAGGAACAATGGTTCTCTCACAAGGTCCCATGGCAAAAGGGACTAATCCTTGAAGGCTTCTTGCTGCCTTGTCCGTGGGCATCTTATGGGGTAACAGCTGAGTTCCTCAACCCCATGGCATTATTTCCGTGCTTGACCATGGGATGCTTTCAGGTTTCCAGGTCTATGTTCCTACTAGGCCAAGACATCTTCCTACTAGGCCAAGATCTGACAGCCCATCAGCCCTCCTTAACCTCATTTTTCAGAGAGAGAAAACCCATGGCTATAGAGAGCTCCACCATGCTGTTGAGCAAGTGTTCCAGATTACTAAGCAACCAAAATCATGGAGACACTGTAGCTCTCCCCACTGAGGAAGACTTGATGCAAATGCCTAGAGATAAAAGTACACAAATAACAAAATTAAATTCTTGAGGAATTAATACATCATATCAGTGTCAACAAAATTTCTCCCTCAACTCCTAAAAGTTGACTGACAAGATCCTTCGATATCGATGCATCTTCAGGGCAGCAGTAGAGAAGTAAGCCTTCAGGTGGAAATTTAAAGTTAATTTGAGAAGCAGAACAGAAACACAAGACCCAAATACACAGTTGTCAGTATTCAATACATCTGTGTTGGTATTGACTGGATGGTCATGTTCTCTGCCTGCCCTCTGCCTTCCTCACCACCAAGAGCCAGGAAATGCTTGTGCTTTTAATCCTTCCTGTAAAGGGAAATAGGCTTGGTTACATCTCCAACTTTATGTTGCAATCAATATCGGTAGTGGTTCTTAAAGTCCAGTTTACTATAAAGACTGAGAGATAATGTTTGTTCTCTTCCAACTCTAAATACAAGGGAATGAAGCGTGATTTCAGTGCATTGACTATTTCCCTGCAAATAAAGTCACACACTGAAGTTGCATGTTTGTGTTTATTCTCACCACTCATCAGGTGTGCACATGCATAGTAATGGCAGTGTTCTTGTTCCAATTTGGTCTGTGTCACTACTGTGACTCTTAACGGATGCTTTGTGCATCATGTTTCTGCAAATTGCTTTCAAAAAGAAGTCTTGCATTTCTTTGGGCTACAAATCAGAGAGGAAAAGCTGAGATGTACAATACAATCAAAATCGTTCATTTATTTCCCTAAGAATTCAACATAAGAAATCCTTTAGATATTTAAAAAAGAAATAAACTGCTATGAACAATATAATTCACCAAACTATTGACATCATACTTGCAGGTCTGTAAGTGAAAACTACAAGCTGTTCTAGAAATAAGTGACAAACCAATTTTATTAGTCCCAATTCTTATGCTGATTTATTGGAAATGTTTTCCTTTTTTTCAGTTTCTTCAAAGATAAGTCAGGAGTAACGAACCATATTCTTTTCAGCATTCTTCATACCTATTGGCTTCAAAGCATGCTATTTACCTGGGAGCATTTGAGTAAAACCATACTACTCTATAAACAGTGGTAGCCCCGAGACCATTGAGCTTTCCTGCATAGCAGCAGGCTTGAACACCAGGATCTCTCCTTGATACCTCTCTAGGTTAGTCCTTGAAGTTGAGAGAATCCTTACTCAGTAAGTGAATTTGGAATAAGAACATATACACTTCACTATTTTATCTAAGTGATATAAAACATTGATTGCACATACACAATCTTTTAGATATAAACCATTGACCAAGTCTGGGACTGAGTCTGAATCCAGCTGCACTAAAATCCCTTTCTGAGGAATTTAGAATACATTTCTAAAAGGTGCTTTCACAAAGTGCTTTCTGAACCTCATGATTCAACAGGAAGGCATCCCTGACAGTTTTGTCTGACCGTCCTCTAGGCAGTAAACACTCCAGTGTACCTTGCCAGCAAATCCTGATAAAATACTGCCACGTTTTCCACTGAACTTTGTTATGTCACTGGCTTGTATCAATAGAATATGTTGTTACTCATCTCTTGAGAGTGAAGTGCATGACTCCACCTGTGGCAATCACGCAACACAAACACTCTATGTAGTCTATAAAATGTTGGTGGTCTGCCGCATGGGCACGTACTTCCTATGTGATATGAAAAAAACCTTCAGAAAATATTACCTGTATTTACAGAAGCAGTGGTACAATACAGGAAATTAGAAAGATCAGAAAGAAATGCAAAATACAGTGCACTACTGAAATTTGTAGGTACTTTTCCTGTGTCCAACACCTTGCTCTCAAGATACTTAATCCAGACTCCCTACTCCTGGGAGAGTTACGTGCCTACCAACACTGTCAAGCACTGAAATTGGCACAGCCAAGCAAAGTTTTAATCCACAAACAAGAAAGCTACAAAGACCTAAAGCAGCACAAGCATATGTAACCGCAGCTGAAGCTTCAGCTTACCCTGCCAAGCATGCCTGCCTCCTTGCTTCACATGGGATGGAGTTCAATATCCAGAGAAAACAAGCAGATTCTCCCTTTGAGGTAGTGGAAAGATGACTTTTCATCCAAACCAACACAATTTATTCATAGCTAATGTTATCTTAGACACAGTGATTAATCACACACAATGATTAGATGCAGTAATTAAATCCATTAATTAAATACTGTTGTTTACCCACATTTCATTAGTGAGTTTCATTCCTTCAAAATATCATTATAATTAAAATTATTTGTTTCACTTTAGTCATAAACAGTGAAATTCACCAAAGAGCTAAGAATGGAAGTGCATCAGTTCAATTCCCAACTGCCCAAAGCTTTTTCTTATCCCTGTGTAGCATTAGAAATGCCTGAATTCATAAGGTACTTCTTTGTTTGACTTTAATCCTCATTAGGAGGCTGACTGTGCCCAAAAGGTGGCTTGGAGTAAAAACAGCTAGATTAGAGCCCAAAACCTCTGTAAGAGAACACATTCCCTCTCCTCATTTTGGTGGGGCTATTCAGATCACACCAAACCAACATGAGCTCCAGCTACCACATTCACATGGCATCTAGGTGAAGAGTAGAGGCAGGAGATATTCAATAATGTTAGTTTATAAGATAAGAAAAGTTGGGAGAAAATTCTTCCCTCAGCGACTAGGTATCCAAATTCCCAAGATTCATTAACTTCAGGATTGCCCTGTGTTGCAAAGTTGCATAGATCCGGACTGCAATGCCCTCCGGTAAGGACAGGTCAAATATAACACAAGATTCACTAGATCAATCAAGAGCTGTTATCAGAGCCTGTGGTAAGGATTGTCTTGATCTTTGTTCCTACATTTTCTTTATTATTTTTCCACTGTCAGCATTCTATTGTGTGGGAGGATTTAAAGCCCTTGAAGTTGAAGGAGGAATCAAACCCAGTGCCCTCATCTCTAGGGCAAAAGCTGTTACATTCTGGGGATGAAAATATTTTTGGTCTGTACCACTTGCACAAACCCTGTGTTAAGTTCTTCAGACCTAATTGAAGCGAGACCCCAGGGCAATGGTATTATTTTTTTGAAGTCCTGAGTAGGATGCCTAAGGATGCAAAAGAAAAGCACTCTTTAAACATCCCTATCCTTATTTTGTCTAGCTCTGAGTATCAGGATGTGGGGATCCTGTCAATCTGTACTAAACTACCCCTGTAGGGAATCAGACTGTCTGGACGTGCTCTGGATAAGATTCCTCATTTTAAACTTCAAAGCACATCATTGGATATAACACAGAATTGAGATGCCTTGTTAATTAATATGGAGGTACCTACGTAACAGAGCATGGTGTCAATAAGAACTGGGAACACTCCTCTCTCCTAAAAATAGTCTCGAAGAAAAAGGGAATTAATGAAACTGTCCCTGAATTTTTTATCTCCCTAAAATTCTTCAAGCAAAGCACCTCAACCTTTCTCAGAGGCTCCTGATCATAAGCAGAGATTTCCCAGCATTTTCCTAAAAGGCAAACTGTGATGCTTTTCCCTAAGCTGTGACACATGAATTTTAAAGTCACAATTCAATCTCCATGCAACAAACAGGGTATACTCCTGGCTGAAAGTTTGTAGGTTACCTCTCTGCAGGAAGAAATACTTGGCCAGATTCTTACTTCTTGTTTTGAATTTGTCAGACCACCAGAGCTCAAGGGATAAATGAAGCTTTAAATTACACAACAGATTCACAAACTTTGCAAAACAGGGAAATCTCTTAATTCTGGAATGATTCCATGTAATATCATCATCTTTTGCTAGCAGGATGCCAACTGTGAAATGAGAGATGGGGTGTAATTACAATTGTCATCACAGGAGAAGAAGCAACAACTGAGGAAGCAATAACAGCCATGACAAAGAATGTGAAAACTCCAGAGAAAAATGCAAATATTAAGCAAACCAAAACCCTACCTCCACCTCAAAGCATCTCTCTGCCTCCATCCTCCTCGCCTCACAACTCATCATCAGATATCTGGGGTCATACAAATAACCCAAAATAAAGACACATCATTGTGCAGTATGTCTACTGCACTGTGGAATATGTATAATCATGATCATGGCATTCTCTGGACCAACATGTTAAAAAGTATAATTATGTCTAAATAAAGTTAATGGGCTGGAAAATGGCTCAACAGCTTAAAATATCTAATGACTTTGAGAGCAGCTTAATTATAACTACATTAATTCTAGGCTCATGAATGTACTCATTTATTGTAACAGTCATGAAAAAAATACTTGAGTCCCAGTACAGAATTTTTGCTATAAGAGCTTTTTAAAGTAATTTTCCTATTTCTTTCAAAGCTACTTCCCTTTAAAAAAATCCTATGCTCCAGCATCATAAAGGATCAGAAATTTCAGCTGGTTTAATCACATAGCAGGCACAGCAATATGGCAAGATGCCCACCTGTGCAGAGCTCAGGAATTAAAATAGTTTTAGGAAACACAACATGCCAATGTGCTGGTTTTCCAACAGAAGAGGAAAAGTGCAAAGGCTGTATCTTGCAAACACTTATCAGTGTTTTGCTGACAAAACAGGAGGTAGTGTTCCACACAAATCTATCACCCAGGCTTCAGTGTTATTCAGTATTTTTTACTAGGAGAAAAGAAGCCGAAGTTAAACTTTCTACATGAAATAAAATTCAAAGAAAACTGAACAAACTAGGGAAATGGTTTGAGGAAAACAGAACTAAATGCAACAGGAAGCAACACAGATGCTGAACCTTTGATATTCAGCTCTGAGCTGGATGGAAACACTGCATTTTTACTTGAAATTTAAAACAATTAATTAGAGAAAGGAATAACAAGAACAGTCAGAAGTTTGTGAATTGGAACTGGCTGTTCAGAAAAGTGCATGAAGGGCAGAAGAAAGCTAGGTAATTTCAACCTTGTAGAAAACAGGTATAGGGCTAATAAGTCCATCTCTTGTATGGGAAAACCTCAACATAATGACTTTAAATTGTACTAGAAGAATTCAGTCAGATATAATGAAAAGTGAAAAAAAAAACCCCTAACGGTGATGCCTGAGTAATGAGCAAGCCATGAGTACAGCCCTCCCATGCAGGCACGTTCCAGTCTTCACTGATGAAAGAACAAGTTTGGAGTGTGCTCCTGGGGTCATCTGAGCCCTGGCTGGGCTTGACATTGGACCTCTCTCTTTTCATCAAGAACCTAAAGCTGCTGTAACTTCATACTGATTTTGGTTTTTGTCTAGAAGGAAATAGATCCTTCACAAAAGAGATTTTGAGCAATGCCTTTTAACTTTTATAGTGGATCCACAATCAGTACTGGGATATCTCATTTATAAGAAGGGAGCTGCTTCTTCGCCTGTTCTGAGTTTAAGAAGTAAGTACTCAAAAAACAAACTAACTTTGAACAAAACAAACCGAAGAGAAAAAAAAGACAAACCCATTATAATATAAAGAGGGGGGACAGGCTGATGGATTGTTCTTGTCAGCTCTTTGTGGAAAGGCATAAGACAGCTAAAGGAACAGAAAATGAATTGCCACTTCACACTCCAATATACTGTGAAGTCTCATGAGCGCTATTTTTATTCTTCTGATATTGCCACTAAGACCACAGACACTGGAGACAAACATTCCCTTTCTGAGGCCTACATGAGTGCTGAGTCCTGGAGAAAGCACTGATAAAGACAGTTGTGTGAGCATTGGGTGGGTGCCCATCTTCTGGATGTGCAAGCCTTCTGAGGCATGACATGGCTCCTCTCTCCAGTACCAACATGGCTCTTCATCTTTCAAAACCATGAGTAAACAGAATTTCATTAGTTTTTCCTTTCTGCATGCAGAAGGTAAGATGACCACAACAGGGTGACCAGAACCAGCTTCTCCATTGTCATCAATTTACTTGTAAACCTGGACTTGGAATGGAGAAACACACCAGCATTTAAAGTACAAACACTTATCCTGTTGTGAGCCACATCATTCCTGCACACCAGAGAGATCAAAACCCTTTTCAAAACACGAGAAGCACACTTGAAGTGAATACCTGACACTTGCCCATGAGCTGACATCAGAGCTCACACACTACTCTGATGTAGTGCTGACATGAGTTTTAGGTCAACACTTGAGATACTGAATATAGTTTGTCAAACAAATAGGAAAGTTAATAACGTTAAAGTAGGAAACCTTAATATTCAATATTTCATTTTTGCATATTTTATGTTTGCTGACAGTATTTAAGTTTAGGATAATATGAACATTGTTGCCATGGAAATTTAATTTGTGAAGTGTCCCAATATGCTGTGAACTAAATGATACCAAGAGGAGGTCATGGCTCAGAGATGAGAACTCTTCTGGAATTTCCAGATGTTATTAAATGAAAATTCAAACAATCTCATTATGATTATTTCTTTGCTGTTCTTGTATCCACGCCTGGAGAAGCTGCAACACAAGAGCACTTCAGGTCAGGTAGCAACCTCTCTACAGCATGCCTGAAGTCCAGATCTGTGGGGGCTTTTGTTCAGCAGATATGGGACAAAGGAGGAAAAGATCTATCCTTAAACAGTTTATTTATCTTCATCTTGTAATGCAGCACTTTTGCATTTGCTTAATAACTGAAAATTAATTGAAGTACAATTATAATGGTAAATAATAATGGCTAATAATAGAAAAAAACCAAGTGATGCACAATGCAATTGCTCACCACTCACTGACTGATGCCAGATTCCCCTTCCCAAACCAGATCAGCTCCCCTTTTGGGTAACTCCTCCCAGTTTATATACTAGGCATGACATTCTGTGGTGTGGAATATCCCTTTGGTCAGTTTGGGTCATCTGTCCTAGCTACACTTCCTCCCAGTTTGTTTTCTTTTTGTGCCTTCTCACTGGCAGAGCATGAGACAGGAAAAGATTTACGATAAACAGGACTATGGTATGTTATCAACACCATTCTTACTCTAAATCCAAAACACAGTGCAGTAACAGCTACTGAGGAGGATAATTCCTAGCTGAAACCTAGACAACAGGTCAGACCAAATCTGACTCCAGGCTGCTGACTTTAGGGGTCCAAATGCATTGGCAGGGACTCCTTTTGGCTGTGTGCTATAATGCTTTGCACTATAGCACAAATGCAAAAAGCTTGTGTAAACAATTTACTGGGAACATTTAATATTTAACTTATAATTTACATTGAGCTGTATTTAAGCGAAATTAATTTTTAAGTAAACAAGCCATCACATATTTGTTTTAAAAAAATGCCTCAAATACATTGTGCATATGAAGAAGCCGTACTAAAATGTGTTCTAAAATGAAGCGATTATTAAATAAATTGTTTTAATAATTACTAAATAAATTAAAATATTATTTGTACTTATCTAATCTATCAATTTATATCAGACCACCCTAGCCAAGATTTTAGGTCAACTAATTTAGATCTCGTTGCACCACAAATTAAAATACTGCATCAGTAGGCTAGAGTGTCCTCCTTTTTTTCAGGTTCTATTCAGTTTGATAAGAAATTATTGGAAAAGGTAGGTAATTCACAGAGACAAGAGGCTGTTCTCTGAATTTATGGGGGCAGTTATATCTGACAAGGGTTAAGTTTCAACCCTCTCCAAAACTTAAAAAAACTAAATGTTCCCCATCAGTGGAACTAATGCCAGAATGATTCAATCTTTCAAACTCATCCTCACTGCTTAACTGCCAAAGCATTTTTCTGCCTTCCAGTACACAAAACAAGCACTGGCTGGCATAACCATTACTTAAATAGCTTTGAACACAGAAATAAATAGAATGTTACCTGAAATAATAAATAAAAAAACAAATAAACAATCAAATAAATAAAGCATTATTTAAATCAAGCATATGCTATTCATTTAGTCTGTTTACATATATTTAATTTGTAAAGAAGTATCACAGAGAGATGTAGAAAATGTCTGACTATGGGTATGCTCCAACTTCCCTCTCATAGGAAAAGCCTGTTTTTCCACCTGCTCTCATCCCCTCCTCCTGATTTACACCTCCCTGGCCAAGTGCATCTGCACTAGCACTCTGACCCGCTCAGTGGGCTGAACCTGTGTGCCAGCAGCAGGGTCTGTGAGATGTGGCACAGAGAAGTGACAGACATCTTAGGAATTAGAGAGGGAGGAAATTCTTACCATGATTTTGTCTGTTCGACGTCTCACCACATGAAAGCATCATCTCTCTTGGTGCAGGACATACATGCAGGCACATGAGCCAGCTGGCATTGACACGTGTGCTGCAGGCACCGTGGCACTACAGGGAAATGACCTGACTCTCAGAGTTAGTTATTACATCTCTTTTTAAAGGACTGGCTATTCACTCCCAGCTTTGCAAACCATAAAGTGCAACCATGATGAGTCCACTCCAAAGAATCCTCTATCCTCTCTATAAGCTCCTAAGAGACCTTGGCAAAGTGACTACCTTCATTTGTTTATTTATATAGTTTTAAAAAATCTCAGTTCTAACTGAAAATGTGGGAGAAAACAGGCTGAAAGCAGAAGGCCCTCAGGTACTGCCAAAAGTCATCCCTCAGATGAAGTTAGAGTGGCTGTATTAGACTTATATCTGGCTGGAGGCATTCCCTCTTGGGAACCTTAACATTTAACTTCCATCACCATACTGTATACACTGGTAAAAGGCTTAATATTTTATTAATAGTATTTCACAAAGTATCTTACCACACCATTACATGAAGCAGTCAGGTGCTTTACTGCATCATCAGAACTACCTCTGGCACACAAGTGCACACACACATACTTTGTCCGTGCCTGACTCTCACTGGCTGAGATGGAAAGCCCTCTGAAGTGGGTAAGACAGGGAATCATTCACCAAGTTATTAGCCTAAGATAAAGCACTTGTATGATAGCATGTTTCTTACTGAGGTCAAGAGGAGCCATATGAACACAAGAGTGCAGAATTTGACCCACTGTGTTCTTCATTTTCTTGGGAGACAGCAACCACTGGCATGCAATCAGGGTAGAAGAAACAGTTCTATTACAGAACTGTACTTTTTCAGTATCTTTGCTTATTATCTGACTTCTTTAGTCTTTCTGAGGCTTTTCCTTCGTCAAAGTTCTCCAAAACAGAAGGTCTCTGAGAAGGAGGGTAGAAAGGACACTGCCTGTTTAGAGCACCTTCTCTTATAAATGCACGAATAAAGCACAAGTCACTTTTGTCAGGTTCTGGTGAAGTGGTGCGAGGTTTTTCATTATTTGGAGTGAATAAAGGCCCTTTTGATGAGATGCCACCTGTCACTCTTCCTTAACCAGCAGGTAGCCATTCTGACAGCACTGTGACAGTTGAATCCAGAACCTTTTCTTTTATATAACCTCCAAAATTCAATATAAGAAATTCTCTGAAAGATCTAAAATTCTTTCATCTCCTGTCATAAGCTATGCTTGAATTGCAGTTCGTGAAAACTTGACACACACTTTTCAGCTATCCAGAAACACTCTGCTGATTGCCATTTTTTTACCTATGTACAAAATTTTTTTGAGGTTTTTGGGTTATTTTCTTTAGTTTCCTTCTACCCTCTGCAGCTATAACATTTTTAGTAGTCCAAAAAAGGTTGGGTTTTCAATTACAGGACATCTCTATATAAATTAAGAAATACATCCCCATCCCAATAGCAAACTAACATGTAAGGCATGAAACAGAAAAATGCAAGTGAGATCATGGTTAGAGTTGATAAAAAGAGCATAATGTTATATTTATTGTTCCTGAACATTACAAAATTAATTTAGTAAATTCACTTACAACCATTGTTCTGGGTTGACCTGCCTCCTATCCGATATATCCATCCCATATATTGGATACATTGTTATGTCTCGCAGCTGAATCCCGCCCTCTTGGGCGGGTGCCTGCAGTTCTTTCCTTCTTTTTTTTTTCCTGTTTCGGCTCTTGCTTTTGCTATCTCGGCTGCCTTTGCCTTCTTCGCTTCGCGTTGCTTTGCTCTCCGGCTGCCCCTGCCACCGTTTTTCTTCCCCCCGCTGCTTCTGTTTGGTTTTTTTTCCCTCCTTCCTTCTTCCCCCCCCCCAAGGTTTGAACCGGCTCCGGACCTGACCTGACCTGAGAAGTTGGAGAAGTCCCGGGCCAGACAGAGACGCGTCAGCACCCTCCTCATCATCACAGTAACCCGTTTCCCGCTATTCGGTGTTGGGGAGTGTATTTTTGTCAATAAATCGGTTTTTCCACTTTTCCTCCAAGGTATTTTCCTTCCCGAACCCAGGGCTTGGGGGGGGAAGGGGTGGTGGAGGTTTGGTTTAGGGGACTCCTTTTGGAGGTTCTTCCCTAATTTATTCCAAACCAGGACAACCATTCTGACACTGGGATAAAAGATTTTGCTGGTCTTTTTGTAACATTTGTACCCAAGAAGTTTTGTTTTCAGCTCAAAACACTCTACTGTGTTGTGACACAGTGATGTACTACTATCTCAGTTCCCTGACACCACCACTTGCATTAGTGAACTTCCAGCCCACGTAAAACAGGAGACACACTGTCACTTCACACTGTGACAGATACCAGTGCAGCAGGAAAAAAACCTCAACATCCTTGTTCTACAGCAAAGACATATTTTTGTGTGATTAGACTACTTGTAAAAATTCAACTACCTTTCATTGAGTTTTAATTGCTCAAGACTCAGCTTCACGTAATGTTAATCTTTTCCACTTAGAACATAGCTACAGTTTATTACAGTTCATCCTTTGGCACAGGAACTGAAATTAGTTACCTAATTGTCTTTCTGCAAATTTGTATATTAAGCATGGACTGATGATTAGAACACTCAAAAACTGTCATTAATCCATTTTGCTGTACCCATCTGTATGCTTGGGAAACTTGCAGCTTTTCCAGCAATACATGTAAAGCTCAAAAAGCCTCCTTTAAAAAACACAGTAGAATTGACATTCTAGCTGTTTGAAAGATCTTTATGTAAGGCAGCTGATGAAATACCAAAGAAGGCTTGGATTTTACAAGTATTACTTTTAGGAGGAAAATCCACTATAGCGGTTACTACATTCCTATTAGGTAGCACTGGAAATGCAGAAGAAAAAAACTAAACAACAGAAAAGATAAATAGACAAATTTAGGAACACATACACATGATGGAGAAATAAAAATATTTATTCTTTAAATCAGAATTATTTTAATTGAAGCAAACACTAACTGAACCACAATAACCACATATATCTCAGCTGTACAGATGAAATTAAAAATTAAAGTTGTGATCAGTTGTGATCTGGTTTTACTGCCCTGCCACTTGCTCAGCTCATTGAGTATGGAAGGGCTTGATGTGAGCTGTGGAGAAAGCTAGCCCAGGAATCAGATGGATAAATTTAAGTTTTTATTCTATGCACAAAGATTACAAGTCCTATTGGATTTTTTTGTCCCAAGGCTAGATATGCTCAGAATAGTTCCACAATAAGACAGAATCATGAGGTCAGTGATAGTATAGTTCTGTAGCTCCAGGAACCTAGTGAAAATACTACTTGCTAATGCAGTTCCATGGACATGATAAAGCCACTGAATTCACAACAGATATAAGTTTAAGGATTATCTACAAAAAATTTGACTGAAACATGTATTTTTTTAAACCTCTGTTTGCAAAGCTGAACAAACTGTTTATCTTCCTTGAAATTCTAAGCCTCATGGAGAAATTAGGTTTCCAGTTTAGATTGGTTTAAATATTGCGCAAAACCTTATTGAAGAATTTGACTGCATTTCATAGCCAGAGTAGAATCATGCTTGGAGAAGTCTTCTACATTTGTATATTTTTTGAAGATCATGCAGGAATTAAATACAATGTGTTTTACATAAACCCAATATATAATTTTATTAGCCATAACAAATATATTCCAAATTATACCACCTGATCCTACAAAATGCTCAATTATGTAGAAAACCAGTTAGATTTATCCTTGTTTATTTTATGCATTCATGCCTATTGTAATTCCCTTAATATTTTAAATACTAATTTATAAGTTGGCACAGTTTCAATGGAATATTTACAACATTTCAGGAAAAGTCTTTATTTTCACTTTCTGTAAATATACATGCTTCAATTGTCACAAAAATTGCTTAATAGTTTATAATCTGTGGCCAAATGGATGGATGATGTTCAGAATTTTTTTTCTTATAATATATTCTTTGTTCAAAAAATCACCACTTAAAATCCAATTTCCACAGCATTTAACAGCAGCTTCACTGTAAAAAATATTCAGCTTCAAAGACGTTGAAAATTTGCTAAATCTAAATAGATTATCTCTAACTCCTGGCAAAATATAATGCTTGCAGATGAAAAACAGCAGTGCTATTTTGTTCTATAACATTTGTTAATAGGCACATTTTAAATACAGAATTACAAATTATTTTATATTACAAGTAATTTGGTTTTACTTCTGTCCCACTGCTAATAAGAGTTGATGGAATAGACGTGGTGGGACAGTCATGATCAATATCCCCAGGCAGAAATCAAGACGTGAAATTTGTGGCTGATTCATTTTCACTCATCCAGGCATTCTTACCAAGCACTCCCCCCTGTAACAATCATCACTCAGGGCAGCAAAGTTAATCTAGAAAGGAGGTATTTTTATCAGTAAATACACCATTGTGATTAATTTATCTAACACATCATTATTAACAAAGTTTTACATTTTATGTGCCTTGCTTTCAAACACTGGAACTTATTTTCATTGAAGGTTATAATAATGCAATCCAACAGTAAATAGAATAAAACATTCTTTAAATATTTAACTTTCCAAGAGAATTACTTTTTTCCTTTGAAACTGCTTAGTGGATGACATTTATATACATACTGATTCTTCTGTGAACATTCAGTGAAACATCCCTCTCTAAATTACCATGCAACTTCTTGTTCTTGCCTCTGTCTTTTTTTCAGCCAATATGAGGACCTTCATGTGTTATACCTGAAATTTCCTCATAAACATTTCAGGACGTAAGCTAAGGCCTCTTGGATGCAACACATATATATAACAACAGTGTAAAACTCAATTACTATCTCATACTGAGCTATAAGGAATGATTTATTTTGTCATTTTGAAAGTAATACCTCGGGATTGAAGTGATTGGAAAGCTTCTTCCAATTTGGACTTCTTTTTCAAAATATTACAGGATATGTAGAGTAAATATTCAAATCTTGGACACTATACAGGTCTATATTTATAAAACATCTTGAAAGAAACTTGCAATTTAACACAACAAAATGTGTATTTTTCTTAGATCACATCCAATATACTCTAGCGGCAGTTTTTTAAATGGAAAAGCTGCAGCGTGTCCAAAAGTGAAACACAATTATTTTGCTACCTATTTTGAAACAATGTAATGAAACATCTCACATGCTTACTTTATAAGACAGAATACTGTTGTGCAAACTTAGGAATCACATATTGTGATATTCAAGCAAGCAAACACACTAGGAAATTCAGACTATTGATATACAGAAAATTGACAGCAATTTTGTGTCCTCTCATTGTCATTAAATGTTCAATTCATACAAGTTTTTAAGGTAATCTTCATCTGAACTCTTATAATTATGTCACTCAAAGAATGATCCGTCCTTTGCTAAAGCTTTTCATACACTTGAAGCAGACCTAGGTCCATCAAGTGTAACGTTATTTTATTTATTATGCTCCATTGCATTAGCCTATATGAAATTATGCTAAAAAGTGACAGGTTCTGAATTCACTTAATATGGCTTCCTGCTGAAAATTATTTAAGAAGCAGTCCAGTGCTTCTTGCTAGACAGGTTATTGATATAAAGACCATTTCATAGCACAGCCATCTACCTCTTCAGCAATGAGTGCTTATTTTCCAGTCCTCAGTTGTTTGAGACTGCTGTCCAAATCCATGAGCATATTGTGGTAATATGAGCAACATGAAAGTTGAGCCAAAAACAAAAACAACAAAAAAACCTTAGTTTGAAGTATTGCTATCAGGCAACAAAAGTAATTTATTTAACTCAGGGTGTTATAATGGCCAAAACAGTCTCTTTTGAAAATAAAGTCAAAGTCCTGATGAATGTAGGTTCCTTCGAAGATTGCACACCCCATAACTTCCAGGAAACGAAACTCAGCAGAGAAATGTAGTTTCTTTAGTTCCAGCATATTTTTTTGTACATTAAATTACTAAAAATGAGATGGAGATAAATACCACCAAATTATCAAGATTAACTTTTGTTGAGAATTGCACATGAAAAATGCTGAAAATAGTGCATGATGTGACTAGAGATTTGGTACAGTGCTTTCCACAGCACTCCACAGGGACCAGTCCAGTTTTATAATATCCCAAGGGAATATGCTTTACTTTTTAGGTAAACTGATGCAAATTCTATTAAAATATATTTTGGTTTTAGCAGTAACTCTGCCTTTCTTTTTTTTTTTTTTTTCATTCTACCAGACAAAAGGATAAATAAATACGATGGAGGTTAACAGATGGCTAATAACTACTGGAGTTTCTATCTCAACAATACTTAATCAGCTGAAATACATTAAGATTATGATAGAAGTTTAGCTTACAACTATCCAGGCATGAATCTACATTTGGCCATATGGTAAATTTAACGCATGGAGGGTGGAGGGATGATTATTTATACCATCTAGCTAAAAATGTCTGATTTGTAGTTTCTCTAAGCAGCCCACATAGCTCAGATGCTCTGAATCACCCTCTCGAAGAGCCAAATTCTCTCCATTGACTGCCTTGAGAGTCTTGTCTCAGATGTTTGGTAGTTCAATCAGATTATGCAAATCTCTCCATTCTCCTCCTCCATCTGTCCCCCACACACATCTATACATATAGCTCACCCCTAAGAGCTCTTAGAGAGGATGCAGTAATGGGAGAACAGCAGATTAATGCCGCGTAGAGCCCGCAGGACACATCAATGTTTACTGCCTCATCTACCTGTCATTTCTACTAAAAAGACACATTACAGTTTAATAACTGAAAGGAAGCTAGGTTCACTCAGAGATATGAAATGAATAAAGACAATATCTGGAGCAGAATACTCAAGGAAGGTATCCTTCACTTCTGCCTTTTTATTCCTGTGCATGAAAGCCTAGGACACAGGACTGAATACCGTAAGGGTGACAGTTACAATACTGGGGTAGGCAGAACAGTCTTTAAAACACTTTCTGAGAGAAAGAGGTATACATAAATTAGGCAAGCAATTTTACAAAATTAGAAAATTACCTCTTCAAAGACTTCTACAAAAGAGAGTTTTAATCTCAAATTAATTTGAGAGTGTGCATTTTTGTCTTTTTTATTGTCCCATTTCAATGCCTAACTTTTGAAAAAGCTCTTTTCTTTTAAGTCCTATAAACCAAGATCTAGCCTTTAAAACATTGCAGAATATGACAGTATGTGTAATTGCCAAATAATTCTCTCTAATAATTTTCCTCTTTATAGCCTATCTTTGTAAATAATTCACAGTACGAACCTGCATTATTCTAACTTTATTACTGATTTCCCAAAGAATTCAAGTCATTGACATCCTCATATACTCTTTAAATACCAGTTTCCAGAGGAAACCGGTATTTCAAGCACATTAGTGAATGACATTGGAAATACCCAGCTGGAAAATGTTAAGACCTCTGTTATAGTTTTCAATGTAGAACAAATCATACATTGTAACACAATGCTTCTAATTTCAGTGAACAACACTTTCTTAGTAACTAGAAGCTGGAAAGACAGGCTCTAGCTGTCAAACCACATGGTTATTCCTGGAGAGGTTGAAATGCAGTAAAAAAATCAAATATATGTAAGCATAAAAAGTAAACTGGGAACCAGTTACATTTCTCTCTTTCCTCACCCTCTCTCTTTCCTCACCCTGCTGCACAGCCTAGCCACAGTAGTGACACCTGTCTCTGCCTTCACCCATCAGAAGGAAGCAATTTGCCAAGGGACACAGCAAATGAGGGCAATCAAGTACCTTCAGGTGGGATGTTATTAGGGGTCAAATTATTGAAAGCACCTACCCTGAAATCTGTCTTGCCTAAAATCCAGATTCAGGCTAAAATAATATTTGAGACTTGCTCATTAAGATAATCTCTGCCAGTGGTAATACAACTAAACATTTTCTACCCAAACAACTGAAAATTTTCTACCTGAATATGTTTTCTATCAGAAAAGACAGTATCAGTTAACCAAACTCCCCTGCAGGAACACACTGGCTGCCACAGCAATGCAAGTTGAAAAGTCAGCCATGAACTTCCTTCAAAGGAAAAATATTGGCTGTGTCAGTGACTCTGCCTGTTGTACAGCATTGTAGCCAACCTTCTGCTCTGTGATGTTATCAAAAGACACAGGCACAAACTGAAATACAGGAAATTTCACTTTAAAAAAAATAAATTTCTTCACCATGGCCATGTTTGCTGCTAGTGGAACATGTTGTCCAGAGATGCTGTGGGGTCTCCATCTGCAGAGATATTTAAGGCACAACTGGACACAGTGCTGGCAACCTGCTGTATCTGACCCTGAGCTGAATGGGAAACAAGACCAGATGATCCTCTGAGGTTCCTTCCAGCGTTAACCATGCTGTGATTCCTCTCACCTAATGCCACCCCATAGCCTAAGAAGAGGTATAAAATGCCCTGGTAAAAACTAGTATATTAGTGGACGCTGGAATGAAAACAAATAAATGAGAAATGTCATTTTGTAAGAGATATGAGAAGAGAAATGGTTTGTTTACTTTCAGAATACATTACTTCCTATTACTAGAGGTAATACTTATGAGGAGCTCTGTGTTTTCATTGTACCACACACTCTGGTCTACTTTACAGTGGGATTTTCTTCATTTTACCTCAGATTACATCCTCCAGGAAGCCAACAAACATATCTTCTTTCAATCCCTCCTTTCTTTCCAGATATCATGCATTGATTAAATAAAATATTACATTCAATACAGCACTCGAAGACAAGAAGGAGAGTTATAATTTATTTAAAGGACTGATTTGCCTTTTTAACTGACATATTACTGTTCCCTCACATTTATGATTTGAAAAAAATCAGTCTATCCATCATTTATCTCTCTGTGGCTGGGCTTAAAAACCAGAAATTGTTAGGACTATTTATATTAGTGTAACTCCTTTGGTAAGTATAGAGGACATTGTAAAAGGAGAGTGATCTTTGTAAAGAATCTCTGCAAAAAAAAAAAAAAAAAAAATCTTTCCGTAGACTACTCTTGGAATATCCTGGTAATCTATTTTAACTAATCACTTGCTTTTCTTCTTGAAATTCTAGATGTGAGATGGGTTTGAAAAAATATCTCTCAATTCAAAACATAGAGATATTCCTATTGACAGAAAAACCATCAAAAAAGATACAGGTCTTTATTTATCCTTGAGATAAAGCATGATACCATGGATATCTGTGCTCAGAACACAGAGGAGGAATTAATATATATTTTTATTCATATTTTGTTGGGAAAAAATTTTATTCTCGTATTTTTATTTATGTTGGTCATTTGCAAAATCACTGGCATTTTAGTATTTATCATGGGTTACATCTGATTTGAGAACCCAAATCTTCATTGTTCTCATATACAGGGTTTAAATTGAGCAAAATGAAGTTAAAGGGATAAGGTCATTAAAAATATGTGGTTTTCAAATAACAGTAATATCAGTAGCAACAACCTTGAGGGTTTTATTTAAATTAAGATGAAAGTAACTAACTGGAAGCAATTCTAGAAGAGAAGATTTTAGAAAATATGGACAGGTATATATTGGGGAAAAGTTTGTGAAACAGATGTCCTAAAGAAAGCTCACACACATGCCTTGTTTTTCCTGCAAATTGTAAAACTGAGTCATAAGTACTTGAATTAAACTTTTTTTCTGCTAATCTGAAATTACAAACCATCTATCTGTATGACCTCAAGAAGAAATACCAACAAATAGAAAGAATAATCACAAGATTCTATTGATTAAAATTTATGCTAAATGTAACCAATATGGTTTTCATTTTCCTCTAATGCTGTTCTTTTACTGTAAAGTCCTAAATCCTAAATACTTCAACTTATGTGCTTTGGTAAAAAAAAAGCCACTTAACACTGTGCTATCCAGAGATTATGTTACACAGAGAGCCACAGGCAAAAAAAGCCCCTTGATAAGTAGCTAAATGGGAACAGGCTGACAGTGTTTCGATTTGTAGGACTGCTTTTCCCTTATCTACCAGATTATTAAAATTCACATGCTGATGTATTGAAATAACCTTTAAAAGAAGAAGGTGGCCTTGTGCCTGGAAAAATTTGACCTACTCACGCTGTTTCAGCAGAGTGCACAAAACATCTAGTGACACAAAAGTGAGGACAGAACAGAGCTTCAAATCCTTTTCCATTATTTTTCCATTCTGCAAATATGCCTGGCCTCTCTATTGAGCACGACCAGGGTCATTCAACACACTGTCATACATGAGAAAGCATTTGGCTCCCTCAGGCAAAAAGTGGATTTCCCAGTTTGAAGCATATAGGTACAGGTCAGGTATGGAATAGGGAACAAAAACTCCAGTTCACTCCAGAAAATTCAATAGTCAAACTCAGCAGAACAAAGGTTTGGCTGCTATGCTCAGTCCTGAGATTTCTTTCTGTGGCTGATGAAGGTCAGGATTTCTCCAGCCCCTCTATAGATCCAGAATAGAGAAAACCTGATATCTTGCTGATGGCAAGGGAGAGCAGGGTATTGCAGGAAAAGACATAGGGAAGGTTAAAAATAACCTAAACACCTCCTCCATTATCTAAGTTACTAAATTTGTAAAAGGTAGAGTTCAAAGAATGAGCAAAGAACTTTGATGACTTTGTGAAGTATTTTTCAGACCAGCAGAATCACATTCACTGTCTAATAAATTCTCCCTGAATTAGAACACAGCAAGACAAAATGTTTGCCAATTCTCCCCATCTAGAAATCTGAATAGATTAGTGCTGATTAAAATGACATTATACAGTTTAAGAATATCCTCTGCCCACCAGAATATTTAAAAAATGCATTTTTCACATACAGATTTTCTAAAATTGATACAAAATACTTCATTTTCTGGATGAGCTGGAAACAGCTAGTTTAGACTAGATTTCACCTGGTTTTAAACAACTACCCCCTTCTCACTGTCATTCTGGATAGTGCAATTTAGAGCTGTGACTAGCTAGCTAAAGCCTAGGAAAGATGTAATAGGAATCCTCATCTAATTTTAACAGAGAGAAGTCAGAAGTCTTTTGAGACAGTATAATTAACACATGAATACTGTTCAAACAACTCTAATGGAATCCACATGAAGCTTTCTCAATAAAAAAATACCATTTACAGGAAAAGTATTTTTTATAAAAGAAACATTAAGCTATTAGAGAGCATCCAAAGAGGGCCATGAGGAATGTGAAGGCTCTGGAGGGGAAATCTTATGAGGACACAGTTTTTTCAGGCTGGAAAAGACTGAGGGAAGAGCTCATTGCAGTCTCAAACATCCTCATGAGGGGAAGAGGAGGGGCAGGTTCTGATCTCTCTCTGTGACCAGTGACAGGACCCAGGGAAGAGCCTGAAGCTGAGTCAGGGAAAGTTTAGGTTGGATATCAGATAAAGTTTTTTTACCTAGAGGGTTTTTGGGCACTGGAACAGCTCCCCAGATAAGTGGTCACAGCACCAGCCTGACAGGTTTCAAGAAGCATTTGGACTATACTCTCAGGTACATGATGTGACTCTTGGGGAAGGAGTTGGACTTGATGATCCAGATGGGTCCCTTCCGGCCAAGCATATCCTTTGATTCCGATTCTGTGACTAAAAGCACACCCCATTTCCAGACATTCACATAGCCTGATAAAAGCCTTACTTCAGTTTCTTTGTCCACAAGCCACCACAGCCTAAGTTGGCCTTAGCTGTCCCTGTGAGTCACAGATGGTTATCACCCCATCACTTCTACACGTATACAAAGAGGCATTAGTTTTAACTGCTCTCACAGATCCCTGAAGAACCACATTACCTCTTCTATGCTTACTGGTGCAAGCATCTGTGTGGGAAGGTGCTCTTCCAAAAGCAACGCCTCAACATCAGACCAGGACATAGTATTCTCCAAGGCTAGATTAAGCCCCAGCATACAGTTGACATAAAACAATGTGAACAAAGCACCACTATTCAAGTGTTTCGATGACCGCACCCCATTAAACTAAATAAAATGCCAGCTATGAGACAGCTAATGGAAAAAAAGATAATAACGAAATTAAATCAGAGTTGATTTCACTAAAACAAGATTTGACAAAATTAAAACACCTCCTGTGAATTGTGACTCTGTGATCAAAGTAAGCTTTTTCTTCTACAACTCCACCAATGCAGTGATTGTAGCTGACCTTGAGTATTACTAGTTCAGAATCTGAGTTGAGAACACTTCAAAAAAATGGCTTCTGTGTGGCCACAATGGACCCTTGAAATGGTCAGGCCAATGTGTTGAGTTCATCAACTGAATGACTGATCCAAGGAATCACAGTGAAAACCCTTCAGAGAGTACATTTTATCATAGGCTGCGTTGACTCTAAAGTTTGAAGAATAGTTGAAATACTAATATTTCAGATTAGGTAAATGGCATTTGCCTGGATCATGCTTCCTTATAGCAGTCAAAGGAACAGACATAGATTTATTTTTATCTTCTTTTACATTCATCTGGTATTTTGATTTAAATAATGGAATGCACTGAAGGATCTCGTTAGGAAAAAAAAAAAAAAAAAAAGACGTGAGCAATGTGAGCAATTATTTCAGACTAAACAAAACACCAGGTGTCTGGACACAAATTTTGACTTAAATCTTTAAGGTTTCTTTAAAGCAGAAAGAGAAACTCTGCTAGGCAGGAAACAGTGATTTGAACAAGGAAGATGACTGAAGAATCTTCTGTTTCAGGGATCCCATAGCTGAAGGTCCTCTCAAGATGGAACACAATGAGAAAAACATTGTCTAAAAGTTAGGTGAAGCAATAGATGCCAGACATTAGTTTCTCTGACTTGGAGATGGGGAGAAGTTTTTTGCCCCAGCTGTACATCTTAGACAACTTTTGTTCAGTTTTCTGCCATCTGGACTGTATTTTGAAGTATGATTTGCCTCTATTTGCTATTCAAAAGAAAAATATCTAAATGGCAGTGCATATCATGCCAAGGTGATATATTGCTTATCAGTTCTTATTCATCACTCCTGATTGAATTTGAGACAGAAAACTTATTGATGGGATAAAAATATCTTTTCTGCCACTCACACAGGAGATGACAGAAAGAAAGTGATACTGAACACTGACATACATCGTAAGTACAAGGATTAAATATGACTATATGGTGTTTGAGTGATTAGTATTACCTGGACAGCTGCTTCTTGCTATGTTGAGTTTTGGCTTAGAGAAAATGAAATAACCTTCAATGTTATTTGGCATCTGGAAAAATAAAAACACAGGTCACAACAACCCCCTGCAGTGCTATAGGCTAGTGGAAGAGTGTCTGGAAAACTGCCCAACAGAATAGAACCTGGGAATTGACTGAACATGAACCAGCATGTGTGCCCAGGTGGCCAAGACCAATGGTTCACATCAGCAATAGTGTGGCCAGCAGGGCCAGGGTAGTGATTGTCCCTCTGTACTCAGCACTGGTGAGGCCACATCTCAAATCCTGTGTCCAATCCTGGGCCCCTCACTGCAAGACACTGAGATGCTGTCCCGAAAAGGGCAATGGAGCTTTGGAAGTGGCTGGAGCCTAATTCTTATGAGGGCTGTTTAGCCTGGAAATAAGTAGGGGTAAATCATTAGACTTGATCTCAGATGTCTTTTCCAACTTGAATGACTCTATAATCATAGAATTCTATGAACACTGTTAGTAGAAGTCTGTGCATATTCTCTCTCTAAAATCCATTCAGACACACAGACTGATGTGGAAAATTCTCCATACAAACACCCCAAAGACATTAAAAACCCCACAGAAACTGATCAAAAAACCTACTGGAAAAAAAAAAAAACAAACCCAAAAAACAAAAAAGGAGTGAAAGAAAATTACACCCTAGAGAAAAACCTATGAAATATACCCAAGAATTTCATTATAGGGAAGAAAAGTAAGAGCTGTAGAGCACTTTAAGCCTATATTTAACATATACACAGGCAGCACCAACTCTCTGATGCCCACCTCATCACAGAAAAGCATCATATTCAGAATGGAAAGGCAGCCAGTTCTTCCTCCATGGTAGCAGGTAGTAATTATTATGGAGACTGATGCATCTATGCTCCCAGATTTGTTTGCTATACTGATTTTGATTTTCTTAGGCAGAACATTTCACCTGTGGCAAACATCAAGTCCACAGGGAAACTGAGAAGGGAAGGCACAGCCAGAAGCCTAAATGCTTCTGGCTATGCCTTCCCTTCTCAGTTTCCCTGTGGACTGAAAGTAATTCCCTGTGGACTGAAAGTAATACTCTGTTTCCCTATTACTGAAAGTAATGCCTGGTAATACCAAACTGACCACAGGATAACTGAGAAAACACAGAGTAAGAAGATGTAAAGAAGAAAAAAAAACCAAAGAACAAGAGATGTCAGTAAAAGTATGACAGAAGACCCACAGAAAATGCCAACAAAGGAAAAACTGCTGTTGCTGTGGTCCTAATGAGAGCACAATAATGGGATCTTGAGGGAGAATCTACATTCCCCAGGAAAAGAACAGGGAACAAATTTCCCCCTGTCTTTTTGAGGGCATCAATTTTTTTGTGAGTTTGTCTCATTTGTTTATTTTTTTCTCCTGAAACTCCTGTCCTTTTTGTCTTGTCAGCAATTCTATGGCTTGTGCAACTTTATAGAATTTTTCTTCTCAACAAAGAAGAAAAAATGTGTTCTGCAGAATCTTCCCTAAACTACAAGCAAAGACTTCCGTGAAACTTGGCATATCGTACTTACACAATACCAGGTATTTCTCTCAATTTCTCATTGAATGCTATCATTATTGAACTTGTGAAAAACCGAAAAATATTTTTTTATAGCAATAGCAGAATAAATTTTGAAGATGGTCCTTCCTGATTCCCTCCTTTACTCTCTTGTTTGGTTAATGAGGTGGAAGATAAGACAACTGATAAAGACTGAATAGCTGAATGAATTTGTTCAATAGATATAGGGAATCTAATTTCAATACACAGAATAAAAATAATAGCTGACGTAACCTTTTGATGTACATTATTCATGCTAGCCAAAAAGAAATAAAAAAGCAATTTCTAGTTTTCAAATCCTTCCTTTGAATACTGTGTTCTTTCATGGGAACTATTTGATTTGCAAATGAATGTAAATCTAGATAGCAAGATTATACTTACTTTTGCCACTTCCAAAAAAACCCCACAATTTTTGCAATGCTCACTACTTTCTGTTTCACTATTAATACCTGTCAAATATTTCATTCATACGCTGACATTTTTACATAACTTTGCTTGATGTTAGTTTGCTAATAAATGCTTTCTTTAACAAATTCAGAGATTTATGACTTCTTTCCCATGCTGAGATATTTTTTCAGATTATTTAATCTCTAGTAATAATATTCCCATTTAATAATATTAATATTATTTAATCTCTATTAATCAATGTTCCCATTGACATACGGTATCTTTTACTGACAATTCCTCAGCTATAGAAAGTAATCCAGGACATCCAGGTCTTTTTTGTTTGCAAAATGACTTTCTAGGCAGTCAATCCTCAGCAAGTAGCCCCCTGCTAAAAGTGTTTATTCCACTCGAGGTACAGAATTTTCCTTTTTCTTGTACTAAACTTCTTTTAAGGTTCCTGTTATCCCATTTCTGCCACGGTATAAAATCCAGTTGGTTTTGGTTTCCTGGTAGAGATATAGCTTCAGTGTTTTGGAGGAACATGTGTTTTGTTTTCATAAGGTACTGACACTGGCATCTATTTATAAGTTATTCTACCCTGACAGTACACAAATGTTTTGACTCAAAGCCAGATCCCCAGATTTATTTCAAGCCTTTAAATATTTAACGACGGACTTAAAGATGCCATTTCTTAACATCAGGAATCATTCGATATTCTACCTCACATGGCAAAACTGGGAGCAATCCAGTCTTGCACAACACAGAAGAAAATTGGTAATTGGGTGATACATTTTTCTCCCAGTGAAAAATGAAATTTCCTTTCCTAATAATTAGAAAACTCCATACATTAGGGAAATATAAACACCAAACCCAGTGACTGAACGAGTACCATGCTTTTGTGTTACTATCTGAAAACTTCAATCACATGCTGTGTAAAACCTCTCCTGGTGGAGCTGCTATTTCACTTAAAAACACAACTCCTGGAATCAAGAACGTGGACATTCCCAGGCTGCCATTTAAAAATTAAGTTTCTAAGCCTTACAGTTGCAGGAAGAGAACTGAAAATAACACTTTGATTCCAGAAATTCTATGGAATATCCCCACTCATCTGATAGGTACCTGGCACAATTACATTTGGTGTTGGCAGCTCACATTAAACAAATTAGTCAATGCTTATGCCATCAAGAGGAAAGGCACTGAGGCTTTGGTGACAATCCTATATGGATTCACTGATCAGCTAGTTTGGCATTCAAAGAATTTTAGCAGCTATCCTATGCCATACATCTTAGAAGATATCCACAGCACTACACTTATTAAGATTGTCCTCTATGCCATCACAGCATGTGAATTTTATGTGTCTACAAGATGACAACACCTGAATTTGGGGATTGATTTTAAAACAGCATGACACCTCCTCCAACCTAATAACATCAGGTCTTCCTGGCATTGAATTGTTAGTGTACAGACCTTTGTAGATTTCTCACAGTACTGGAGTGTAAGAGAGGCCCAAACTAACACACTGACATAAAAACAGCAAAGATATAAGAGATGTATTTACTTTTACATATATCCTGATCATATTAAACCTGGTGCCAGGCTACATGTATATGTTTTAGGGGGTTTGTTTTACTTTTAGTATACTGAATTCACAATAGTGAATGAAAGAACAGGCAGTATTTTAAAGAGTGAGGAAAAAAACCCTTAAAAGTGACATCAAACTCTAGTCTAGGTCAAAATCTACTCTATGTCTATCATCATCTCAAAAGTTTATCATTTATATGAGGAAAGCCACTTCAACTGTTCAATTTCTAGCTTTATATTAAAACAAAATGCTATCCAAAGCTCTCTTTAGATGGATTTTTCAGTAAAACTTCAAGTTAAGCAATTGCAGAAAAACTCTTTTGTTTTTGTCTTGATCAAGATAGTTCAGTAATACTCATTTCATATGTCACTATTCTAGAAATGTGATTGTGATAAAAAATATATCACACTAATACTCTTATAAAGTAGTTCTTTCAATTTTAATAATCTTTCAAGTAGCAAAATTTCTGTAAGTTTGATACTGAATATCTTAAAATCTTCCAAGGCTAAGGAAAGTAATATCCTATAGACAGAATGGCTTAATAAAAACACCTCGAAATTACTGACACTTCAGTGAATTACAAAAGTATTTAAGGTTACTTAACAAAGGTCTCTTCAGTTTCTCAAGACCTTACATAGTTGGAAAAGTTGGAAAAGTAGCCTCAACCTGAGTTAAGAGGTGAGAAGAAATGGAATAAATAAATTAAAATAAATAAGTTTTCAAACAACATGCATAAATCTCCTTGAGAGAGTTAAGTGTGATTATGAATTCTGTATTAAGTTCTGACTGTTATAGCTACTTGGTTTTCCTATGGTTTCAAAAGTGGTTTGTGCCTGTTATAGACAATGGTTTTAAACTGAAGTTTGTATTAAAATGATGAAGCAGATTTGCAATTGCAGTCTGTCATTCAAGACAGTATTTGTGTGATGATTACTTTCCAGAATGTCAAAAGGTTTCATTCTGACCATCATGGAGTGTACATCTCTCTGAGCAATATTTCAGTCTCACATTCAGTTATTACAGTTGTCCAGAAATTCTACAGAGGTAAAGCCTCCAGAGAGAAATTCCTGCCATGCCCTGCCTCTCTTTATTGAAGGAACACCATGAGAATACATTTTACAATAATTCAGCTCTTCTGCTCCAAGTTCTGGTTAAAGTGAAAAAAACAAACTGAAAGTATATGATAACAAAATTACTGGAAAGAAAAATACTGAGAGTTTTTTAGGGAAAGCTGGTCAGATTTTAGCAAATCCCAAAAATTTCGTATCATTACTGAATTATTTGAACTGATGTTTATGAAAATTCTCAGAAATGTTAAAAATTGTGTGATAAGTATGTATATGGCACTATTTCATGTCTTTTTATATTTGAATCCTGATCAGTAAAATAATTACATCTTTCTCTGTTTATTTTTGGGTCTTGGTCTGGCTTCTATGCTAGTTCACTATGTTCCCAGTACTTCCTAAGTGCAAGTTTCCTGTGGGTACCCTGAAATTCAGTCATAGTTCTCGATTTTTTTATCTGGGGGCTCTACCTTATATCGCTGATTTTTTGAATCTGTCTTTTCAAATGTAGAAATTACTGTCCATTTTTCTCCTCTGTCAACATCTGCATCACAAAATTATTTTCTACTCCTTAAATACTTTATTATTTTCCAGGGCTGCTTCTCAGCTTTTTGATTCTGCCTCCTTAACTGTATATAACTGTCTAGCTGAATGTCACTTGACACTTGTCACTCACATGCAGAGACCACCCTGCTCTTCCAAGCAAGACATATTCTCTAGGTGTTACACTCATGGTTTCACAGGTGAACCTCAGCCTCTCAGCTCCTTTCTGCTTCTTGAAACAGAATGAAAAAGCTGGAAAGAACTGTTGTTCTTGCCAGATGGAGAAGGGCACTCTGGCCACAGCCAGACAATACGGGAGTGCAAAGAAAAATTGTGTAGGTGGAGAAAGGAAACATTCATGGGTTGAAGAAGACACTAGGATGAAGTGAAAAAAGCATGGAGGCAGAGGAAAAAGAGAAAATGAGAAAAAAAAAAGGAAGGGGGGGAGGCATGGGAGGAAAAGGAGAAGAAAAAAGGTGGAAAGGAGAAAAGGAAAAGATTATAGAAGACAGAGACACCCAGGATGTTTCTGGAGAAAGCTGCAAAAATAGGAGATGACTCTGAAGGGACAGAGTAAAGGTGTAACAGATCTTGTGTCTGACCTGTGACAAAAACCAGAAGTACTGTCTAATTTTAGCAGAGCAGAATGAGCTGCCACAGTGTCAGAGCCCTTGTGTATTGTTGTGGTGTGAATGCCGGTGGCCAACGGGTGGAAGAATTAACCATGACAGGAACCTGTGATACAGGAACCCTGAAAATCAACTCCTGCACAGTGGGGAGACCACTAGGGATATAAAAGGATAAATTCTGTATCCTGCTTGGCTTTTGAACATATTGTCTGTTTGTTTCAGTTTTTGGAAGAATCCCAAAATATTGATCAATTAAAGTTTACCTTGTTTGCATATCATATACCAGTGATTGCTGGTGGCAGCAACCATTGTAAAATAAAAATACAGAAAAAACATTACCATTTCTAACAGGATAGATATTCATCCATTAAAAAAAAAAAAAAAAAAAAAGGAAAAAAAAAAAGGCAAATAGGAAGCAGCAATAATTTTCAACTCTTTCCCAACTCCTCCCCACTTTCTGGGAGTTCCTCAAGAAAGCCAACACTGAATTGATTCTCTTAAAATGTTTTAAGAGAAAGATGGTTTTCACAAGTTTATACTCACAATTCACAACTTTTCACAATTTATACTTCTTAATGTAAATAATTCTCTATAAAGAAGAATGCATATTTTAATATAAAAATTGTTTTGAATGAGAAAAAGGTCTTATGATAGAGTCAGTCAGGTTGGAAGGGATTTCAGGATGTCTCTAGTCCAACTTCCTGATAAAATTAATGTTGAAACTAATACTGACTAGGTGCCTCAAGGCTTTCTCCAGTTGCATCTCAAAAACCTTCAAGGACCAAGATTTCACAATGTCTCCAGAAAACTTTCTCCAATGCTTGGTTGTCCTTGCTGATTTTTTGTTTCCTTCTATCAAGTCAGAACCTCCCCCACTTCTGGTAACAACCATTGCCACATTAATTCACCATGCACGTCAGTACAGTACCTGCACATCAAAGAATAGAAACATGCCCTGGCCATTAATGTGCTTTGCTTTGTCACATGCAGTTATGTAAGATACTGGAGGGAAGACACCCTTTGTTGGCTGTGACAAACCGCAGTGACCGTGACTGGAGATACAAGTGAGACTGTCATTCTGGAATCACAATAACACCACAGTTTTCCTGCTGAAACTCTCATACAAGTAGTGACCAGTCCCAGCTGGCTGATTTTGAAATTTGGTAGTACCACAGAGCAGGATTTTTGACTGTCAGTTCTGCTAAGCCTTTACATAAGAAATGTTGCTATATTTTCCACATAAATCAATAGAAACCAGCAGTACAAATCTCTCAGACAACTTTGAGATTTGCAAGTCACTGGGAACAGCCTTTTATCTTTCCCTATGCAGTCTCATGTTGGTTAGACAAGAAAAGCTTTAAAAATTTCAAGTATGGACTTTGGAGAAAGGTGTTGACGACAAAAAGAAAGCAAATACAGTCTTATAAACCACTTGAATATCTCAGTTTTCTTTTAATCATAAGAGACATTTATCCAAGAGTTTGTGGTTGTCTTCTCTGACTGCCAGAGGCAAGCAGTGTTGTCTCACTGAAATACTGGTTTTCAGACAACTTCTGTGAACAAATATACCGTTCAGACCTCAAAGTCCCCTTGTGTTGAAAGTTGTCACAAACTTCTCCATGCTCATTCG
The DNA here is from genome assembly GCF_009819655.1 of Sylvia atricapilla. Taxonomy (NCBI): domain Eukaryota; kingdom Metazoa; phylum Chordata; class Aves; order Passeriformes; family Sylviidae; genus Sylvia; species Sylvia atricapilla. The sequence continues at coordinate 82,978,831 of NC_089141.1, forward strand.
GTCTAGCAGCTTCATTTGAGGTCAATCAATACAGGAATAAAACTCCTGTAAGGTAGAAACATGCATTTCCTGCTGCTTTTTCTTTCTTTTAACTTAGAAAGACCAACTTTCCCGAAATAAAACATCAACAATAGTGAGTACCCTAAATGGTTACCTTTTTTTTCCCTAAAGAAGGGAGGGTTTGCCCCCTTTCTTGAAAATACATAGATACTACTGTAATTGCAAAATAGCTACTATTCCTTTAGTTTTACATTTTGAACTAAAATAAGCATATTGATTGCACCTTCTGCAGTGAAAAAATCAGAGAGATAGAAAAATCAAAAACTGTAAAGTAGCTTCTGTGTCAGTAAGCCACTTACAAGCAAAATGAAAAAAAAAATATATTGAGAATCTTTCCACTGTCCTTTTAAGGTGAGATTTGAAACTAAGCATCACATATTTAGGATTCAGGTGCTTCAGGTTGTGAAGAGGTGGATACCTCTTTCTGTTGATGACCAAAACACCACAAAGTTAAAATGCATGTTCCTCAAAAAGATGAGTTTATATTTCACAGGAATAACATCCTCTAAAAGGTAAAAAATATCTTGAAATTTCTTCATAAACTCTGATATTCAGCCTTCTTCAGTTTAAATGCCATGAGATATGCAGATTATACCACTGCAACCCTGAAGACAATGTTTTAAAAGCACAATTATAGGAAATGTACACTCAAATGTCAAATCAGTTAATGTAGATAAAGGGAAGACTTACAAATACCTCAAGGCCATGACTAAATATTGACATATATTCCATTAAGAAAAGTTAAAGGCCAGACTGTTTGTCCATTTTAGAGGATTCACAGTAGGATTTGTTCTTTTCTTTTCTTTATCCTGTTTAACTCTACACAGCTTCAAGCATATTGCTTTTGACCTTATTAGCTGAGAACAGACAAGTAATGAAAATATTAGAAATTATTAAATATAGTTTTTCAGATCCTTTCTCATTCTTCTAGTTGTATCTGTGACTGCATGTAGAAGGATGCATGTCTGAGAGAAAGAGAAGAATACAAATTCTTTTTTGTAGGTTTGTTCTTGTTATACTCATGCTGCTTGTTTTCTTATCAAGGACAAAACTGGAGCAGAATGGTGAGATCAGAATGGATCTTTTTGTCTAATATGTCCACTTAAAAATTTTACATTAGCCTTTCACACACATTTTATTCTGCTCTAGTCATAAAACAGTTTCAATTAAGAATTTAGATAGCTTTAGTATATCCTGGGGCATGGTATAGAAAACCTTGATGTAGGGACCAAGTCTAGGAACTTCATTCACCTTTTTGTTGCATAATTGGCCCATGTCAAGCACAGAACAGCTCTGATGTGTCTTTCTAGTAAACTGCATTGCTAAGGAAAATAGAAAGATATTGATGAAGGGCATAAATACTGTGAACTGCAATTCATTCCACTTCCTGATAATCATATTTGTTTTAATAAAAGTCTTATTTTTTCACTGATGGCTGTTTTCTAGAGAAGAAACACCGATGTCAAATGAGGCTTCCAGAGTATTAAAAAAAAAAAAAAAAAAAAAAAAAAAAAAAAAGGCATTGACTGGGACCTTCCCTGTACCAATGCACTCAGGGCTGGCTGAGCAGAAGAGACAGGTACAGCTGGCCCTGCTTCCAAGTGCTTGTCAAGAGACATCAATGCAAGTGGAACAAAAGCAACAGACTACATGAAACAACTGGTCTGAGTAAGGTGACATGGCAACTGATGGAGCTGGGAGAACTTCTGAGCTCCTAGATTCTCCTACCCCTTCAGGACATCATAAAATCACACACCAGCTCTCCCTTGGGCTTTCCTGTGAAAGTAGCTCATGTAGAAAAAGCTAGAAAGGAAACTCGGTGTCTTCTGCACAAGCTATTGATTTGGCAAATCACCTCAGGACAGCGTGAACTTTTTCTCCAATTTACATGCCTCTCTATATTTACTTTCTTACAACTGATGGAAAGATTTTATGAAAAAATCAGCTCTTCCTGAGTTTTAATAGATTAGTAGCAAAATTGCCAGAAGTCACATTATAAATGATTAGGGAGAAATAAATTACTTTTTAATATGCATGGCTAACCCAAACATCAAATAATAACATAATTTCCATTCCACAGAAGTAATCTCTCTATTTAGATATACCAAATTGCAGGGTTTCTTAAAGCACCAACTGAAAAGCTACATCCTGTGGTAGAACAAGAAAATACTTATTTAAAAATTGATCTATATTTCATGTCTTGATGTGTGTTCCTGCTTTCCCCCCTTAAAACTTATCACTTGTTTGTTTGTCTGTCTGAGGGGTTATGTGATAGGAAAAGAATTAATCCCATCATATATTGTTTTGACAGAAAAATATGCTACCCAACTATGAAAAAGGATTAAAATGTTATTATCTGTCATACAGCATGCCCTTTACGCAAAGTTAATCCTTTTTAAGGAGATGGACCTGCACTTCATAGCAAGGGATACAGCCAGCCAAACTTCAGCAGTATTCCTCTTAAAGGAACAGATGAACAGGGCATTTCCCTGATTGTCCTCTAGCACTGAGGAAAACAACATCCAAGGCTGGATGATTGCCTCTTAGCTCCATCAGCACTTAAGATATGCTTTTGTTTTTCCATTAATTTTTCAGTATCAGAAGCAAGAAAAGGATGGGGCTTTTTATTTCATGTTTCCAAGTTGCCTTGTTTTTTCCAGGCAGTGTTAAAAGTAAATAAAATTGACAAGACAAGGCTAATGAGTTGAGGACTTGATGTTTTCGTCTTATATTTCGAGTCTGTTACAAGTAAACCTTTAATGGCTTCTACTAACCCCATTATCATCTGTCAGCCAAGCCTAGCAAAAGTAACAAGCATCGACTGGGCTCTAGCCAAGATGAGTTTAATTTGAGAGTCAATATTCACTGTTTTTGTTACACTTCTGTGGAGCACTGCAGCTGTTCTGGATGACCTTTGTAGCTCTGGTCTCTCTTCATTCTCCTTTTCTCTTCTCAATTACGTGGTATTTGTTCTGGATCTGACACTGGTTTGTTACCTCTTGGTTCTCAAAATCCCAAAAGATTTTTTTAGACTTTGAAGAAATTCTGCAGCAATTCTTCATTTCTTGTAAGACCAGCAAGTTCGAACATACAGTTCTCATGGTTTGGAGATGGATTACTGTAACTTTTAATGTGGCCACTGGAAGTGACTATGGAAGACAGTAACACAATCAATTTTTGCCTTTTTTATTTTCTTTTTTTTTTTTTTTAATTTTTTTCCACTCTTTAAAACAACTGAAGCAATTAGAAAACTACATGCTCTTTGTTTCTTTAAAAACATGAAATGTATTGTACTAGAGATCTAAAATAGCTTGAACCTTCCGTATTCAATCAAGCTTGTCTTCTGCCTTTGGAAATGTGCAAATCAGAGTGGGAGAAAGGAAATGTTGCAACTTTTATGTTGCTCAGCAGGGGCTACCCGGACTTGTAATTTCATATTTTATGTAATATTTTACGAGATACTTTCAGTTACATTAAGGGAGGCTACAAGGAATAAAAGCAGGTAATTTTATCAGCATTTGCAGAAATCTAACACTCCAAAGAAAGGAATACTAAAAAAGCTATGTTGTAACACCTACGCACACACAATGAAGAGTGAATTGCAGAAGGTGTCTTTGGAAATGTATTCAAGAATTAAGATAATAATGAAAAGCCCAAAGAGGAGTGAGCTGTGCACAGAAAAGACTTTGGGCACTGTTGGCTCTGACGGTTGTCTGTAAGAGAAAATAACCCAGCCTTCTCCTTGTCTGTTGTTTGCCAGTCATGCTAATTGAGGAATGAGCACTTTCTTTTACTTTCTTTTTCTCCCTAACATACCTTTAGAGGCCCTTCTTGTTATTCTTTCCATCCCTTGTCAAGTTCACCTCCAGGTGTGCCTTGGCCTTTCTGACCCCATTCCAACAGAACCAGACTGCTTCCCTATACTCTTCCCACGATACCTGTCCCTGCTTCCATTACCTGCATATTTTCTTCTAGTCCATTAGTTTGACCAGCCAATCTCGACTCAGCCATGCCAATCTCTCATCTTTCTTGCCTGATTTCTTACACCTGGGGATCAAGAATTCTTGCAATCTGTGGAAATTGCCTTTAGACATCTGTCAGATCTGTCCCTGAGGGCAGTATGCCAAGATTTCTATTGGTTCACAAGGTTTCCCTTGTTGCCTTGTCTCTGAATCTTGCCCACAAGCTCTTGACCTAGTCAGAGACAGCTCTTAACATTCCATCCATCTCTGGATGTGGCTGGGAACCTCTTGCATGTCCTTCCTGCCCCGTCCCTGCCTGACAGCCTGCAGCCACTAAAAGCTGAGCTCCAGTCATGGATGGGTACAGGTTGTCACAACACGGCATAATTGTTACAGTGTCAAAATCAGTAATTTCGCATGTTAAAAAATATGAAGCAAAAGACTGTGACTGTCTCCTCCTGGTGCTCTAAATATCACAAATACTGGCTCTGTATGTCAGGTTTTACAAGTGTAGGGCTGCCAGGACTTCACAGCTTATGGCCCAGCCCCTCCCTAATGATCAGATTAATTTGAAAACAAATTATCAAAGACCTAAATAAGCAACTAACAATAATAGAAACATGAAAGACATTATATTACATTTGAGGGTTAAAACTATTTTTTTTTCTGTCAATGGTCCAGGTGTCACACTGTCAAATGTTTGTTTAAAAGAAAGATAAAAAGAACAGGCTCCCATTGGCACATAATGAGATGTTTGAAGGGGTTTTAGCTTCAAATACACCCTGAATATCTTGAGATCTGTGATGAAATTGTGGGAACTAACAATGATTGTCACAGGGCAGAGACACCAGGGCCTGTTGCTTACACATTCACCTTTCAGATATGCAATGAGCCACATCTTCCTTCAGCACTTTCTCTTATTTTCTCCTGACACCATAAGCATAACTTAGCTACATATATTCTTGCCAAAAATAGCTGGCTCTTCAGACAGGTTATTTCTTTTCTAAAATTTTTTTTGAGGCTGATTTTTTTTTTATTTTTAATTTTACTAACAGAAAAATAAGACTGGTTCCTTTGAAAGACTAGACTGCACCTGGGATTTTTAAGACTTAGATTCTCCTTGTATAAACATAAGTCAGAGCTGGAGGGTGTTATCCTTGAAATACAATCACCTATACTAAACTTCAGATGCAGGAATAACAGCACTTTTTTTTTTCTCTGAAGCAGCTTGCCTAGAGAGTTTGTTTCATAACATGGGCATCCCATCTTCCTCAGACAATTGTGCAGGGCAAATGGATACCAAGGATCCTAGGAAGACCACTGCAAAACTGGGGTAGATTCCAGGTTCCTGGAATAGCCTACCATCAGTCCAGAGAGTCTCTGGAAGACTGTGTTGGCCCCAAAATATCATGAGTTAAGCATTTTAGGCTTCACTAATTAGCACTTGCTGTAATTTTACTCTAGGGTCTCATTTTTGCTGGAAGTAATGGCAGCTGTTCCCTCTCTAGAGGAGCCTTCAATCTTGTGGAGAAAAATTTCACTGTAAAAGGAGAGAGACATTTGGTCTGCTACCAGTACAAAACCTTCAGACAAGCTCATTGTGAGGAACTGGAGCATGGGATATTACAAGAATTAACCACAGCCCTCAATTCTGCCTGATCACCAAGGAGGCAATGATCAACTGCCAAGCCTGGGGAAGTTTCACTGCTTTTCTTACCAAAGAAATATCATTTATGTACTGGTGGCTATCAGATAAAATATCATATTGATTAACATTACACTTTCATTACAACATGTTTCATAAATCTGGAGCCAGCATTGAACCATACAGCCATAAATATTTTAAAAAGGTGCTGCTAATATACCTTGAAAAATGAGACACAATGCTAACAGAAACAGTAGTGCCAAAATAATACTTGCAATAGCACTACTTTGTCACAAATCTACCATGTATTTGATGTAAAGAGTATAATTTTACACGGAGTGTACTAACAGCACAGATGAATTTAACAGTTTCATAAAAATAGATCATATTTGAGAAATTAGATAAAAGTTAGCAGAACTTGCAATAAAAATTAACTTATAATAATTATTATGAGCCTTGGCTTGGTTATGAAATAGTCATAAAAATGTAAAGATACTTAATGCAGCGTCTCTTACATATTGAGAAATTTATTGAGTCGCACACAGAAAAGTAGTAGTGAATTAGTCAGTAGTGAGTAGTCAAGGAACTGGATAAATATTTGACTCCCCAGGAAATAGTACAGTACTCCCCTAGAATCCAACAGATAGATTAGATAGATAGATAGACAGATAGATAGATAGATAGATAGATAGATAGATAGATAGATAGATAGAAAGAAAGAGGATAGAAAGAGGAAAGAAAGGAAGGAAGGAAGGAAACAGAAGGAAAGACAGGAAAGGGAAGAAAAGGAGGAAAGGAGGGAGGGAGGAAAGGAGAGAGGGAGGAAAGGGAGGGAGGGAGGGAGAAAGAAAGAGAGAAAAAGAGAAAGAGAGAAAGGGAGAAAGAATTAGAGAAAGAGAAATCCTCAGGGAATTTTAAGGAAACCTAAAGAGAGTTAAAACAGAGCAAGGCACTAGCAGAATACATTCAGAAAAGCTACTGGAATGACAAAATGAAATTGCATAACATTATCATCTGTTTTAAATTCACTGTATCCTGATGTAGTAGGTACCTCAGGAAAAAATGCTTAGAAACATTAATGCTCACAGTTTAACAAAGGCAAAGATCCCTACAGAGTCACACATACCTCATAAATCTTTGGGATGATCAAATTTTCTTTGAAGATTGTCTTGCACACTAGCCAAGCTATTTGAAAAAATGTGTGATTAAAACAGTTTAAAAGAGGAGAAATGAAATAAGAAGATATAGAACTGCCTGTGTAAGAGGAGAATTAGCAGATGAATAGGAGGAGGGATGTGTCACAGATATACTTCACATATTATGCTCATTAATTGGCATATATGACAAAAATCATATGCTAAATACAGAGCTTGGGAGGAAACTTCAAAGGACAAATTTTCCATAAATATATTTTACTTCCTCTTTTTAAGACCTCTCTCTACTGACTGTTCTCTGAAAAAGACAGTCTACTGAAGAGAAGGATGGATGCATGCTAATATTTCTACCTTACTAGAAGAGGAAAAAGCTACAATAGGTAAAATATGCTCATTACAAGAACTGGTTCAAGAATTCCATTGATGCCCCATGATCTGCCTCTGTCCATTACAGAGAGCACAGACGGAAATTCTGATCTGTATTAAAAATCTTTCTGCACATTACAGTGCTTTCCCAGAATCTTTAATGAAACTCCTCTTGAGATATGAACATTAAGCTGTGCTCCTTCTGGCCTGCTCTTCATCAGAAGTAAATTTCTGCCCTCAGACTGTATTAATGACTCTGCTGATGACAAAGGAGATGAAACAAAGCACAGCTCATTCCACAAAACCAGCATTTACTTTCCTAGGATAGGAGAAACATATTAAAATGGGTGATGACAGCTAGTTGTGTTAGAAATTAATGATACAAGGCTTAAAGTACTGATTGCATATCCATAAGAGGTTTCATGTTCTAAGGGGGAACATTTGATTGAACTGAGTTTATATTTAGAAAAATGGGTTCTGTTCCTTTCAAGCACTATGTTAGATTTGGATTAATTTCTTTGAAAAGCATTGCACATTTTCTTCCTTTCCCCCCTCCCTGCAATACTTGGCATGCTTTTGTATGCCACTTAAAAAAAAAAAAAAAGCCAAAAACTAACTTTCAAAAGGCAAAAAATATTTGATTTAAGTCCTGACTGAACAAAATGCACTATCCATAGCTGGAAATCTTGCTTTCTTGTAATTTTAACTGAACTAAAAATCATAGAATTCTTTGTGAACCTTTGTATATGTATTTTGGTGTTTGCAGTAAGAATGGCATTCTGGGCATGCCCACCATTTCCTGTCCTGCAGCAGTCCTCCAGTAATGGGCAGCTCAGGACACTAGACCTTCTCACCAGGGAGAACATCAGTAATTATCTACAAAACATGCCATAATTCCCATTGTCTAAGTCAAGGATGCTTTTAAAAATTAATAACTGTATCTGCAGTTTGATCAGAACAGCAGCAAGAAAATTAAACCAGTGAATACCCATAGATCAATTTGGTCACTTTTCTTTCTGGCATCTGGCACTGCAGCTCAGTATTACTGCATCTGGCAAAGCCCCAGGCATGGCCTTACAGATTGTGTCAGACCTCAGGTATGCAGCAAGCACAGACTCCCACCATAAACCTCCTTGGACTAACTGAAAAGTTAGTTGACCTGACGCTCCAGACTAGGGGTAATGGGTTTGTCATATTCATTTTGGCATGGCTTTCATATGCTGTCACCTGAATGAATGTCAAGTTAATCTGGAGCACACATATGGGGAGAGGAGGTGAAGTTTCTGCTGGTCTGAAAAAAATGAAGACCCCAAACAGTTAACTGTTACTCAGCTTTGAGTGCAAACATTCTCACATTATCTTGCAGCAGGCTTAGCATGTCCTCCCAAATTAAGAAAATCCAGAACATTCACAGTCTCAGTCGTGACTGAGAAAGGAAAACTAAAACCATGTAAGCTAGCTAGAAAACAGTCACATGATAACTCTAATGCTGAAGAGTTCTTTCAAGTAGCTTATCCATACAGTCCCTTTTTCCTGCTCTTAATCGGTAATGCTCTTAATCCCTCAGAATAAAAAAATAGTGGCCATTACTACAAAGTGATCTTCTTACACTTGGTAACTCCCAATGTATTGTTGTTCTAGTGCTTTGTCCAAACACTTTTGTTATAATATTTGAGCACTCACAGTTCCCTATAGAAGGAGTTTCACAATTCATGTGCTTAACTTTTCATTCACAGTCTGCCTTTTGTTGCTTGTGTCTTATTTATTTGTTCTTGTGCTGACATCATCCTTCAGACAGAACATCTCCTTTCCTGAAGTTTATGTGAATCCTAACTACCTCAATAAACTAAATTTTATGGCAGCATCCTAAGAGTATTTCCAAAATGCTCAAATTGATGCTGAATAGAGATAACCACGACAGTTTAATGTGCTGTTGGAGTGCCAAAAGCAGCACGGCAGCCTCCCTTCGCTCAGGAGGATAAATTAACCCAAATGAAGAATGACAGTGACAGAATATTTTTACACAACTGCATACAGTACTTTAAAACCATATAAAGAAAGAGTGATCATATAGAGCAAAATCTATCCAAGATTGCTCCACTTCAATCAAGTCACAACATTGATTCTTTCTTCACATTTACAGGGAAATGCACATTCATACCATGCCTTGTTGTAGCTCATTAGTGAGAAATCCTTCTTGGCACATGTGGTTGATCAAACCAATCTGGTGCATGGAACAGACACAAGCTGTCTCATGGCACAGCAGCCCTGCATTATGTTACTGGGATCAACATTTCACATAAGCAGTGTGCTGAGTGCACATCTACATAAGGATAGAAACTACAGACACACACTGACCACAAGGCCTGATATGCCAGATGAGTCATCTCACTCATCATCTCACCCCACACACGAAACCTGCACAGGTCAAAGAGCTTCAGATTATTTCAATAATTTTTAAGTCTCATAAAATAAACTAGAGAGCTCCAGGAACTTGTCCAGGAACAAGATTCTCTGCAGGAAGGGGTAACTACTGTTTTGGTAACTACTGTTAGCAAACTGAGATGGGTCCTTTTTATAAGCCATTGTCTTCTCCTTACTCATCCTGAGAACAAGGTGAAGTAGAGCTCTGTATTCCCTCTGAAGGAGCATCAATTGTCCCCCGAGTAACAACAGGGTTAGGGTGCAAATTAGCTGGCACTAGAAGTAAATATTCTAGACAAAATTTAGGATGAGTTTCATATTTCTGAAATATCAAGGGAAATTTATATAAAAAGACAGAAAATTCAAATATTAAACTTTATCTGTGTGTAGGTGTGGGGAATATTTCCTGAAACTTGTGCTTCTTTGTGCCTGCCTAGAGTGGAAACTACAAAGATTTGTCTGTTTGTTGAGGACCAAACAGAAGGGATGAAGGGGGAAGCAGAGCTGAGCTGTGAATTCTACAAAGGTTTTTATTTTATTCAAAGACATACATTTTGGACTCCCTAATCAGCTTGTCCCTTCAGAAACTTGTCACAGAAGGCAGTAATAAATCATTCAGGCATTCACTTCATGAGTCCCACTGAGTGCTGTCTAGCTAGTCTGCTATGAATGCACACAAGACCGAAAATGAAAGTGTGTTATGTAACAAACTAATAATACAGGAGATATCCTGTATGATAGTAATAGCAGAGCTAAAACTTCAGGAAAAAAATGCAATTCAGTATGAATCTAAAGAAATAAACCCTTGTTACTAACATGACCAAAAGGTTGACAAAACTATAAAACATTATTTTAACATTCCTCTACAGGATCCCCCATCTGGCAAGAAACTACAAAGAACACACACAGAAACTGCAACACATTAATATTCTGCTTCATCCTATGCAATCTCCATCTCCATAGACAGCAGTACACTTCTGATGGCAATACATGTGTATTCCAAGGTCAGAAGTATTCTGAGCTAATAGATCAAAATTAGGGGGAACATTTACAATACAAAATGTATTTGGAACTTTGCCATGGAGCAGAGTGTGCTGAAGTACTGACTGATATCCTCTCTCTTTCAATAAAAAACATAGAGCAAAACTTGCATTTAGCAACTGTCTAGCTATTACGGAATGCAAGGTTTGAAGTGACTTCCTATTTATTAGAGTTCACTTTCTTTGGATATTGCTATCACAGGATAAATCAAATTTTTGTCGTAGCTTTACTTAGTATTTTTGGGCTTAAAACTTCTAGTAGGTTTCCATAGGTCTCTGGAATTTGATTTTTAAATTCACACACCTTTCTCAGCACTTCAACAAAACAATATCAGATTGCCACAAAAGCAGTTTTATCTAGTAACTAAAGATAGTTGAGGGGGCATAGAGTTCAGTGACAAGTGCTCATTAGCAGGAAAGCTCCTTCAGGAGCTATCTGCCTCTTGTTCAACTGAGTATGCACACATTACACACACCCAAATTAAACACACAGTTGTATATTTCTGCCCAGGTTCACTTTTCTATTTCATAAAAAATAAAAAATGGAAACATAGTGATAGAATTTTGGAGGAAAGGGACATATTTACATGAGAGTTTTCAAAAAAAAAATTCCTGGGTAAAAAGAAAAATACATCTTGGGTCAGAAATTCAAATCTGTTTTCCCATTGTGGATCACTATTTGTATAGTGTTTATAAACAGAAATCAATAACATCATAATAGCATATTTATTGAAATGTGTTATTCTTCTATCACTTTAAAAGGCATTAGGGAGATGATCTTGTTTCTAAATAGATGGACAAAACAATACATTTTCCTTTCACTTTCTGAAGAACACATATCCTGAATCTTACAGATTGTCAAGATTAAAATCTTTAGTGGAGATCCTTTTAAAATGTTTTTAAAACCTTTGCATTATGTGACTTTGGATTACAAAATGGTGCAGGTGTTCTCATGAGCAGACAGCTCTCAAGCTTTTTCAAATGAATCAGCATGAGAGTAACTTCTCACAGTAATGTTGGACCTCAAAATTAACTCACCGGACATTTTCTTTTCATACATTTCCCCATGTATGTTTTTTCTGTTAGGAAAGCTTCAAATATGCCAGCAACACAACATAGAACACAACACTGGGACTTCTGGAAAAGCTGAGCAATAAAAGGAAAATGAGATTTCCTGTAGCTGCACCATTTACTTTTACTATGAAACAGAGAGGCATTACCAGGCTACGTGCTATAAACTCAGATGTTCAGAGATTGCTGGCCATGTCCCCATGCTGTGCACCTCCACCAGAAAACTGAAGTCTTAATTCTCATTTGTCTCAGTGTCAAGTGACTGTATAAATTTTCATTGCACAGACTGGTATGAATATATGCTGAGTTTGTGACTGAAGTATAAGCTAAAAAGACTGGTTATAACAAAAATAACAGAGTAAATCTGCAGGAGATTTCATGTCGTAAGTCCATTGATCAGAAGTGCAAGAGAGAAAACCAAAAATTCCCTAAATATTTGAACAAACCTAAACTTCATATACCAGTTATGAACAATTGACCAACCTGACAGAAATCAGAATTAAGCTCCTGCCCCTACATATGAGTCATATACAAGAATAAGGCATCAAAGCAGCACTTACAGCTGGAGAATATCAGAGGACATGAATGTTCATCCATGGGGAAGTTGTGCAGCTGCAGCTGGCACTCAGCATTGATGGTAAGCCTGTGAAGAAACCAAGGGTCTCTTACTATGTGCCAGTACAGGGAACAGCCAGAGGAGGAGGCAGGGTAATCTTAAGCATCATGCAAAAATGCTTTGATATTTATAAGTCAGGCCTGAAAGGAAAGAACTGTATTTGCAGATTGTCCCTTGCCTATTTAAGCCTGATACAAAACAATGATAATTATCTTAAATAATTTCAAACACATCATCAAGACTTTCTGGATCCCAGGAAATCTCTCCATACGTGTTTGTCTAGTCAATTCATCATTGAATGTTCTGGGATAAAAACAACTATTCTTTACAAAAGTAACAGGAAATATGGCTCGTGTGGTATGCAATTCCACAAAATTAGAACTTCAGAGAGAAAATTATAAAAATATTCTCCATGTGTCCTTACAGTGTGAAATTAAAATTCTTTCAATTTCTTCAGACTTTCTCCAAAACTTAGTAAATCTCTACATCCCATTCTATATTGTACAGATGCAACAGACAGATCAGCAGAAACATCTTCATCCCTACCTGAAAGCTGGTTTTACATGACATCCCTAACACAAAGTATACTATGAACACAGCCAATTTAAAAATTACCAATAAAAATCAATACTTTCCAGTCTAATAGCTTACAAAGTGAATGTACTTACTCAGGGAAATTGAATTAAGTGCTACTTTATCGTACAGTGGTTTTTAAAAAATACTACATAGTTTAATGACAGAATTCATACATGTGGGCTATGTGGGTTTTTCCTCTTGGAAACTAAATAAAAAGATTAAAAACTCTATGGTGAAAGCTTTGTGTCTCAGATGCAGGATGGCTCAGAGAAAAACTTTCTTGGAAAAGGTCCCCTGTGAGGCATTCAGTAGCCCCATTGCACTGACACTAGAAGAGGATTTGCAGTGTTGCAGCAGGAGAGCATTCATGCTCTAAAAGGGGCAGAGAAGATGGAGAGGTATGGAGCATGACTGAACCTTGTACACTTTCTCCTGTGCACGTAACACCCATCAACACCTGACAGCACCAGGGCACACACTGGCTACCTCTTCTATGTCATACCAATTCTGACACTTAAGTCAGATAAATTTGGTTTGAAATACGGAGTGTTTACAATGAGCAACAATCATTCTAAGAGCTTTTCTTGTGTAAAAAGGAGGTTGACCTGAGTGATCAAAAAGGTCTCAAAACATCTTTCACAAAATAGAAATGCTCATTCCAATGGGTCAAGTTTTAACTTACTTTTAGCTGTTTTAGACAAGTTTTGTAGTCCATTAAACAAATAGTTTCTTTTCTGTATGTAAGGTATGTAAATCTCAACTACTATTAGGTGAGTTACTTAACTTGGCCTGCAATACTGAAACTTAGTAGAAATTTAGTAGAAAAAACCCCAACAAAACACCTAACCAAATTCCCTTCAGAAAAAACCCCAACAGCCCTACCACAAGAATATTGGAGCTGACACCTTAGCCCCCAAACTCTCTAGCTAAAGGCAACTGAAATAAGCAAGAGCTCTTCACAGAAGAGCAAGCCTAAGAAGAAAAGGGCACTAAAAATACCAAAAGCTTTTGCAGATATTTATTGCCTTTCTTATTTTTTCCAAAGACTTTGTATTGGAGCCCAACAGCAGTTGCAAGCATGATCAGCCCTCTCAGTTGCACTGAGAAGAAAATGTGGCGTGAAAGGCATGTCTCTGAAACTTGTGGAACATGGCTTATGGCAAAACTCCCTTCTGAACAACTCATGTCTTCCAAAAGTAAACATATTTTGATTTCCATAGGCTTTTTAAAATGCAAATATATACAGTATTTCTAGTACCATATAGTTGATTTTATCACAAAGATTAGAAAACTGTAAAAGCCTTTCCTCCAGCAATTCACCCTTGTGATGAGATGTGACAGACTATCTTTCAGCATGACTTACTTGAAGAATAAAGTATTGGCATTAGTGTGAATCTAAAAATGTTTTATCCAGCCCTGCATCTAACTCCAATCAAAAAGGCTTTTAACAGGTTTTATGGGACTACATATTCCCAATTTTATTGCAAACAATAAAAAGGCCGGCTTGTACAATTTAGACGGACTTATTTCCTATTTCTCAAGGTCTCTTCCTTAGAAATACATGACTTTGTTTTTTAAACTTGGTAGTACTTATGCCTGAATAATTAAATATTTGTAAAGCATGAGCATGTATGCATCAGAAGAAAACAGCAGAGGAGAGCAAAGATATTGCTGAAAATTATTATTAATACACCAGAGGTGGGAGAAGCTTTCAGCCCTGCACCGTGACAAGGGCTCACCTGAGGGTGTACAAGATCTTGCCATCATTCCATATGCGGAGGAGCTGGTTGGGGGTGGTGATCCAGTGAGCCTCTGCTGTCTTTGAGTTACGAAATATCGTGTCTGGGATCCAGATCAAGCCAACCATGTTGCTGTTCAGAGTCAGTATTTTCATGGTGCTGTTGAAACGAAGACGGCTGTCTGTCCATGTCTGGGCAAAAAATATATCAATTTGATATTCCTGCAAAGAAAGCATGATACATCAATTGGAATCAGTTCTACACTGCACACCACCTGGTGTTTGATTAGGTCTTTTCTGGTGCAGATCAACAGAGTACGTTCTGGCCAATGGAGCTATTTTTTCTTTTTCTACTGCCTCGGGAATTTTTTTTTCCCATCTTTTTTTCACCCTTTTATTTTTATGTCTAGCTGCTTAACGAAAAATGCCAAACATCTCACATTCCATTGGTCCTGTGCTGTAACAATTTCAGCATTAGCACATTCTTTTTCATTTTTTCTGAAAAGTCACAGCCAGAAAGTATAATTTACAAAGTCTTCTTTGTCATGGGACTGATAAGAGACAATGAAGCATGAACATTTGTAAACTGGAGAAGTATGAACAACACACATAAGCTAGAGAATGGCAAATTCCTCGGATTATAGCAATGCTTTTTAGGGAAGAGGTTGTGTAAATTCAATAAATTAAGTTTTCCATTTGCTACCAATTGTTCAGCCACTCTTTCTAAGGACACACTGCAGCAGAATGAAAAGGCAGGTTTGTGCCCCTTTACAGACACCTCATGTACACCTGATGCTAAGAGCTGAACACTCATCCCTGAATATGGTAATACCTTAACTTATATGAAAATTGTCCTTCCATTGTCCTTCCATGTTTTACTACTCTGTTTCTGTTGGTAAGCCATCATAGTTCATATAAACGCAGAAATTAAAGTACACATGGACAGAAAAATTATATGGATGAACATATAAACACACTGGTTTATGCATTTAAGACCCCATGGAAGAAATTGTATTTTAATTTCGTATTTCAATTGTGAATTCAAGCCACTGGAGGCTGGAAAAGGTCATGTTTCATTTGCTTGTGGTACTCTTCCTCTTTTCATAGAATAAAAAATGAAAAATAGACTACTCTAGTTTTGAACCTCAGGGAAACAGCCATCTGAGTCTGCCATGCAATACCCTCTCAATATCACAGGGCTGGCTGTGACAGAGATGACATTTGCTGATGTGGCACAGTCTCTGCTCTATAACAAAGGATAATACAGGGCTTGGGAATAATCCGAATGAAAACATCTCTTTAGGACCCCTGGTAGATAGCCACTCCTGGAATATCTGAAAAAAGGATGATGAGGGCTATGTGTAAAGTCTAGTATGTCTTTGACAACTCTGAATTTGCTTTTATTTCATTTCTTTCTGGCTATTGTTTCAATACAGTATTATTGGGCTGGGGTTTTTTTGGTTTTTTTTTTTTTTTTTTTTGTTTTTTTTTGGGTTTTTTTTTTTTTTTTTTTTTTTTTTTGTTTTTTTTTTTTTTTTTGGTTGGGGTTTTTTTGGGTTTTTTTGGTGTTTTTTTTCTTTTTTTTTTTTTTTTTTTTTTGACAGTTAGTAGAGCATGCAGTCTGAATTGAGGACAGAGCTCTTGCTAAGAGCCACCTGTTTCTCCTGTGCTATTACATTTTTGGCAGGCCATCCCTTCAAAGCTGATGTTATAACATCAGGAAACCTAATTCATTGGCACTGTAATCCAAGTCCAAAACACACTAACACACTCTGGGCCTCTCATCTGTAGATGGTAAATGATCAAAAGGCGCATTAAGTGGTGCTAGCATGTATCCAAACACCATGTAGTAGAACACTTCAGGAATTAAAGACTAGGCACCAACGGTATTAAGGACCATTTTCCTTCAGAGCTTATCTCACTATTATTTCTCCTTGTACTATTCCCTGCTTTATCTTTGCAGGGAAGATGACAGATTTGAATCTGAAAAGACTTTTCTTTCATATGGATGACATCTCCACAGATCTGAAGGATGTAATGTAATGTACACAGTGTACCTCTGTTATTCAGAAAGAACATCCTTAATGCACCAGGTTTTAGATGCCAGAGCACTGATCTTCTTTCTTTAGGTCAATTGAATTTTAGCCTTTGAAAGTCTAGTGAGAAGAGTTTGGCACATTCAGCTGCTGTAGAGAGGAATATGCCAGACATGTCTATGGATTTCTCCAAGTGCTGAGAGAGTAGAGTTGCTTTTCCTAGCCCACATGTGAAAGTCTGTATTTATAGGAACAAAGACCATTTGTACACAGCTGGCTAATGACAGTGCTGTCTTTTTACAGGACAAGTTTCTGCATGATATTTGTATTTGAGCTTATTTTTTATGAATGCTTCATTTTGACTAAATTTAGGCGTAACCATAATTCTTTTCTAGTATATCATGCATATTTAATGATTTTTAGGATTTAAGATATTCAGGACTTCTGCCCTGCCAAAAGAAAAGAAAGACCCTGAGCTACTAAATACATTACCCTGAGAAGGTATGGCAGCTAGATCTGAGCAGAGTGGGCCAGAGGAGCACTATAAATGTAACATTGTGGTTTCTATTCCAGTAAACTACTCTGGTTAAGTGGATTACACTGCCCCAGAAACAGGGTCATACTAACACCACTGTCCAATTCCTGTTCTGCATCTTTATTATTTATTACTGCATCTATAACGTGCCACCAATGATCATTATTCAAAATATCTGTCCAATGGGCCACTACCTTTCCCTTAATAAAAAAATTTCAGCTCAAATTAAACAACAGTTCCCAGATCTTCTGCATTAATTAATTCTGAAAAAACCTGCACTTTTCTTTTGGCAATCTGAGATGATGAAAAAAACCCCAATATTTTTAAAAGAAAATTCATTAAAGTTGGTTTAAGTTAGTTGCATTGACTTTTTAAACATTTTCACCCTTTTTTCTTTAAAGCATTTACAGTGCTCAGAATGTACAAATTACAAAACCAAAATTTTCCCAGTAAAAAACTCCATACATTTCCATTTAATATCTGAATTGAGATTCTCACCATTAATCCCTTTTAGAAGTGAATGTGATATGAATATATCCCTTACATTAATCTTTGTAATTTCTTCACCTTTAACCAAGCAAATAATGGGGTATGATATTTATATAGTCACTCTACCATGAAGGAACAGAAGTCACTTTTGAAGTGTCAGTTCTCCACTTCTAATGGTTCTAAGTCTATGCATATATCAGAAAATTACCTCTATCTTCACTGACAACAGATACTCCATTCCAAGTGAAGTCAACAGCTTCCATACAGACACTGTTTTGCACAGAGCTGGTACAGTGATCTCTAGCACACAGCATCAAACAAACTGCCAGAAGAAAGGTTTCTTTGTCGGTGTTACAGACAGGTCAATATCACATGATATCAGAAAGTAATACTCTTCATTTGCCATTTTAGACCTTTATGAAATGTAGTGACTGCACTACTGGACATTAGGGTTCCATCACGTGATGCCTCACATGAAACTTCTTTTTTTTTTTTTTTTTTTTTTTTTTTTTTTTTTTTTTTTTTGGCAGCAACTACTGAATACTACATTGAACAGAAGAAGAAGTGAAAACCAGCAAAATTTTAAACAAGATTTCTTCCTAGCAGCAAAAAAAGTAAAATACATTCTATGTGAAATACTGAGGTCGTGTATAGTAAAGTGTTCTTCCACTAAGTTTTCTTGTCTTAATGGCACCTGGTTTACCATACTACCTAAACAGACCCAAGATTTTCCTACTTTTGCCACACATTGACACAGTGCCTGGATGCATTAACTGAAGCTGCACTCCAGAGAAGCCAAACTTTGAAAAAGGTATTCTCCTTGAGAAGAAGGGACAATCCTAACAGGAGAAATAGATCTACATGTTAACATCAAGATAAATTCTAGGGAAATCTAACTTCCTTTAGTATGTCCATAGACATACTTCTGAGATAATATTAAATTTTAATGATGAGAAATCCATTCTAAATCTAATTGATAGAAGTATAATTTATTATCAGTTTTAATCGATTAAATTTTGCTTGTTCTTAAAAGTAAATTCATAAACCATGCTACATGTTAAATTCCCCACTCTTAAAAACTCACTGAAGTGCAAACTTTTTGAGGATTCTACAATCTGTTCAAATCTGATTACATAAAGATACATTTTATTAAAAAGTAAATAATTTTAGGAAATTTCAACAAATATGAGCATGTTTCCTAGCTGAAGACTCCTGACCTAAACAAATACTCAGCTGAATTGATAACCACACAACATTAGACTTTTTAGAAAATACTTTTAGAAAAGATTATCAGTATTTTTTACTCTTTCTGGAAAGAGTAATGTTTCCCAGTAAAACTATAACAGTTTATTTGCATTTTGTTGGATCTTACGAAAATATAAATATGAAAATGCCTCATTTCTGGCAGCTAGAGTATCTTTGTGAGAAATGTCTTTTTTTTTTCTTTATTACTCTCCAGTGTTGTTGCATAGCTACTTATGACCAAAGAATTTCTCATCAGTACTTTTTTGCAAATTAACCTTAAATGAATGCATCATCTTACACATTTCATCATGTAAAGAGACAGATTGTTCTACTTGCAAGGCTTCTGTTTGCAAGAAACACTCAATATCATCTGAAAATTATAAATGACATTGTGTCACTGAAAACCTCTGTAACACCTCCTATGAGGTTACCTTTGAAAATGAGATTATAAATTGACACCTGACAATGCTCACATACCTTCCAAAAGTAACTCCTAATACCAGGAAAACATATTCTGATCCTTTTCCCTGTGCAGTATGCAAGTAACTGTCTCATGTAGAACATTTCTTCCCATTCAAATTTTATAAGTTCTCCTTTAAACCTTTAAATCTGAAACATTGGCTGAGAGAAATGACTGAACGAGACAAGGAAAATCAGATGGTATTTTTCTGTTACATTGTTATGTCAAGAACAAGAAACTAAAGACAATTTTACCTTCTTAATTCTCACTGATTTGTGGACAGGAGATATAAACCAGATTCAGAATCAGTATTATCTGCAAATAGCTGCATATAGCCAAAATTCCAACTACTTGATTTTAGCTTTTTAGTTTTTTTTTTTTTTTTTTTTTTTTTATTTTTTTTTTTTTTATTTTTTTTTTTTTTTTTACGCACATTTGAAGTATTCCTAATGTTGTTTCATTAGTGCTTTGAAAATAATCAAGAGTCAGCACTGAACTATTTGCCCTTTAACTGTGTAGGAATGATTAATGATTTGGAACACCTTGAAAATGCCACTGTCTTAAGTCATCTGTAGTTGCAGAGAAAAAATATATGCTGTTCAACAAAGTCTTCAATTGTTTTCTCAGTCTAAAGAGTAGCTAACCAGTTGTTGGTAATACATGCAGCTTTTTCTCCTACCATAATGTCTCATTTTAATTCTGAAAAATATGATTTAATAAGCTTTCACAGTCAGGTAATGGATGTGAATGACTACAGATAATAGTGTGGTATTCCTTTGTTGCTTCTGCTGCAGCCTTCTCATTTTCTGCATTTTCAAAATTCTTCATGACAACAGCAACATCAAGAGACCTGTCCTTAGAAAAAAATGCAAGAATTTCTTGCATGATACTTGCCAGTTGTTTTTTTTTTTTTTTTCCTATTGCCTACTAGGCGATTTTGAGGGGTTTTTTCATCTTAGAACCTGTATCTTGATTGGTGATAGAGTGAGAAATTATTAAAGCTGTTACTAGCATTTGTGTGAGGCTGGTACTCAATCAACTGAAAATAGCTTCATAATTATGGTCCAGTTTAGATTACAGTAATTCTGTGCCCTTCCACACCCCTTGTGTAACATGCCAGCACACCACAACACACTACAAACACTGTCTGCAGAAGCTTGGAACTAGTCTAAGAAACTGTGTAAGGGATAAAATCTCCCTTAGTTACCAAACGGCTGGGTTTCACTGAAGTGGGAAATCCCATTTCTAAGTCTAAAACTGTTCTGGAAATAAGTGTTAAACTGCTTTTACACTGCAGTCCGAACTATTCGGTAAGAAGTATGCTTAAAAAAACTGAATAATGGTGGAACGCATTATGTCTAAATTGTCACAGAAATGTTAAGCTTTATGGTTTAAAAGAGAATAGGGAACGGGCTGCTCAGGGAAACAGGAGAAAAATGGGAGTAAATCTCTAAAGACTGGGAGTCTCACCCTTATTGCCCTCAGCCATAGACCACACGTGAACACACCAGGAACATTCTTTCTTTATGCCCCTGTCATGCTTGGATTAGAAGTACAAATACTGTGATACTGTGTTTTAATAGAAAATGTCCCAAATTTAAAGTGACACTCATGATGTCTGTTTATTTAGTCTGCAATTTGATGCACTTGAGAACATTGAAAGTGAGTAATCTCTTCAGAGTTTGAAGGTCATTTTCAATAAAAGCATATTTTTTCCAGCCCAGCTCACCACTAAAAGGAAAGTTCAATCAACAACAGAACTGTCAAAATTATCCTTCAAAGGGCTGCCTGATTGATTCAGCTGCATATTTAGTTGTGTGACAAATGAGTGAAATAGAAAATGCTCCCTGAAATATGGGATGAGTGGTTCTCTCTTCCTCAACCAGTACATTCACATGTCTGATATCAAAACAGAGAGCAATTCTCTTAAGATCAGCCCACATTCAGCTTCCCTGATTTATTGCATCTTACCCTGGGCTAGAATGAGGATAGAACTGTCCCCTGTCCATCTTATGAACAGACTTTTGATAATTTGAAGAGGCTCCTTGATCATACCTCTTTTTGGTATTGATGGAAATAAGCCATTCCACAGCAACTGCCACATGATATGTGCTGATCGTTCATCAGATAGCATGCTGTATGGATTATGAAAAGTCAGGAACTACAGTGATCTCAGGGGACCTCCAGAAGGCTTAAAAAGTTAAGCTTTTAAGCTTGACAGCTTCTGTTTGGGTTTGCACCCTATGTGCATCTTGCATTCTAATTTGAAAAATTGGTAAAAACCTCTCAGATACCGTGTGGAAAGGAACTGAAAGAAATGGAATGGTCTACCAATGGAAACCTTTAGTCTCATTTTGTGGAAATAGTGCAGAAAGAAATAAATTATATCTACTGGATAAAACACAGTAAAATAGTGTATTTCATATTCAGTGTACTTTCAAGCTCTTGTGGTACCAAGACTAACAAATGCCTTCTGTGAAGACAGTAATTCTCACATCAGTCCTGAAAGTTTGCCTTGCTTTCAGCAGAGCTTGGGATGAGTGGAGTTGTACCATTAGAGCTGCATGTAGCTTTTCCCTGGAGTTGGAAAATCTCTGCCAGGCCAGAGCTTTGTGTTTCCAGAGGCTGCTCAGGAGCTAAACAGGGAGGTATTTACTTCACACTGCATACAACACCGGGTTTGCTGCCCAAGAGACAGAACAGGGATCACCTTCCCATTCTCCACCAATGTGCTTTGTATCCACTCTCTGTGATCTTGTTCCCTTTCCAGATCCTAATTCCTAATAGCCTCTGTTCAGAGTGGAAGAGTGGGTAACACGTTCCCACTTTTAGATTTTTTTCTCTTCTTAATACGAATTTATCTTTCCCATCAGTGTTAAGGCTACACCTTCAAAAGATAGTCAGAAGAAATAGATGAAAGATTAGGTTTACAGTGGTAGTAAAATATGTAAGTTTGAAAACTTTCCAAACTGTTTTATGTGTAGAAACACTTTTGATAACTTGCTCTTTTGTGAGAATTTGCTTTGGTACTTCATAGTGTTACAAGCATCATGGTTCCATGGAGAAAATACAATGAAAGAAGCAAAGTCAAAATTGAGATTGTCACCGCAGATATAAGGGCTATTCAAGTTAGCAATGTCAAAATATTTCAGCAAGCGGCACCAATCATCTCCATAGCTGAATGCTTTGAGTCAAAAAAAAAAAAAAAAGAAAGAATGCAAGCAAGCAAGCTTTTCTTATCACTGACTCAGTAGGAATCTTGGAGCAAGGGAAATGGAAGCTCACCTTCTTCACTGTAGTATTGCCTCCTGCCTGCTTCAGAAGGTTGCTTCACTGATTTCCTGCTATTATAAAGAGGGAAAGACAGCTAACTTCACACTAGAAAGAAAGCATGTAATTATCATTTAGCATTTCCTTTCTCTGAGAAAACATTTGTCTGTCTCACTGTGCCTATTTTGGCTCTTTGAAGGCTAGCTCCAGCCCAGCTATATTCCAGATAAATTCTTACATTCAGTTACAGGAAGAGCCGGAGATTTTGTCTTGGCCCATCCCCTGACATCTCTTCATTACTTCTCTTCACATTGATGGATTATCTCTTCTGCTTCAATCAATCATTTCATAGTCAGAAACACAGCATGAAATTAGAAAGAATGCATTTCAGAAAATCAGCTGTAGCTCTGTTCTCTCCCCTTTTGGTGGAAGACTTTTTGAACATTACTGCTTCCTATTTCTTTTTGGAGTCTTCTGTTGGCTTCTGTTGTTCTTAAACCATTCCCAAAGACATCCTGATTGCTGTGATCATGCCAGAAGTGCATTTCCACAGCCTCCTCTCTTCATGTGTCAGGGTTCATGTCCTGTTGCAGACTGTGCCTGATAAGAAGCTTTGCCTTCAATGAGACATAATTGTATATACTTTAAATTGGGCTGCTTTAGAAGAAAAGGTGTCCAAAGCATGCAAAGAAGTGCAGGGGATGCACATGGCAGTGTGCAGACTTTTCATCACTGTTATCTGGTGAGCACTGTAAATCAAAATGCTAATCAGAGTAGTCCTTCCTAAGATTGCTGCTGGAAGGAACAATGTTTTTGGGATTGACAGAGAAAGTACAGCGCTCACTCTGACCTATACTTTAAGGCTTTACCGAGACAGCAGTCAGGATGGAGAGAGAGAGAGAGATTCCAAATGCATAATTGAAGAAACCAAGGTTGTTAACTCAAGAATTTAGTAACATAAATGCACAAGGACAAGCTTAACTCCTGTGGAAATAGTAAAGGAATAAAGACTAATAATCCCTGATCAGAAGAAACAAAGAAAGAGAAAATTAAAAGTCTATGAATGTAGGTTAATGGCTCTACTTTATATAATAAAGTACACTATCCAGGTCTCCTAAGAATACTTGATATCTGAAAAATTTATAAAATTACAAAGATATTAAATAGTATTTACATATTACAACAGAAGATGTACCAACTTTATAAACCTAGTTCTTGAAGCATTATCTTATTCAAAACAGAAGCTAAACGGTACTTTTCACAAAAACAAATGCATTCTCAAAGACTGTACACAAAAAGATTTTATGCTCATTTTCTCTGCATTAAATAGGTTTTTTCAATGATGGAAAGAGTGCCTTTTAACCAAAGAAGTGCAAGAATATTTTGCAACATCCTTTACACCATCACCAACCTGGAAAAGAAGAGGTTACTGTGATGTTTTTACATATATTGTCACTCTTAGCACAAGAACAGTTGTAAAGGAATGGGAGACATGGGAGTCATGAAAAAAACAGACACTCAGAGCAGAGGGTCAGGTACAGTGATGGTCTCACACAAAATTAATTCTGAGTGAGAGAAAAGTTGGTAAGGAACAATTTTTTAAGAAGGCAGGTGGGAAGACCAGGTAGGTAAGAGTCCTGTTCTACCTTTTCCCTTCCAGAGTCACTTTCAGGCTACCTCCTGCGGCCATGTTATATCTTAAGAACCCACATGCCACTTTGCTACAGAATCCAAGTGTCCCAGAAACTCTTACAACAGCTGTGGTTGGGAAACAAAAAATTATAACCTCTTTTTTCTCAGAAGCTGAGATATCGAGGGTTCTCATGTCTTTTCCAAGATTCAGGAGAGCTACAGCTCACCTGGGATTTTTCACCATTTCAAACACATCACTGAACATTTTCAAGGATCAAAATAAATAAATACATGAAATTCTGCATTTGTTCAAAAAAAACCCCACTAACTCATTGATTGCATCCCCACAGTTGAATAAAGAGAGACTACACCCATGGCTCAAGCACCACACACCCAGTCATTCACTTTATTTTACTGCCAGCTGAATTCCTTGCCCTGTCGCTCCCAAGGCAAATCTGCCACAGAAGCAGCTAAAACAGAGAAATTTAGACATACACCAGTTGGTGCCACTCAGTCTTGAGGACAAGTATTGGTCCCTGGATATCTCTGATTTAGCTGAATAGACCTACCCAGGTCACAAAGTCTAAATTTATTACAACATAAATAGGATCCAAAAGGCGAGTTTAAAACGCTGGATGACAGAAATCAGGGAAATAAATGAAGCCACAGTGAGTAAGGGAGTTATATCCTATATCCACAGGATGTGAATAGGTGTTACTCTCATTAAACAAAATAATGCACAAAAAAGCCAACTGTGCACAAAGTAGTAGAAAAAAGCTCATCTGTAAAAGCCCTAATTTGCATATGAGGGAAATGCAAATGTTTAACTGCTCTAAAAATGACTGTTTTGCCACACAGGCACAAAAAACAGTCTGTAATGAGTCTGTGTACAAACCTTTCTTGCTCTTGGCCTCCAAAGGAACCAGGGCAGCCCTGTACCCTCTGCACTGATGACTCAGGTGAAACCAGACCCTTCTCTGCTTCTGCACTACTGGGAGCACGCTTTGAGAGGAGCCTGAGACTTCATGTTCAAAATATGGAGCCCATAAGACTATGCTGGTTGCCCTAGCAGGCTGAGCCTAGCCTTCCCACATTTCCAAGCCTAAGAGCACTCCAGATCACAGATTGTCTCTTCAGAGGAAAACACAACAGACAAATATGTTCGTGCTTCACCCAGGCTTCACAACAGAAGCAAAGAGGCATTTTCATAGGATAAGTATCTGGGAGCTGATCCTTACCTCAGTTTTCTTCATCCCTTGCATTTTTTAAATTTTTTTTTTTCATTTTGATCTGGCTTTTGGCCAATTCCAAGGCCCTGAGCTCCACTGATCCAAGCAATATTTCCTCCCAAATCTTCTTGTATTGTGTGGTTTGACACTCAGAATTAGTTCTGCCTCACCATAAAACCCCTCTTTTCAAGCCGAAGTTAATCAAATTCCAGTTCCTCCTTGACTTCAGTTCATTCTTTTTTTTTGATATGAGACTTATTAGAACACCTATTGACATCGGTAATTCTTCACTGTCCCTAATCAGGGGACAAGGAACACCAGATTAAACAGCAGATGGCTGACTGCCAGTCATGGGGCTATGCAATGATGAAATTTCAGGAGCTCAGGCTGTTCCTATCAGTTTTACATAGCACATTCCTCTTATGCTCATAAACTTCATCACTCACCTATTGGGGAAATTCAAAAGGAAGCCACCAGAAATTTTCAGTACCTGCTACGATTAGGAAAAAAAAAAGGAAAAAATTAAAGAACCCCAACAAGAAATTTTAAGACCTGTCTTGAAAAGCTCATTGGAGAAAATGAAATATAGTCCTGTAAAGATGTGTAAAACAATCTTACTCCTTAAATCAGCCTTCTTCTAGCATTTCATGATTAATTCTTGATATTGGAACATAGCTTTTTACACTATATAAGAAAGAATAAAAAGGAATTATGCCACAACTTGTGAACTAGTTATACTGCCATCAATAAGAGGCAATGAATATGAGTGTAGCTGGTGTGGGAAAAATATCACTTTAAACTTTATCTCTAGTGCATCTTCACTTTGTAACTAGAAAGGAAATAGTTAAAATAGTTACTATAAATAGATGATAGCTCAAACGCTCTTGGTATGCTGTGCCTAAACCCCCCAGCGCCAGGCAGGTAATTTCACATAAGGGCAGCTGCATGTCCGACCCAGGGGAGGAAGGCACTGCATCTGTTGCCGTGGTAACCCTGCCACTCCTCCCCCTTGCTCCCCGCCCTCCGCTGGTCCCTCCCCGTTGCCGGGGGAACCACCGCACATCATTCCCTGCATCCCCCCTGCGGCCCCAGGCCCGACTGCCACCCCTCCGTCAGCCGTCAGCTCCGGACACACACTGACAGCAGCACCTGGAAATGTAGCCAGGGAGACACAGGGACAGCACCAGATTCGGAGTCAGAAGAGGTTGTGGAGGTTCTGTTTGTTTTGTTTGGACAGATTTATGCAGGGATATGCTATAGGGGAAAGTCATGGGGTCACTATAAGGTCTGTATGACGTTGTCTGTGGTCCACGGACCCAGGCTGATCCTTTGATCACAAGTGTATGTCACTGGTAATTAACCCCAGTCTTCTTCCTGGTACTTTTTCCTTTTATTATTTAATGACAGAAACAATAATATTTACCCAGTCACATTTCTCTGACTCAATGTCTTTTGGCTTATTCAGTCTGTATTTTTTTCCTTTATGAATACTCTTCTTAAATTGGGAGAGGTTTTATTATTAGTTCTACTTTGTTTTTCTTTTTCCCAATTTCAGTTTAAGTAAAATGGAAAGAAATGTTTTGCTTAGAATCTGGCAGTACTTCTTTCTGAATCCTGCTAAAACCTCTCCAGCCTTGAACACTTCCCTCTGAAAAGATATAAACCTGGTAAGCTTTCCAGCAAAAGTTTTCTGAAACTTTCTTAACTGCTTTCAACTGTCCCAGATTAGTAAAGCTTTTTTCACTAGAAGAACAGGACAAGTCTTTCATGGTCTATCCTACTGCTGAATTGTAGCAGACAACTGGAAGTACAGCAAGAAGACATGTGAAAGTCCAAGGGCTGTAGTTTACATTTTTACCTCATATCAATACACATTCACACTTCTTCACTTGAGCATCTCTAAACTTGTAGCAAGAGAGAAAAACTAAGATCTAATTCAACAATATCTTATGTCAATACATGAAGAAAGAAATGTCTTTTACATTTTACTGTTGTTCTCCAAAATAGGTTTCATAATGCCCAGCTGTAAAGGGTGTCATGTGAAGCTCCATAATATACATTTCAACTGCCTATGAAAGGGAAAAGTTATTATTGTACTTTTGATACCAAAAAACTAGTCTATTGTGAACAACATGAAAGAAGTGGACATGTTTTTTTGGTAATGAAACCTTGTGTAAATCTTTACTTTTTAATTTCCTAGCATAACAGTAAAAGTGAAAACAAAAGACTCAAAGTACAAACTACTGGAAGCAGATTTTTCTCATTCTCAAAATGTGTAATGAAAGACAAGAAAAAGATGATTGAAAATGTTCTGTAGAAAATAACTGAGTGAAAAATGAACTAAGGAATTTGAGAATTCTTGAAAGCATCTATTGAACAACTGAATTTTTAATTACACATTTTTTGAAAAGCAAATGTCAGTCCTAGTTGAAAAATATATACATGTGTCAGCTGCCATTTCAGTGAACAAAGCTTAAGGAGGAAGCCTAACACAATTTATATCTTTTTCCAAACCCATAAAAATGAACACTCATCAGAGTTGGAAACTGGCCACCTGCTGCAACTTTGCTCATTTGAGTTCAGTGACCTTCGTAATTAAGTGACATTACCAACCTGGGAGAAATAAGTGATCAAATATTAAACCAAAGCATTTTCTCATCTGATCCTTCCTTTGAGTTTCTTTTCATCTTGTTCTTATTATAATACACAGATGTAGGAGTGTACAACAGCAACCATAGGAACTGCTCTACCTGACATTTTGCTCTTTGATAATAAGCTGACACTAATTACTCTGCAAGTGAGAAAAACAATTCAAATCCTACAAATTAAAAAAAAAAAAAAAAAAAAAAAAAAAAAAAAAAAAAAAAGGCATCCAGGGGACAACTTTGGGCAGTTGCCACTGGTCAATGCATCTAAAATTAAAGAAAACTGAATGTGATTATGTTTTAAAGAATGAAGACAAAAAGTACAACTGGTGCTTTTTCCCAAGCATGACAATCTTTAGATGACGGTCAGCAAGGGCAGGTAGACATTCCTCAAAGCAATTATTTACCCAAATCATATGAACCATAAGTTCAGGAGAAAAACTCAGCAAAGCTCTGCTCAAAAATTCTGAGGTGCTTCAGAAAGATATGTTATGGAGCAAACTCAGCAGATTTTGCTGCTGGATGGCAGCACACTGCACATCTTCTGTTGAAGATATATCATTGTGTCACCAGAAAGATTAGTTTCACAGATCCAGGAAGATCTAGAAAAAATATTCCTTTGACTACAATATACAGCTTCTTGCAAAGTCAGCCAAACAGTGGAACAAAAGCAAGGGTTTATGCACCTCACATTAGACAACTACTGGATAGAAAGGAAAAATACCATACTAAAGCTTTGTCCTTCTATCTTAGTCCTCCAATCCTGTCTAAGTCAAGCTCTGACTTCCATTCTCACAAAGATATTTAGGGCTATCCAAAAGTCAGTGCTCCAAAGCATGTTCTTTTCCATCAAATGTACTTTTTGTTAATTTAGGTACCCCAGAACTCAGAATTGTGCCCATTATAAATATCAAAATGGGAAAAAAATTCAGAATTGTCCTGGTGTTTGTGTCAGTCAAGTGTATGAATTATGTTCCCAGGGAGGTGTGATTCATTCCCAAGCTTGGGGTGAATGCCACAGCTCTTTAAACCTCCTATTTGAATTTGACAGGCATTGCAGTAGATCAGGAAATGTAGCAGGAAAAAGGCATGTTTGAACCACACCTTGAAAATTTCCATACTATTTTAGAAGTCAATTGTTTTTCATAACAAAAAATGAAAAAAACCCAAAAACATTCAAGCCAGTTAAATAACTATATTTGAGACTGTTCAATCATATTTTTTTGGGAAAACTGAAGAAATTAGAAATGAGGGCACAAAGCTTATGTGTCATTAAAATATATTTGCGTGGATGAGAATTCTGAAGTAGATAAAAGATAATGCTATCAAATAACAAAGGCCTATGATCCAGATGAATAGTGAGCAAACAGAAGTCAGTGACCAAAGTGCAATACTTGCTGCCACAGCCAACAGCTACGTAAGAAATATATTAATAATCTGAAACATTATCTCTATTCCTATCACAGACCCAGATATTTAATCTATTAATCACAACTGCTGCCTGAAATATTTTCATATATGCACCCAAGTGACACACAGTTGTATAAATAAAGTTTATAATGAACATTAGGAACTTCATGAACAACTCAGCATAAGGCTGATCTAAATTATACACTCAGAAGGATAATGCTTAAAGAAAGTCTATGAGTTAAACAAGGTTATCTTTAGATAAATTTATTAGAAAATGCAGTTCTATTATGTGACTAAGAACTCCTATATCAAAATAATTTTGTTATATTGTAGGTGAAGTTCCTAATACAAACAGACATTATGGGATCTGACTTGTGTCATTACAGAAATCTATTTTCAGTACATGTACCAAAAGCAATATCAATGTCACATAAATGACTCAGATCAACTTCATAATTAATGTTTTCAGTCCAGTTAAAAAAGTACAGCCATTTCTAAGTGTGAAGTTATAATGCCAACACCATCTTATTTAACACTACAAAAAGAAGTTTTGCAAAGTCCTGAAAGAAATTCTTGCATCACGAACACAAAAGTTAGAAGAATGGCAGCTTTGCCTTAGAAATCATACATTTATCAACACTGAAAATTTGCCTAAACTGTGACCAAAAGAAAACCATCGGACAGTAAAGACATATCACAGTCTGTATAGTCTTGATAAACAATTTCTAGATTTTTGCAGCTAAATTTCTCAAAGAATCTGTGAAAACAGACATTTTTTCTACTGACAGTAAACAAGACTTTCTTTGTAATCATTGCTTCATATTGCCAAGGTCCTAATGACAGAGAAAAAAGGAAATACCCTATCTCTTCTTACCTCCACATTCTTTTATTTCCAAGTACATGGGTGGAGGACAGTTCTTTCAGATTACACCTTAGCAGAACCCAGCAAACTTCATTGTAACTTTCCCAAGGAGGTGAATGAGAAAATGAGAAAAAGAACTTGACGAGAAATTTCTATTAACTTTTGAGTCACACAGTTTTGCTGAGATCATGCATCAAAGTAGGTATGTCAGAGGATATTCATTCTTTGCTATTTGCAGTGGAATATGGCATGATGGAGTCACTGTGACTATGCATGCAAGTGTTCCAAAATACATGTGTTGTTGAAGGTAAATACTGACTTTTATAGCAAGAAAGCAATAAATCTGACAAATCAAACTGAGAAAAATACTGACTAATGAGTTCATGTTTTTGAAAAATGTTAGGAAAAGAAGAACAAAGGTAGGATATGAAGAAGTGTCTGAGAAAAACTGTACCAGGTTCGGATTTAGACAGATAAGAATTTCTATCAGAAAATGTACAAGTAAATTCTCAGAATGGTGCTATTCTTTCTTTTGGCTTTTGCAGTTTTTAATTCTACCTGATTTCAAACATTGTGCAGATCACCATAACATAAACAAGAATTAGTAAAATTGCAAACTTTATCTCAAAACTGCAGTCCAGGCTTGTCTCTCACTAGAGATCTTCCTTTTCATTTTATCAGTTGAAGATAAAACAGTTAGTGTGACATTTTACACTATCACATTATCTGAATTCGTGTATTTGACAGTGGCACTTCTATGCTAAAATCAAGCTCTGGCTCAGACAAAAGCTAAGGTGTTATTTTAGGGCTCTGTCTGTGAAGAACACGGGCACACCTTCAAGCCCTACTGAAATCTGCTAAAGTGTAGCGTCCTTAAATGCCTTCAAAGTTTGCAAAAACTCAAGACCTTGAATTGGTAATGAAATTATGCAGAGATTGCCAGGACAAGAGGAAGATGATGGCAGAAGAGCAGAACCCACCAGTGCCAAGTGAGCTGCCAGATGGGATTGCAGAGCCCCTCTGGGTAATCCTTGATCAATCAGGGTGGCTGCAAGATGTATCCAAAGACTGGAGAAAAGCAAATGTCATTTTTACCACCAAGATGAGAAAGAAGAAGGGGACCACAAGCTGATTAGCCTCACTTCTGTCCCTCGAAAGGTGATATAGCAGCTAGTCCTGGAAACTACTTCTAGGAATGACAGGAAAATCATGAGGAGTAGTCAGCATGGAGAAATAAATGTGGGAAGTAATCCTTGAACAACTTGATAAGCTCCCATGACTGGCTGGCAGATGAAGGGAGGGCATGGTCTGCCTGGACTTCAGTAAGGCCTTTGACACTGTCTCCCCGAAGATCCTCACAGGGCTGCTGGTGCCTGGGCTGGATGTGAAGGTGGAATGAAAACTGGCTCAATTGTTTGGCCGACAGGGTGGTGGAGATCAGCAGCAGGAAGCTACCTCTTGATAAGAATTTACAACAATGCACCAATACTTTCATTTACCTTTGCATCCTGCCTGTTCTGTCATTTCATGATTATCAGCTAAGATTGTGGATTTATGAATTTGCAGCAACAGTGTATCTTCCACTACTGAGCTGCTGTTTCATTTCTCATTGTCTTAGATTCCTATAGGTTAAAGAGCACACCAGGTGTTGCATCTCTCTGTGTCTGTGGAAAGTGAAGGAAGGATTGCATTTCATCCGATTAAAGAGTGACCACATCCTGAAAAACACTGCCAGTGTCATGCTAATTGCTTCCCTTTCTCTCAAATGCCATGACAGAACAGGAGTTTGTCCACCTCAAAATGTTTAATTTCCTAGAGATCAGATATAGTACGTATAGTAAGTGTATATATACATATATACATATATACATATATATATATATATATATATACATATATTTAAAACATCTTTTCTTTCACAACTTTGTGAAAAAAAAAAAACAAAACACCCACAAAACATGAAACAACCAAAAAAATCTCAGGTGTAACTTCATCCTGCATATGCTCACTGCAGCACTTTGCTTTGGAACAGACAGGTGATACAGGCATGTCAACTTAGTGAAATGTTTCATCCATCAAAATATATTTTTCCTCTATCTGTTGCCAAAGAGGACTTAAAATGTCAGTTCTACTGAGATGGCAGCTTGGTATGAAATGAGATATACAGCCAAAGTGTTTTGGTTTCCTACATGTACCAAATGTATTTTTCACGTAACAAGCACAATAACTTCAAAGAATTGCATAATGATTTCTGACATTAGGATTTTCATATCAATCAGTACATTTAGAAAAAATAAATCACTTTAGCAGGCATTAAAAATCTATTTAAGAACACAACATACAGCATACACAGAACAGATGATTGGGGATAGAAGCATCATAATGTCATCCTAGGACAAGTACAAAATATGTATCTCAGAATCAAACATGACCTTTTTTCCATATGAAACACCTGCCACATTCTTTAGGCAGTGCCTACACCTGCAAAAGTAGTGTTACCTCTGAAATAGTTAATGTTTGATATATTTTTCTGATGTCCCTTGTTATGTTTACTCCAAGAATTCTCTTCAGTGCTACAAATTAGAACTGCTCTGTTGCAGAAGTGCCAGCTGGGACAAAAATTTTGTTATCAGACTGATTAATCAATTATACAAAAGGTCTGCTTATCCTGTAAAAGGCAGTATCCAGAAGGCCTTTCCAAATTATCAGTTATGGGACTTCTCCAGTTGAAAGGAAAGGCAGAGATTTTAAAACAGACCTCTGTAGAAAGATTTGAGAAAACATTAAAACTCACTTCAAACCATATTTGGCACAATGGATGTGAGATACCCAGTGGAAATTACTTCTCCTTTTCAATTAGGAGCTTTGAAATACTGCCTGCACATGATTACTTTTTCAACAGCACTGCTATACTTGTAAAGTCTGTGGCTGAAGAGCATCTCACTGCAGAGTGCCTGAGCATCTGTTGCCAACTGTGCATGGCAGATGAAAATTGAGAACAGAGATAATTACAAGATAACAGCATTATATAGTTACTTTATTTTTTTTTTTTTTTTTGTATAACAGATGAACAAAGATACCATCCAGAAACACTACTGTAAAAATATTTTTGTGACCAAAACCCCAATATTTGACATTTCCTTCACATAAAATAATACCTTTGCTTATAGCATCACAAGTTCTTCTCATATGTTCAAGAACAAAGGTCTCCTTGTTCTTATATCCTCCAGTGAGATAAGTTCCAAGAAGAGATAAGTTCATCTCGTACAAATATCACCCAGCTTAATAGTTTCAGAGCAGTGCATCAGCTACCCAATTGCACTCTTAGGTTGAAATCAATTTACACAAATTCACCTTTTCTCAAAAATTCTACCTGAAGACTGTTTTTCAGGTAAATAAAACTAGAAAGCCAACAAATCCCCATACCAACATAGAAAAAACCGCAACAACAACCAAACAAAAAACCTCCCTGCAGATTCTACTTAGCAAGGAAGCACTGCTTGAGTAAAAACTCTTAATCCACATCTCCTGCCCAGAGTGTTCAAATTCTCACAGAATATTTATATATAGCTCTATTCATGAAGAGGGACAGATTTTGCTGATATGATAGAAATGGAAAAATTACTGAAACGACTCATACGATAGAGCTAATTAATATTTTGTTTTGGCTGGAAATAGCATGAAAGTTGCAGGAAGAGCTGTTGAACTACATACTACGACATTAAAACTATAATAGAGTTATGATTACTGCAGTTGCAATTTGAATGCTGCTATTTAGTTACACAAGTGCTCAACCAAGTCCCTGTTTATGTTCTCCTAATATATTTCTAAAATAAGACACTGCTGTTTGATGCAAGCATCATTTTCCCCATGAGCTTCCTGGAAAATGCTTAAATGTGAATCTGTAATCAATGTTTCCAGGCTTTTTTGCCTGTGTGTAGGTCCTATAGCAATAGTTCAACACCATGTAAGTCTAAGTCTTGCTTTTCAGAGTTTTGAGGCATCAACACATCCTATAAAAAGCAACTGCTGATAACTCACAGAAAATTTAAACATACTTTTGAAGACTATAATATGCTGCTGGCTGCATAAATATGATGTGGGTTGCCAAACTTTGGGCACATAACTTTATATTTTTTTATATTTAACAATGAAATAACATACAGAACAATTTAACTTTCTATAGGAAGCAGGTGTTTCATGGTGTTTCTTTGGAGTCTTTACTCCATTTGGAACACAGACATGAAGAGAAGTCTAGGAAGTATGCAGGAATTTTACTAATTGGGTTATAGTTCTCTGGACTATCAAATAGCACAGAGCTCTATGCATTTTAAAGGTGGCAAGTGTATTGCAGGAAATGACCCAGAGAGTAAAACACTGAACATTGCTAAGGAGAACGCCACCAAGGAAAACAAAAGCAAATCATAAACCAGCAGCTCCCCTGCTCATCAAGGAATAGCAGCACTGTGGGAAAAGTGGGGGAATCAATGAGGCGCTTTGACAGCCCAGAGGCCTGATTAAGTGTGGTAAAAGTCCATGACTCTCACTCATGACTGGGAACAGCTGAGTTCACAGTAGGAGTATTTCCTGCAGGACAAAGCTCATGAAAGCTTCCTCAGCTGGAGTACAGCACCAGGGAGAAAAGTGCTTGAAGGGGATTCTACTTGTGTTACAGGAACCACCAGTAACAGAAGAACAGAATGATCCTCGTGGAAAATCTGTGACCCTAAACCTGCAAACCACAATATCCCACAGTCAGTGCTTCTAAACAAAAAAACATCAGCCGGTGAGGTCATCTGTACATTAATGCATTTCACTACCATTTGCCAGGCACACAGTGGTTACTAAGGAAAAAACATTTTCCATTCAGTATTTCACTGGACTATAATATCAAGTTTTCACTGTATTTGAGAAAGCTGCAGCAATAGGCAGCAATAAAAGTCTGAGTTGCTCAGGCTTTGTGCCACACTTTGACATCGCCTCAGAGCAGTATCCTGCTCCCTCTAAAATTCCTTTGCTACATTTCTTTCTCACTTTTGATGTCTGATTAGCTTAAGGATTTATCTCATTCTCAGTTATGATAGAAAGAGTATATTTTTAAGTATAAGCCATCACTTCATGGAGCTTGATATCAGAACAGGACTCATCTCCACAGAACAGTTTCATTGAAACTTACATCTTGGAACTCTTTAGATCAGTGAGGGAAACACATTGAATTAGTACATTAGATAAGGAGTAGCCTCAGTGATCTAACTCAGAACTGTATTTCACATGTGTGTATGTGCTGTCAAATATCATTGTACAGTTAGCCAGACTTGGCGAAAAATTATATTACTCATTAATTGCTAAGCTCTAAGGTATTAAATACTGTATTTCTCATGAATCAGTAAGGAAAAAAAATTCAGAATAGCAGAGTTTTTCACAAAAAAATAATTTCAAAATATTTTTCAACTTTGAAGATATAGTTTGTCCATTAAAAAACTATTTTGATACATGAAAAATGAGGTACATTGAAAACCTTGGTAATACTTTCCCTAAACTCCTTTTTTTAAAAAAATAAGTTATGTTCCATCATAAGCCCTTGATTTCATTGAATCAGCATTTTCCTGTAGAACATTTCTATGTGAAAATTTTAACCCTGGCCTTAGGAAGGAAATTATCAACATATTATTGTTAACTTATTTGTTTGTGAAATGAAAACTTGCAAGTTCACTTGCAGTAAAAGTAGAAACTGGATGAGATTGACATCTTCCATAAAAGACCCATTTATCCATCCTACCTATTATAAATGGCTAATATCACCCATTTACCCAGCCAACCTATTGCAATAACTGTGTCAGACTGCACACAGATTGTCCAGGTGACACCAGGACTTTACAGCAGACACCACCTCCCTGCCATCCAGCCACAGACCAGCAGAGAAAGCGAGAATTCAGAAGTTTGGTATGTCAGTGTTGAATAACCAGTTTTGTACTTCTACAGCAAAATATGAAGTACTACATTTTGTAAACTGGTCCACGCTGGGGAAATTATTTTCCTTCATTCTAACCACTCAAAGAGCAGAGGGGCATTTTGAGGCACTAATTTAACCATCTTCTAAGTATGCACCAGACTGTACCCTGCAGTTGAACACTGGAATAGTGCTATGTGCCATGTTTCCATTTCCTCCTGAAAAAAACAGTTTAAATTACATAGGAAGATAACCAAGCACGTAATGCTGGTTTTTAGGCTATAAAAGCATCATAACACGCAACAGAAGATAAGCATTAGTAACCAATTCATAATGAGCAGTTCTTTAACATTTCTGCTAGATTAAACAATATGTTAAGTAACTAAACTACTAAAAAGGTCTGGGCATGGTCCCCTTTGATCATCCTCTCTCATCTTATCTCCTCAGAGTGAGTGCTCCTTATGCTAGGTCAGAGATTTTTCAACTGCAGTGCATGCTCAAACAACTTTTTAACAAGGCAGAACACTATTTTCTGCTATATTGGCAACTAAATAAAGGGGAATCCAGTCAGCTCATATTATTTAAGAAAGAGTAGTTGCTGCTCCTGCAAGGTAATGTGTCTGCAAAAAGAGGGAGGGTAGATCCCATCCCCTCTAGGGCACCACACATTTCCTGTCTCAGGACACGATGCAGGGATTACACCGGGTCAGAACAGAGCAGCTGGTGGGAAAGCTCAGCAGCAGTGACCAGCCAGTGACCAGATGGCTGAAGTGGATGCCTCTGCAGCCTCCTTGCTTCACCTTCTGCCAAGAAGGTGCTGCAAGGACAATTCAGGAATGTCTGCACTCACATCTTAGTCATGATAGCAATGAATCTCTCTGTATCTATACACGTGCACTGCTCTTTCTCTTTCATTAGAGTAGCACACACTGTTTATTCATCCTATGGCTCCTCTCACAGCGAGCATCTGGAGTTCAAAGACAAATTGACAGTGAGTTCACTTTACGTGTCTATGTAATTTTAACCATCATTTACTTATATTGGCTTCTGCAAGGTACTCAGTTATTAAAAATTCAAATAAAGTCGTATCATTGGTATTTTAAGAATATCATGGAGACATAACAGTTACACCAAGCAGTAATATACAGCTACATTTATTGCCTATAACCAGAAAAGCCATCAAGAATGAAAAAACTAACTATATTTAAAAATAATAAAAGCTACACTTTTGCCTATACACTCTGAACAAACTTGAATGGGTTGTGGCTTATGACCAATTTAGAACAATTTACCGTTCAGATAGTCTGCACTGGAACAATAAAAATCCCATTTGTTTAGATTTATTTTAACAGCAAGATAATCATAGACTAATCACATATGCATCTTTTTCCCTACTGCATAATATATGTTTTCATTTAGGCAAAATTATAAGAATTTTAAATTCACTGGCCTTAGTTGAATAGAAAGGTAAAACAAATTATTTTAATGAATAAAAAAAGCCTTTGGGCCATTGATAATTCAGAACTCTAACAG
Source organism: Sylvia atricapilla (assembly GCF_009819655.1). Taxonomy (NCBI): domain Eukaryota; kingdom Metazoa; phylum Chordata; class Aves; order Passeriformes; family Sylviidae; genus Sylvia; species Sylvia atricapilla. Next base: position 83,016,779 of record NC_089141.1, read on the forward strand.
CGAAAAGGTAATAACATTATAACATGGATTACAATATTGAAGCAAGAAAACAGTCTGGTTTACTTTTACCCTACTGACTTGTCTCTTATTCAGAGACATGCCAATATAATATTAAGCACCAGTGCAGACTTTGAAGTTCAACACTTCTAAAAAGCTTAAGTAAGTTGACAAAGCTTGATAGAAACTACCTGAGTAGACCACTTGAAATGGTCTTATCTCTCCTCAGAGTAAAAATCTGCAAATTTGTATTTATCCGGTATTTATGTTTGAATGCAAGTGGTTACACATCACATTAATTTGTAGGATCAAGAAGATTGATTTTATGCATATTTTTTTCAATATCAGAATTTCCTAGGTTGCTTCTCATACATCAGAGTGGCTCCCTCAGCAAATGTCATGAATCAAATGACAGTGCAATAGACGAAGTCCTTGTGAGGAGCACCAGGCTGCCACTCACTGACAGCAGGAAGGGTGGGCAACCCTGGGGACTGGCACTTGGCAGAACACAGGGAAGCCTCATTCTGTAGGGAAGCCTCATTCTGTAGGGAAGCCTCCTGCAGCAGGTTCACTGGAAGTAAAACAACACTTTCAAAATAGCACAAGCACAGCATTTATCAGAGTGATTGATTTTTTTAAAAAGCTTTCACTCAGGATTTATGTTCCTCAATACAGTCCTGTTAGACCATCTGCAGCCTTGTCAGAGAGGACAGAGGAATATCTTTAGTAAAGCCCAGGCACAGTTGCCAGTAGCTGCTCCTTGAGAGGGTCCACAGCCTCCAGGAGTAGATCTGAACATGGAGCAGAGGGGCACAGGGAGGAAGCAACACTCCTGGCCCCTCAGCAGGGCTGCACAAGCACTTGCAGGCTCCAGCCACAGAGGACAACCTGGATGACAGACCGTCAGGAATGATTGCAGCTTAAAGATCTCTTTGCCCTGAACAGCTTGGTGGCACGTCAGAAATTTTGAGCAGAGGCATATTTCACCTTAGATGCTTGCACAACTCAAACATTTCTCTCTGATTTTCCAGGAACATAACAACTTGATGATCATTTCTCCCCCTCATCTCTCATGGGTGAGCTCTATTAGTCCTAATTATTTCTTTATTTGCATGTTTGCAAAACAAGTAACAGAAACCATGAAGAATAATGAGTTCTGATATGCAAGCGGACATTAAAATAGCTACACATAATAGATACACATAAAATGCAATGTATCGTTCACTTCAATTAAACTCATGCAAAAGTAGCTGCCTTTCTCTAGCAATTTCTTGCAGCTCAGAGTGCAGAATCAGTTGATCAGCTAAATTTGCACCCTTTTGAATGGCTGCATCATGACAGACAGGTTCACCTGGTAAGTGCAACCCTGGGAAGATGCTGATCTTTTTTTTAGTACTACTATTCATCAGTAACTGAAGGATAATTACTGTGACTGGCTGAGGAATCTGCTTGCATGAATTTAGGAATTCTGTTAATTATGTAAAATTACTCAATATTTAATGCCTCAGTGTGCAATGAATCAGCCATGAACTACCTAAGTCCTTTGTAATTTACTGCCCAATCTGTCTGAAAGATGAGGCCATAGATAATGGAAGAGAGAAGTTAACTGAAATATTTAGGGTTTGGATGAACTCTCCAGTCAGATTTAAAAAAAAAAAATAGCACATTGGTCCTTATGTAGACATAGGAGTGGTAGATGTCTGAAAAATTCCCAAGGAGGAAAGCAGAGTATACAGAGAAGGGGCTGATAGAAACAAAAGGAATTTCAGGGCAAGAGAGTAGACATGCTTTAACTGGTGGTTTGGCTGTAGGAGCAGCTGAGAAAGCGACAATTACTGCAGAGAGGAGGAAAAAAGGGGTGATGTTTAGCAGGAGATGCCATTTGAAGAAAAGGATATCGGGAGGGTAGAAGAGGACAGAGGTCTGTGGGTTTGTAACTAACTATGAAGGCAGATTTGTGAGCTCAGAAGGGAGCTGTGCCACAACCAGAGCCATTTCCAGCTCACAAATGTCTGAGATGAGAAGAGCTGCCAAAGACTAAGAAAAACCAGAGAGTTTAGTTGCACTTAGACCAAGAAAAAATTAAGGAATGGGTAGATGTAGCACCTGTGGGCTCAAATACAAAAGCACAGTAGATATCATGGACCAAAGATGGGATATGAAGCTAGGAAGGATGGCATTTGCCATTGCTCTCCTCACCAGCAGGTACAAACAAGAGTTCAGCTACTAAACTAGAAGAATTTAATGTTCCATGCAATTTAAATTCCTGTTTCTCAGATTATTAACTGTTTTCTTGAGGACAGAAAACTCTGATTAAGCTCCATTTCTACACTATTATATCAAGCTATTTTTGAGTGCATACAGATGATTTTGAGGATACTGTCACTATAGAAACTAACGCTAAGGAAGTTGTCCTCGAATTTCCCACTGGGGAAAGGAAAGAAAATGCTCTTTACTAGCTGGTAGAAATGGATATAGTTACATTTATATATTTTCTTCCTGGTTCTCTTTTACTACTTTTGTAATTGACAATACTACCTTCAAAAAAAAGCTTCCATTACCTTTAATTCAGTCTTCAGAAAAAGGGGTTTCCCCTTTTCCCCCTGCAGGTCATTGTGCTGGTATGCTTGTGTGTGACTCTGCTTGTTTGTGACTGTGTTTGTGTGTGTCCCAAGTAACAGACACCACAAAAAAACCCCAAAAAACTAAAAGCAACAACAACAACAACAAACGCCACAAAATCCTTTTAGATCGAAGCTGGTGCTGTCTAAATAATGTTGTCTAACATTGTTAAATAACATGCACTTTTGGACATGGGAATTCCCAAGATAATCTTCCTTCCGCAAAGCTCAAGTTTGTCTTCATGCATAATAAACACATGCAGTCAAGATGAGTAATAGCTTAGGAGAATAAAACTGAGGAAATCAAGTCTTAAAATATGATATTACTATGCATAGTATAGTAAAACCTAGATGCTCCAAGCCACTTGCCCCCTCACCATTTTATGCTCCAATTGTCCTAGAATCTATACGTATACATCATAAATATATTTCTTCTAAAACAACTTTGTTTCAGTACACAAGGACTTTGGAACAATCCCACATCTTGGGTATTCCATACTACCTATAATGTAAACACAGACTTCATTTCTCCTTGCAGGAAAGCTGGTCGGTTTTGTGAAGAAGGCATTTATGAAGCATTTACACACAGATCTGAGCACCATGCTGGCTGCTCCTGATGCTGCACCTCTCAGACATAACACAGTGAATGATCAGCAGGACGGTGTGAGAGCAGGCAGAGGTGCCAGGAGAGCCTGCACAACAGGCTCTGCTGTGCCAACTGGGTGCCCAGACTCCTGGGAAGGGTGACTGTGACAGCCCAAAGGCAACACACCACCACTTCTTCAACTGCCTCCAAGCTCTGCCTGCCCCAAGCAAGTGCTGTTGACTCACGCTGCAGCAAAGGCCAGCAGACTGTAACCCACAAGTGCTCTGCACTCAGCATCCGGGAGCCACAGACTACACAATCCCAGCCCTGCTGAGGGAGCAAAGTTCTAACCTAGGCACTGGCTTTGGCATGGGAACAACTGGGGGGCAAATCCCCAGGTCAAACACACCCTGAATGTAGTTGTTTTTTCACACACAGATCCCCTCCCAGACCATTGAATAACAAAACACACAGATCCCGTGTGGATATGGGAACAGCTCTGCGCTGCAAGGATCTTACTCCAAAAGCCATTTGTCAAGGAGACACTCACTGAAAAGGCATATTTGCCTTCTTTGGGAAATGTCTGTGAATGAATGAAGACTGATTGGAAGCAAACAGAATTTCAATAACTCAGACTTCCAAAGACCAGCCTCCCCATTTTTTATACCAACAGTCTGTCTTTTCAGAGCAAGGAGTTCTAGAAATATAGAGCCACTCCAGCACTACACAAACAGCAAAAAATGTCTAAGGCAATAAGAAAGAGCTGATGAACAGCAAGGAATGTTCTTGCCTCCTTCCAACAAGCAGTTCTGGGTTATATTATCAAGAGAATTCAGAGCTGATCCGTTTAGTGCTGCAGCCTGGCATACTCAGTTTAACTTAGGTTTCTAAAATGATTAGGTCAATAAAAGTCCCTCAATCTTCTTTAAGAAGCATCTACGACACTTACAACTTAATTACATATTTTGGTTTTTTTCTATTTTACAGGTTTCTTTTCCTTTACATAGAATTTTCATGTCATAGAGCACTAATACAGCACAAGGAAATAGTGCAGACCACTTGTCGCCAAAGCTGCTGCTACCACATAAATATGAACTGAGTGAAAGAGTCAAAGTTGACTTGACCAGGAGAAAATAAGAGATTAGACTGGGAAATCATGCAGTAGTATTATTTTATGTAATAGGGAAAACTGCATTGCACTGGTTGATATATAGAAGAGACACAAAGGCAGCTGCAGTGCTTTATCGTAGACCTGAATCCATCCATACAAGAAATTAAATGGGTTACTGAAATTCAATTGAAATCTGTTCTTTATTCACTGCCAATATCGTATCAATAACACATGCAGAATAAAAAAAAATTCTATCCTGAGAACTAAAGAGCCATCTTAGCTCCAGGAGAAAATCGGGGATGAAATACACCAATTAGTCCTAATGCATTTTTTTAAAAAAATATTTTTGAATACTTTTTAAAATAATATTTGACTATGAAAGTAGCAATTCTTCACTAAAGAATTTACTAAAGAAAATTTCATCTACAATTTCACAGGCAATGCTCCAAGCTGCATCTCTACTGCACCCACTGAAGCTAAAATAAACAACTTGGTGTACAATTTACACAAGTGGGGAAAAAAGAAAAGTGAAACTAAGTAAGTAAAAGTATGCATGATTATTTCCAGGGGTATAAATTATTTTAGAAGGCACAAGACACCAAGATACTACCTACGCAGTCTATACAGCTGGCCAGAGTTGAAAGATTTATTGCTGTGACTCTAGAAGAGAAATATTTTATGATTATAGAGTGCTGAATATGGAGCCTTTTACAACTCATACACAACACTAGACTACTAAAAGCTAAATATGCATGTCATGAATGAAGTATTTTATGCTGTAAAATGATAACAAACATTCATAAATTATGAATTTACTGGACTCCAGTAGTTAATGGACTACAACCTGGGTTTTCCTACTTGTGTGCACCACAACTCTTACAGATCATTTGTTCTTGCACAAATGAATATGTTAACAAATGTATATGTTACTCAAACCAATGACATTTTATCATGATTAGCACTTGTACCAAATATAAAAATCCCCAGCAGCACAATGCTAATGCTGCACTTTTAAACAAAGGCTAAGGAAATCTGCAGGAAAACCATGTTTGCTCCTAAGCTGTGCTATTTTCAATTACCTGTTTGTGCACACTGACATTTTCTTTCTGAAATTTGTTTTAATAGAGCCCAAAGTAGCAATTTAAAACTGTACTGCACAAATCTAAATAGAGCTGAAAATACCCCTAGGCGTTCATCGAGGAGGAGGCTTTTCAAAATCAAATGATAAGCCTTTGGCAATCAGGACATCAACAGGTTGAACTCAATGAAAGAGGACAGTAGGAAATGATAGGCAAAGGATTGCACAGCTCCCTCCAACTGAAACTGTATTTGACCACGGGGCAACAGCAAGACGTGGAAATAAATTCCCATCAAAACCAGGGATCATAACAAGCAATCACATCAAGCTAGGCTGCAACACTTGGAAAGTACAATTACTGTAATACCTGGAAGTGAAAGCAGTGTGGTGTTCAGCAAAAGACTGAACAGAGAAAACACACATACTGGGTTCAAAGCTAAAAAGTGCTGTTTTGTTGAACAACAGGAATCCAATGCTAGTCCTTCTATGGTCAGAAACTCAAAACATATACTGTCTTTCTGATTTTGTCTTATAAAAGGTATCAAAAGGTATAAAAGAGTTTGCACTTGTGAGAGACCTCAGCATCAAAAGAATAGGAGATGATGAATCACTTAACTGTATTCAATCTTCTGGTAAAATATATGCAGCAAGAAGAGAAAAAAAAATACAAGGAAGATTTTCATACTATTATGATTCTAACCTTTCCAAGTCTTAGTAGTATTAGGAATATTCTGAAGTTGAAACTTACTGTTCAGGATGAAAACATTTACACTTAACCTCTTCAATCAAATATGGATTTTTATTTCCAATTTTGTGCTCTTTAACACACTCTACAGGTTCAGCTTACTTTTGTTTCAGGATTTGTGTTTATGTTCTTCCTTTCTCAATCATAAAATCATAGAATATGCTGAGTTGGAAGGGACCCATCAGGATAATCAAGTCCAATGCCCGACCCCAGCCAGGACACCCCAAGAATCACACCATGAGTCTGAAAACTTTGTCCAAACACTCCTTGAACTAAGACAGGCTTGGTGCTGTGACCACTTCACTGAGGAGCTGTTCCAGTGCCCAGCCATCCTGCGGACAAAGAACCTTTTCCTAATATCTAACCTAACCTTACCAACACAGCTTTAAGCCATTGCCTCAGGCCCTGTCACTGGTCACCACAGAGAAGAGATCAATGTCTGCTCCTGCACTTCCTCTCATGAGGAAATTATCAATTGCAATGTGGTCTCCCTCCAGTCATTGGGATTACTCAATGCATAAAAAATGAGGAATGCCTCTTTTTGTCCAGAGTCATCCAAAAAGAAAACACTCTCATAGAAATCTAGTGGAAATATTTTCATTTCTGTTTTTATTGACAGAAAGAGTTTCTTTAGGCAAAGCTAATTGCTTTAATGTTTTCAATGATTGGCAGGGTCTAGAGAAAATGAAGACAGATCCTTCTCAAGGGACTACAGTGGGAGGACAAGAAACAGGTACAAGTTGTAGCAAGGAATTTTCTGGTTAGATATTGGAAAAGACATGACTGTCAAGCACTGGAAAAGTCCAAAAAGGGAAGTTACTGGAACTATTATAAATCTTAATGCACAATAGTTTGAACAACCTGATGCAAGGTGTCCTTCCATTTAATAGTGGGTTGAACCTGATAACCTCCAGAGGCCCTTTCCAGTCCATAGAATAATTCTGCAATAGGAGGTTATCAGACACAAGCTAGACACAACTACAACTGAAGCTGGCTCCAGAAGAAATTAAATGTGCTTTCTTTAAAGAAAAGAGCAGCAACATTTCGACATAGCTCAGAACTTGTTTTCTAGTTTCCTTTGATATCAAATTCTGAATAAATTTACGATTTGTGACTACAAGAAAAACATGCAGCTCCACAAAATACTGTTCCTTCAAAATTCATTTAATTAGCTCTGCTGTTTTGATTGTTATTTCTTTGAAATAAGAATTAATTTTATTTGTAAGGTTCAGGTTTTTTAAACTAGCCAGTGAATTTCAAAGGAGTTAGAAACATATCCATGTTGTGGTGTTCATGAGAGATACTAGAAGATTAAAAAAAAAAATTAGCTCAATTTATGTTTCTGCTTTGAATTTAGAAGGTTTTTTTTTTACTAAAGCAGACTATGAAACAATATGAATATCCTGCCTCTCAGACTGCAGTGTTCCTTGCCTGTGCTATTAAATGTGTTCTTCAGAGTTTTAGTTGTAGAAACATCTACTTAGGTAATGAATGATTTGTATAAATTCACTATTTCTTGTTAGGATCCCTACAAGTCATAAAATTCAAGCACCCAATATAAGATGTGACTGGCCTTCTTCAGGTCCCAAATAAGCATTTTCTCCAACCATGTCTGTATCCTCAGGATAATGTAATGTGAATGAGTCCTCATGATTTTTGGATTCAGATCATCAGGTATGAATACAAGTGATGTATCCTGAATCCTCTGAATAATAAGACAGCACTGCCAATTACAAAGCTGATACCTTCTGATTCTGAAAAAACTGGGGGCTAGTGGCTGAAAGGGCTAAAAGGTGAACATTCTCAGTGGAGGGAAGATTCTGAAGTAGAAGGATCCTGGAGATCAGGGAAACAAATGGAAACAAATGGCAGAGATCCCCAGGGACCTGGTCACCAAGAGCTGGGCAGCTGCAGAGCAGGAACTGACACAACTTTCTGTCCCACCTTCCCAGAGCAGCAGCTGTCTCTCTGCTGGCCAGAGAAGCCGAGATTTGTGGAATACAGCACTGAGAGGAGTGCAAGAGGTTGCATGAGATAAACAAATATAATCCTGCGGGTTTTTAAATAATTCCCACTATCCAGATCCTCTCAGGGATGTTTTGCACTCTGCCTCACCCATGGCAGAGCCCACAAATTATAATGAATATAGACAGCCAGCAAAATGGAAGGTCTCTATTCGTCCTCAGTCATCCTGATTGTCATTTCATGATGCCCTTCAGGCTATCAAGGGTCTGTAAAGCCATGTAGCAAGACACAATACTCTAGTGCACATGACAGCACAGATCACATTGCATCCAATGTAATGTCCAGTGTAATTCTCCACTTTCTGTAGCTGATCAGCACTCAACAGTGAGGATGTTTCCATTACGTAGAAACCACAACCACAGGTAAGTGGCTGCACCTCTTTTCTGAGATAAATCACTGGCATCAATTTTAGTGAGCAGTTTTCTTACAAAAGAACATAACCTTTAAGACATGCAGAAAAACAGCAACACTAAGCAAGAGTCAATAGGAAAAAAATAAAGAAGAAAGAGGGGAAAAATAAAAGAGGCAATACATTCAGAAGAATGAATAGGGAAAGATGGCATGTGGGCAGTTCATCCTAAAAGCAGGTTAGTCCAACTGTTAAGTTTCCTGTCTGCCCCCCTGGAAAGGGCAGACAGAACAGAAAAAGATTTAGATGTAATTGAACATGGTCTCTGTACCAAAGCTTCAGGATTTTTTCACACAACAAGACCAAATAATTTGAAGGTACAGTATAGAGAGAAAGAAATTTACACAGGAAAACACAATCACCTATATACTAATTAATATTATGCAGACTCAGAAGTCAATGTTCTCTTTCCCTTCATTTTTTTTCCATTTGTTATAGAGTTTAACTGGCACATAAATTAGTCTAACAGAAGCCAAGCTGAATGGCTACTGTTGACCTTCCTGACTAATTAGATATTTCAGCCAATTAGATATATTACAACTTCACAATTTACTTTACTTGTATCAAACAGCCTCCTCTCCTGAAGGTATAGTTCTGGCAATTGCCACTAAGTGTCACTGTTCACATAGCCTCAAAACCCATATTATCACACAAATAAAATTGGGCTTGGGGAAGACCCTCTATACTTGGGTGTGTTTAGGTGTAGAAGCCTTGTGGGTCACTTTCTCACGTCACCAGAATAATCTACTGACAACGCCCCAAGCCAGGCCTGTTCGTGTCTTTGTCTGGAGGCTATGACACATCTCCTGTGACACAACACTGAGAAAGGATCACAGCTGTTGGAGGAAAGCACAGTAGATATCAAACGGTGAGCAAGAAGTTTAACATGCAACACAAGAAACTTGAGGTGAGATACTTCAGGTTCTGTAAAGAGCATCTCCTCACACCCCGTCTCCATTGTAACCAAGTGCAATAACATTTCTAGCCTTTTTCAGAGGAAAGACAATCTCAAGTTAGCTGAAAACACCAACCATCACCATCCTGCTAAATAGCAGGACCCAACTGAGCACTAGTTTGGATAAAGAACTCAGTAGTTTGTTGAGACAAATAGGCTAAGCTTTCCTTGGGAATGCAGTTCATATACATCAGCAGAATCTTTTCTGGAAGTTCAATTAATTCCTAGAAATTGGATATAACCAATAGAAAAATTACACTAATGCTGTCTGACCATCTAATTTCAGAACTGGTGTATGTGTGAACACAAATCAGGTTTGCAAAGCAGCAAAACCAGATACTACCATCAATCAAGCTTCTGAGAAATATTCTCAGCATTATTAGTCTCCTTTCTGTAGGACATGTGAATATGAAAGCACACAGGCTACCTTCAAAACCCGAGATGGGAAGTTTTCCAAGCGGCAAGGTCCCAAGAGCCCAAGTAATCCTCCATAGGTTTATATATGAGGGCAAGGCTAATAAAGAACAACCTGCTGTTAGCTTTCAAAGTTTACATGTGTTCATCAGTATAAATAAGTTAAGTAAAAGATCATCTTTGCCTTTTGGAAATCTGCTTTGAGTAACTGAATCTATAAAAAATTATTTTCTTATCATCTAAAGCTAGTGACAGGCAGGGCACAATTTCAGCAGAGTTTAGAAAAGTACTGGGAAGCAAAATTAGGAATTTGGATCACTTATATGGAAAGAAAAGGTGAAGAGAAGACTGTGGGTGTTCAGTGACAGAAATGTGGCTGCATTTTATGATTACAAGATAGTTCGGCTGGAATTTTGAGACCTGGTTGCTTATGATGGGCAACCAGTAACAGAATGTCAAAAAGGTTCAGGGAAGTAAAAAGATTAAGAACACTGGATTAAGGGAGCCCAAATCTTCTCCTGCTCCAGGGGAGTGCCCAAAGGCTATGCTGTTGGCTGTTCTGGGATTGACCTTGGGCAATCTTGTGCTCTCCAAACTGGAGTAGCACAACACTGATTTTTAACTATGAATGCCCAAAGGCAAGATTTCTTATCTATCACCCTAGCACTAGAATGGTCTCTGTGCAAAGGTCAGCTCTTAGTTCTTTTAACCTTTTTCCTTTGTATTTCTTCTTTCATTCTTTTACGCAGGTTGCCCTCAGTTTGAACTCCCTCTTCATCATGTAAGGTGCTCATCTACACAGCTCAGAGTTTGGGATTATGGCAGAGTTTGGGATTATGGCAAACAGGACTGGAGCTCTACCACTGGACTGCAGCTTCCAAGGATTTTGGTATAACACAGGGTGATTTAATGCTTTCAGTTTCATACTAATGAAGAAGTCATATTTAAAAAACCCAAACAAAAGAACTCTCAAAAATGAACAAACAAACAAACAAAACACAAAACTCTCCCTCACCTTTTCTGCCCCTCCAGTCAGATATGGTAAGAAAACAAATTTCTAATAACTAGAAAAGCAAACATTTAGCAAATTGTTAGCAAATAGATATGATTTCATTAAATATACCAAACAATATGATAAACAAAACATCTAGTCATCTTCCAGACTGCTCTCTTATCTGAGCAACAGTTTAAAAAGATGCCTATACACAGTTTGATGTTTAGGTAAATTACAGAAGCTTCTCCAATATACTCCTGTAGTGTGTGCAAAGACATTTTAGCTTGTGCAAGCTGATCAATCCCTCCCGTTAGCAGATTGAGCTGTGTTTAGTAGGTCAGAGAAACACTGAAATACTACTCTGTAGTCAGAAGAGGCATCTCTGAAACACATTTTAAAATTTCTCAGGTTATTTTCTTCTGCTCTGTCAGCAGACAACTCTGATTTACAGACATTTCAGACCTGAACTATTTCTATTGAGAAGAAAATTATTAGAGAAAACAATAAAAACATATGACAAGTGCTTTGGGTAGTTGCTTATACAGGTGAAGAATAAAACAAGTTCAACTGCAAATGCTGGAATTATGCATGAGGATAGATAATTCTTCAATAAGCTTTGTTTCCAAATCCTGACTGTTTTATTTCCTCAGATGCAAACTGAAAAGCAGAAGTCATGGTTTTCCATCAACAAAGCTGGAAATGCATGGCCACTGCCATTTGTCCTGACAAACAGACACATCTTTCTTCAGCACAGCATCAACAACCTTTACTCTCTTATTACCATTGGGATTCACAGAAATATTGACACTGCACTGCCAAAAGAATGAACAGCAAAATGAACCCCACTGCAGCACACAGGACTTACTTGGGATTATTGCTATTTCTGAGGAAAAAATAGATATCTGGATATTTGCTGCTCATGAAGACTCTACATTCTGATTCCTTTTTCTCTCAATTTCCAAATAGCCATACCAAATTTTTCATCAGGGATTTGGATTACAGTAAATTTACTGTAGTGGGTACTACAGTACCACTGAAAAGCAGTGAATACAGCATCAGATGCTACAGCAGAAGGCAATTGCAGCAATTTACATACAGCTCTGTGTTCACTTCTACTGGCACATCAGACAGTTTAAGCTGAGGTAGCTATCCTGCAAACATGCGGGAGGAATGTGTCCCCAGAGGAGAGTGCAGTCCTGCAGCTATTGTCATTCATCTTGAAAAGTACAAGATCCCATCTGTTCCATATTCAGAGACACATCTTCAGACACACAGCCACGTCTTTCTCCCTAACTTAATATTTAGATAAGCATCAGAGTTTCAGGAAGAATTCTTTGGTTCCAATTATTCACTTACTATGGTGGCTGGCAACTTTTGTCCCAGCATATACCAACTAACAAGCCCATCATTTTGATGAAAGCAGTAATTATCCGTATCTTGAGTCTACTAGGGGATTATTTTTATTCTGTCCAGTGTTTGCTGAGCTTTCTAGGTATGCATTCATTATGATTTTTTCCCCTAACTTTAATTTTGTCTTTTTTTTTCTCTCTCTCTCATTTACCTGTTAGGTTTGTTCTTCTCCTTATCTTTGAATTTAAACCTGACCTTTCCTATTCTGTCACAATGTTAGATATGTTCTTTGTCTTTATTTTATAAGATTTTCTTTCAAAGGGCTTTTCACATTTTGCAGTTCAAGGTTTCTCTCAACAAATGAATGCTTTGAATGCCTTGAGTGATGAATATCAGCATAATTAATACTGGTAATGGCAGCTATGTAGTTTGGGATTTTTGTTTCATTGGTTTTTTTTTTTAGTTTGAGTAGAAACTATTTACCGTGAAAAGAAATTTACCCCCCCAGCATGCTCTTCATTAAGGCCACAGGCACCTTGCTTTCCCCACTTGGTTTTAACTGATCTCAGACTCAGGAAGAAGTCCAGCAGCCAGGATGAAAAATCAGATAACAGTTCCAAGGTACAGGATAATGGAACATGCTATTTGAAACGTTAAACAAAATAACAAATGTTAACCCAGCAAACAAACGAACAAACCAAACCCAGAAATGCAAAATTGGTATACTTTATGTAAATATGATTTTTCAAACCATAATACAATACATTTATCCCAGCTGTTACCCAGTCAGCTGGGTTTACAGGCATACCAGCTAGATTTGCTAAATCTAGATTGCTTCACTCAAAACAGTGATTCACAGTCATGTTTCTCATTCCTTATTTTTAGTAATGTCAATACTAAAACCTTGCACTGACTCAGAACAGCTCACTGGAGCCACTGGGTTGTCCAGGCTGTGTAGAACTGAGATCAGCTTTCTAAACTCTGCAGAGATACTGGTTCCATTTAAGGACGCTGCAGTTTGAAATTTCTTGGCCCACTTGGTTTTATTCTTGTGCAATGAACATATCTGAAGTGCTTTGAGGCCAGGGAGGGGGGGTTTAAGTGCAACTATGTGTTTTGTCTCATGACAAAGATGAAAAACAATGAAACATAAAGAGCCATGGTTCCTTTACTACAGAGAAAACTATGAAGGGAAAGAAAAAAGAATATGCCAAAGTTCACCATACCACAAGAACTTTGGAAATTGGTGAAAATTTCTAACACATTTCCTAAGCAGCTGGATTTCAGCATTTTACAGTGAATTTGGAAAAATCTTTTTGGGACCAGGAATATTTTGCTTACTGTAGAATACCAGTTAACAAAGGAAATCAGTGACAGCAGTTGTCAGTGAGAGCAGGGAAAAGGACTGTAGGTAAAAATGAAGAAAAGTGTGTAACTGTATGGAAATTATAGAGGGAAATGTGGTCTCTATTCCCTGGATGACAGTTAAATGCATGCTTGACTTTACACACACAATACAATCTAAGGGGACTCCATGGAGGGTGGAGGAAAGTGGAGACACCTCGGCCAGGCCCTGTTAAAATCCTTGCAGAGGAGAAAGCCCAGTAACAGCTTTTAGCGGATTCTGAATGGATTTCTGACGTAGAGTGTACTGCTTAGAAATCAGAAAATTAGATGTTCAAGTCATTATTAGCCTTTGAGAGGGATAGAGGAGAAAATTGGGAATACAAGTTGATAAACTTACGACTGAAAATTATCACCTTAAAATGGGGAATAGGCACCTTAAAACTGAGGCTGACGACCTTAAAGCTCTGCTTGCTACAGCTGGGCACAGAGAAAAGCTGTTGCTGAAGAAACAACCTCTTGTTTCAGATAGGTGGCTCCACAGCTCAGTACTTTATACAGACCCTGAGGCTTGGGATAGGCATATTTGGTATGATAATGATGATGAGACCACAGAGAACCCTGACTCCAAATCTGATGAGGGTAACAATGAGATCTGCACTACTGTGCACTCTATTCCCTGGTCTCTGACAGAGCTGGCAAAATTGCAGGAAAATTTATTCAAGGAAACCAGAAAACCCTGAAGGTGAAATGATGTTTATACAGACTCCTGATTCCCTTGGCATTAATGGAAATATAGGTGGTGATCCCTGTGATTACAAACAATAGGAAAATGATTCCTTATCTCCTCCAAATTCTTATGCGCATGAAGGCAGGTGTCCTACAAAAACTCAGGATGGATAGGGGGGGCTACTTGAAAATCAACGCAATACAATCCAATTCAAGTGCCTGATTCACAAAGGCATTATGGCCATAAGCCAGGCAAGACTGAAAACAGCAAGTGAAATCTTCTCAATGTATACATAATAGCCCAAGCATCTGGATTCCAGTAGGTTCCTGTCAACATTTAATAGCATTTCTAATAGATAGGGGAGCAAAACCTTTGTTACTAATGTAGCAAGATTACAAGAAGCTGGGTGTACAACTGTGATGGCAAAAACTTAAAAGCACTGGAGTAAATAAAGCAAATGTTATCTGCTGCTAACATTAATTTATGGCTCTTGGGTGAGAAGCAAATGTTGGCTACTCATTTTGCAATTGAAGATCACAAAAGCTAATCAATCAGAAAGGATCTGAGAAAATTCTTCTCTTTTATGTGACAGTGGTACACTGTATGTGCTGTTGAAATACAAGATGAGTCAAGTTTATGTTATGTATGTGTCAAGTGTATGTTATGTATACTTAAACTGTATGTTTAAGTTATGTAGAAACATAGTTATTTAAACCAACATTATTAGTCCTGAATCAGTCAGGTTACTGGGAGAAAGCTTTTAATATTCTAATATGTAAATCCTTATGTTTATTTTTATGAGTTCTTTATGGAGAAAGAAATTTTAAAAATCTATTTGTTCACTCACTCACATGCACAAACACACTCTTTTTCTTCTGCCTGCCTTGTATCAAATTTAAGAGGTTAGAAAAAGAGAAACATGATATGACAGAAATCAAAAAGTCATACCCAAACCAATGAGCTTCAAGCCCAAGGCTCAGGTGGCCCCAGCACAGTCTGAGGTTAGAAGACAAATAGATCAGATGTTCTGAAATAAACTTGCCCCATTGATCAAGCTTCAGTTCAAATCACTGCTTGCATAGCAGTAAATGAATATCCCAGTCCTATTCTCTTGAAATTGCATTTTGCAGGATATGTCTTTTTACCTCACAGCATTTTGCAACATAAATGACAGAAGCCTCTCACAATAAACAAAATATATAGGCTCAGGAGTCAAACATTCAAATTCTGTCATTGCTTTGCATGCAGTCCTATTTGAAACATCTTTTTTAATCCACAGTGATTCATAGCTTGAAAATTATTTTTCCTAACTAACAGAAATGCAACATACTGTATTCCTGATAATTGTGAGAGATTGTTTTGGGAAAAGTATTCAACACCTCTTCAGCATGGAAGTCCAGTGGCAGAACAGGACAAGATCTTGCAGCATTTTTCCATTGCAGCAGAAGGAAGGTAACAAAGAAATGAAAGAGAAAAGGATCAGCTACTTGAAGAAGAATTTTAGCTAGTCTTGATATAACATCATTTCTAGGTACTTAAAAGAAACCTTGAGTGAAATTATGCAGCCTTGACTGAATGAGAGGTAGCTACATTTCTGTATGACAACAGGTCTAAGTCTGGAGTTATCCATGGATACCACCCACGTGCTATGTTATCAGTATTTTGTATGAGAGCTTTCTTAACCATCTGAGAAAATGGCTTTTAGTTGGCAATGGCTACATCAGATCTGCTGCTGGCAAAAAGATAACAAGTTTGCTTTTGGCAGAGAGATGACTGCAATGTTCCTGTTGAAGACATGAAAAGGTATACTTGGTACAGGCTAAACACAGCTCCTGATCTGAGTCAGGCTATTTATGGATCCCTATTCCCTGTGCCAATCTGGGATACCAAAAATGAAAGAGGGAACTTTTTTTTTTTTTTAAATTGAGCTGGGGCTGATCATACAAATTAACTGGTGAAATATTACATACCAGATGAAATAATATCCAGGGTGAGTTAATTCCAGGAGGATGTCAAATACTAATGGATCTTATATTCCTCAACTCTCCAGAGCTCTTCTTCACTGACCAATGAGACTATTTGCTCGCCCACTGGACTGCATCAAAGCACTGCCTAAATATCATGGCAGAGCATGTATTCACGAGGTTCCTGAGCAATCTCTGCCTTATGCCATGATGGATACTTCACTAAAGGACAGCATGAAATCAAAACAGGAGAGCAAACCCCACCCAAGGTGAATGCATAAGAGTGCCCTCCAGTATCTAGCAATTCACTCAGGCCATACTGTTGTTGCACAACAAGATGAGATCTGATTGCATATCATACCTTCACAGCTCCCAATTTCTTTGGAAGGAAATTCAGGTGCATGCCAGGTTGACAGCTATGGTAAACTTCTGCAAGTCTCCCATTTGACTTGATGAGAGAAAGAGTCTACTGCAGAGTATATCTTCTTCACAACATAGGTACAAGGTGTCTTCTAAATGTTATGCACCACTAATAAAACATCCTATTTTAACATACAAATTAGTGGGGGAGAGAAGCTATGGCTAAGGCTTCTTGGTATGAGTCCTGCTCTTTGGTTAGACTTCTTGGGAGATAAAACATGGGAACAAGTGTGTCTTTCCAGAAGAGAAGGTTTGCTAGGTAATATTGACTCTGCTCAGACTTAAACAATTTAATGGCTGTCTTTCCTTTGGATTGTGTGTCACTGACTCCTGCGACTGAAAAAACAGAGGAAGTATCCACTCAGGAAACCAAAGGAAACTTCAACAGTAGGTAAGTTAATAAGTTAATGCTCTTCTCCAGAATGACTGCCCCTCCCCTAAAGAGTAGCTGAATATTAAAGAACAAACTTAAACAAAATAACAAAGCGGTTTTGTTCAGTCCCATTGATCCAAAAGATAGCACTCACTAAACCTTAAAGTCTATTTCGTGTCTCCTGCAGAAAGTCTGCTGTGAAAGAAATGGAGTTTTATAATAACTATTTAGAGCCTTAGGGGTTCAGAGCATCCTCTCATCCACATTACTGCTGCCTTAGTACCCAAATGCATCTTCATGTGTATCCTAATCAGTTCATTTACTGTTTGAATGCTATTTTTGATGCCAGAAAGAAATATCTAAGTAGAACACTGCAAACGTTCTCTCTTCATTGGGAATGATGAAAATCCTTCCACAAAGATTTCAGACTCTATTATAAACTGCATCTGATAATGTGAAAGCTCTATCTCCTAGCAGTACATTGGAAAAATTAGTTTTAAGCTCTACTTGCTCATAGGATTTAATATGGGGGTTTATAATTTAAATCTGACATGTCAAAAGAGAGATGACAGGTAGTGCAAGGGACAAAGAAATTTCCTGCAGAAGGGAATTGAAAGGAACAATATCTGGAACTTAAAAGAAGGGGAGAAATGTGTGAATATTTCAAGAATAGCAGAAAAGCATCATTATTATAAGCATGTGGAACATGAAAGGGAATTGGACAGATGTCAGGTGGGAAAGAGGGAAAATTCCTCTTACCAAGCCATTTGCTGATGGGTGCAACAGAAAAGTAGCCACTAGACAATGCTTAAACATTGTGTTGGTATTTAGTAGTCACTTTAAAAAGTATTTGACATGAGTTCTGTGTAATAAAGTTTAATTTATGGTATCTAAAGGCTTTGAATTAAATATAAATGTTTCCTTTTGAGATGTATTTGGTTTATTTTGTTGAAAAGAGTGTTGTTTCTGACTGATGTCCTGTCTATTACTCAAGTCCTTAGTGCCTCCGTTCATTGCATGTTATGCACTAGAGCACCTCCCCTATTAAGAAAGGCTGAGAAATCTGGGGTTGTTCAGCCTGGAGAAGAGTAGGTTACATGGAAGCCTCACAGCAACCTTCCAGTACCTGAAGGGAGAAAACAGGGAAACCAGTGAGGGAATTTTTGTCAGGGACTGTAGTGATAGGATCAGCAGTAAAATGCGTTCAAACTAAAAGAGGATAAATT
Organism: Sylvia atricapilla; assembly: GCF_009819655.1. NCBI lineage: Eukaryota > Metazoa > Chordata > Aves > Passeriformes > Sylviidae > Sylvia > Sylvia atricapilla. The sequence goes on from NC_089141.1 coordinate 83,035,121, forward strand.
TAGGTTGGATTTGTGGAATAAATTCTTTGCTGTGAGAGTGGTGAGGCACTGGAACACACTGCCCAGGGAAGTTATTGATGCCCTATCTGTGGAAGTGTTCAAGGCTAAGTTGGATGGGACTTTAAGCAACCTGGCTCCAGCCATGGTAGGGGGGTCGGAACTAGATAATCTTTAAGATCCCATCAAACCCAAACTGTTCTATGATTCTGTGATTCTATACCCAATACAACGACCATCCGAGCAAGGTCATATCCTATTCTCTGAAATAAAAAAAAAAAAAAAAAAGTGAAGTGAAATCTCTAGCTTTCTCATAAGCCAATACAGACTCCCTTACCTTCATCTGGAATGGCATTTTTTAATCACTGACTTAAAATACATCCCTGTTGTGATAATTATGATCAAATCCTTTCTAATCTTTTCCTTCATAAATCAGAAGACACCAGCAGTGATCAGTTTCTCAGCCCCACACAGGTGCACAGGACACTACACATCTGTGAGTGCTGTAATGCAAACTGTAACACAATGGTTGAGCACTTGCTCTGCTCAATTTAACACAATAAAGTATTTTTTAAGTGAAATGGTTGCAGGATGCATAGTATCTACATTAAAGGAAGCAATATGCAAACTCTAAATTTAATTTGCTCTCCTCTGTGTTGTCTTCTGAGAACCTTCTGTATTCAGTTGGATTTCATGTGTTATATGTTGGGGTAGGAAGCTGGAAAGAAGACATGACATTCACCTCCTGCTTCTGATACACAAGGTAATGGAAAATAACATAAATGTACACACAGCAACGCATAAAATATTTTCAGTGGGTAGACTGCTGGACTGCATAAGGATGGGTGTGTATATTAGTCACAAAGATACTGACCATACCAGTAGACTGAAATAGAGTACAGTTTGAATGCAAAACTACTGCTAGCCTAAGAGAAGCAGAATGTTAACTTCTGTAGTCACTGGAGTTCATCACACCAAGGAGCCATGGAACCATACATGTAAGCAACACAATTTCACATTAGTGGAAAGACATAACTGAACTTCAAGATCTTGAAAAGAGTGACTTAGTTTGACTGGACATCTTAAGGACTTTGCTGCAGAGGCAGCTTTAAAACTTCTGGAAGACAAAGAGCACATTGTTGGTTCTTGACTGAGATCAAGGTTTGGTGGTAATCTAATAAAATATGTGGGGAGGTTGATCAGCAACATTTTATTTTATGTCTAAAAATGGAAGTTGTTCCTATTGTAACAAGTCTGTCAAGACAGATTTTTATCCAATCTCATCAGGTGTTCTAGGTTGCAGCATGTTGAAAAAGTAAAGAGGAGGCTTCAACTCTCCTGCCTCGTGTTATGGCAGAGGCAAAGTTGGCAGACCTAAAAGACACCTGTCTGTCTTGTACATTCAGTCCAAAAAGACTTAAAACAGCCTTTTTCTTAGGTAGGGACAATACCATAAACAGTGGTCAGGCAAAAGCAATAATTCCAACAAAATTTCCAATTCATGGAAAGCCAAATTATATATGTTCAGAGTCAGACAATAGCAGACACTGCTGAAGAACAGATAAAACCTGAAACATCATGCTTTCAAAAGCATAGATGTTACAAGATCTAGTCAAATTTTTGAGCATATAGTTTAATCTTTAAATGTATGAGATTAGTTAAATAGCAAGAACTGAACCCACTACTTGGGGTATTATTCCACTATCAAAAGGACTACATATATATATAAAAGCAGTGATAGCTCCTTGCAAATGTTCCAGCAGTTTTGAGACGTGTTGGATAACTCATTGCATAACTGCAGCCCCAGGCAGTTACATGATTGCATTCAAGCAGGGCCTGGTGCAGTAGGACAAGGGTTGATTCAGATATGAATAAGGAAGAAGATTTTTTCAATGAGGGTGCAGAAATACTGGAAAGGGTTTCCCAGAGAGGTCATGGATGCTCCATCCCTGGAAACACTTAAGAATGATTGGAGGGGTTCCTGAGCAACCTGTCCTTGTTTAAAATGTCCCTAATCAGGTCCCTTTCAGCCCAAACTATTCTGTAATTCAATGACTTAAGGAGTGTCCACAATCATCAGACTAGAATGTATATTTAATACATTTATTGTTCAACTGAAAATGCTTCTGTATCCATAATCTTGCCCATCAGATAAGGTTCTGACCCACAGTACTAGCAGGACTTAGAGTAGAAAAACATTTCACAAATTTTAAGACAGCTTTTCTAGTTTATGAAGTGGATTAGGCCACATGGATGGATACTAGGAGATGCTTCTACTTCTCATTTAATCAAGGCACCACACAGATATATTATAAGTAAGAAAAAAGTGCTAAGCTTTAAATAAGCAGATGTTAAAGTTATCATACTAGTAATGATAACTTTGCATTGGTTTTATTTTTTCAATCAGAATGAGCCCTGATTCCAAAATATGCCAGAAAATCAACTTAAAGGAATTAATTTTAAGAAAAACACCTTAGAGAGAGCTTTAATAAATCATCTTTTAAGTCAGTACAGATTGTAACTTGGTATAAAGATTTCATCTCTTATGGTTAAATAATCTGCAGCTGAGAAGAATACTTTTATGTTTTTGTTTTTTTTTTTTTATTTGCAGGATATATCCACCCATATTTGTAAATTTATGTTGTTCAAAAGTAGACACTTTTCACTTTTCATTTATATGTGCATGAAAGACATTTCCATAAAACATTTTATTTTTTTTCTCCACAGCTATAGATGAAGAGTAAGCTAAAATGGCAACTAAGAGCCCATCATAATAGATATTTTATATTTATATGCTTTTATAATTTACCAGAAATATTTCGCAGTAGACAATGCAAGTATGTAAGAAAATATTCAAATTATGTATATGTATTATCAATCACACTCTTCAGAGATGTGATATTTCCATTTTCAAATAATAAAAAATAATTCTGTTTTAAACAGTGTAAGTTCAGTGAAGCTGTATAGGAAAATTCATAGGATGATGAAAAGAACAGCATAATAATTAGGTACACTATAACCCAAATTACACATTATCTAGACTGACGAGAGCCTTAGGGATCTGAAGGCTGAATGGGAAGAAAGACTCCCACTTAGAAGTAAGGCAATAATGGAATACTAAAAAGATCATCCTCAGCACTCTTCAGGATGACACAGAAGAGATTTTAAAAGAAGCCATGCAGTATCCTCACCATCCACACTGCCTGTGGGTCATATCTTCCAGGTGGGATGACAAACCAGCTGCTGTACCACCATACAGTCATCACTCCAGCCCCACCCTGGCTGCATCCAGCCCTTGAGAAGGCACAAGAAATGCTGCTCAGCCATTTACAACCAGCAGCCAGTTTCCCAGGGGGACTGAGATGCGTACAAAAGATAGGGAAAGCATTAAGTGGCTGTGAAGGCTTATGCAAAACTTCACACCAGTATTCAGGAAAAATTATTCATACTGCTAACTTAGAAGTTCTTGTTATGTTTAGGAGTCATCCAGTTACAAAACAAACTAAAACTGTGTGTCTTAGCTGAGCAATCCCAGTGTGAATAACAAATCAAAGATAGTCTCATAAAGTAGTTTGTGAGAAGTCTGTCGGGCGAAAAGGCTCATGTAAAAGCCAATACTGAAAAATTAAACATAATCAACAACTCCATGAAGAAAGCAGCGCCTAACAGTGGACTACTCACACACAGAAAATAAAACTGGCTTCATTACTTTGTTTCTGATAAATAGCTGGTGTTTTGCTGTTCTGCTAGTGTGAGGTAGAACTGCAGTGTTGTCCAAAGCTGCAACAGCTAGTTAGCTACAAAAAAAAAAAAATTGTAGAACAGGATTAGTATGACTTCACCTAATAGGAATAGGGAGTAGATTTCTTCCCCTCTATTTAACTCTTTTGGGGTCACATTTGAATAACTGTGTTCATACTGGGACTCCTCACTGCAAGAAAGGTATTAGAACACTGGAGAAAATCCAGCAGAAAACCCCAAGATGTTCAGAGGCAGTAGCACATGAGATAAAGGAAGAGGCTGAGACAGCTGTCTCTCCCTTAAGACAAGGCTCAACACAAGATTTTTATGAGTGACTGATAAGAAGGCAGATTCATCTTGATGCTGCACAGCAACAGGATAAGAGGCAAAGGAATGAAGCTGGAACATGGAGAATTATGAATTATGATTAGATAAAAAGAAGAAGAAGAAGAAGAAGAAAAAAAAAAGAACTTTGAATGTGGTCAAATACTAGGAAACGGGCCAGAGAGACTGTGGATTCACAATCTGTGGAGGTGTTGAACACCTAATGGACAGCGCCCTGAGCAACCTGATCTGAATTACCTTTGAGCATAGGGTTGGACTAGATATTTCCTTCCAACCTAAATTATTCCATGATTCTATGACCTTAAATATACACATATATAGAAAAAAAAGCTAAACATTAACATACAGAAGTTAGTTACTCAAAAGATCAAATATTGAATCTGTTGTTGGGGAGCAGAAGATTGGGCATTACTATTTGAAGTTATTCAGTGTGCCAAGCATGTAAAGACAAGTGACTTTTTAGGACTTTAGGATATACACTAAAGACAGATTTAAGAATTTAGGACATACACTAAAAATCATGAAAATTAGTAGGAATTAGCAAGACCCTTGAAAGGAGAAGAGCACAGGCTTTCCAAGTACAACATTTGAAATTACTTGATGCTTTTGGTCCTACATTCTCACAAAGACAATCAAGGAGTTTGATGGTATTTGAGAAATCTGCACTATAAATATGTAATTCATCTCAGCTTGTTCTATACACTGGACCCACACAGAGGATGAAAAAGCAACTAAATTCACACAAAAGAAGTTTGAGAATAGTTAATATTTTGTTCTGATTTATGTCAGCTAGACAGAAATTTATACGGGTAGCAATTTAGTCTTTATTCACAAAATTAATAACATAGGAGAAAACTCTGAAGTTCCCAATGTGTACATCATTTTATTCCTCAAACTTTCTGTGTAGGACAGTGAAATGATTTCATCAATATGCAAAAATCAGACAACTCTAACTATCAATTTGAAAACTAAGTTGAATATTGACTGCCTTAGTGAGTGAAAATTAATTGTATATTCCCATTTATTCATTCAGTAAAATAATATTTTACTTCATCTTTTGTAATGTAAAGGAAATGAAAATACTTTGATAACACAGTAAGGAAAGGAAAACACTAGATTATAGTTTTGTAATTAGCAACAATAAAACCATTACCTGTTGTTCAAATAAGTAAAATAATTTTTTAAGGTTATTCCAAATGTCATAGTATTAAAGCATAATTAAAATCAATATAAAACCAGAAAAGGAAGGTCAAATAAGGTGTACACTCCCATCCCTGAAAACAATGCTGGTGAACTGGTAACAATAGACAAGGAGAAGGCTGAGGTACTCAACAAAGTTTTTGCCTTGGTCTTCAATGGAAACTCCCTTTCCACCTCTTGAGTGGATGGAGAGCCAGATAGGGACTGGGGGAGCAAAGTGTCTCCCACTGTAAGTAAAAATCAGATTTATGACCAGTGGAAGAGCCTGAATGTGCAGGGAACATAACAATATGGGACTGTGGAAGACCAGGCAAAAGCATGTTTTGTCTCAAACATTCTCACTGTTGTGACAGAAAAGTTGTGATTGGAAGAAAGGGTCCTGCAGAGGTGGGCCAGTGCTGTTCTCAGACAACTTCTGGTTCCACCTGGAGACCTGTGCTCAGTATGTCCAGATGAGTCCCACCCTCCCACTCACCTCCTAGAGGTTTCAAAAGGGGCTGGCTGCACATGTGCCAAAACATCTAGTTTGGATAAAAAGTGTGCACTAGATTACTGTAGAAGGAAGTGGATCAGTGCCCCTCCCCTGTCTTCTATTTTTCCTCTCTTTCTTTGTCTCCTTTTCTCAGATCTATCATAGGATCTAAGGACTGATGATATTATTTGTTCTCTTTCTTTTTTTCCTTTATTTCTCTTCTCCCTTGCTTTGTCTGGGCAAAGTGCAGCTGTCATATTCTATCCCGTACTCCATCCTGAAGGACAGGATGTCATCCAGAGGGACCTGAATAAGCTCAAGAAGCGGGCCTCTGGGAAGCTCATGAGGTTTAAGAAGTGCAAGTGCAGGGTCTTACACCTGTGTCAGGACAACCACCAATATCAACATAGGCTGGGGGATAAGCAGATCAAGAGCAGCCGGGCTTAGAAGAAGTTGGGGGAGCTGGTGGATGAGAGGCTGGACATGACCCAGCCATGGGCACTCTCAGCCCAGGAGGCCAAACGTGTCCTGGGCTGCACCAAAAGCAGCAGGGCCAGGGAGGGGATGCTGCCCCTCTGCTCTGCTGAGACCCCAGCAGGAGTGCTGCACCCAGCTCTGGGCCCCAGCACTGCAAAGGCACAGGCCTGTTGGAGCAAGTCCAGACAAGAGGCACCAAGATGATCAGAGGGATGCAGCACCTCTGCGATGAGGAGAGGCTGAGAGAATTTGAATTATTCAGCCTGGAGAAGAGAAGGCTTCAGGGTGATCTAACGGTGTCCTTCAGAACCTGAAAGGAGCCCACAAGAAAGATGAAGAGAGAAAATTTACAACAGCATCTATTGACAGTACAAGCAGGAATGGCTTCAAACTGAAAGAACATTTAGATCAAATTAGGAAGATCAATATTAGGACAAAATTCTTTACTGTGAGGGTGGTAGAACAGGCTGCTCAGAGAAGTTGTAAATGCCCCATCACTGGAAGGGTTCAAGGCTAGATTGCATGGAGCTTTGATCAGCCTGGTGTACTCGAATATGTCCCTGCCCATGGCATGGGAGTTGAAACTAAAACATCTTTAAGTTCCTTTCCAACCCAAGCCATTCTATGATATGCAGATAAACAATATTTTCCTGCCTTTTTTTTTTTTCCCATTTTTTTCTGCTACAAGACAAAATAAATTCCCCAAATAGCTGCTGTTGAATTGGAAATAGTTTTCCAATTTTTACTATCAAGGGATTATTATTTATGGGGAAGTATTTTGTATTTTGAGGGATAGTCTCCTGGGCTATCACTGTGCTTTTAGCACTGCAGATGTCTCTGAATGTTTCCTCACAGCTAGTTGCTGTAAAAATAAGTATATACAGATGGAAGTACAGCAAAATGATGCAAAGTTACAGTACCCCAGGCACTAATATTTTATGCACTTTTTAACGTTACATTTAAAAATTTTATGAGCATCTACTCTGCAAACCAACTCCATTTCTATTCCTGGGGGTTAAAGTGTGGCTCTACATACCACAGATACTTCAGGTGAGTTGGTTTGAGAACCAAGCGATGAAGGGAAGAAATCTGTTTCCTAATGATATACCCCAGTGATGGGGTATATCATGTAAGCTGGAGATAGTAGATCCTTCATTAATTCCTTAAATTAAGGGCTGGAAGAAGCATTGTTTTGGTGGTCACTGTGATGCCTGAGGCCAGCTGGTTGATCTAAAGATCCTTCTCTCCTTTTAATCTATAAATGTAAACATGGCTGTTTGATTGACAGCATCAGATCAGGACAACAACTACAATACATGCAGTAACCAGAATACAAAAGTAGATCAGGGAGCCAAAAACAGTTTCCAAATATTAGTTAAAAAAATAAGAACAGGCTAAAGAAAGGCTTTTAGCATAGCAAAAAACTGCCTGTAAGTATTTTTCTTATCTAAGTCCTGTATTTGCCATTAAGTCTTTCCTTATTCATAGAACCTTTCCAAAGTCTGATCAAGAAGCTATTTACACAACATTTGAAATATACAGAACCTACAGCAATGGTTTACTGGTATTTCAGTTCAGAAATTGGAAGACAGAAGAGTGGTGTGAAGCTATGCTAGCCAGATTCCAGATCCCTACCAGTACCCAACCATTTCCTTCACCTTCACAGGATATTTTTCTAAGCTGTTGAGCGATATAGCTACAAAATGCAGAGCTGATAGCATGGGCAGAATGATTTTGAACATGCTTACCCAAACCTTAATTTAACCTTCATTAGCAATTATGAATTGGTTGATAGCTATAATTCAGCAAAGCTTCTGATGGAACACAGCTTCAAAACATTAGCAGTAGGTGATTTACATTTAAAATTTATTGTACAATCAAGTTGCTACTATTATATTAAAGGTGTGGTGATTTATCATAATCCAATTAGCTGAAATGCCTGGTAATATATATTCGTGTCAGTTTAATACACTAAGAAAGCTCAGACCCCTACTAAGATTTTATTTTATTTTTTAAAGCAATGCAAAACTTCTTAAAAAATGCATGTAATGTCTGCTGACTTTTTAACACTTTTCTAGGAACATAGAAGATAAAAGTCATGTCCATGAGGAGCTGTCCTGGGTTGTAGTATAGGATGTATTCTATCACCATCTTCATGAACTGATGAATCCAATTGTTGGAGCAGTGCTCTTCCCAGGCCCCCCTCCCTCTGAGGTGCCTTCTGTTAATGGCCCATCAATGCCTTGTGCGTGACTCATAGATAACTCCCTCCAGGAGTTATCTCTCTTTAATGGGCCATCAAGGACCCACTGTATGACTCATCATCCCAATGTGAGATGCCCCGCCCAAGGGGAGGAGCCAAGCATTCTCACCTGGATATAAGCTGGGATTTGAAACACTAGAAGCAGCCCTCACCACTTGGATTTCCAGAGGACCAGAGCTACCAGACCTTTCTATAAGATCACTGCTTCAGGAAGACCACCTCACCTGGACTGCTTCCATCACCCTGCTCAGGCTGTATTCTAACTGCCAGTGGGGTTTTTTTGTATTATTGCATTTATTTTATTTTGCTTTCTTCCTTTTTCTTCTCATAAATTGTATTTCTGACTTAGAGTCTCTCACTCGTTTTACTTTCAAACCACAATAGGAGCCTAATCTAACATCTCAGTCTTTTACATAATCTCACATCCAAGCATGCAATGATCACAAGACTAACTGAGAATACAGTCTGCAGTACTCATTTTAATACCATGTCTAGTACCTGTAACAAATAGTTGTCATCAGAAATACTGCATATGTTTATGACAATATATAGTCATGTATAACTATTTAAAATAAAAAACTACAAATAGTCTGAAGTATTTTTTTCTTAAATTATGCTTATCCACAGGATCTATAGCATTTTGATTGTGTACTGCAATAAACAGCAGTTGAGTATCCAAGTGCTTCTAAAGCCTAAATTACCAACATTTCACCAATTAAGGAAACATCTTCATGACACAATTAGGTAAAAGTCCACATTGCTAAAACTGGAAAGGAAGATGAGAAATACATAATGAAGTGCAAATATATACTCATTGTTTAGCCTGCTACAGTATGTCACTTGATGCTGAAGCAGAAGGTGCTGAAGCACCAATTTTCATGTGCAAATTATTTCCTTGGTGTCAATACCTACATAGTGAATACCATTTTGAACATCTCACATGGGATGCTAAGGCAAATTGAAGAGTAGTCCCAGAGGCAATAGTGCTAAGAATCTTAGAAAAAGAAACAAATGTAAAAAAGTATATCTAAAGTTACAGTATTTGTGTATGGCTTAAAAGTTACTGTAGAAATGGTTGCCAATGGGATACAATGTATTTTGTTAAATACAAAACATCCTGTATGCCTAAATAGGCTCCATTGCAATTCATAATGAAGAGTAAAAAGTGAAGAAGAGTAGATAATTTTTTAATGCTACATAAGTACATGCAATTCATAACTAGATATTTAATAAAAGAAATAGAAAAAAGTTGGTGAAGTAAGGCAGCAAAAGTGTTTGCTGGCATAGATGTTGCTACATCAATGATTTGCTAACAAAAGGCAAGAGAAATTTTTAATTGAAGAGTTGGCATACAACTATGCTGAATGGCAGGCTCCACCATGTCACGATATCAGTCCAGCAATCATCTTGAATTGCTGAAGCCTCCCAAATCATAGCTAGCCAATTTTTGGGGGGAAGAAAAAACATATTTTAGAATACAATCATCCACTTCCAGAAGAATGACTAATAATCTCCAAAGCAGACATTCTCTTCACTCCCAATAACTTTCATGAAAGATGCAATTTATGACATTGTAATACAGAGTAAGCAATTTCATCATATCCATGTGACAAAATATATAGTCCATAGGACTGTTGGCCACAAAGGTAAACTAAACAAGAGGAGAGGCCCTGTTAAAAATTCCTTTGCAGTGCAAGAATATGTTTTGACAGAACTCTGGAGGTCTCGTTTGGCTATGAGAATATTAAGCAGTTGGCTGATTTAGATTCAGAGTGGAAAAAGCTTTTACTCTTGAAAACCTGAAAAGAAGAGATGCACCTTTAAAAGGCAATCTAGAAATTCCCCTCAGCAAAGAACTTCATCCTGGGACAAGATATTTGCTTACTCACCAGTGGCCCATAAGCCATTAGCTGCCCCCTGAAAAGCTCTTTGAGAGCTCCCTTCTTTCTCCTCTCAGCGATGAAGGCAGATATCTATGATTGCAGTTTAGAGCACATTTGCAGTCAAAGTAGCAGTTAATCACAGATGACAGCAAAAAGTCATGATCAGTGAGAAACCACACTGAGAACAGTTTAAAATTCTCTTCAGATAAACCCCTGGCACAAGCAGGACAAAATATTATCCCAGACAAATTAATGTCTCAAGAAGACACACTGCCAAGCATCCATGTACATCCAGTCCTCTGGACGACGTTCCATGCATCAGATTCTTCTGTGAGGTAATACCCCTTGAAAATACTGCACTAGAATGTCTGGATTAGCCTCTGGCTTAGCCATATACTTTCTTACACAAGACAGGTTAACATCAAAATAGCACATGGTTTGTTGGTGAAGAGAATTCAAAATAGAGTGTGCAAAGGTAGGTGCTGCATAGAATATGTCACAATTTACCATGCCAGACCTGTGATGCCATCTGACTTTACCAACTGGCTTCCTGCTCCTCTCCACCTATGGCTGACAGTGGGCTAGATGCCTGCAGAAATAATAATTTAGATCAATGGGTACCTTCCAGCTGAATGGGGAAAACATAAAGAAAAGACCACTTCGGCTTCCTGAAAACAGCCAAGTGACTAGAGAAAACTGAGGGGAAGGAGAGTTGGAAAGGACAAAGAAATCAAAGCTGATGAAAGCTACAAAAGAAAGAAAACACTGAAATGCCATCAGGATACAGTAAGTGGAAGATTTCAAGCAAAAACAAGACTAAGAACAGAGAAGGCTATCTGAAGGTAAATTTCTCATTTGCCTTATTCCACTTAGATATTTACAAAGTAGTTGTCCACATGTCATCTACTCACCCTAGGCTACCCTGGGGAAAAACAGGTTCTTAAAACCATTTATACTCTGGAAGTATCTGGGTTTTTTTTCCTCCTTTGAACATTCAGGGAGTAGAGATTCCTTTTTCAGAATTTGACATCTACACTTGTGACCTTTGGGAAGGAATCAGACTTATAAATGGCCAGAATGCATACAGTGTTAATAAAGAGAAGAAAAATACAGGATTATAAAAGGAACCACTCTAAATTATCAGGGGAAGTTGCTGTTCTTTTAGTGTGCTTGGTTTCAGAGTGGGTTTTTTTTGTTGTTGTTGGTTTTTTTTTTTTGAGGAATGAGGAATGTTGTTTTTTTTTTTTTTTTTTTTCCCCCTTAAGTATTTTCTTGTAGAGGTAAAAATATGCTGCATATTTTGAGACATAATAATATGTCTCAACATCAAGATATGTCCTAAAAGCTCTGGATACTGAAGCTAATGAGGCTTTTTTTTTTTTTTTTTTTTTAAATAAACAACTAGAATAACCTATAAGTTTTGCATTATCTGGATTTCAGACTGTGGTAATTGGTTTGGTCATCTCCACATTCCAAATAAGCCATTCCCCTTTGCTGTACTTTTTTAACCTTTTCAGCTATTTTACTCTTTTATTCTTTAGGGAACAGGGCAGCAAACTTCAGGGTAGCATTTTCTGCTGTATTCAAGGTAACCTACATACTCACTGCAGCAGCCAATTGATTGTCAAGCATTTGATATACAGACATGTTTTTTTAAGGTCATTCTACACTTACAGAGATTTAACCTTCTGCCAATTTAACAAGAGGAAAGTGGAACAACCTTTGTCTAATAAGATGGTCTACCCTTGCAACATTTACAGTGGTAAATATTACCCTCTAGGGTCATATTTTTGTCAATATGTTGAGATCAGAATTTTATCTCACAAAACAAAACACAAAAAACAAAACAAAACAAAACAGAAAAACTTGTCCTTAAGTAAATTTAAAAAGGAGGTCATCCAGCCATCTGCCATGTGAAATGGACAAACATCAGTTGAAAAACTTCAAGATACTATGGATGTCACAAGATATCTCCCCCCGCTCCTTCCCTGTGGGGGAAAATGGAGAAAGGAATTGGTGAGAAAGTAACTTATATCAGTAAGAAAAGAGAGGGGAAAATATGAACATATCTACTTTGTTGCCAATGCTGTTTCTAGGAAAAAAAAATGAAAAAAAAGAAAAAAAAAAGCAGTGAAGATTTTACAGTATGAAAGTGATGCCAAAATTATTTTTTGCTGTTATATTTCCTTTTTATATTCATAGTCCTGTACACTACTGTTGTATAGTTATATAGCTCCTAGCTAACTCCTAACAACTTTTCCTCTCTTGATAGCCAGAAAGACCAAATATATTCTCCAAGCCCTGGGGGTCCAAGGCTAAACTCTCTGGGAAGTAAGAACAAGCTACTCTCCCAAGACACTTTTTCATAAACAAAATACAGCTAGTATCAAGAGGGGAGCTCTGGAAAAGGATTGAATCAGAAGCAGGAATTACCTCATGACCAGTGCTGCTAATTCAGCATTCTGTCAATTATGCTGATTTGCTAAATTTATGAAACTGTGTCAACTCTGTGTAGGGTGGGCATTTTTCCATATCTGCCCTTGGAGGCATCTAATTAAAGACGAGTTTTTATATTACCTCCTGTACCAATATTATCTCAAAAGTGTATTTTTTTATTTCTAGATCTTTAAAGCATCGAAAGACACAAAACCACAGCTGAAAGTTAGACTGAATCACTCCCATGGTTCAGAGTGTTAGAATCAGGTTCCCCTGTTTCTGTAAGATACAGCTGCTACAAACTAGGCATACAACAAGTACTGAAATACAATTATTTGTTTCTTCCAATTTTAAAACTGGAACTAATAGTTCCCAATGTTGTCTATCTCACAGACAATGCACATGCACTGTTTTGCCAAATATTTTTCCACTATATCTCTGATGTGCTCTGTAAATTCATCAACCTCTTTAAGTTGGACAGAAAGTACCCATAGTGCTGATAAATTTCTCAGCTCTATTGTAGTTTATAGAGCAGATCCACTTTATTTCCCCTAAAGACAAGTTCTTTTTGGTTTTGACTATTCACATTCTTTATATGTCATTTTTGCACTGCAGCATTTCTGAGAGAAACTATATATTTACATTTTAAGGATAATTTTGCATTCTCTTACTATCAGTTTGTTTGTCTTTGAGAAAAAATGTGTATCTTTTCTGCTCCCTCCAAATGCTGTTAGATTTGACATCATTCTGAGATTCTTTTTTCACTATTCTTTGGCAAAAAAAGACTGCAATGTATAATGTACCATATATTAACCATCATAGCTACACTGAAGCTGTGTGCTAACTAGTTCTATTTCTAACACTTGAATACTACTAAATCATAAAGTCAGAGAAGGAAAGTCATCTTCTATTCCTTCCTATTTATTTGTATATTTCCTGGGATTTGTTCCCAGCTAATTTCTACTTACATTTAGCTAACAGTAAAGTCAGCAGGAACTCATTTCATATTCCAACTAAAAGAGCTGTGGTAGAAGTAGAGAATAACAGCATAAAATTTACATTTATAAGAATAGGTAGGAAGGGCTTATACAGGGCATGCTAGGGGTTGGAAGTAGCATATGCTGTTCCATCCTCAACCAAAGGGTACACTAACCTCAGAGATGCTCAATCTACTTACTTTTGAATTTTTGTAGAAGTGTGAAAGATACTTAGCCTTACTTTGCTGACTAGCCACTAAGACAGAAATACTTCGTTGCTCTTACTTTACTTGAATTGATTTGAACAAATTGATCCAAAATATCTGCCTGCAGCTGACACTTGTTGGAACAAAACTTAAATGAAATGACTACTATAGAAAATATAATGAAATTGTGTAAAAGGAAAACCAGAGTACACTTTTATATTAATGAAGCATTTGGGACAAATCCCCTTCTCTGGCACCTTTAACATAATATAAAGTGCTATAATACAGCACAGTTTGGGGTTTTTTTTAAATGTTTTATTCTTGATCAGAAGCTAAAGCAACAGGGAAAAAAAAGATCATTTTGATACCAAGCATACCAAGTTGTTCTGGAATAAAAGAGATTAAATTGTTATAGGACTGCTGACCTATGCAGAAAAAAAAAGACGTTTTAGGCAGAATGGGTCCAATATCCATACCATAAAGGGTAAGAAATTAGACAAGAAATTATCTACAGGCAAATATTTTGGCAAATATGTTTTATTAGGAACAGGTAGCAGACATCCATATGTAGCTGAAACTAATGGTTTGGTCAATATTGCAAGTGAGAAATTAATTTGGTGCTTACTTGTGATCTGCCAATCCAGTTCTGTAAGAATGAGCAACATACACTAGGCAAAAGAGCATATGAAGGCAATATAAATCAATGCTGTTTTGTCTTTGGAAATGGTTATGAGATCGCAGCATCAAAACATTCCCACAGTTAGGAAACATAAGGTTAGCAGTCACTTGGCAGAAGGCTTGTAGACACTAATCTATTCATGCCACCCAACCTACAAAGATATGTGCAGTTACTCCCAGCCCTAGGCAGCCTGGGAAATACTTGTTTTTAATCTGTAAAAAAGCTAATTTACCTCCTTTCCCTCATTAACAGTATGTGAGAGAAATCAAGGAATATGTGGAGATACTCCTCCCACAGCCTCAGATTTATCTTTTCCAGGCTGTACAGCACAGCAGGTATTGAAGGTCTGGCAAAAGAGTCTCATGATCTAAACCTTTACAGCTAAAAAAAAAAAAAAAAAAAAAAAAAAAAAAAAAAAGATAAAAGGAAATTCAACCATCAGATAAAGGCTTAAGATATGCCCAGGATGGTCAGAGTGGCTGACACAAAAGGAACTTGGGAGTCATGCATGCAGCTGTTCTTTAGGCTATAGACATAATTCATGCTTACAAGAGTCAGAAAGAGGAGCCCCCTCCTGCACTCAAGAATTTTTAAAAAGTAATTGACAAAGTTTCTAAACACTTCAGTCTCCACAGGATTCTCGGATTCATAGCAAGCTGTATAAAAGCTACACAGATTTGAATTATTAAAGATGCTTCAGTCTTAAAAAAAAAGCCAAGGCTGAAAAGACCTCCTTGAGGTACTTATACCACTTTCATTTGTGTTGATTGTCAAAATATAGAAGGAGCAATTTTGCAGCCTGGAAGAAAAGAAAGATAAAATGTAAACAGCAGAAAAACAAGACCCCTTGAGTATCTAAATATTGCAGGACTTTCAGAAAACTTGTTCTAGCACAAACACAAAACTCTCTGCCATCAAAAGGAAGACTTCAATTTCTGTTGCCACAACCTAAACAAATAACTCTAAATTCCTGTAGATATAACAGCTGAGGTTATCTTTACTCTTCTAAATATTAGCTGAATTGGTTAAAACCTAAGAATGCATTTCATAAGTAGTATATTTTTTTTTAAATGTGGAAATGCTTTAAAAAAAGAGGATGCCCTATTATTAAGGAAGTAGAAGATAGCTGTTTTCTTTTGTTTGTAATGAAGATGTTTATCATATCTCAAGTTTACCTGCTTTTGTAATTAATTTTCAAGAGATATAAAATATTTACTATAAAACATTGAATAAAGCAATGTTCTTTGAAGACTATGAAGTATTTGGATTCTGAAAACAAAATCCCAACATAAATCCCTCAGCTGTAGTGGACAAAATTACTTAATTATATCATGCCAGAAACATAATTCCTATTTCCATTATGATTTCCAAAGCTCTTTATAGATCTTGAAAGCACCACTTCTATAAAACAAGGGAAAAAACCTAAAAGCAAAAATAAAGGGAAAAGGAAAGAGAAAAGGGCATCTATGAAGTTTATATATGCACAGTGTGAGCATATGCAGACCTTTAGATTTATATATAAATTCCTGTGAAACCAAATAGAATTGGTTTCGCAGGAAGTTACACATAAATATATAAATTGGTTCAGTGAATTACAGACTGCAGTCACAGGAAGTACCTGCAATGTCCATTAATCTCCTCAGGAAGAATATCCATCCTTCCCACCCTGCACAAGGTCCTGACCTCCAAAAGGGGTCCCCAGTGATGTCAATGTTCATTCATGGGGAAGCATTTTGTGTCAACCATTCATCTCAGAAATAAAACTACTACTGGGAGCAGTAGCCACAGTGTGTCTCCTTTATTCACAACTGCGCAGTGTCTGCTCTGGGTCATAAAAGCTGTGTAAGGGATCACTGTGGATGAAGTTCTTCCCACACTGACATGTTAATGACAGTCTCTGCCTCTCAAATGAACTTGTCTTTGGTCTCTACTCAGTCAAAATATTACACCAACAGCTTTTTTCCTGGCAACTTAGACTTTAGCCTGCTTCTGCTTTTACATACTTGCAGGTAACTTGTCATGAGTAATTCAGTGGACTTTAATGGAGATAGTAAAATTTTCAATTTCAGAAGCATACAGACAACATTTGTGAGATTGAGATCATTGTACTAATATCAATACTTTCAGATTTCTGCTTAAAAAAAGAAAATATCTATATACAAATCTGAAAAGCCATGAATCAATTGCAGCTATTCTGAGAGCTGTCATGACAGACAACATCAAGAGCCTTCTCATTCAACTGCCTTGTTATTCTATTTCTTATTTTCTTCTTTTATCCAGATAAATGTAAGTTAAAATGCTTTCATAGGCATATACTACTGTAGGAACATTGCTTTTCTTGAACTTTCTCTAAACTTATCTTGGTTTTGAAAGATTATAGGAGGAAAAACTTAACAATTTACTTCTTGAAAAACTTTCACAACCACCTGTTTCTACCTTAACCATTCCTCACCAGCAGCAACACTTCCACTACATCAGTATGCTGACTAGTCTCAATATAAAGGTTAAATAAATGGGAGAAAAGTCCTAGAAAACTTATTATTTTTCAAAATTCTAGAACTTGTACCCATGCACACAGATATGATATGTTCAGAAGGAGGTATATGATCTTTGGCATCCTTGGAGAGTTTAGAAATTATTGAAGAACCACTATATGGACCTGGCCTGCAAGTGTAGCCTGCAGCTATGTCCTGACTATAAATCAGACAAGATGAAAAAAAGACTTGCTTTTACAGACTTCAGAAAGTCTGTAAAAGCAAGTAGGATTATATCTGTGGGCCCAGGTCTCTTGCTAAAGATGACCTGGGGATCAGGACTGTGAAGATGCACCTGTCTGGTGTTATCCTGTCAACTGAGATCTCAAAGCCTGAAGCAACTGCAAAGAAAAGAAAAGGGAAATGGGCTAACTCCTTGCCTTGCTCTAATTTTCACTCAAAAACTGGATTTTTCCGCCACTCTTGAGAAAAAAGGAACAATTGAAAGAGAGTAGAGAGGATAGAATATCTGATGATATTACCAATGGTATCTAGGTAAGATTGGTTTAAAATGAAGTATAAAACTAAAATAAGAATGCTAGATATTTCTCTCCTACCATGTAAATAAAATGCATGAGGATGCATTTCACTGTAAATATTATTGAATACTTTTCCCTCTCATAACCAGAAGTTTTAAAGGTCAAACATTCATTCCCTGGAGGAAAAAAAACCTCAAAAAACCAAAAAACAAAAACAAACAAAACCAACAACAACAAAAAATTAAACACCCAAAAACCAAACCAAACAAAAAAAAAACCCCAAAAAAACCCCCACAAAAAAAAATCACACACAAAAAACCAAACCAAAACAAACAAACAACCCCCCCACCCCCCGCCAAAAAAAAAAAAAAAAAAAAAAAAAAGCGCATTGTCACTGCAATGTTGTTCTCCTTGAGAGGAGGCACTGATAAATTTATATCAGTAACCCAATAAGCAGCCTTGGTTAAATGTGGACTGCTATAAACTAAGCTTTTAAAGCTATCAGTTCTAGAAAATTAAATCTCTGAGCTTTGAAAACTGCTTATAATTTTACATTCTCCAGTACATCAGCAGTAGGATATGCTGTGCAAAGATTATCACGAGCTTTCATTTCAGCCTAACATAACTTTTTCTTTTCTAGGTAGTTACTGGTTTGTACAAACAGTTTTCCTGCAAAAAAAAATGGCTGTTCAGAAAATGGACATCACTGAGAAACAAAGGGATCTGTCTATATTTTCAGAAATTCCCACCCTGAACATTTTTGCACATAAATCATTGGGGAAAATTATTTTAAATTTTAAATGCATACAATTAAAATATAACAAAGCATGTATTCATGTGTGTGAGTACATCAAGTTACACTTCTAGAACTTATCCTAATCTCTTGGAAAAAAATATCCCATTACATTCAAAGGTATTCAGATGGCTTTTCCAGGTTCTTGCCTACAGAAGTGCCTGGCTCCCTTGCTGTCTAAACAGAGATGAATTACAGCAGGATAGAGGAAGGCAAGAACAGAACTGAGCTGACTTCAGTGTGGCACAAAGTGCTCCTCCACAGGCACATGAGGAAGCTACAAATGAATACATGGACCTGCAAGACACTCCCACCTTCTCAACTTATTGAGACAAACTACCCTGCTAGAAAAGTATAATCATAATGAAAATTAAGATCTACCATATTTCCATGACCACAATACTCCAGATAAACTGAAGAATACACATTTGTTAGAAAATATTCATTCATAATTTTGACCCAGTGGTAATCACACAGTTCCACATGTAAACACTGAAGCTTTTGGATGTGATTTTTATCTTCATTTATGTAAGTGTATACTCAAGGTGAGTAGATACTGCACACTTTTCTTCTATGGGAAAGACAGGAAAGGTTTTGAAATCATCACCACGTCTAGCACATCACATCTGATATCCAATACATTTTGTGAGGAAATGTCAAATCTCTGCTTTGCTACCCAGCACTGTCATGATTATTTTTAAAGACCAGATATGCAAGAGAGAGGAACTCACACAACTTGAAAATTACTATTAATTACTTTATCAATGATAAAAACAGGCAACAGAATGAGGAGAACACAATGGAGATCAGATAGAGGAAAATAGAAATCACATACCATAATGATCTAGCAAAATCAAATAAAGAGAAATATTATTTCCACTTGGGTGGTATTGCAAATACTAAGTATGATTAGTCAGTAATGTGCAAGAACATAGAACTTTCCCAGTTTCTCACTTCCCCACTACAAAAGCGCTACTTCATTTTCAAACTTTGTAGTGTAAAAATCTAACAAGAGTTAATCTCTTATATGTTAATTAAGAGTTAATTCAAGCATGCATCATGGTAAGTGTAAACTGATGCTTCAAATATAGAAATCCAAGCATTTACAGGTATAGTTGTAACAGCTGAGGTGTAAAAATAAAACCAAAAATGAAAAAAAGAAAGAAAAAGAAGAACCACACAGATCATATCTCTATTCTTGATGTCTATTCTGTCAAGCATGGCAAAGAACCCTTCATGAATCCTGGATGCCCCACCATGAGAAGGAAGAGAAATCTCATTGTTAATTTCAGCACCAGGGGCTCAGCTTTCAGAAGCCTGCTTTTAGTTTCTTCCAGTAGTGCCTGACCACATCAGAAAGTTCTGCTCAAATCCATTCTCCTTCAGATACAGAAACTGATTTTCTGTAAGCAGCCAGAAACTGATTTCAACATGCTTCAGGATGCCCTGCCGAAAGGAGTCCTTCTGCACTGGAGTCAAACTCTTCAAGAATTTAATGCAAAAAAGCATAAGGGAAAACATTCTACAAACAAAAATGTAAAAGTCAAATATGCTGCACAATTTTTCAGGCAATTTCAGATACTAGGCCACAAGGTCTTCTCATCTAAGTTTTATATAACTCTGTCTTGTTTGTTTTTATATATATGATTAATACTTAGAGTTGCAAAGATAATACTTACATATAATTTAGAGAGAATCTGAAGAATAATTGTGATTTTGGTTATGCCTTCTAATTACAATATATCTTAAGCACACTTTTTGAGGTTTAGTAAATTGCATTTTGTACTCTAAACTACTCAAATAAGTATGTCAAGCTTCATAATTTTTGCATTTTCAACTGCCACATTGAGATTATTGTAGTTATCTAATTTTAAATTTTAGGTTTTAAGGCTAAGTGGTTTTTAAAAAGTCTTTGAGTTTTGCTAATTATATCACACTGGTAGTTTTACTATGATCTACCAAGAATCATCCATGCTAAAGGAAAGTCAATTTGTGAATTCTATGGAATAAAAATATGATGGTAAGAGATACTCATTCCAACTAAATTGCACCCTTTACTCTAATACCCATTACAACTTAAACATTTGGATATTCAAATCACAGACTTAGGAACTATCTGTTTGCTTTAGATATTCACCAACTGATACTAGCTAATTGAATCACATAACCATTGCTTTCATTTAATAATTAATAGACTATTTTAGTATATTAATATGTGATATATATACAATAATAATGAAATTGATATATTTTATTAAATAATGAATTTCATTGATAACAATAGAAAAAATTCTACTTTTATTAATTTTATTATTTTGGGAAAACTCTATGTCGCTATTTAATATTTATACAGAAGTGTATTTATATGTGGTGGTAGATATGAATCCACTGCTAAAAAACCAGAAAAAAAATTAATCTCAGAATATAGTATTCATAAGATGTATCATTAAAAACTCAAAATGTTCTCAAGTCAAATTCTGAAATTTGATTAGGTGTTACATAGGTAATAGCACCACTGACTACTAACGTGGTTCTGAAGAAAAGCCATTTTTTCTGCATTACAACAAAAAATACTGGCACAATTCAAGAAGCAATAACAGTGGAAGCTTCTGCTCTGCAATTTTCATCATTAGGTCTATTTCTAAAGAAATATATTCTAGGTATTTTAGAATAACACATTGATAAAAGGCATATTTTACAGTGCCCTCCTGGAATAAGGCTACTTGAAAAGCTCTTAAGGAAAAGAGCTTTTCTAATGTTTGCTATATTGCAACATTTTATCACTCACTTCTCATTTTTCCTACTAGTAAGGAATAATAAGAATAAAAAAAAAAAAAAACAAAAAAGCTACTCATTACATAATAATTTTTTAATCCAATAAAAGCTAGTTTTAAAAAGACTACATTTCAGTTTATTTTTCCAAATCGATTCTGATTTACACTTTAATTTCTACAGTCTCTGTCTAATTAAGAGTAAGTCCTTGATCCACAAAGGGGCTTTGACACCAAAATACTTGAAGCAACCTGGCCAGATACTGGACTGAGCTGCCTTGTTTTAGACACCCACATTTACCAAAATACAGGACGAGTCTCATCAGCAGACTGAGCACTGTCTATGGAAAAGCTTAGAAGAAGGACTAATCTATAAACCTGGCTTTTATCAAAACAAAATGTACTTCATATCATTATAAATACACAAGTATATGTGTTGAAGACTCAAAAATCCAAAGTTTCTCCTGAAAAAAAAAAAAAAAAAAAAAAAAAAAACCAACCAACAAAACATTTAAAAAGTCATGTATTCAAAAAAGAGACCTAAAAAGAGCTAGTGAGGCACCTACAAGGGTCATGGCATCAGGGCAATGACACAGCTGCAGAAGTGCAAATTTTGACAAAGAAAATAAAGTTTCAGATTAAAAAGACAACATACAACTCGAATGTTGAAAGAGGCCTTTGGCATGTAGGTCATGGGACTTAGAGTAAGTAGAGCAGAAGTTTCAAGAACAATTTTCAAGGCAGGAGTTTCAATGTCATGCCCATTTTTGCTGGTCAGTACCATCAATGTCAGCAGTATTTAACTATCTGCCCTTCTAAAAATGCTCTGGTAGTCCTTGCCAGCTGTCAGTAGGTAAAATACGAAAGCAACAAGATCTCCAGGTGTGTGTGAGATGTGTATAAAACAGGTGTTAAAATCTTGGCATACTTGAACCGAAATGCAAATCCTATGGATAGCTCCTCTGGCTCTGAAAGCCTTCCAAGCACAGTCCCAGTACTTGTCTAGTTCACCAGGTTTTCTAACAAAGAGGATTGGATTTATAGAGTGAGGCAAGGGGAGCTATGCACTGCTGCTATGTCACTCTGTGTGTGAAGCTGAGCACTAAACCTCAGCAGGCACATGTAGCTGAAATTTTGCTCAGGTTCTAACAAGAGCATGTCCTGGGGGTTATTTATCCTCTAAATAATTTGTAAAATCATTGGAAAGATAGACAGGATGTTAATTCATTGCTGGAAACAAGTCTCAGTGTTTTCAAGCAGCAAGTAAGTATTAAAAAAAAAAAAAAGTTTAAAATAGATGGTGACTAGGAGCACTGAAAAAGAACAATACATTTCTGTGGACTTAAGCTACCTCATGGCTTGCAAAACCAGTGGCTTTCAGAGACTGTTTGCTAATAACAGTTTACAACACTGTGGTAAACCAAGGCCTGTAATTTGCAGTTTTTATTTTTAGAAATCCTCATTGGAGCACTGTGGCATTGACGGCTATGAAAAAAGAAATAAGAAAGGGGGGAGGAAAGAGTCCATGCAAAATTAAAAGCCGTTCAAGTTTCCTGAAAAGACTGTTTCAGAACATAAGGTTCCCCTATTTCTTAGGGGAAGGATAGGAGCCTCAATTCAAGGGCATAGCATATGCAAAGCACATTCAGTGTGAAATGCCTGACATTGTATCACATTCATAAAAAGCTGCTGCCAGCAAAATAGATAGCCAAATTGAAACACACACCCCATTTCTATAAAAAACAGGGAAGGAAAACATCAGAAAAACTGATGTCAAGATAAAAAGCAGACTTTTTTCCTCCTATCTTTACTCAACACTGCAGTCAGAATCACACCACAAAACAAGACAGTCCAGTCACAATTAACTCTGAATGGGGTCATTAAAAGCAGAAGATACTCCTTCACGGCTTAATTTAATTGTCATTCCTGGCAACTGGAAAGCCTTTTAACATTTTCAGAATACAGACGTGTTTCCAACAGTTTCTCCTCTTTGCTAAAATGCTCAAGTAGTCATTTTTGAATTGGTTTCTTTCCAGAGCTGACAAGTCCTGTCGCAGTTGTTTTTGTCAAGAGGCACTGAAACCCCACTAGGTCGTTGTAGTTTTGTTTTCTGAACCAGACTTATTTGTGTTCACTGTTTCACCTCGAATTGTCAATTGTAAAATTACATGCTGTCTTAAAAATTATCCTAACATTAGCGAATGCTCCCTCCCTCAGTGCCTCTTGAAAGCCATGCTGTTTGCTAATGTGACAGTGCAACTGCATCCCTTTCTTTTGCTTGCTACAATTTCCTCAATTCATTAGTGTTTTTCTTGCAAATGTGAAGACATGAGCTGTACTAAACAGCCTCCAGAAAATAATAAATAACCAAACAAGAAGTCACAAAAAGTAAACCCAACGTTCTCCTTCCAATTAGCAGAAGGTAATTCAAAAGTCCCAAGTCTAAATTAACTGGGAGCACTGATTGTGGATCTTAACACTGGGCTACAAGCTCAATCTGCTGGACCACCTACTTTCAGCAAAAGGAATGGAAAAATTCAGCCCACTTCCTCACATCTTCTTTGACCTCAAGGGCAATTCAACACTGCAAAACAAGAATGGGCTTATCGCTTATCTAGGTAATATTCAATAAGACATAATGTTCAACTTCAAATAAAACACAACTCAGTCACTGACAGCACTCTCATCACTATGATTCAAAGTTTAAAAGCAGACTTACAGACTCAGACTACAAGTCACTCGCTCATGTACAGTCTCATCAGCAGCTTTATATGACATGAATATTTCTGCCTATTTCATGGCTTGACAACAGCATTACTTCTAGAAAAGCACAGAGGAACAGCATCATAAGCAGCAGAAGTCCTTACAACAGGCCAGAGACTTCAGATGACTCTGTATCAGAGAATAAGCAGCAGCTAAAGAATCAGAACATTTTGGCAGCTTTATTCTCTTTAAATTACCACCTGCTTCTAAAAACACTTTCAAAAGATCTAGCACAGGAGATCATATTATGACTCTCAAAGGTGGCTACAGTAAAAAAAAAAAAAAAAAAAAAAAAAAAAAAAAAAAAAAAAAAAAAAGCTTTTTCAAGATAGAATCTTTTTATTTCTCACCACAGATACTGTGAGACCACCTGCTTTTTAAACACTGTTTGTAAAGCCAGTGTCTTAACTCTCATGAAATAGTTTCCATTTCTCTGGCTGAGAACATTTAACATCACTGAGTTTTCTTCTCATTGTGATACAAAGGTTTGCAGTGAAATCAGTTCTGCAATCTCTCCTCCACTGGGTGAAATCCTGCTAAGTTCTGCCCATTCCTCTCAAATGGCTTCTGGCACTGTGCAACAAGGCAGTACTTATTTGAGAAAAACAAGAAAGCAAAACACACTTTGAAAAACTGTGTTGCACAGTGTGGGGTGTGATTTGTCCTACTTGTACATGCATCCTCTTCCTGATTCCTAAGCAATGTGTGCATGAGTATGAACATAACAAGTGTTTAGTATTTCATTTCATGTCATCCTAAAAAGATTATGTTTTTTCCTCTAGTTCTTTAAAAAGAAACTGTACTTAGAAAAATTCTGAAATTTCTTGTATACTAATACTAGTACTGGTACTAATACTAATACTACTGGTACTAATACTACTAATACTACCACTAGTATTGATATTGATATTGATATTGATATTGATATTGATACTGATACTAATACAAAGGCTCCAGACCCATACTGAGCTCCATGCAGAACACACCTCCTTAGTTTGAAATCCTCCTACTTGGAGTCTTCACTGCTTTGGAGATCAAAGCATAGAGGTAACAAATCTCTTGGGTGCCAGATGGGTTATACATCCATACATAAAGTTCACAGTAGAATTTACACCAGTTTTATTTTCTAGAAGCCTTATTCATGGCACGTCTTCTTGGTTTTTCATTGTTTCACTCTGCTTAGTCTAAATTACATTGCATCACTCAAAAATAACTGAATGCCTAATTTGGGAGCTAAAATATCTTTCGAAGTGTGTAAATATTCACAGACAAATTTGCCAAGGCTGTGCTTTCACTTGCTAAGCAAAACAGCAAAAACCACTGCTTTTTTTTTTTCCTTGAGCTATTATCCTTCCTTCCTGCATCTCTGATCTATTTATAAAGGCCTTCATGTGCAAATAGTATTCATCTATCATTAATTTTTTATTCCACAACAGTAGTTTTGAAGGATAACCATTAATTTCATTTCTTTTTAATATCTTCTAGGCTTGGTAGATACTGTTTTTAAAATAATGGGTTTATGTGATTTTGTAAGCTAACTTTCTCACTTCTAACTGCCCCTACACACACCTCCTTTATAATTCTTATAACTAAGTTATAAATATATATATATAAAAGGTAAGAATACACAGACTGAATTTTCACTTACTGAAAAGTGATAAAGTAATGGTTTATTAATTATTTAAATCAATGTGAATTCTAGGGCACATACTATTCTCCACTAAGTTTTGGGAGTTTTTTTACTGTTCTGAATATCTACAAGCCAAATCGAACTCAGATCATAAAGAATCTACACAGTGCTTCTGACTGATGAGTACATCTGCCTTGAATATCTACCTCTGTCTGTGGCAAGTACAGCAGCTCCCTACATTCACCTGGAAAGGAATCAGAGTGAAAACTTTGGTGATCTGGACATCCCATCTTCAAATGCTACTTAGAGTTATATTTGCTGGACAGGCATTACCAAATGAATCACTGTACTTTGAAAAGACAGATCTCTACTTTCTCTTGGTGTACCATTGTGACAGAGGGTCACACTTGCGGCTGCTGTTAGGACAACAAAAGGACAAGGCAGGTAGCAGGAGGTTAAGCAGGAAAGCTTCTGCTTTATTTTTCTGACTCCATATATATACAAATTTATAGACAGGCCAAGATTGGCTACACAGGTAGCCACTTCTTTGACTTCGTTGGTGAACATCACCATTAATCATCTTTCTCCTCCCAGAGGAGAAGAATGTAAACAAAGATAATTTTCTAAAAACATACATAGTTTATTTGAAGCTGCATGAGAACAAAATGCAAACAGTGAAAAGCAGGCAAACTTGAGGCAACATACCATATCTTCACATTAGTCTGAAACATCACTAAGCAGCAGTACTCACTGTCACATAGAACAGAATCTGGAAGTGAGCTTGGGCCCCTCCTGAAATAGGACAGTCTCAATGACAGTCTTAACACTGAAAGCAGAACACCACATGCAAATCCACAAAACTAATGAGTTACTAGGCTGAGAAGAGCAGTTCTGGGTGAAGTTGAGAGAGCTCCTATGCCCACTAAATTCCTTTTCAGGAGTGTTTGCTCTCTGTGGAGTCTTGATACAGGAGCCTCCCTGAGCCACGGAGAGGAGAGAGGAAAAATTTATTCCACTTTCTTCCTGTTGGAGAGCAGAGTAGGCACCTACCAGGTAGGCAGCCCAACCCCAGGAAGATGCATAGCAGGGGCAAGCCAAAGATCAGTGCACTAGATACTGAAATAGCCACAGGTGCTACAAAGGTCGGTATAATTTACAATCTGTGAGTATTTTAAAAGCATTACTGTCATTATTTTAAGTATTATGGGACAGTTCAGTTAAGAAGCCCACGTGTCAGGAGGGATGTAAAATGAACAGCTCTTTAGGTGGTACAATCACTCAGCAGGAGTTTGTGTTCCCCTTGACAGCATCATAAGAAAGGGAAAGAAGAACAACAGCTCTTCCATTAACTGGACACTTCCTCTATTCCATGCAATGGAAATAGGAGGACCATTATTGGTCAAGAATCATTGACCAATGGTCAAGAGACCATTATTGTATCAAGAATCTAGTATTCTTGGATTTTTTTTAATCTAAAACTGAATGCACTATTAAAATGAAATATAGTATGATGGGTCCAGGCCATTCTTTTCATTTCCTTTTATTTCTTTCCATCTTAAAAAGGGAAATAAGAAGTGCTGAGGTACATTTCTTAAGCCCTTCCATAGCTGAAAAGGGTTGAAGTGAGGCAGAAGGAAATAACCACTTCTTCACTATTTTTTTCAAGTTCTCTCATCACTCAGACCACTGCTGTTTTAAAATTATGCCTCATTTCAATAATACCACATCAAAAAAAACCACATTAATATGGGTCCAACTTCATGAAAATCCTGTGGGATGGGAACACTATACAAACCAATGTTATAATGTACTATTAAAAAATTCTGATATTTCTAATAGAAGAATGAGATCTCTGATGAAAATTTTCAGACAAAAATAATCTTTAGGCCTTTACTTTCCAAACATAAACCAACTAAGTTTTGAAGGATAAGTAAGTAGGCTTGTTTCCCTGTGGCAATAAATATATTTTACACAGTTTTCTATTTCCTATGCCATGCTACAATATACTGAGAAACAACTGAGAGAGATTCAATGGCAGAGGTTAATAACCCTAGAAAATATCACATCTAAGACAGCCTATTTATGCATGCCACAACAATGATAGCCAAGCATGCTGAAGGGTGCAAAGATTAGGCACTCTGTAAACGTATTTTTATGTACAAAGTCTACAATTTAAAAGCTACCTATTTATACAGACTCAAAAGAATCCTTTGAAAGCAAAAAAAAAGAGCTTCTTTGAAGTGCTTCTTAATGCACCTGGCAAATTAGAAGTAAGAAATTAAACAGATTTGGTAGTGGCAGGAGAAGGACTAATTAATTTAACCAGATAGGTGGCAAGCTTCAAATATGACTTCAGTAGAGTACTGATGTTAGCAACAAGGAATGAATGCACGTACTTAAAAAAAATTGGACCATGAATAAGTCTCTGAACTGATAGAAAAACCAGAGACCATGAAGTGCTTTATGTTCTAGAAGCCTTTTTTACTTGATTAGCTGCAGAGGGATTGCCTCACATGCCATGTGGACTGCATGCAGCTGAAGTGGAAGACTGGTAATGCAAGGGCTAATGATGACAACACATCCCTGGCAAAACTAATGATATTACAGTGAGGTTACTACACAGATAAAGGATCAGACAGTAACCTCATGGAGCTCATGCTCATCAAGTATCTACTAAAGGCATCACCTTTTGCTCCAGCCCATCTCAGTCCATGTCAGGTTTCCTCTTAGCTAGCACTGCTCAATTAACACTGGTCAATTAAAAATGTCAGTGGGCCCTACACTGCTCAGCACTCAGATCCCAGTAGCATGGGAGCACCCATTTAATGTTGTATGATGTTCCTAGCACATCTTCAGGCTCATTTCTTGAAGATGACTGAAAGCTTGGGGTCACAAAGTATAATTAAAGCTGTTTTTAAAAGAAAAAAGTGCTGATTATGATAATATAGTCTTTGAGCAGTATTAAAGCCAGAATACAGTTCATTCCAGTTGAAAAACAAGGAAATTTAGTAGCCTGGCCCCTGTGCTTTCTGTGCCCCATGCAAAGAGCACTAGAGTCAGTGGAAGAGCTTCTGTTGAGTCTGGGGTAAGTATTTAAAACAGGAGGAGGTGCTCCTGGGGCTGGGCAACTTACTCAAGTTCAGAAACTTCCCTCATCTTGTTTCTTTTTCTTTTGCACCAGCATAATAGCAATGAAGGTAATCAGTGCAAATGGAAAACAGAAATGTTTGGAGGGGATTTTGGAGCTTCTTGAATGTTTTCTTTCCTCTCCTCTGCTGATGTCCTTTACTTGAGAGTTATTGAAGGCTGGACTATGTACATCAAGAAATTTCCAGAAACAACCAAGACTGAGAAGTAGGTAATGCCACTCTTAAGAGTTATACGGATTTTTAATATCTTGTTGATCAAGTCTCAGTTGAAACTTCAGTGACAGACTCAGCAACTCAACTATTGTGGTTCACCTGCCACCTTTCTTCCTTCCCCCAGGCATGGGTCTTAATTCACATTCATTTAAAAGGGAAATCTCTCTCTACTCAATACCTCCCAAACCACCATTGGTGCTGTACAAATGAGTTGCCCTGAAAAGAACCAGAAAACCTCCATTTTGTATCATAAAAGTTGCATCACCTTAATGGTTTGTGAGGATGTGATTTCACTTATTTGAACAGGAACCATTTTCTTTATTTCTGCCAATCTGTGTTAAGAGGGTTTTAATGCTTGTTTAATGAAGCCTGGAGAAATGAAGATGTTACTCTGCTTCTCTCTGTTTAGCTGCTTTGTTAGAATTTATATACCTCTTACAGAATTTTACCCATTAGTTTTTCAACAGCAATATTTTTCAGTAGAATTACAGCATATGCTAATCCTTTAAAGAAAGTCCTGCTCTTTGCAGAATGCATTATAAACAGCCTTCCTGAGGGCTTTGCCTTTTAATCTCATTACAATGATTTATTTGCCTTTATCTACTTTCTTTTTGAAAACAGGTATTAAAAAGTATGTTTATAAATTTACTTAGTTATTTCTGCACTGAAAATTTTCCAATGGAATACATTATTGTTTCTTTAAACACCAACTACTGTTCAAAATCAAAACTTTGGAAAATAACATTCCATTTATATAAAAGTGAATGGAATATTTTGGATATCCTTTTAGGACTGCTTTTCCAACATTATTATTTTTTTCCTTTTTCCCCTGCTTCTTTTTAGAGTACTATGTAGTTATATTAAGGGTTGTGTTTATATGAACCTTATTTGAGTTATCATGTGATCCTGTCTTTTCAACCTCTTGGCTAGAGTATTTGGGCTGTTATCGATCGTTTCACTGAATATTACAATATCTGATACAAATAGTTATTTTTTAGCTTAAATATTCAATTCAACTGTCTACCCTGAAGGTAAAGGCTTGTCCTTGATAAAAATAAGCTTCCTCCACGGGCAGCTGAAGATTATGGGGAGATCTTTCAAAGGACTAAAGGCAACAACAATTTGAGTTTTCAAAGAATATTTCTTTGACCCTTGTCCATATAACAAACTTACAGTAAATGTGGGCAGGATAAATTTAATAAAATAAACAAAAAATATATTTCACTGCACACAGTTGTTCCCTTGGGGTACAGGGAAAATAAACATGCGACAGATGTTAGTCCTTACTGAAGGCATGGTAATGGCATGCCAAATAGAGCAGTCTGGGATCCTATAAACTCTGCAACTTCTACGGAGTAGGTGTGCAGCATATGCTTTCAATGCCATTCCTAGATCATTTTAAACAAGTTTTATTTTCAAAGCTGTTTTGTTTTTTTTTTTTTCATTTCAGTCACACCTCTTGTCCTAAGGGTGGAGAGCGGAGGAGGTAGGGAAAGTATTCATTTGAAGACAAAACTAGCAGGGTACCTTCTCTATAAGCTTCCAACAGCAGCTCCACCTCCCACTGATTTCTCTCACTGACTTTGGAAATTCTTGTGTAAATAACACCCTGATGATGACCACTGAAAATATTTCACTCTAGAACTGTCTTACACAGATTCCAGAGCCTTGGCGAAGACTGAATGTGAGGGGGTGTTGAACTTCTTCTTTTAGAGCTGCAGGTTTCATCGGGAATTCCCCTTTATTTTTGTTTTGCTTTGTTTTGTTTTCCAGAGTTTACTCACATATATCATGCTGGCCTGGAGTACCAGGAAATACATTTGAACAAGGAGAATAAATAATACAAGATTTTAAATACCGTTGCTGCTGAGCTCACAAAGGACTCTTCTAAACAATTGTTTTAAAAAAATTATTTTTCTCTTCCCAGACTTCCATTGTTTCTCTCTGTTACTGCTGTTAAAAGTCCCCATAAGAGTAACATAATAGCATCCTTCAGGACTAGGTAAAAACAATCGGTGTTCAAAGCAAATCATGATCTGAATCTGCAACATCAAAACTTCGCAGAGATATTAAAATTCATGTTCTAGAAGACGTAGCTTGATATTCTTTATTGCATCATTTGGAACAAGATCCCATTTTCAAATGTTACTGAAAAATACATTAGAAATGTTTAATCTGGTTTGCTTCCTTAGTCAGGAGATTCTCATATTACATAACATTTCCGAAGGAGCTTTTAGTTACTTATAAATATAAAACGTCTACTCCAAAGCCCTTCATACATTGTTTTCAAAACTGTCTTATTTTGGCTATTTAATTGGAGCTCTTGATGGGGGAAAAAACACCCACATAAAATACGATAATGAAGATCAGCATAATGCATAATTTTGTGCAACTTCAGCTGTTGTAAGTCAGTATGAAGCCTTGTGGCTCCTACAGTTGACAGTGCGTTACAGAAGGGTCAATATTTCCAAAATGCTTTTTAACAATTGGAACTATTGGAGCATCTGAATACTGGCTCAGATTTCTACATGTAATTGGTTTCTCGAAAAAGGTCAGTTTCTCTTTGAACAAGTTTTAAGAGCAAAATAAAAAAACAACATTCTAGAAGGGTAAAACCAACAAATTCCGGATTCGCTCCAGATGGTGTGGAGGTTTGAGTTTTTCTTTAAGCAAATTTATCTTCCATTTCATAATTTCAAAACCTGTGTAAACACTAAATAAATAGGAACATATAATATTTGGAAACCTTTTGTTAATATCTTGCTTGAAGAGTTCTGGCAACTGTTTATGGACCTGACGAGGGTCAACAGGAAAAATATCCTTAAAAAGTATTCAATGATAATAGCTACAGGGCTCCAAGCCTCCAGACAACCAGGCTACTTATTTTCTGTAGCTAAGTAGGTTTCAAATAGCAGGCTATTTGAAATAACACAAATGACAGATTTATGAAATAAATAGATTTCAAATAGCAACAGATGCCAGTTGCCGCTTGGGGACCACCTGTGCATCAGCCAGTGAGTCCAGTAGATGTGCTGGAGTCCTGCTTTCCTGAGGATGGCTGAACACCTGTCTGCCCATGAGAACTGGTGAATGAATTTCTTACCTTGCTTTGCTTGCATGCACAGTTTCTGCTTTACCTATTAAACTGCCTTGATCTCAACCCACGAGTTTTCTCACTGTTACCCTACACATTCTCTCCTCATCCCACTGAGGTGAGTGAGTGGCTGTGTGGGGCTTAGTTGCTTGCTAGGATTAAACCACCATAGCCTAAGTGCAGGTAATTAAATTTGAAAGAGTGCTGTCTAACGACAGAGAAACGAAGTCACACTAATCCAAAACTCCGGATTCATTCAGATGTAGGATTGTCAGATGTGGATTTTCCCTTGACATGGATATTGAATATTCTGTGATGAAATTTCTTCTCACTCTCCATCACCCAACATAACAAATTACTTCCCACCACACACCTTTTCATGCACTCTTTCACTTGGCCACAGTGTGAAATCAAGGACTTACTGAAGATTACTTTCAGTATTATCTTCACTGGTGCCAAAAAAACAGATATTTCAAGTAGACACAATACTCCAAACAGATCTCTATTACTGTATGAAAAATAAAATTCACACAAACCAGAATTTAAAAACTTGATAGCTGCATTTAACATCCATAGTGTGTTTTCAGACAACTAAATAAGTGGATTCCTTTGCAAAAGCTCTGCATTCCTGGGAGATCACATCATAGAAGAAAACATTGTATTAGGTTCCTAGTACATTTCAAAGTAGTTCAGCAGGCTTTTAAATGCACTTCTAGCTTGATAAGCTTAGCCAGCATCCAAACAATTGTGATTTTATCAGTGCTGCTGTTCATTTCTCAGAGAAGACTCCACATATGAACAGTCTTGAAGTCTCTTTGTTTTCCTCCTGCAGAGTGAATAATTTCCCAATACCAGAATTCATTCTTATAGTGTTTTAAGCTACTCTTGTAGTTCAATTCTTGAAAAACTGAAATCCTGTCCAAAATACTTTCCGTGAATGTTTTATTTTTATTTCTTCAAATGACTTTTTGAATTCATATTATAAAGTCTTTTAGATGTGACTAAAAATGAAAAAAAAATCCTTTGAATTCAGTTGACCTTTCTTAACAGTAATCATTTCAGCTTTCTAAAGCAATATTGCACTTCATATGTTTTTTTCATACTCTGATGGGGATTACTGTTGAAATTCCCTCTGAATACAATAAAACACATTTTTACTGCAGTATTTGTCAACTATCAGAACTGACTGCCCAAAAAAGCTTGTGGAGTATCCATTTATGGATATGTTAAAAAGCCCAACTGGACATGGGCCTAGATAGATAACATGCTCTGGTTTACCATGCCCTGTGAAAGAGGTGGGACTAAAGTGATCTTAAGAGGGTCCTTACAGACTCAGCCTAGTTCTGTGACTACATGTGAAAAAGGAACATCAGAGTTCTTCATTCATCAGAACATTATACAAAAATCTTGAAATATTTGTGTCAAAAAACCCTGATTAAATAAAAATGGTCATTTAAATCAAAACAAACAAACATATACAGATCTACCTACATTCTGCACGAGATCACGCTTCTGTCTGTGCAGAAGGCCTTCACAAGAAACTGGTCAAGAAACTTGCAGTTGCTTCCTCTTTTGAACCCAGGCCATGGAGGAGCTATAAACTTTTCACAATTGTGTAGATTGTTTTCTCGTTTCATCATTCCCTACTGACATCAAGATCGCATAGCCTGATGAAGAGAAATCCAAATTCCCACCCTTCTTTAGTTAAAAGAAAATCTGTAACTTTAAGCATTTACATTCTGTATCCAAAATATTCTATGATACTATGACCTTACTAAGAACCACTTCTATTTCCCATCTATCTCCTGCAGGTAGATTCTGAGCTGCAGCACACAGTTGCCACCTCTTATCAAAAGCTGCATTTTACTAGCGAAAGAAGCAATTTCTGAGTAGTAAGTAAATTAGGCTATAGATCATTTTGGGATGCTTCTGAATGACAGGTATTATAAAAATAGAAATCATTCCCGCCAAATCATTAGTGGCAAAACCATTATTAGCTGACAGCAGGCTGGAAGTCAAAGTGAAATGAATTGCCATCTACTTCAGTAATGCCTTTAATTCGTCACAGCCTAAACCAAAGAGCCTGTTCTGCTACCTTACATGAAAAAGGTCATGTTAGCCACAGCTGTAACTTGGTGCCTCCTCATGACTCAGGGCAGCAATGCAGCACTGCCAAAGGGCATTGCTACAAGCGCAGAACCTCCTTCCCAAGGATGGAGATCCTCCACAGAGTCCTGTTTGATCCAAGGGGCAGCCCTTTCTCACAGTGGGAAAGCACCCAAGCTACCTCAGCCAGACCCTCCCCAGGCCTTCCACCCAGTACTTTATCCAGGGAAGTAGATTAATACCCTAACAAACCAAATGTGCAGTTGCCATTGAATTCATATATAACATCACAAGTTTTGTCTCAACTTGTTTTTCAGTCACTGAATCTCATTCCCAGAGTTTCTGATGATTTCCACTAGCCTGCCTGGAGGTTTTGTTTACATGCATTAAAAGTCATCTTCATCCATAAGATGGAACTTGACTCATATGTGTGCACGTGTCTGTTTGCATGTGCATTTTTGGGGGGTCATGCTAAGTGTATCTACCTCACTACAACAACAAATAATTAAAAAACAACCAATTAAATATTTTAATGTCTTCTAGCAGTATTTAGAGACAGAAGATCAGTTTTGCTTATCACCATTTTATCACACATTCCAGACCCTTCCAATTAATCTTTTTGAAGCATTAAAAAAATCCAGTAAGAAAGCGGACATTAAAAATAAAGAATAGAAAATGTTTCAAAATAAGGACAGGGAAAAAAAAAAAGGTAAAAAAGATAAACCCCCAGAAAGACAGAGAGGACAGGAATAACATGTAAAATGAGAAAGCATCTGTCTGAATATCCTATTCTAAATATTCTAAAGTTGGGATGGAACTGCAAATATAGTTTGAATTCACCACCTAAGCCTTGCTGGAATAGAAAACATTAGACCAAAACCAATCTTTGGAATACACATTTCTCAGACTAAGAAAATCCTCTAATTTCAGCTGGCATGCTTTCTACTGATGTATTTACAGCAGTCTACTATCCAAACAGGCTGTTTGAACTTCACTCTGTTACAACTTATGACATATTCAATTTTCTGCTTTTGCTGTTTTCCACATCAATGGATTCCATATTGTCTACAAGAGGATGAGGCATTTTTCTACTGCTTGCTGTAGAAGATACAGATAAAAACATGGCCTCCCTTCAAACTAATTTTCAAATGCTTCTTTCATGATGCATACTATTTTCTTGACTTTTGTTTGCCTTTCCAGCATCCCATAACAATTGAATAATCTTTTCTGGGTTTAATGCAGTACATTACAGTGAGCTCACCATTCAGAGTCCAAAAGAATTTTGAAACAGTCCCAAACTATGTTTACATGTTTCGAGGGGGGAAATATCTCCAAAAAGAACTTGAATTTTTACCTCAGTTAGAATGACTAATAAGTACACTACATATGCAATTTTTACTTTTTTATCCAAAACTGAAATCCATATGAGAAATGTGTAATTAAACAAGGAATTTGGAGGGCATTTTGGAAGGTGTGGCACTGCTTTTTAGAACAGAAATCACCCTCTCCTCTCACTTTCATGATTCTGAGCCTGGCAAAATGTTCCAGCATTGCCCTTTCATAGAACATACTTGGGAGTTCACCAGGAAAAAATAAATAAATAAAATATCTAATACAGCTTCAAAACAAGAAGCAGCAATAATTTTCAAGCATCCATCTTTGAAGGTAATTTTTTATACCAATAGTTAAGGGATTTGATAGATTTTTGGTACTTCCAGAGGCTTTATCTATAAAGGACACAGCAAATTAATAGTAAGATAGAAAGGACAAAGAGCAAACTATTGGAACATTTTCTCCTTGTAGAGTTCGTACTTCAGGCTTTTTCTGTTGACATCCTTTCCTGTTTCTAAAGCACTAGATAGCCAAGTAACATCATTATAACCTTCTAGTAGCACATCTATGCTTACAGTATGGTGCAGAAAGGAGAGTAGCAGTAAGTTGGGAGGTGTTTCACTAGAAATTAAAGAACTTTTTGGCTGTCTGACAGGCTTTTCATTTCGCTAACTCCTATAAACATCTCCCCTGCCACAAAAGAAAACTGGACACAAAGGCAGAGAAATACTACCATGTCACACACCATTCACTAGTTATCACAGGTCTCCCAGTTTAGTAAACATCTCCTT
Source organism: Sylvia atricapilla (assembly GCF_009819655.1). Classification (NCBI taxonomy): domain Eukaryota; kingdom Metazoa; phylum Chordata; class Aves; order Passeriformes; family Sylviidae; genus Sylvia; species Sylvia atricapilla. The sequence goes on from NC_089141.1 coordinate 83,071,452, forward strand.
AAACTGGATCCAGAATACTTTCACCACAGTGTTTTCAGAGGGTTTTCTCATTCTGGTCATCTTTATCTAAGAATGGAAAATTCTGCTCTGCAGCAGCAGCAAAGACAAAACATTTCCCTGTTTCTTTCTGTTTCTGTTTCCTTGTCAGCCCAGTGCAAGAGTCTCCAGTTACACACCCTTACCTGGGTGTCAGATTCTGTCATGGATTTGGAACACAGATACCAGTGCTTTACAGCATGAACTTTGTTGTGTTTTATCATTGTAAGATATGTATGGCACTAAAACATATATGGGACAGGTGAGGAGTGTGAAATGCACAATTTTAAAAGAGGACCTCAGAACACTAACCAGTTCTTCTTCCACCACAACCAGTTTGCACAGTAGCAAAGCACACCCACTGTGTTGGGACAGAGTCCAGAAGCAGTGTCAAGATTTATAACCAGTACATATTCTCCAGCAATGAGCATATTAGGAAAATCTACTGCTAGAGAAAGTCATTCTAAAAATGGATTGCCTAAGATAGAGATGTAGATATTCTTACTGAGCTGAGTGAATGCATTTGTAAAGAAAGAGTCATTGTTTCACTGGGATACTGTTACTTGTACAGCACATTAGCTTTAAGTTTCAATTCAGTACACGTTTACAGGCCTAATTTTAGTTCAGCGTGGCTGTTCCTCTTGAAGTCATAGATTCACAGGCAATAGCTTTATAATGGACTGGATGTTTCACCATGCCATCTCAAAGAACCATCACACTGACACAGATTTGTGTGCCTCTGCACTGGCCACTATTCCATAGGCTTATTCTGAGCTTTCATTCATGAGGTGTGGTGTACATGTGAAAAAACTTGTCTGGGATAAATAAATAATCTTACCAGAAACACTCTTAGCAGCCTTACAAGACATTTAATCCAGATATCAGTAGAAAAAAAATTGGCTTCAGGCCCCTACAAAATTTAATGCCTTTTCATCAAAAGCTCAGTTTTTGCAACAATACTGCATCTCTGGGAATTTAGGCACCACACATGAATTTCACCAAGAATGAATATCACTGCTTAGGTTTTAATGCTTTAATTTTTCCTGCATAAACCTTATCTGTGCAATGTTTGAGCAGTGTTTATCAGAAAAAATACCAACTAAACAATCCCCACCCCAAAAATAAAAACAACCTCTGATAGTATCCTTGGCTCTTGCACTGCTGAAGATCTTGACCTACAGATCAATTTGACAAAAATGTTCTCTCTTCTTTGGATCATACAATTCTTTTTAATTGTAAAAAATAAAATACACACACAATCAACTAATTGTACATCCTAGTACTATGCAGTAAAAAACATACTTTACAAAAGATTACACATAAATATTTCCACTGGGAGTGAAGTGAAATCGAGTTTTATAAAGATCACTGGAGTTGTATCTGTTTTTTTTACAGTAAATTGCATCTAGGAGTGATCTTTGAGGAGTAAGTATGAATTTACTTTTACTTATCATCTGTGACAGCAGTGCTGCTCTTGGTGAGAAACTGCTCCCGCAAGGTTGCCTCTGCCTTTCTCGACACAGGGAGGCAAATTGGAGAATCTTCTCTTGTTCTACCTAACAGCTGTATTCTGAGTGACTAATTGGCTAGAAATCCCTACAGGGAATACAAATGCTAGTAAAAGAAAGAAGTGGAAAATATTCCATTTAAGGCCGGACCAAGATTAGGGAAAGACATGAAAAAATAATTAAAAAAAGACAGTGATAAGATGGGAGAATCAAGCTTCTAACAGAAAGAGTAGAGAGATTAAAGTTCCCATCATTAGAATTCAAGTAGAAAGTACAAGAGAATCAAATCCTGACAGTAATCTCTTCCCCATTGCATATGAACAGCTGATGTTCCCATGGGACTCTGCAGTGGCTGGAAATGGGCATATCACAAACAGAACTGTAAAACTATGGGAACAGTGTTTGCCAAATGCAAGGTGTGTCAGGATTCTAACTTTGGTTATTTGCTACATTCACTGTACAATAATGCTCTTCACTATTTTATAATTTCAGTGTGAAAAACCTCAGCACAGGCAGAAGTGCGGGAATGGAAAGAACTCTTGTTGGGGAATTGCCAGACAACTGAGTTGGGAATTGTCTTCAGCACAACAGTTACATAGGTTTGCTTGCAAGTAGTGCTCTGATAAGCAGCTGAGTCAAGCACCTGCTGTCTCATAACTCCTCCCTTCCTCGATTATAGGAACTGAGAATAATGTCCAGATTACAACCAGTAGGGAAATTCAAACAGTGGTATCCTTCTTCAGTGCCATTATCATATGTATAACTTTTTCTAAAGCAGTAATATTTTCCATTATGTAAGGGCAGGATGACTTTGATACCACACACTGTCCTGAGGGTGATCACAAGAGTGGTCCTGATATGTCTATTTCTGCCACTTAGATCTTTAAAAAGGGATTCAGCTTCCCACGAGTATTTTCAGAGGCTATGTAGTTCTTAATTGTCAATGAAACACTGGGAATTGGAAATCTACTGACATTTTCATTCAGCTTGGTGTTTCTTTACTTTCTGAACTAATAGACCTTGAAAATTTGACCCTAATCACCAATTATTTACTATGAAACAATGTGGTTAAGGTTTAAAATCTTTTGCACTTCGCCACTGATTTACATTTAGTCTGGAAGCGTAGCCCATTTGAATCCACATACTTAACTAAAATCTGCTACAACAATTCAGCTTTTAATTTTCAGTAGGTTTAAATCCTTAACTATGGTAAATCAGGCTTCATCTCCTCTCTGACCATTCTGTAACAAAATTAGTCATCTTTTTACTTAATGCATTACTTCCAACTTATTTGACCAGTTAATTTTAATTGCTCTCCCAGTAGAAGGCACTTACAATCCACCCTGCTGAAACAATCCATCCAAAACTAAAACCAAAACAGGGCTTTTAAACTTTCTACTGAACCCCGGAGTCTGGAGCTGCTTCAGCTGCTACTTCAATGATTCTGATCTCTTAAGTGTAATTTCTTTTGTTATATCATAACTGGCTGCTTCTCTTTTTAACCTATTTCTTTAACAATCACATTTAACCTCCATCAGTAAGCATCGATTATTAGTTGGAAGCAAGGGCAAAGGCAGCACATTATGATGAGAATAATAATGAGGAGAGCAATTATAATCAGTTGCAAGGAGGGCTTTGAAAGTGTTTTTCATGCCTTGCCTAGGAATGCAACAGCCACACAGCCATTTCCAATGGGAAAGATGACAGTGGCTTCTGAATTTTAAGAATGGAACTTTATATTTCTGATTAGATTCTAGGTTAAGCTGCTGGGAAGTAATACATAAATCACCATCAACATCTGTGTTGATGGGGGCACTTGTCTGAGAGGTCAGAACTCTTGCATTACCAAGAAAGCAGACAGGAAGATGACTGCTGCTGTCCCAGCTCGTGGACTGTCTACAGGCAAGAAGGCAACAAGTGGGAAGATCAACAAGAAAGAGCAGACGGCTATATGCACACTTCCCTGTATCAGACTCACTGTGGAGGACTTATTTCACCTTATTTCACAAATGCAACGCAAGTTACTCTCCAAGTCACCCTGTTTCCTGCAGATACAAAACCCTTCTACAGATTCTGACCCCATTCACTAAACATGACTGTTTTATCTAATAGCAAGCCTCCCCCAGGCAGAATTTCCTTGTTACTAAAGTGGCACAGGAATAGCCTGACCTGTCTTATGTTGCCTTCTCACTGTCACTAAGATGTGTAAAAACCTCCAGCAAAGAATTTTTTTCCTGCATTGTAGAACATAGCAACCCCACATGCAGTTCAAGTGAGCCATCTGGAAATGATGGGTAAGTGATAAAAAAAGAGCAGGCCTGCTTCAGTTCAAGAGCCATTTACATTGATAAAATACAGAAGCAGGTTTAAGATGACTTTCATCTTCTCATACCAGTTCACAGATGTCTTAAACTGAAATGAATTCAAACAAGGAATAATCATGTTTTAGCTAAAACAGTTGGGAACAAATACATCCAAATCCGAGTTGTGTTTGCAGTGGTTCCATACAAAACCTGTAAATGGAGCATTATTATCTTTGTCCTCAATTAATCTCACTACTCCAAACCAAAATGAAAAACAGTAAAAATTCTCTCTAGCTCTGAGGAACAGTCAACAAGCTGAGATGACACAGATGAGAACTTCTTCCTCAGCATAAGTGGTGCTGAAAGAGTATGGTAAACAACTGTGTTTCTTTCTAACAGATGCAAAGTCAACAGAGGCGCCATGATTATATTTCCCTTTTTAAAGATAAAGGCATAGTTTGTTAGGATGTTGGGGGGCAGGAAGGTTTTGGGGGTTTTAAAACCTCTCTCTGACAAATAAATCTGGACACAACCAAATGCCCAGACCAATGGTTTATACACAGGGTCAAATCTGCATAGATTGAGACACAAAATGGTGATTTTTTAAAAAACTGAATATGGTAAACTTGAATTTCAGTGTATTTCCCAAAAAATGAAGAGAAAGAAGAATGAGGCTGGGTAAAAATCTGTTGACAGAAACATTAGGAAAAAACATTTGTTACATCTGTGTTTGCCAGGTTTACCTTAATTGGTTTGTCACGTGGGGCTATTTGAAGGCTGACTGTCATTTGTAAACTGTTAATAGAAGACAAATCTCATATATCTCTCTATCTGTAGAGAACTGCTAGATTTGAAAAATTTGTATAAAAAAAAAAAAAGGTAGTTAGATCAACTGAAGCAGCATGTTGACAGAACCACTAAACAGACTGTACGGCTTCAGGAGACAGATAAAATACACGCAAAAGAATTTGAGTGTTGAAAATGCCTAGAGGCTAGCTAGGAAACAAGTATCCTTGCTGAGAATTATCCACAAGGCTGATTTTGGTTATCAGAACAGAGCAGCACATAAGAAATTTAGATTAAGTAAAAAAGGAAATGTTTTATTAATATGTAAGGTTGCATGCCCAAGCCAAATACTATACTTCTGATAAATGAAGGTTCCACGCTGCCCTTCACACCTTACACAGACTTGCACAAAGTGGATTTGTGCACTAACAGTGTAAGACTGCATTAGGGGTCCTTGTTGCGGACACAAAGTGCTTTAACTGAGCATACCTTACCATTTTTCCCCTTAAAAAATGTCACATGCAAGTTTTTATCATTGTGGAAGAAAACAGAAAAAGAAAGAAAAAAAATGTGTCAGATGGTAGATCATATTGCTGTCACTTTCCTGGAAGCATCTCAGATTTTTTGGCAATAGGCACACTACAATGATATGAATAGAACTTAACCATGCACAGTCTAGGGAGTTATGCAAGTGGCTGTTATGCATTTACCCAGGGAGATAATTCTTTCAGATAAGTCTGTTAGCAACAGTTAATGGGCTGAGTAGGTGTTGAAATATCTTTGCCAAACTGTATTCACTTTCCCACTTAAGTGAAGTGTTAGCCAAATGAAAATCCTTTCATACTGAAGTGGTTTTGCTAAATAGCTTCCTTTCAGTAAGTCTCAAAACAAATACAAATTTAATTTTTTTTAAAACTGTAAGAAATTATGACAGGAAAAAAAAAAAGCTAGATTTAGCATGTTGAAATATGAAAAAAAAATTTCCTTAGTTTACATTTTCAGTCTTTTAAAAGATTGTAGCAGTGTACTTTGATGTTAAACATCCTCTGTTTAACAGAGAAAACAGGCTGGAGAAAACAGACATGAGAAGGTTTTAACTGAGAAGGAAATAGAGTGGTTATCAGGGAACCTCATTCTCTCTTCCATCAAATGCCTATTTTTTTTTTTACTAAGGTGGATTATGGTGCACTTGATCATGGTAACAAGAGGTGGTAATGGAAAAATATTTCATCACATTTGCATCTTAGTAGATTTTGACCAAAAAAAATAGGAGATGAAAGGCTGAATCAGGCAAGGTTCCATTGAAGTCGAACTTGGATTCAGAATTATCTAACAGTTTTATTAACCATGAAAAAGATAAACACACAAAAACATGGTAAAAATAATAATAACCATGTGATATCAACCTGGAAGTGGCTTTAAACAATTAAAGGACATAATAAGAATGGATAATGAATTTGAAAATTTTGGAGTATAGTAAAGGAAAACAAAATCAAATTTCTTAGAACATATGTAAATTTCCAGATGTAGGTCACTGTCTTCACATACACAAACAAGAAGGGTACATGAAAAAATCCTCCTCCTCTATGAGACAGTGGTAAGGACTCACCTAGAAAATTATTTTGAGACCTACTTTCAAGGTAAGCACGGTCTGTCAGAAAGTTCAAAGGGAACATAAAGACATAGAGGAGGATCACAGAATTTTGAGATCTAAAATTTACCAGTACAGACTGAATGAGCTGTGGAATGAAGAAAGAGATCTTAATTTGAAGAATAACAGTTCAAATAAAACCTTATAGTCTTCAAATATATAAAAGGCTGGTGCCATCTGTTCTCTGTATTTTAAATGCCTGAGGCAGAAAGGGATATTCAAGTTCCTAAGAGTATGGCATATGAAGAACTGGAAAGGCTTGAGAATCTCCATCTTTGTATGTTCAGCAACTGATATTACAAATATTCATTTGGTGAGCAGGAGGATGCAATAGATCTCTGATTTTGTGCCTTATGGGACTTCTGATTTGCTGCTGCATGGGTGAGCAGTGAAACAGATTTATCCACCTGTTGAGCTTGGAAAGGAAGGATAAGGACAAAGAAATCCATAAGGAAATGGATGGCTCTCACAAAAGAAGCTCCTACTCCACACTTCAGCATTTGTATCCTTCAACAACAATGACAATGTCCTCCTGCAAGCAGTTCCACATTCATAACCATTGAAAAAATCTCCCAAAAGCTTCATGGACAGCATTCTCCACTTAGACTACACATAAATGAGTCATATTTTTAAAATGCGTTATTTTTTTTTCTGTGGTGAAAGACAAGATCTACACCCCAGGTGTTCTTGTGTCAAAATTCTCCTTCATGGAGGCAACTCTTCCCATCTTCATTTTTCTGAACCTTACCATTTCTTTTCTGTTCATTCTGCAGTTCAAAACCAGATTTTAAATAGAGCAGACTGAATAGAATTTTTGGACAGACATGCTAGTGTTGGTAGCCTTAAGTTTCCCAACTCATCCTTGTTATGATGAGTCCAGGTAGCATTAATAGCTCCTTCCAGCCCTACAAGATGGGTGAGAAAGCACTCTGAGACTTCAACAATTTCAACAAACTGGAAAAACAGAGGAAATGTAGCTTTTCCTCATGCGGGGAGGCAGTTTCAAAGATGGGAATAATATGAAACAGCCTCATTTCAAAATTACTGACTGTTATCTCCCATTAAATCATAAAATCACCAACAGAATGGTTTGGGTTGAAAGGGCGCCTTGAAAATCATCATCTAATTCCAATTCCCCTGTGGTGGGCAGAGACACCTTCCACTAGATCAGATTTTTACCAAGCTGGCCTCGAACACTCCTAGGTATGGGGCATCTGCTTCTCTGGGCAACATGTTCCAGTGCCTCACCATTCCCACAGAAAATATTCCTTTCCTAATATCTGATCCAAACCTACTCCCTTTCAATCTGAATCCATTCCTCCTCACCTGGTCACTACATACTCGTGTAAGTAGTCTTGCCCCATCTTTCTTGTAAGTTCCCTTCAGTACTGGAAGGTTGCAACTATGTCATCCCTAAGCCTTCTCTCCTCCAGGCTGGATAATTCCAATTCTCTCAGCCTCTCCTCATCGCAGAGGTGCTCCATCCCTCTGATCATCTTGGTGCCTCTTGTCTGGACTTGCTCCGACAGGCCTGTGCCTTTGCAGTGCTGGGCCCCAGAGCTGGGTGCAGCACTCCTGCTGGGGTCTCAGCAGAGCAGAGGGGCAGCATCCCCTCCCTGGCCCTGCTGCTTTTGGTGCAGCCCAGGACACGTTTGGCTTCCTGGGCTGAGAGTGCCCATGGCTGGGTCATGTCCAGCCTCTCATCCACCAGCAATCCCAACTCCTTCCAGGCAGGATCTACTCTCCATCTGTCCATCCCCCAGCCTGTACTGATGACAAAGGTCGCCCTGACACATGCACAGCACATGATGTTAAACCACATGAGATTCTCATGTGCCCACTTCTTGAGTGTGTTTATGTCTCTCTGGCAGGCAACCAATCCTTCAGGTGCGTCAGCTTCAAATTTGCTGACGATGCATTCAATTCCTCTATGTGATTAATGAAGACGCTAAATAACACTGATCCCAGTACAGATCCTTGAGGGACACCACTCCTTACTGATGACTATTGGGACTCTGAGCCATTGACCACTTACTTCCCTCTGGATGTGGCCATCCAAGCAATTCCTATTCCACCTAACAGTCCACCCATCATTCTCCAATTTGGAGACAAGGACACTGTAGAGACCATGTCAAAGGCTTTAGAGAAGTCCATATAAAACCAGTTTCCGCCCTGAAATTTCCCATTTCTTTCTGTAATCAGGTCTGATTTTTCTTGCATGCTAAGGGATTCAAAGCATGCAGATTGTACTTAAATAATTTAACTTTCATTACTTGTCAAACCAGATCCTCTATCCCTCTTGGACTGAAGTAGATGCACTACTCCAACATCACATACAGCAGCAGAAACCTAAAGGGGGGAAATAACTATCTCATAGTGGCTGTTTTCTGGATATGCTTTTTATAGTTCTTTTATAGATTGTATTCCCAAGCACATTTTTTTGAAAAGAGTGACTAGGGCTATTTTATGTTTAAGGGACTCCATAACAAGCAGCTGATGTGTTGCAAAGGACTACATTTGTCTACTGCTTTGTTTATCATCTAAAAAAAAGCCTGCTTTTTTATATTTTGGTGCTGTAACAATTTACTTACCTTGGTAGTACATTTAAGGGACAAGATATTAGAAAATAAAATGACAGCCTCTAAGAACCAATTAGATTGAATGACAACAGTATTTCTATAATGTGAAAAAGGGAAACAACAAACATAAAAGTAGAGCATTCAATAAATTATCTGGAAAGTAGGAGTCATCTTATTCCACAGATCTTCAAGATGATTCCACAGAATCACCAGAATCTTGAGCCCTCTTACTAACAATTTTTTTTCCTAATTCACTCCACACTTGCAGAATCTTTATACGTCCAAGGTCAGCAAGCAGGACTGCTTCAGAATCAACAGAGGCTGTTTCCTGGTCTTGTTCACATGTCAAAGGCTGTCTGCCTTGGATACTTGGACAAATCCTCTTTTTAGTTTATTCCATATATACATTCTTGTAAAAAGACTACTTCAAATAATTTTTCATTCTTTTAATTGTTAGGAAGATTTCTCTGAAAAACATAGGGTTTACCTGCCCCTCAAATATGCTGTGCACACTCAGTGTTGGAAAAGCCTTCAGGTTTTTCCACCTCTGCTTTCCTATTTTGTTCTAAAACAAGAAAAAAAACCCAAAAGCTACCTTCCTTCCACTCGTAAATATTTAATAAAGACTGTAGGAGAAGATTCTAAGAATAATTACTTCTGATTATATTTTCCTACGTAATGGATATCTTCATTGGTTGAAGCACTGAATGACAAACTACAGTAAAAGCAAGCCTAAAGCATTGAATATTTATGCTTGCCTGTGATTTACATGAAGAAAAAACTCAGAAGTAATGTAAACAAACTTCTTAGCAGTGACATAAAATACAAAGAGAATAATCTGAAGATCAGATTTTGGGTTACAGCTTTCCAGATTTGCCAAACCTTACTCTAAAATCAATTACTGTTTCCCGTAATGACTTTCTAGATTTCTGTAAGGGCTTTTTACCTGATTTCAGTTGGCGTGAAGTCAGGATTCAGTAGACAAATGACACAAAGTCCTTATGAGCAGCAGTTTTTACAGATTCACAAGTGAAAGTAAAAAGTGTGAGGAGACTTGAAGCCTTATTCAAGTCTCCAAGGTGAAGAGACTGGTAGACATTTGGATAGGCCTTTGAACAACCATGGCAGCAGGGCTGGACCATCTTTGAAGGCTCCTTCCAACCCAAACCATTATGCCATTCTATGAAAAAAAGACAAACTTTTGGAAAAAAAAAGAAACATCTTGGCCAAGATGGAGAGGGGTGTTCTGGGATATGTTGGAATCAAGCACATGACAAAAGAGGAACATTCAAAACAATTACAGAAAAACTAAGCAGAGTAAGGGGAAGTTTTCCAGTATCCACTGTATTCTAATAAAAAAACTATAGACATGAACACGTCGTATGTAGTAGTGAAAGCTGAAAACGTTAATCAGTTTTATTTTCATGGAAAAGGTACTACTTAACTTTGTTTTGTGCCTATTGCAAACTACTACTCTATATCCTGGCAGAGGAATTCAAAGACCAGAGTTTTCCTGTATCTTCTCAGTTAGTAAATCTTCCTGCAAAAGCCACTAAACCCTGGAAGGGTCTTGTCACTAGTTTTACCTCTAACCTCGCCTCTCCATCCTCTTCAGTTTAGTTATTGGACACAGTGAAAAAGAATGTGGCTTCCTGCTCTCAAAGTACAGTAAACTTGGACTTTTTTTTTTTTTTTTTTTTTTTTTTTTTTTTTTTCCCCATTAGTGCATTGGTATTTTAAAATTAATACCTGAAATGAACTATTTTAGATTGGACCAAATGGAAATTTTTGCAGTTGTTCAGCTGAACATAAAACTCTAAGGTTTTGTTTTATTAAAAAGAAACCATAGACTTTTCTGAATTTGCAGCAATCTTTCCACTTCTCCCAATTCAGCTGATTTGGAAGCCAAACTTAATCAATTATTCACATTCCCAAAGGGAAAATGCAGCCTAGTTATCAGTGTCTCTTAAAACGCTGACAAACTACCTGTACTCATTAATTAGCACACAGCTCCCATTAAAACAGGGGGACTTGTCATTAAGTTGTTAAATTCCTTGGCTACTTGCAGTGATTAAAATCCACACTCCCAAAGCCTACTAGGATATTGCCTACGTATATCAAGGTGCTATTGCATGAATGATGTCCAATAAAAGTAATTTACAGAAGTCTGAATTTAATTGACCAAGCTGCCAGTTTCCCTTCCCAGGGATTGGAGGAATAAGTTACCAATTTAAATTAAAACCCCATGTATCAAGAACAACAGAAATTGATTTCAACATCTCCTGATTACAATTCTGGGAGGATTAGAAGCTCCTGAAGTTTTATAATTAAAAAATTATATGTCTACATTTTCCTCAATCTAACACAATATCTCCTAGTAGGAAATTATGTTGATTATTTTTTTGAAGCAGAGGATCGAAAACCTTGATCCATAGATTATTTTGATCCCCCCCAAAAAATAGTTTTATAATAATTCAAATTAAGCAGAAAAAGCACAAAAATATTACTAATTAATTCCCATGGCTAGTTTTTAACTAATTGGTTTTACAAGATGTACTTTTATTTTCATAACACAAAGCCCCTTTTTAATCTTAAATAACCTCAATACTTTTCCAATTTTTTCCCTATTTTATTATTTTCTTTGTGTGCCCATGTTCTGACTGAACTAATCACACTGTTCTATGCAGAGGGCTGGGATAAAAGTCAATGAATAAACACCTCCTATGAGGAGCTGATTACCAGTAGCAGTATCTCTCAGTAAGGGCCTTTTGAGGCAGGAACAAACCACCCTTTGCCTCTCCGTGGTTGAAAACACTAGCACCACTCTGCAAGTCATCCTATTCAGCTGCAGACAAGTTGGCAGAGCAGGAGATTCGGAAAGAACCCAATTTCCCTCCATCATAAATTTCTTTGTCCGCTCAAGTGCAGCTTGAGCAACTTTTTGATTACTGCAGCAATGGGAAGATATATGAATTTGCTATAGGTATTGTGAGCCCATTGCATATTTCATGGGAAGAAACAGAGAAGTGTCCCTACAACATCTCTAATGCATCAAAAATAGGATCTCTCCACAGATGGGCACAGGACCCACAGCTCAAGCATCATACAGGATTTCACAAGCTCTTTCTTCAGGTAGTAAAGCAACTACTGCTGGGTCATGTCAGCAGCCCAGACAGTTTTCACCGATAGTGCACAACCACTGTTCCTGACCTGAGGAGCAAAACCTAGATCCCTCAGTGATAAATTCTGTTTTTAGGGGAGCAGGGGTCTGTAACTTCAGATGTAATGATGTCCTAGAAGTTGTGTGCTCATCTCTACTCATTGTTCAGTTGCTACATTCTTGCATTTTTCTCTCCTGCTAAAATAACAAAATTCAGAAGGATTCTTCCTTGAATTTCATACTGTCTCAGGACCAGTAAACCTGCAATGATGAACTATAGAGAAATAAACATATTTTTGCCAAGGAATGAGTGTATTGAAGCATGTGTCCAAGAATGTAAGTCTAATACATGCAGTAAAAAGACAAACTATATAAGGCTGTAATGGAGAAGAGACATGCAGATAAAGATTAGGAAAGAAATCTCTCTCATATTACATTCCTGTCTGCCAGAAAACTGCCAGAGCATCAAAAAACCCCAAAACACCCTCAAAAGCAGTGTAATCCTGTTGCAACTGATACATGCAGTACTGACTCTCAGTGACAAAAGAGAGCATGTAAAAGTTTTATTCTGGATCATAAGGGCACAGACATTGAATGTCTTGTTTAATGGCCAAAGCTTTATCTCTGGAACATTGTCTTCTTGCAAGGATACATTTGGGGAGAAAGAAAAAAACAAATAAACAAAGCAAAGTTCCTTTGACTTTGAGCTCGAAGAATACCTAACCATCCCATTTCAAGAGCTTTGACTACTAAAGCTCCTAAACACATACTTATGTCATAAATTATTTGCCTTCAGTTTTCACTATCACTGATGCTGCCTACTAATTGCCTACTAATATTAAATGTAAATGTTCCAAAGCTACATTTACACCCAGCAAGAAGTTTCAAAAAAATCTTTTTAACTAGCAAGTGTGAAAAGTCAGTATTGATTAAAATACAATTAAATGTGTTATGCAGGAAATTTCCAAAATGAAGAAGGACTTTCTTAGTTGTCTCAATAAATAGGCTGAACAGTTTTTAAAGCCTCTGTAGTCTTCAACCCTAGATCTGCATTCTGGGCTTCTAAATCATCTCTATTTCAGACCTGATTTCTTTTTGCTTATTACAGCTTCCTATCTGGCAAAGCAATTGTTCTTGTTTCTGATATTTGCCATAGACACTCAGTTCAGTCACCTGATGGACCAAAAAGGAAATAAAATTACAGCAATGAATAATTGCAGTTGGCAAAACTTGTTGGAAGGTTGATCTGCATTAAACATGTTTGAGTGACACTAGTACCTCTCATACTCGGAGACAAAAAGACTCCATCTGAAACACACCATTCTTTTTATTTTATGTGAACTTGTGGCAAGAAAATGAAGTCCAAAGAATTTTTTTTCTTTTCGATAGAGATGTCAAACAGAAAAAAGAAACATGTTCTGAAATGAAAGGACAAAAGTCTTTGTTAAGACTGTTACTCATATACTCAATAATAAATGGGCTGGAGTAGGAGTGGTAGGGTTTGTCTTTTGGTGTTTTTTTACTAGATGAACTCGGTGGTCAACATTTTTTCACTGCAGAGAAGATATTTATATTTCCTTATTTATATAACAGGTCAAATAAATCATTTGTAGAATTTAATGAATGTTTCTAAAAATTATTTTTAATTCTTCATTTTCGTTTTTTAGCTATTTATAATCCGAAAATTAAAAAACTTTGAAGATGGTATCCCAAAAACTAAATATTTGATTGCTACAAATCATAAAATTACCTTGGATTTTGTTTTGCAGAATTTTGTCAGCCAATATTGGAAAGTCAAAGGTAACTAATATCTCTAATTTAACTAAAAAGCTCTTTTAACTGGAAATGATATTTCAGAAGTTATTTGAATTCATTTAGTTACTATATGCTATTATCCTGATTTCTGCTATCTACAGAAAGAAGAGCTTTCAGAGAGGAAGATGAAGAGCTTAGGATTTACACACAGAAAAAAAAATACAAGAAACTTTCTAAACACAATTCTGTTGACCACATTAGAAATGTCACTACTGTTAAAAGGTGCAGAAGTATTTAAATAAGCCCCTATGTTCAGACTCTGTAAGTTCAGGATGTTTTCCTCAGCAACAAGGAGTGACCAGCAGTATAACTGTGCAAGGTAGGCTTTCAATCTCTAGTTCAGGTTAACTTGAAGTCAATCCTCTTGGACACACTACTGAAAAATCTCAATACACTGCTTACATTTCCCACTATAAACACAGAACTGTACTCTCAAAGTCCTGCATCACAGTTTCTAAAATTTTATGGTTTGAATAATAGTCTGTTAATGCTATTTTAAAACACAGCAAATCTTAAAATATACCTTAGCAGAGATGGAAGAAAAAATACCAGTTAAAACTAAAGATCAACAACAACATCTCCTTCACACAAAATTTTGAGTTAATACTTAGCCTATATCAAATTTGCACTGATTATGGCAAACATCTAGCAACTAGTCTTTAAAAACAAAACGCTTCCTGCAAAAAACTCTACCAAATGTCACATGTAGACTTGTGTTGATAAGCATACTGGGGCATTACCGATATCTGAAGATACTATTTTTCACCAAAGTACTAGAGTTTTCAGTGACTGTCTTGCCTAGGTAGACTTCCAACCCCCCAAGAGGTTTAGAATAAAGACTGAAATGGAAAGAGGAAAGTGAGAGGCATTTTTAGAGACTACACTGAATTTTCTGTAAAATTAATGGGAATCCTGAAAAATGAATATGAAAATTTCAAACTGCTAATCATATTTCCCTTTAAATTTGCAATGCAGACACAATGAAACACAGTCTTTCACAGACTTGGTGCACACACAATTACAAATCTTTGCCAGAAGTGTGAAAGCAATCCATGTATACTAAAAGGAACAAAAGAATGGCTTCAATTTAGTCAAAGGTACAGAATGTGTTTCATACCTTGTCTCAGTTTCTCTCACATTCTTTTGGAACATGCTAAGATAAAAGTGACAAATTTACATTGGTCAAGATCTTTATCCCTTTCTTGCTAATGTCTTCTTTTCTGGAATTTTTCAGTATTCTTCTTTATTCTCCATTTCAGCCAAACTGTCACACAATTTTCTTTAACACTTATTGCTACCACAGCCAAAACTCTCTAAGTGGGCTGTCCAATCTCTTCACCACTCAGCTCTTATTTGTCTTGGGTCTTGGTAAAGGAAAACTTGGATGCCCAATACTTAATTAAAGCAGCATATAGATTTGGGAGCTTGGGAATGTTTCCAAGCTTCTAAAATCTGAGCATGTATCTCACCTGTATCCACAATAGAACATGACTTAGGCAAATCGTAAGTCTTCTGCCTAAATCCTGATGTCTTTCAACGGCAACCTATCCCCACAAGGTGAGTGAGAGTCATAACTCACATTGACCAGGTCTTTACAGCACAGTCACAGCTCGACTGAGAAACCACCTCAGCTGAACAGATGGTGTCCCAGTTCAGACACTCTCACTGCCTTTACAGACTGAAGTCGTTAAGAATCAAACTTCTCTGACAAGTTCTCTATCTTCTCTCTGACAGGGAAAATCATATGTGATGATTTCTGTGTTAGCTGGTGGGTGAATAACAGAACATCTAAAAAATTCAACAGCTCCACATCCTCAACTGCACTGGATGAATTGAGCAGAACAGCCTCCACCAAGTCATTACAAAATTGTATGGTCGCGTTTAATCAAAATCCCCAGCTACTACAATGAAAAAATGCTGTTAGCTGGCAAATTTTCATCTCCCAAGTCTGTACTCAAACGTAGCTGAAAGACATTGGAAATAGTTGCTAGACCATGAAAAAATGAGGATTAACTGTCTATAAAAAGTTATTTATAGGAGACAAACCATTAACTAGGGGTGAATGACTAATTCATCAGTGGTTTCTCTGTGACAGGGTCACCTTGGAACTTCCCAGAATTTCCATCCATAAAGTTCCTTTTTTTTGTTTTTCTTTTCAATAATACATTGTCCTCAGTTTATCTTTTTGTCATTTTAAAATGCATTTCTCTATTTTGACAGGATTATTTCATCTGCTGATAATGACTAGGCTGATTAAACAGATTCTGTAATTTCTTAGACTTTACCTGTATGTATCACCAAAGTCCTACAGAGTTGTGAGTCATGGATTGCTAGAAGCATTGTTCAAGTATGGGAGAAAAAAGCACTATACTTCTCATTACACAAAAAATATTAACATGTGTGGCTAAATACTTGGCAAAATGCTTGGCTGGGAACTAGTTATACTTCTCATTCCTCATTATTGATAGAGAATTTTTAAAAAATGCATTATTCTGAAATTTGTGGTTAATGCAGGAACTTGTTCAGTAGGTGCCTAATACACAGTGACAAAGAATTTGGTTTTGAAGAGATAATCTGAAACTGCAGTATCACTCTATCCAAGTATAAAAATTGATTTTCATTCAGTGAAGGGAAAAACAAAACATATATATATATAAAGTCTGATATTTTCCTTTCTTTGAAATGCTCAAGAAATCTTTGCCAGTGCCAATATTTTTTACATGATGTTCCTATCAGAATTTATTTCAAAAAAAAAAAAAAAAAAGGAAGAAAATCAGAAGTGTTTGATAAAATTAATTCTAAGTTTTCCTAGGAATTTCCCTAACAGCATTGTTTCATGTAGATGTAGAATGCTGTCTCAGGCAGTTTAAATTCTGAAATTGATACGTTGTTTCATGCACCAGCAAGAAATATAATCCTATGGTAGTTTTATTTGTGTGCATTACTCTTCCTTATCCTTTCCCTCTTTTGCCCCTAAAAAGGTACTGACTCACCATTAATATTTTGTCAGTAAATTGCTCTTAAGTCCTCTGGAGGATTAATAGTATCAGAAAAGTGAGGGCCTTCAGTCCTTCCAGACTCTGAAGAATACATGACCAGACTCAAATTCTCACCATCATGTGTGTGTTGTAGCCCAAAACAAGAACTGTTCTTTCACATTACATTTGCAAATCTACAATAAAAGGAGCATCCTCTAGGAATTAAAAATAGGAAATGTGAGTCCAATCCTAATCTAATAAATTGATTTCCATGAAAAGGTCTAAGATAAAGAAAAGTACAGAGTCTAGGAAGACAATACTCTGAAAACAGCTCAATTTTTCATATTACATACTTACATTTCTGACATACTTCCAGGTTCTAATACATAGAATTTCATTTTGGAGGTGCAAACTTCTTCAATGATGACTTTGAATTCAAACAAGATAAAAAATTTAAATAGTACATCAATATTTAATTAAAATCTTGTGTGCTTGCATTTTTAATGGAAATACACCAGAGCTATTTGTCTAAGTTTTCAAAAGCACCATTGGTTTTAATCAATGAAGTTTTCAGACATTTTGATGTCACAGGCATAAGCTAGACATTTCAGAGCTAAATTATGGCTATTGGTCATTTCTGCGAGAGAACACTATGGCCATTACACTCCAATAATTACCAGTACTCAATCCTCAAAATCAAATAGGAGTAATTAATCTGCTGGAAGACTACTAACCTATGGCATAGACTTCTATTTTTAACAGACATCATTTACATACATCTACCTCTAAAAGCAACAGGAAACCAAATGCAACTTTTCTCCAGTCTTCTCAGGAATTGAATCTCTCAGAACCTCTTTGACTTTACTGAACACTGAGGATGCTTGCTAGCAATCCTACAAATAAAGTGAATATAAATCCTGAAAATAGCAAACAGGTGTTGTTATTCAGCATAAGGAGCTTAGCAAAATGAGATTTGTCAATCACTTTCCTATTGTCGATTTATCTTAAGGTTTTGTGATTACCACTGGGGTCTATGAGGAGAGTTACATGGGATGATAAGTGACTAAAAACTGACTGCAGTTATGGGCATTTTTCAAGGGATCTATACTTTGTCATTAAACTCCAAATGAAAGCTTAATAGAGAGAAATATGCAGGAGAGAATGCTTATTAGGGAATGCTTATATCCTAATAAGATTATTTCAAATTGAGGAATTTCCAAACAGAGAAAACAGAATGTGAAGACTAAAGATGAAATACAAAAGTAAAAAATGGAGCAGACAAAACAAGAGTGAGATAATCCAGTTTTACCCTTGCAATCAATAAAAAAGTCTAGAGGCTGTATTTTTTGGATGGCCTTTTTTACAGTTAGCATATCAGCCAGGAAGTAGAGAAAATAAAGGGAGTCAATATATATTATAATAGTCCCAGGTTTAACAAGATTCATATTCTCTGGAAAGAAAAATAAAATCAGAGAACGGATCAGAAAAATAGACTCTTACTAAGACAGGAAATAACAGCTCAATCAAACTGAAACTGAATTTATCTAATATGTACCGTGACTGGTGTCACCCATTTCAGTGCTTAGAGAATGGCACATAACACTGCCTTTTACAGACTGTGTAAGTGCATTATATAATAAACACACAGCCTTAAAGATAGTCACATTCAAAGTCCACTGATGTCAAAGGAAAACAGCCTAACTTTAGTCCTAATTTCTTTATCTTAGAGATTTTTGACAGTGTGAAGATTTCTGGACATGGCACAAACAAGGCAGCACAAAGCATGATCCTGGATTACCTTCTCTTTGCTCTTAGTACTAATTTTGTAGCAGAATGTCTAGAAGTTCTTATTAATGTTGGTTTTTTTCTTTTATTCATGTTAGCAGTAAATCTTTTATTTCATACAGCATCAAGGTAGAGTGATCTGGATTGTTTAACACAGAGGCAGCTATCACCTAAGGTGGAATGTTCCTGGAAAACACAACAGTACTCCTGAAAGAACCAGGTGTCTGAGTGTCTCCTGATATCCCCCAAGCTGGTGCATTAAGGCTTTGCAAGGCTTTCATTTGATCACATTTCCTTTCAGCATCCTAATTTTCTACTGCTCTAAGTTCTTAGAAGAAGCAAATTAAGAAACTGAAGGGGAGTATATCTAGCCTTATGGACAAAAATTTGACAACACAGGAGATGATGGGCATCGGTGGCAAAGAACCTGTCACCTCACTCAGACTTTGATCCATGTTGTTTTCCTGGCAGAACCAAAAGATGGTACAGCCTGGAGTTTTCAGTGTCCCCTAAAATAGCTCTCAATTTGTATCAAACTTTTACAAGAGTAGTCTTCTCTAGCATGCTAGTTTTCATGTTACTAAGAGCAGTGCCTGCTTACAGGCACTTTGAATTAATTTTATTGAGGTTGCAAAAAAACCATGGAGTGAGCATTGTTGGTCTGAAAAGTCCCCACGGTGGGATTTTATGCACAGGAGAGAAGGAGAACCTCTCGTTTGGTAGTCCCAGATGACAACTGTCAAAATAAGCAGAAATATTAAACAAGTCACAGAATTTATATTCTTCTGTTAATCTTCATTCTCAATGCTGCACTTGGTGGAGTGTTTTGCATATTTCATCTCCTAGCTGATTGTTAAGGCCATGGGAAAAACTCCACATAACCATTTATTCCATTTAATCATGCCTCTCATGGTGAAAAAGCTGCATTATCCAAACAAATATCTAAATGCACCATTTACAGTCATGGCATAATGTCCTGAACACTCACATCACCAATCCATGATTTCAAGAGACAGTAGTACATTCTGGTGAATGCAAAAGGTTTGGTTCACGTGTCAAAAATTATTAAGGTGAAAAAACACATGGCTGGAATACTTGTTTGCAACACCCCTAATAAAGGTGAGTATTTCTCTCTGCTGAAGAAGAAAAAAGAAAAACATTACAGATGCACAAATACTCTGATTACAGAGAGCAAAGGGAAGTAATTCAGAAGCAGTGTATGTCACCCAAAGCTCAGGAGTTCATAGTTATGTGGTAAAATGCTCCTGTATTTGGCAGCACTATAACAAAAACAGAGTAGTCAGAGCTGAAACTAATATTTTCCAGAGTCCTCTAGGAGAGATCAATGAAAAATGAAAAAAGTGAAAAGTATACTTCTGTTTGTGGGGAAACTATCCATCTTTTGTACTGCAAAATCCTTAGGTAGAGCCTGACACAGCTGTGTTTACCCTTTCAGATGCATACTTATATTCATCTGGATATAAAAGTAGTAGGTAATTTTACAAATTAATTAATTAATTAGATGTGTTCTGTGGGAGTTTGCTGTCTCATGATACATTTTAAATCCTTTGCAGAAAGAAAACAATGCATGCACTAGTCTAAACCCTTACTTATTATTCATAATACTATCTTCTCAGTATTCCTCAGTAACAAGTGCAAAAAACATCAGAAACATCCCAGTGAAAAGAATTTCTAATGCAGCCTAAGTCTAAACATTACCATCATTTTGAGAGATATTTCCAAATGTCAGAGAGCAAACTACATTTGATGTCAAGCCAAAGCATTTCAGCGTGGATGCCTCTATTCAGGCTTCTATTAATAGAACGATCTATTTTAAGGAAGAAACACTACTCATATTTCACGTGGTTGGACTTTCAGGAATTTTGCTTGAATGTCTCATCGTGTTTTCAAAACAGGTCTTCTTAGATTTACAGCTTTCCACTTACCTATATGGCCACTCAGTGTGTTCTTGTTTACAATTAGATAAATCCATTATTTACTGACGCTTTAATTCTTGGTCTCTTATAGTACATCAAGATGTTTAAGGTTAAACAAATTCCAGTCTATTATCTTACAAGTAAACATTAATTCAAATGTGAAACTATTATTGTTCACCTCAAACCACAGCATCACTTCTTCTGGCTTACATGAACAAGTCTGCATGAGATGGCAACATTTTTTGTATCATGTCCATCTGAAGTACATTTTTACACTTACAGGTAAACAAATATATACATATTGTATGCCCTAAAACATTTAGGCCATGTTTTCAGAATGAAGAAATCTCTTTAAAAGAGATTAGTGAGAATACTGAGTGACTGGTTGTAGTTGTGAGTTCTGCTTATAAAAATAATTCTCCCTGATTTCCACAGCATTCTGTAGCAACAGTAGTAGTCAAGAATTAATTTCTTCCAGCATAGCAAGAACTTTTTGCTAAGAGAATCTTAGCACCTATATGCCTCTTAGTCAATCAAAGAAAGAGATAGGTTTGCATAAACATTTCCTTGTAAAAATTTAAAACAGGTCTCTAAAAGGGATACCTTGAGAAAAACGAATCTTTTCTCTCAATTTGCTCTACAAAGAATCTGGATTATTAGCAGAGATCAAACGTTTAGAGGGTTTATAAATGGCTTGGAACTGATGACAGGCCTGCCACCCAAGGGCTTCCTCTTCAGCAAAAACAGTAACGCTCACAGGTCTGCAAGGTATTTAAACCGTGAAGAGATATTAAGGTAAATTAACACCACTAACAGCTATCCAGAGGCTTTCAATTAGCATATAGCAAGCAACACCCAGTCTTACAAGCATAATTATGGGCAGGTAGTTGACCAATGCCCTCTGGATGTTGGACACCGTACTCCCATGTGAACTGCAAAATTTTAATTTCTGAGTAACCGATTGAATAGGATTTGCAAACTCACATATTCACCCCAGATCTGCAGTGCTGGAATACTTCTTCTCCCATGAGAAGAAGTATTCTTTAGTCTTTTTATTTCCTTAGGTTAAAAGGCCAGTCAGTACAGCAATGTGAGATCTATGTACTTTCATCATGACTCTGATTCCAGAGACATGCTGGTTATAAGGCAGATGCCATGGCACCAGCACAGCCTATTCTGGGATCTTTTGTGCTGGGTCTTTCAAGTCACAATAGCACAGGCTGAGCTCTTTTGTTACTCCTGTTGTGCTTTACTTCACTTAATTCATGAAATTATTTAGGCAGCTTATTAACAATCTTTTCAAAAAGGTATTTGATAAACTGTTCTGAGTTTCTTGTTTTAGGCACATGCATCCAGTCTAGGAACTCTTTGTTATTTATTTGACCCATTATACCTTTAAATATTTATGTACACACCTGCACTGAAAGCTACTCAATCTTGCATTGAAGGATTTATTCTACCAGGTCTCTCAACCTTAAGGAGGGCAGTCAAGAAGTTGATTTAAAGGAGCTTAATTCTGATGGCTTTTCTAACTTCACTGAACTCAAAATCTTAGATAACCTCTGGAAAAACCTGTTTGTCATCTTTATTTTGAGCACCAACTCAAGTGATAAACCGCGAATACTGTGAACATGTAGAAAGCAGATTAGCTTTTTTCCCAAGGCTTTTCTACTGAAAAAGCTAGAATTACACAAATATACCTACATTTCCTAGCTTCTTTGTCTCCAGTAAAGAAGCTCTATTTCTTTGGCAGGATTAATACAGCCAAGAATTTCCCAAGTGGGAAGGGGCAGGGGGAAGAAGAAAACCAGCCCCCATCACTCCCCCTGAATAAAGCTTCATTAGTCTGAAAAGCACCTCACAATCTATAAAACTAAGAACATAAGGCTATTAGAAAGAAATAATTTTTTTGTTCGTCTGTAGTTCAGAACTTGGGGAATTAAACATAGCCATGTACAAAATGTCTCTTTCTACTGCTAAATAAAGATGTCATGTCATCTCCTGTGATGCAATGAGAATTAGCTAAGTACAGCACGTGTGTAATGAATGCTAAATGCTTTCCCACCCTTCCCTCTGGAAACTAGCCAACCATTATGAGGTTTTCCTGCTAGACCAGGCAGCATCCAAAGCATCTTGATGTGCGTCACCTTCTACAGGCAAAAGAGCTTCCAACACTGTGTGAGGTTTTCTGACTGCTTTTGATTCCCTATTATAACACATCCTAGTCAAAAAGCATTAAGAAGTTGCCATCCAGAAGAATCCCACCAATATCTGTGAGAGGATTCTGACAACAAGGATATGAGATCTATAGATGGAGGTGCAGAGTGATCTGTGGCTTCTCTGGCTACACACAGCCAGACAAGCACTGCTTCAGGAACCTCCACAGAAAAGGTACCAACATTAACTGCTGTGCCAGAGTGATGTCAGACTCTAACTTCAGGAACTGGCAAGGGGGGCTTCAGATTATTTAAGAGCTGACAAGAACACGTTGAAATGTAAATCTGGCAAAGAGTCAAGAGAGAAAAGCAGAAGAGGGAACAAAATAGAGAAAAAATGTTCAGAATATTGTGTATTTTTAAAAAAAAAGCAATTTTCACCATGAAACCACAAACAATTACTGCTGTCTAGGAAGTAGCTCAGACTTAACACTCTTCCTCTGCCATCTCAGGCCCCCAACTTTTTTTGTGAGCTGTTAATTTTAGCTGTGATATTATTGAATTTTGCTGCTCTTGGGTAACTAAATTATCATGAAGAACCTCAAAAATCAACAAATTTTCATAACTTCACTTCTCAAAATGTCCTCTGATCTCTTAGAGACCTTCAAAAACCTAAAAAGTGCTCTGCAAAGCAAAAGTACTCTCACTACTGCTTAATTTATATGAACAAAATTACTTGACCAGGATCATAAAAAAATATTGATGCACTGAGGATAAACCTGATATGCCAGAGAACAATGTTTGTCAATTATTTATAAATGTTTCTTAAAGCTAATTTTAAACCTCTGGAGCATTTATATAGCCTACTTATGGCCTGGGAACACCTGCAGAATACTAGACTAAAGACAAGTGTTTAAATTGAAAGAACTGAAGTTGTTACACTTCAACATCCCTTTGTTGCATTTATGTTTCTGTCTTCAGCTTAAGACTCAGACCTTCTACTATTGAGCTAGATACTGAATCACTGATTCAGTTTTTGCTTTGATGAAACTCTCATCTTGCTCAATAAGACTTGGTAAGTAATGGCCCTGACCTTGGTGCAGTTTCTATGGAATATCAAGCCTGCTTGAGCAGGATGAAGAACATAGTGTAATCCCTTTGGGAAAACATTTATACCATTTTGTGTTCACAAAGCCTGCAATATTTTAAAGGAGTGTTAAGAAGTTGAGAGTGGTAAGTGGTAAAAACACTTGATCAACCTTTTTATCCTTCTTAAATTTCAGTAAGTATATAGTTTTGTTAAAATCTTACAATGCATTTGGCTCCCAAGTCCAAAACTTAAAATCAATAAAGAACATTTAGCCTTGACCTTCATGGCATTCCTAGTCCACCAGTTAATCATTCAGGTTGCTATGGTTAAGTTGACACTGGTTCCTGTACAGGTACACATACAGGTTCTTTTCCTCTGACTCTGTGCTTAGGCAAGTTCCAAGCGCAAACCAATTCTCAGCCCCTTGGTCCTGGTTTCTTCAGCAATGGGCCAAGTTAATTGAACTGGAGAGAAGCCACAAAAAGGTTTCACACAAGATCTTCAAAGGATACAAAATAATCCGCTCTAAACAATCACATGCCTGAGAGATTTCTGCTCTACTAGGAGCATACCCATTCACATTTACACACATACACTGCCTTCAAAAGTGAACCTGAAAACAGAAATGCAACTAGTCTTACATCTCCTTCAGTTGGACCCATCTACGTTGCAGCCCACACTCACTTTCATAGGCTTCTCTGGTACATTTTCAGCACACAAACAGCTTCTGTTTTTGCTTGATGGGATTGCGGCTGTTCAAACATAAGATCTTTAGACCACCAGGACATCTAATTCCTCACCTTCCTCAGTACTGTCACTCCTTCCATATTTGTCAGTAGTTTAGTTTTCCTCTCCATCCTCACTGTAGGCTTACAATTGACTATTTGTGAATGTACAGTTGCTAAAAGGAGATAGACTCACAGAACCAAACGGCTCCCTTTCTTGAAAGCCAGCAGAGAAAAAATACATCCTTGAAGGGTGTACCTGATCTTACCATAAATTATCTATGTTTGATCGAATGATGCCTAACCCCACAAACACTTATTTCCCTGCTGTTTGATACTGTTACTAATTCAGAGGTAGCTGTCAGAACTTAAATAAGACAAAATATAACTGAAGTTTTCCATACAATTTTCTCCTTTGTTTTATTCCCATACCTAAAAGGGAACTCTAGGCAAAATGAAAACCACACATAATTTCCCAAAATATTCTTGAGCACTGGGCCTTCAGAGACCCTCCAAGACATCTGCTGTTCATATTTTTTTCCTCTCCAGAGAAGCATCTAGCTGTTATTTCTATAAATTAGGCCATTTCTTGTTTATTTAATTTCCTTTCTCCTCAGTCAGTCTGATAAGTTGGATTATTCTTCTGCATAACATGCTCCACTCTCCCATCTTAATCCCATGAGCAGCAGTTCCTTCATAATTTCCCAGCTTTTACCTAGAACATAGTCTTATCTTTTCAGTTTCTGGGATATCCCATTATTACAACCTTCAAAATTATGTAGAGAAGAAAAACATTTGTACTCCCTTCCTCTTCTTCCTTCCCATGTCTACTCTGTTTTCCTGTGAACAGGAGGTCCCTCTGTTAAAAGACTTCCATTAGGAACAGAGTTTCATTTTCAAGCAAGTGACAAATATGCCTCTACCTTTAGCCCTTCAATAAATAATGCAAGCAGACGAATCCTGACAGATGACATCAAGTACTTCACGCAGATGTGACACCTGTGGTATTCAGGGACCATTGTGGAATATATCGCTTTTTTTTTTCCTAAACAGATGTTAACAGGTGATCAACATGCAGATTGCCATTAAAGGATTCAATTCTACAACCCCCTGAGCATCTTCTCTTTAGAACTGTCCCCATACATGATCATAACAATAAAAGAAAGTGGTCTTCAAACACATACATATATTCCTACTCAATGAATATTTTGAGTGAAAAAGCTGAATTAATTTGTTTCCTGGAAAGGGATAATTTGATCAATACCATTTCAGAAGCATGGACAGTAATAAAGACTTGTGATCAATTGGAATTCACTTTAAATCGCATGAAGAAGATTTCAAAACAAAAGAAGCAAGTTCCTGACTTAACTTCCACCCACAGAGCAGTGTCCTGCTGCACAGGATCAGAGCAGGACCTGAAACAATAAATCACCCACTCCACAGTTCTATCTCACTTCTTTCCAACTCAGAGGAATCCCTGTGAAAAAATGAATGTAGGGAAAACTGCTAGTCCAATTTTGGTTCCAAGTTTTATTCAACACTGAATGCTACAGCAAAGATGTAATAAATCATCTGAAAGAAATTAAGTTCCCAGAGCCACCATGCTGAAGTATATTAAGTTAGATGTGTTTCTGACAAATGTTTGACAGTGCAAGTCATCTTATTCCAGCACTAGATTCTCCAATCTGTTTCCTTAGATCTGGTTTCTTGGAAGCAAATCTGGTAAGAATACAAGTTTGGGGTTTTTTTACATAATTCTGAAACAACATAATATACATCTGTAATTTAAGAAAAAAGCCCCAAACAAAAAGATATGGGGGATTTCTGCAGCTCAGTATCTACTGTAAAAACAGAAATAAATTTTAGTTTTGCATTATCTCTGCTGTTGAAGATAAACCCAAACATCATGACAGTTCTCTAAACAGCTGGAATCCTTCAGGTCACACTCCTAAGGTTCATGTATAATAATAAGGAAATACATTTAGTCTTTTAGTCCACACCATTGGTGTCCTCAGGATGAAGGTACTATGTCCTGCTGTAGAATATGCAGCTCCTCCTAGGTCACACTATGACATAAAATCAGTCAGCCTTCACAAAGAGAAAACACAATACAGATTACTACACTACAACAAACTACATAAATTATCAAAATAAAATCTATCACTAATAAAACTATACACTGAAGAATAATCTAAATCAAACTCTGACAAATACATCCAAACAACAAACATGAGTGTTGCTATACCAGTCCTTCAGCTACTCACCCAATCTTCATGTATTTTTATACTTTAAACACTGATCAATTACTTATGGCCAAATTTTAGGGTTTATATATAATTTGCTTCTCTTTATTGCTGTAGAGCTAACAGATGGAGGAAAAAAAAAAGGAAAAGAAGCCTTAAGCTAACAATAGGTTACTTATGGATATGGAACACTCAAAGAGTTCCTCTGTAAAAAAACTATACCTCATTACCAACAAACACTGTTCCTCTTGTTCCTCCACTAGTCATAAATTATAAAGACCTCCACCATAATCTGTTTTGGTCTGAATAGCTTTACCATGATTGCACCCATCCTATATCCTCTGTATCCAACACCTTCTTATTTATTAGAAAACACATGGTAGCTACTAGACAAAAATGTAGACAACTAAAACCTGAGCATATAAGATGTAAGATGCTTTATGCTGAAAATCTTAGTAAAACATCTGAAAATTCTTCCAGATAATAACAGGTCATCTTTGATCCAAATAAGAATGGTAAATAGATGTAACTGAAAAATACTGATGGAAGCCCCAGATGTCTGTCCAGAAGAGATAACATACTATGTTATAGAGAATGAGAGTAAATAAAGATTTAAGAAGACAGTGAGGCATTTTTACTAGGCTAACTGTAGAGCTTATTAGAGACCTCTATTCTTGCATATCCCAATTTGCTGTTTTCCAAGACACTGTGACAAAATAGCAAGACAAATGGCTCAGCTCCAACAGAAAGATCAATCAAACTCTGTTCAGAAAGAGAATGACCCCAGCACATACATTAGGATTGTTTTAAATGTGTTTTCTTCAGGATTAGGAAAGGAAGGTAGAAAGGAAATATAGTCTAGAACATTGTTTTCATAAGATAATAGCTGGATACAGTTTTCAAAAGTCAGGCTAATTTTTGCATTATCATTTGTTTCAGGCTGTCAATTCAGCAAAGCATTTTATAAGAAATATTAACTATTCAGGTTATTTCTAAATGAAAGAGGGCTTTCAAGTAGCTTCTCCATCAAGAGAAAAGCCACAAATTGATATTCTGTAAGTGCACAAGCTGTAGGCAGCTAGTTCTTAATATATCCTACTCCCCTGGGAATTCAGGGGCTCAGGAAGAAAAGTAGGGAACCTGAAATAGTTTAGGTCTTTTGCCTAAAGACAGTTCATGAGCAGGAAGGTCATTAACTACTTTTCACTGAGTAGCTAAGAGGACACATTAGTATTCTGCTCTGTTGGTGGTATCATTATACATGATGGGATTTCCCATCTCAGCACACAGTGTTATTACTATTTACATGGTTCCATATACTACAACATGACCATGTAACTGATTAATACATATCCATATTCTGACAGAATATGCTTGACAGTACAGCAGTTTCTGCACAATCTGAAATTTCTGGCATTACAGAGAACATATTCTGGCAAGAAAGTGTTCTCTTCCAGTTTCATTTATATTAGCAAAGATCATAAAACATCCTGCTCATTAAAATCTGAATCACTTCCACTGGGAGTGCACTTTTCTGAAAGTATTTTCCTACAGCTGGTGGCAAGACAGATCTGCTGGCTAACCAGAGCACTAATAGGACATTATGAAACCTACAATGCAGCATGAAGACAGTTGCATAATCAGAGCAACAATTACCAGCTCTGCTAAAAAATGGTGAGGGCTTAAGCACAACTGAGTAGCATGTAACAAACAAAAAGAAGCCATTCTTGTCAGTCTGAGATCTTGAACTAAACTTTTATACATTATATTATTACTTTCATTACAAGGAGGTGAAGAATAGATTGATGACAAAGGTAGCAGTATACAAAATGGGACCATAAATCACAAGTATAACAAATACCATCATTAACTGCAGCACCAGACTCCAGTGTGGATTACCAGCACTTAGGTCTCCGTGTTCCTCCAGCATTTCACAAATCTCTGCAGCATCCAATAGATCTTGCATCTGAGGGGTCTGCAGGTACTTCTGCCTCTGAGCCACAGGTGCACTGATGGACCTTACTTGCCCTGACTAGCCTCACCTGGGACCCCGATCTACAAGCCAATGGATTTCAGCACCTGCCCCAGCAACCTGGTAGGAGTGCTGGTCTCTGGCTGTGTTGAAGTGAGGGCCCTGCCTGGCCACGACTCTCATGGACCCCAGCCCTAACCTGCAGACTGGCATCCTGACCTGGTGCAGCCCTATCACCACTGGAAGTTCAGGCAATTATGTAGTTTCAAGCTTATCTGTTACCTCTGGCCAGTCCAGCTACCTTGGCCATGCAGATGACCTCGGGAGCTAAGGCTGATGCTTAAAGAGATGATTTGATAGATAATAACAGGTCCTCTCCAGGTGAGACCTTCACACAGATATCCCTCAGACAGCTCCAGCTGTGCCTAGCCTCAGCAATTTGGATTTGTTGATTAACATCCTAAGTGGAGAATCTGGCCTTTTCCTCCAAGGGCTCCAAAAACTAAGTAGTTTGTGCTGCAAGATGGATTACATTATAAATTGGCAAGACACTTGTAAATAGTCATTAGAAAGGGGGCTTCTATGCAGTTAAGATAATCAATAGCAATGAATTATACCTGTGCTGGATTGTCACCAAGGGCCAGAGCTGAGCAGAGCAGTGGCTCAGGAATCCCATCACATCCAGGAGAAAGTGCTACTGTAAGGACCTGCAGTGGAGCCTCCTGTTATCATCTGGCCAGTGACCAACTGCTTAATAGATTTAATGCTGTACTCATGAGAGCATTACTCCATATTAAGATCCCAGTAAATAAGTTTGTCTTTCTAAAAAGCACTGTCCTTGACTCTCTCTGCAACACCTGCATGAAGGAAAAGGTAAATACTTTGATTTATACTCGAACATTGGAGCAGCATGGATTTCCACAAATGTGGCAGCCTTCTGTATATTAACTAGTCTGCTATAATGGCCTATCCAGTACTTTAGCAATTTCACTTAGTTTAGATTAAAAGCATGAGAGTAGGCAGAAATTAGACTCTCTGTCCTGTTCTCCAGATAGAGGACACCAGAAATATGCTGTGTGACCCCACCAATCCTATTTGCAGAAAGCTTTCAGGGCGCTCTGTCTCACTGGTATCTACCTCCACACACCAAAAAAACCTTATCCTTAAATGTAAATTCTCCAAAATTTTAACCTAAAACAGCACTGGAAAATTCAAAGTTCTGCCTATAATCTCTCAATTAAACCCCATTGCTCACACTTAACAGTAAGATATAATGCATAGGGTTTTTTTAAGTCTTATTTATTAGTGTAAAAGGACAGCTAATGTCCTCACATATGAAGGGAAAAACCCTGGCGTTTTTTCACTGCATTGAAACTTTTAATATTAAAAATCCTTACAAATCAGCATTAAATAGAAAACTTTATTCATTGTCTATTATTGTGATTTATATAGAGAGTTCCTAAAAATGTACTAGAGAAAATCACATTATCTATAAACTTATTGAAAGCATATGAACATTCTTAAGAGTCTGTCAAGTCTCTAATAAAATGTAGGTTTTCTTGGAAGATCAAAGATTCTGTTCAAAGTACTTCTATGAGCAGATGACTGTAGACCTACTTTAATAAACCAGATAGGCTGAGGGATTAAAAACTAATGTTTTTCAACTGGATACAACCTGAAGTTAAAGGACACTTTTTATATCATACCAAACATTATTACATTGTAAATTTACAAAATAAACAATGGAGCTATATAAGCAAGGAGTGTGGAACAGAAAATTGATTGAATGCATTATTGTAAGTAATCTGTTGATTCTGTGGTTGATTTTGTCATCTGGAATGGTGGAATTGGGTAATCAAATTTAGCACTATATTGTGGCTTGTGACAACAATGTATAATCCTTCAACAAGCTCCCTCTTGAAACACATTTGACTTTCCTTGAAGAAGACCATTTTGTTTTCACTGTTTTGAGAGTTAGAATTATTATTTCCAGCCAGCAATGAACAACTGTGTATCTATAACTGTCTATAAGGTTTGTATTAACCTTGTCCTTTTAACTTCTTCATTCCTGCTGTTGAGTCCCATAAGAGGATACATAATCAGCAATCAAAAATCTTTTTACTGAACAAATCAAACTTCTTTAAATTGCTCAGCTGTATTGTTC
The DNA here is from genome assembly GCF_009819655.1 of Sylvia atricapilla. Taxonomy (NCBI): domain Eukaryota; kingdom Metazoa; phylum Chordata; class Aves; order Passeriformes; family Sylviidae; genus Sylvia; species Sylvia atricapilla. The sequence continues at coordinate 83,102,340 of NC_089141.1, forward strand.
TGATGAAGTTGCACCTTCGGAATATAAATCTTTAAATCACCTTCCCTGCCTCTTGAGCTGACATAACCAGATATTAGTTTATTTCCTCTCCTGGTTCTGTCAAAGTTATATTAAAGCCTCCTCCTGCTGGAGAGTTTTTGACAAAAGTGGGTTAGATTATACATCAGCATCATATACACAGATCTGAATCCATCTCAACTCAGCCAAAACAGCTTGTATAACAACACCTTTTGGATGGGTTTGGGGTTTTTTTTCCTAGAAAGTAAAATCTCCAACCTCCTTGCATTTTTTGGTAACTCTTCTTTATATCTCTTCCATCTTCAACTTGTCTTTTGAAAGAAATTTCTGATGAACTCTTATCCAACCTTGTACAGTATCAGTAGCCCTCCCTGCTGGTGGTAAATTTGCAATTTTATGCTCAAGGGAAAGAGTGGCTAGTCACTCGATCTATCTGTATGTTTGTACTTCACGGTTGTTGTCTTTGGGGTTTTTCCACTTTCCTTAGCTATTTTTCTACAGCACAACCTTCTAACTCAATTGAGCAGGTATTCATTAAGTATTGAGATCATACCACATTGTCAGTGAACATCCCCAGCTGTACATTTTTGCTCTGTACTTGGCAGATAAAGTACTACAAGTTTTAATGTTCTTTGGAAAGTGTTTTACCTTTTGAATTACTTTATTCTCCGACTTAGATAAATGGGCTGAGTTTTCAGTAAGTAATCCACTTTCTGTTCTTAACAAGCTCTTTGCTGACTCCTAATTCCATGTTCCCTAGATCTGTAGCCCTCTTCTTCATTACCCCTTGTACCTCCATCCCACTCCTTCCTCTGCTTGGGATGAAAGTCAGCTTTAGAACTTTGAAGTAAGTGTATGCCTCTTAAACATCAAATATCTTAAGATGTTCAATCAACATGACCTCATTAAATAATTCTCTTAAATTTCTCAAAGTTTGCCTTTTTAAATAAATCAACTGTGAATTGAAGGCTAAGTTGAACCAATGTGCAACCTCTTAATTTAACAGCCTTGGATTTTTTTTTCAATTATTTTTTCAGTACTTACAAAACCAAACATAACAGGTCTTTTGGCACAGTAATTATTTAGTAAAAAGTCAGACTGCTATCATATCCAGTATTAACTGAACTTTATGCCGACCTTCACACATTAGCTGAGAAAATTACAAGCCCAAAGTGACTGGACTTTTTCAGTAAAAAAGTAAAATTCTTACAAGCTATCAACTTAATTATGCAGTAGAGTGACATCAAGAGTAAAGAATCGTATCAGCAATGACATGCTACATTTATAAGAAGGTATGCAAAAGATTGTTTGATAAAGATAGAATGAAACTAAGAGTCTAAAATAGGAAGCGAATCTTTAAAACTAAAAGTAATGATTATGTCAAAGTACATCAATAGTAAAATTACTCCTACAGTAAGAAACCATACCTAATTTATCTCAATTGGCAACTGAATTTCAAGAAAGCAATCATATATGATTGTACCACCTTCTCTTTACATAAAATAATATTAAACAATAATCCATTACTCAAGCTGTTTCTTCAAAAAAATGTCTGTTTTATTTTGTACTCAATACTATAGTTTTCAATAAGGTTTTCATCCTAGTTACAAGAAACCTTAACTTCATACATTTATACCATTAGCAGAAAAATTTCTCACAGCATCTTTCCAAAAGCCTCTATTCATAAAAAAACCTAGTCCTTGGAATATATAGGATGTCCTGTACATCCTATATATGGATTTCCTTAAAAAATAAAACAAAAAAAAATCAAAACTTTCAAATCCAACTCTACACAAAAAATCCAAGAAAGTTCAAACCAAGTCTGTTCAACCTGTAGCATTAATTTTTTATGGAACCATCCCATCCAACAACGATTTTCCAACATGATCTCTTTTCCTTTAATAAAACAAAACAACCAGCACTTGTGTTCTGGTTATTATTATCTCTTGCTCCCAAAAAATGTCCTGTTTTCACAAGCTCTGGAGATGTCAGATGCTGTTTGGAAGACACTGATACCAGCCAACTATGATTCCCACTAAAAGGTGGGGAAATTTCATCATAAAAATACTGGAATAACTAGTGGAATGAGCGTCTTTGAGTCGTGCAGCCTATTTAGGCTATGTGTGCAGTGTTAGGACTGGAAGGTGTCTCCATTTCGAAAACAGTTTTCTCGGTAAACTGTCTCAGCTCTGTGGCAGTTCTAACTGTTGCTGCAGAAGGGAAAACCATGACATATTTTCTTTTGCCTCTATTGCTTGCCTCAGTTTCTGCTTTGACAGCTCCTCCTCCCCTGTTTCCAGTACATCTGTTTCTTCCTCTATTCTCAGTTTTATCTTCAACTTTGTCGTCATGGCCATGTATTTCTACATTCTACACTCCCAGTCCAAAAATCTGTATCTTATGATCTCTTCAATCACAGACATACAAATACCTAAGAGACAGTCAAAACTTCACTCCATTTTCATCTTACCCCATAAGCCACCAGCAGCATTTCAGTTGCATTCTAGGCCTTCATCTTCTCCTTTTAGAGGGTGGGGATATGGAAAACTTGTTAAAAAACATTAAGATTTCATCAGATATAAGAACAAGTATGTCCCAATGTTTTGGCATCCAAAAATTTCTGACAGTATTCTTCACATAAAGCGTCTAAAACAAATTTCTTCATCAGCTGCCTTCTCTCATTTTGGCACCTCATTTTAGGCCAATTTTTTTCCTGCCTACAAAGGTAACTTAGCATCACAAAATTCCAAGGAATCTTATACAAATTCCTGTCAGCATGCTGAATATGTAAATACTGCTTTTATTACAGATTAGGATATACAGGATCCCATTAAGTTCATATTTTTCAGGATTAGATATTTAAGAAGTCATACTGCTAATACTGCTCATTCTCATTTAGGTAGAATAAAGGTTTGGCAGACAATGGATCAATCTGTTTAACTGCCCAAGCACATGGTATCCTAATCTGTTAGAATGTAGAGTATTAAAATACCCATAATTATTCTACTTTTCTACAGAAAATAATTTCTGAAGCACTAGCTTTGTATATTCTAGATAAAAATATGGGGAAAAGCAATTAACCTGCAGATTATAAAGTCCTTGGGACAGCCCTGTTGCCAGCACAGTACCAGGCACTAGTGTTTTAGGATCCATAGCTTCTTAGGGATGCACTAGTTTGGACATTTTTGTAAATTTACAGGTATAGTTGGTTGACTCTGCCTGATCCAGGCACTCACCAAACAACTTTGTCACAACAGCACTCTGTGGTCTGTACTCATCTAAAGGAAAGGTAAGAAAAAATAAAGAGAAGAGCAACGAATTGATCAAAATTCAGTGATGAATCTGAAATACAATCAAAATGATCCAAGTCTCTTCCAAATGCTTTCTTCCCAGCTCCACATCACAACATATCTGGTGTGATAAATTACAAGCTAAACTGAACATCAAGGTCAAGATTACAGTGAAAAATTTTCATAAATTAAGCATATCATCAATCGAAGTAAAAATACCACAGCTTTAGCCAATGTAGCTAATTGTGTTAGCTATCATGGCAGTTTCATGTTTATTAAACAGCTCTCTGTTTTCAAAACTCTGATGAACATGAGTAAATATTACTACACTAAAGGATGCCTAATTAAGTTACTGAAACATTACAGCTATACTTGCAAGTTAACCTGAAAACTTTAGAAGAAAAGTCTCAGAAATCTATTTTTAAAAAGAAAAAAAGTATTTCAGCTTTTAGTATCTTGCAGCCTTTTATCTACCCAACTTGTTTCTATCCTGGTAATTTAATGAAATTGCTCTTGTATAGTTCATAGCAATATTCATTAGAATTGCAGATTTTTTAAAACCATGCAAGAAGCAAGTTCAATTTTTCCACATAAAGATGGATTAAGAAAACGTAAAATCATTTGCTTTAAGAAAAGTAAAGTAATATTAAGCAAGAACAGACTCAAGCAATGTAATCTACAAAAATGAAATACAGTTGAGAAAAATCTACATAAATTAGTTGAACATACCTTTAAAATACCAGCAGATTTCCAGTGAGTTCTAAAACCTTCTTTTTCACCTTGTTTCAAGAATTTTAGATACAATGTGAAAGACTTTGTCAGCCTTTCATGTACTCTTTTACACTCAAACCTCCATCATTATGTCCTACCCTTAAATTAATATACTAACATTAAAAATTTCTTCTGTCATTGCATGGTAACAAAAGTCTTATCTCCATGAATTATCAAGAATAAATTAGGATGGTCATGTGTAGGACAAAGAAATAGGAGAAAATTTTGCCAAATTAAACAATTTTTACTTGAAAAATATTTTATACAACACCCCTTATTAAAAAAAAATCCAATTACTCTGGCCTGGTGTTGGCTTGAATATCACAACTGATATTAGAAAATATACTAGTTTTCTAGCTTGATCCTAGAATTTTATGAAGCTATTAATATTTAACAGCTAAACTCCAAGGACCTCCTCAATTAGCTCCCTCTTGCCACGACCTTTCTGAGACTGAGGTACCATTAAGAAAATAGTTATATTCAGCTGAAGACTTAGCTTATAAAGGAGCAGAAAGAATAAGGATCATGAAAAGCTTCTAAGAAGCAAAATGCAGTTTCAAGCTTATATTGGATGCTACTTCTGATTATTTTCAAAAAAATAATGACCTTCACAGTTTAACAGAATGTAGCGGCAAAACTTCAAACAAAAGCCAACTAACTCTGACAAATGTATATAGATAAATGAAAAATCCTAAGAGCTGGTAAGAAAGAGTACAGAACAGCAATTTATTAAGCATTTTTTTGCTACTTATTTATAAAACTAAACCAGAAGTACATGTGGACAAACTGCTTCAAGAAACTAGAGGAAATATAAGGATAGTAATATCACACATTTTCTGTTTTCCACTTGACTTTAAATAATATTAATTACAATCTATTGAGTTATTTCCTACTCTCTAGACTATACTATTCATTATGATGGAAAAAAGTAGAAGATAAATAGATGCAAGAATCACTTCCAAATCAGAATGCTTTCATTTTGTACAAATAAAATATTACCTAAAAGAGAAAGTCAAATAAGAATCAATTCCAATAAATTGTTAGCCAAATAACAGGAGTTCATAGCAGACTGAGTAATGATCTCACCCTTCTCTCTCTTGCCTTTCACTAGTTGTTTCCTGAATTCATTTCCTAGGACAACTCAGTTTTCTCAAAATAGATCCTCTATCATGAAACAGCCTACTATCATGAAACTCTTTTTCAGAGTTCTAATATACATACCTCTAAAACATGAGAAATAAGGTTATAATCTTTTGGAGGATTGCTATGAACCTTAGCATATGTACAAACCTGCACTTTCCATGTTTCAATGAAGAGTGGAAAAATATTGAGATGCAAACAGTTACATTGCCTTGCCTGTGAATCACTTGCAGGTTGCTAAAGCAAGTATTTCACAATGCTTTTAGAGAGTTTGTCAATGACTTCGTGGACCCCTGGTCCTCAAAATTCTTTTAGGACACTTTGCTGATACTATTTCGACGGTCACAACACCCTGGTTAACATCAGAAAGGAAGCACTGAATTGCTTAATTAGACCAAATGCATGCATATAACATTTGCACTTTGCTCAATCACAATAATGCTTTATGAAAGCTGGAATAGCTCTGTAATTAATATGGCCAATCTATTAATAAAATATAAACCCCAGGAAATAAAAAACAACTCATTTTTTAGGAAGTGAGAAATGAGTGCTAAAAGAAGGAGCAGATTTCTATGTTCAAACATCTGCAGTGTTATTAAAGCCCCAACAGCTGTTGCTAGCTTTAATCCCATGGAGACAAATTCATGATATCTGCATTGCTATATGTTTCTGTTGATAATCTGACAGACCCTTAGAGCCTGCTGTAGCTGGACTCATACATACATGAAATAAATTCTGCAGATATTAGGATTTCCTTGGCTTCAAATGGTTTCCTTGGACACAAAGAGACACAGACTTAAAAATAGAGCAGTCTCTACATGTGGATTAAACAGTCAGCATTCTTTGAGCCAGACAAATGAAGATAATCATAGCTAAGAAAGGCTGGGAAGAAGCTTTCTTGCTGCTTCATCTGATTGCTAAATTAAATCAGCTGGGGTTGAGAGAATATTACAATCATGGGTAGCTGCACCAGTGTTTTTCTAATGGCAAAGTATTCTTTCGTCTTTACATTAGTTCAGCCAATAAAGGTATTCCACAGTTAACATTTCATTTTTGTTTCATCAGCTTATGAAGATCAGTTACTGCATGAGGAGGCCACTGAAGAGAAAATTTTGAATAATGTCTAGAGAGATTTTAACAGTTTGTCATGCAGCTCTTTCCCAGTCTTCTTCCCAAACATCAAATTAACTTTTAAAGGATATCAGTTAAAACATGTATCCCTCCATGACAGTAATTAGCCACTGTGGATATAAAAAAAAAGGAAAAGGTACACATCCCTCTGTATAGAGTAAAAAAAAAATAAACCAGTCATATCTGTTTTTCATATCTTGGTCAGTTTCACCTTGTAATAAATAATTCCCTATAGGTAGGCTAAAGTTTTGCCATAGAATTCATCACATATTTGTCTGACCTCCAATACCTGTGTGCAGACAATGTCCATACTACAAATATGTCCTTGATCTGTTACACACTTCCTAACGAATGTCAGTATTGCTTAGATTAAAAGAACAGTTATACTCTTATTCATAGCATTGTGAATAAATGAAGACGGGGAAATGGAATTCTAAGGGTTACCATGAAATAAAAAAAATATGTGAATTGTTTTCCATATTACCCTTATAGGCAAGATGATGGGGTAGAGAATCAATAAACAGACAATAAAGTGTATGGAAAATTAGCTGGGCTCACATGGGTGTCATCAGTGATACAAAGTACAACTGGAAGCCAGTTACCATTGCCATTCCTCACGGATCAATCCCTCAATCTGGTATTTTTTCACGTCTTCATTAATGACCTCAATGCTTGATGTGGCATTCTCAGAAAGTGAGCATCATACTGCTGGGAATAATCAACATGCTGAAGGCCTGAGTTGCTATTCAAAAACACCTTCAAAAGCTGGAGAAGTGAACTGACAGGAAACTCAACATAAACAAACATAAAGTTCTGCAGCTGGAAGGAAATAAATACGCACAATGGCTTTGCAGGAAAGGACTTGAGGACTAATGGACAAGTTGACCATGAACCAGCAGCATGCTGCTGTGGGGACTAACAACAACCACACAATCAGACACATTAACTAAAGCATTTCCAGTGCGTTGAAGGACATGATTGTTCCCCTCCATTTAGCCCTTGAGAGGCCTCTTCTAGAGTGTTGTGCCAGTTTGGAGATTCTCAGCACAAGACACAGACATACTGGAGCAAGTCTATCAGATGACCATCAAGCTCATCAGGAGATTGAAAAACATGAAATATGAAAAAATTCAAAGAACTTGATTTATTCAGCCAAAAGTGAAGCCTTAGGGGAGACCCTCAGCTACCTTATTGAGAGGGCATATAAAGAATATGGAGCCATACTCTCCTCAGAGGCAGGACAAGAGGTAGCGGATGCAAGACAGAACACAGGAATTTCCAGTTAGATACACATTACATTTTCTTAAACCATGGCACTGGCCAAACAAACTGGAACAAGCTGCCCAGAGAGACACTGGAATCTTCATTCTTCCAGATGCTCATAACTGCCCTGGCTGAAGCCCCGAGAAATCTGATTTAATTGAAGCTGCTTTGAGTGAAGGTCTGGACTAGTTGACTGGATTTCCAGATGATCAGATGACTAGATTTCCAGAAGTCCCTTGCAACCTAAATAACTGCATGATTTTAAGCATGAATCAGAATCGATTTTCCCTCCTTTTTTTCCTTTTTTTTTCTATCAGTAGCTACTTTTTTCTGGTAAATTCTAAACAATACCAACAAAATTTTTGATAACAAATATTTGGACTTAATTACCACTTTCTCACATCCAAGATAAGCCTATGTTTAGCTGATTCACACATTCCTAGTGAATTAAGGATTGAAAAAACAAATTTCATTCATACTAAGGACATACATAAAAACACATTCATGCATTGATTGAATCAGATGTCAAATAAAATGGACAGACTGGCAAATGATAACAAACAAAATTATGATTCTGACTCTGCAACTGAAACAACCTTTATGCCAGACTGGAATACCACATAAGTGTCCACCTCTTCTGACTCAAATCAGTCTTCCTGTTACTACAAAGAAACATTTCAAATCTAAAGGAATTACTAGATATACATTCTGCTCTATGCATGATTTTTAAAGATCACCCATATGCAGTCTACCACTTAGAAAATCCAGTATTGAAAACTGAGAAAGTCTGCCTGTGGAAAGAACTGCTTCTGCTCTTGCAATCACACTTTCATTTAAGAAAAAAGAAATTGAGCAGATAAATACAGCAAACCTGAATTTCACCAGTCTTTTTCAACCAGCTCACTGATGAGTCAAAATCGTCCTCCCCATGTTCTCCTTCTTATGTGATTTTGGTAATTACATGTATAATGAATGAGAGGCTTCTGCTGCTAATATTTTTTCCATGACCACATAAGGATGCCTAAAGTCTTGAGAATCTTCTACAATACACCTTAATACACCTTCTATAACACACCAATGCTTTACCACCAGAATTACTTGGAATCTGGATTTTAATTCTGACTGCTTTGGCATTTTCTTAGTTTATCCTGAGCTACCTTGAATTCCACTCCATCGGCACATAAATAAACCAAAAACCCAAACAAAACAAAATCCCAAACCAACAACAACAACAAAAATCAGTAGTTTTTGAGAGCATACAAACTTTAGATTGATTAATTTCTGTGAACTTTGGAAAATTTTAAGGTTCATCCATCAGTTATTATAATGTATTTCACACAGAGGAAAACACCATTACTTAGAATACATTGACATTTTCAGTGTTAAAATGTTACAACTGTAAGAGTTGACATTTATATAAGTAGCCCTCAAATTTTGAATTTCAGTACAGTTTGTGTATGAAGGTAGCAGTAGGCCTTTAATATTAATCATATTTATTAGCAAGAGATTATATGAAGGGTAAAATTCACTATAGTTCTGTTGTACGCACTGTTATAAATGTTCATTTTCTAAAGAACTGGTAGGTATGACAGAATGACAGAAGAAAAAAGGCACAAAACCATGGACAAAATGAGTTATGGAAGAGTAGTCAACTGTGCAACAGTTCTACTGGCAGGGACAAATAAATGTTATAGAGATAGGGAATGGTCCAAGTTAGGACAGCATAAGCTACAGGTAAAGGAAAGTAAAGGAAGAAACAGGACTTCATAAGGAAAATGAGAGTAAGAAATTATGAAAGAACTGAAGTAAAGACAAACTATTTTATTGAGATGGGGAAAGAAAACAGAGGAACATAGATCATACTCCTTACTTTGTAATATTCATCAGTAATGAATTTCAGTATCTTCATTCACTCTTTCCACATGGTATTCTGATTATACACTCCTCTTATGTTAAATAATTTATATTTAGCCATGTAATGTCAGCAGCTTGAAGCAGGAACTCTTAAAAAAGACAGGAGAGACAAGAGACAACCTGGGCTTTATTTCCACACTCTGCCAATGGCAGACTGTAGGAATTAAACCCCAGAAAGTAATCAGCTCTCCCTTCAGATTCCCATTTCCCTTTTTTCAGTGTGTAAAGATCATTTCTTCCTCTGTTCATTTACTTTATCCAGCACATTGCATCTGAAAGTCTAGATTTCAATGCTCTCATGTAAGACAAGAAATGCAAATGCAATTCTAGTTCTACCCTATGATGTGCTTCTACACGAGCACAGGAAAAGAAGGAAGTGATAATCTTTGCATTCATCTGAATGCCCAAAATCTAAAATTCTGGTCAGTCAATCCTCAGAAGTAGAAAACAATATTTTAAGTGTAAGACTAAAGAAGAATACATGAAAAGGACTAGCTTACATGGCTTCCTAGAGCACCATGGAATCAGGTCAGTGAATGAGAGGATAACTCCTGCTTTTATTGCCCTGCATAAAGAAATAGTGTCTTCAAGCATGATTCTAAGGTTATATCCAAGTCTGTATATTAGTCTGGTCTACAATCTGTCCTTCCCATGAAACTTTCAGTTACTAATAGTTGAAAGATTTCTCCTCCCCTTTAACTAATTTAGCTTTGTTTACTGTTCTTATATACTTAATCCTCCCTCTCAGGCACAAAATTATCATCTCCAGACAAAGAAATCTCAGGCAGGGATTGCACTCCCAGTGTAGGAAAGCACCGTGAAAAGCACAGGCATTTTCAAATCAGTGTTCACCACTAGCAAAGACCCAGCCAATCAATATATAGCTGTTACTAGCAAACATAGGAGTCTGTGCTCTGTAAAGAAGGTCAGAACAGCTATAAAGAAACTACAAAGTAGCTGCACCTTCATAGTCATTGTAAGAGCATGATTTAGAAACATCCTTCTGGTCACAAAGCCAACTGAGAATTTAAAAGCCCAAATATCCTTTAGCTTGTAGACTCATCTAGAAATCCCACAATAATGGCAGCACTTTCTTTTCTTCACAGAACACCTTTTATTCCCTCCATCATGAAGCATTACCTGTATTATGTCTAGGACAGCAACCAACAATTTTTTCCATTCATGCCTTCTCTCAGTCAGCAGGAACACCTCCATACTTGACTGGCACAAAAAAGATTGTACTGTGTCCGGCATACTTGACATAAGAACAGTCTCAATGCTCCCACTAGTTTTTCCTTGCTAAGTAAAAGGTCTAGCAAAATTTTATGGACACAGTTTATAGAGGGAATAATGGGCAGCACCAAATTTTTTGTTGCAAGACAAAAGAAGGGAGATGCAGGTACAAAGTGATTCTGTCTTCTCCTTCCAACATCCACAGGAAAATCAACAAATAGTCTTAGCAGGGCTCTTGGAGTCTGTTAGCTTAACAGAATTATAGAATAACAGGGGTAGAAACGACTGTGTTGCCGTGCACCTGATCTATTAAAAACTGAAATTAAGCCATGGGCTTGCATAGTTGAATTGTATCAGAAAAACACATTCAAGATTCAAAGCCATCTGAGAACTAGAAAATATTCCAATTTTCCATATTAAGAGCAGAACTCTCTCTCTTTCCTTATTATTATTATTAATGTTATTTTCTTCTTATTAGTCTTACTGCTATATTTTCAATTATTAAACTGTTCTTATCTTAACCCACAAGTTTCTGATTCTCTTCCCCATCTCACATAACAGGGTCAAAGGGAGTGAGAGAGCAGTTGCATGGTACTAACGTTGTGCCAGAGATTAAAAGAACAGAAGGAAAGGGAGGTGAGGAGAGATGAGTGAGGTGGTGTGAGCACAGGTGAGAAAAGGCAAGGCAAGGCAAGTGAGCAACAAGCCAAGGGGACAGCAACTTTGCCACAGTTGTCCCCTAGAGAAAAAAAAAAAAAAACAAACCAGAACAAACCACACTTACTTCAAAGACTTTCCAAAAGTATGCACAATTTTTTAGAGGAGAAAATAACTTGAGGAAACTACAGGTGATAAGAAAAGAAAGACTGATCTGCAGAGAATCTGTTGGAAGAATAAGCAGAAAAAAAGCAGTATTTCATACTGCACTTCCTACTCGCAGGCTCTATCTTTAAGCTATGGATTGGATAGGTGTATCAATTTTGGTTATCTGAAAGAAAATACAGAAACAAACAATGGTATCTTGAACAGAGATGTTTCTACACAGCATTATTGGCAAGTATTATAATCAATAATTCATTGATGAAAGTTAATTTCTGCAAAATGTATACTATAGAAAATAGAGGAATGCATTTGTAGACTAACAGATTTTGACCATTCACGTGAGTGACATTAAAAATTGCAAGCTGATTTCATAATCTACTAATTTGAAATCAATGAGTGAGCAGGGATTTAATTTACATGACAAAAAGATTAGAGCCTTACTTCCAACAACTGAATTCTCCTAACATGATGTAGAATTTACCATATGTCATATACCTTCAAGCAAATCACACTGAACCTCCACCTAAGCCTTTATCTTCATTATTCAAGGAGTGCTGCTTGCTTAACTGTATCAGAATAGTTAGGGGAAAAAAAAAAATTTTGTTAACCTTTGCATTTCCCCCAGTAAAAATATTTCATAAATTACATGGAAATAGATTATGGGGTGTTATTTGGAGTGTATCATAGTATCTGTTCAAAATACGAGCTGGGTTACTTTCCTCATCTAGTTTTCTAATCACTCTAATGTGAATTACTCATCCTATATATAGAAAATACAGGTTATGTTCCTTTTGTATGTGAGTATCTGCAACAATCACAGAAGAGGGATGCAAAATATTCATGGAAATGACTGCAGAGTGAGAAAAAAAACCCAAAATCAACCTAGCTACCAACCACTAAATACGTTGTTTGGGTAGGATTCAGTAGTGAACTCCTGAGATCAAGTCCTGGCTCTTTTCCAGGCCAGGCAAAAATCATGATCTGCATTCTCCTACATTCCAGTGGAAAGACCTCTAATTATTTATTCACTTACTTTATCTCTGTTTCAAGTTCAAGAAATTCTCCTGACTCATGAGTAGAAAACTGCTCTTTAAAAGGCTATTAGAAACTCAGAGGTTCCAAATGATACATGTCACTTTACAGGTTCTCCAAAGAAAAGGAAAAACAAATGCAAAATGCTCATTCTCCTCAACCAGTTTCCACCACCCAGCAGCCCTTCTGCTCAAGAGGCTGCCACACTTTTTTCAGGCTCACCTCATGTTGACTCTGAGTGAGTTTCACATAACTTTCTTTTGTCCAATTTATTTGTCTCTTTCAAACTAGTCCTGAAAAAGATGAAGTCCAAAACCATGCAGGCAATCCATCCTTAGAAAACTATTTGTCAGGTAATACACACATGGATTCTTAAATGTTAAGACCATCTGAATTTCCACCAGAAAGTGAGATCCCTAGCCATTTCCAATACCTTGTCTACAGAGATATAAAGAAGATATGTAGTAAAACTAAGATTAATACAAGTATTTCACCAAAGATGGAACCACACCTGTGCTTGACACAATACCAGTGCAAGATGCCTTTTAGGTCTCAAAGCTACTTTCACTGGCAATCCCAGAAATTTAGGACAGCTGACTAAGAAATCAAAATATCTTCTTTAAACAGCAACAGGACCTTAATCCCTACCTAAATCATGCCTCATTGCAGAAGAACACCTCTTTGCTGCAGTCAGAGGAAGATCATTACATGGCAGCAAGTCACAGTGTTCAAATGCTGTTCAGTTGTGTACAGTACCGACAGCACCTGGAAGTCCCTATTTTCCAGCTCTCCTAGGAGAGCTCATGACATTTGTAGCTGATACAAAGTTACAGTAAGAAAACAGGCATTTAATGATACAGTAAAGAGAGAAATATAAGAAAAGTCCAGATAGCACGGGAAGTCCTTTCCACTTAGCTTAAATGTGTGCTTAGAAGTATGTGTTGAATGTGCTACCGGCCACTTATCTCTCTTATCTTGTCCTGGGGTCCATCAGGCACTGCATCACCAGCCAGCTGAGGGTGGTGATTGTCACACCCTGCTCTGCACTGGGGCAGCCTCAGCTCAAATCCTGTGCGCAGTTTGGGGCATCATAATATTAGAAAAATATTAAACTGTTAGAGATTATCTAAAGTAGAAACACAAGGATGTTGAACAGCCTTGAGGAAAGCCATATGAGGGGTGTGTGAGGTCGATTGGTCTGTTCTGCCTGGAGAAGACTGAGGGGAGACCTCATTGCAGCCCACAGCTTCGTCCTGAGGGAAAGGTCAGGAGCAGACACTGATCTCTTCTCTCTGATGGCCAGTGACAGGACCCGAGTGAATGGCATGAAAGTGTGTCAGGGCAGGTTTAGGATGGATATCAGGAAAAGTTTCTTCACCCAGAGGGTGGTTGGGCACTGGAATGGGCTCTCCAGGGCAGTGATCACAGCACCAATCCTGACAGAATTCAAGACTTTTGTTCCACTGGAGCAGCATTCTGCTGTTCCAACCTCAAGGCACTCCTGTTGGGTCCCTACAAGAAGCTGCTTGTACTACAGTAGCAAGAAGGAGGAAACTCCTACACCAAAGAAAGAACCTCAGATCAGAGAAATTGTGTGTATGTTGAGGGAGGAACTATTTTTGCAAAACCATGGTAGACTATAAAGGAACGCAGGACTGTTTTATCATGCCTGATTAAAAGTGAAAAAAAAAATCATAACCGTAACTTGGACTTTTCAACTCCCTCCCCCTTGCTGCTGCATTACAGTAGGATGACTAGGGGCACAGAACATTGCTTTTACACAAGCTGCAGTAGCTCAAATGTAAGCTCTCCAGAAAATCTGGCCCACACTCACACTAAAGCATGTACAACACATGTGGAATCAGAGACTTAAGCTGCTAAAACCATTTTTCTCTGCAGAGCATGTGCAAACAGACTTGCATGCAGATTTTATCAGAGACAACAGAAGGCATTTCTGATATACAGGAAATGCACTATTCTTCCTCCTCCTGATTTTAGATCCTTAAATTTTAATGTCATTCTAACTAGCATGACATAGCAAAGCCTGGTGAAATTTGGAAGGTTGCTTGCTTCTGAAAGTGAAAAAAAGCCATGTTCCTATATTTGCTGCAGAGCCAAACCACTGTCTGAACTGCCTTTGGCAAAGTTTTATAATATATAGCTGCTGTTCTTTACAATATTAATCTGAAATCCACTATTTAAAAAGAAAAATATTACATAGATGATTAATAAGATTATAACATCAACCAGTAGTACTTCCATCCTTATTTCACCATTTTTATTTTAGTTTTATAGTCCAAGACAGTGACAGAGGAATAAATTAATAGATAAAGTTAGAATTGTCTACAGTTTTCTATGTAAAACTGCCCCTGTCCTCCATCTCATTCTGGAAAATGCCCAGTTCAAATAAATAGAGATTTAACCCATGGACAAGCTTCAAATTCTGAAGGAAAATGGAAGCTGAGCCCTGTAAGAATCCATTAGAAACAAAATATTCAAAAAGCACTTTCAAATCCAACTCCTGACTTTCACTTCCATGTGATACTTGGCATAAATCAGATCATTTATTTAGGAACTGACAGATTTTTGGCATGTCCCTGAACTTAATTTAATTATGATTTTGACTGCTAGTTTGTTTGTCGTTTTATTCAAAGCATCTTACAAAGATCCTCATAACTCTGAACCTAAAAAGAGTTTGAGAGATTCTAATATGTTATCACTGCCTGTATTTGCACAGGCTGAAACAGCAACAGAACACAAAAAACCAGTTCCATATGTAAGAGATGGTGACATGTCTAGAAAGAAGCCACATTCCTAAGCACTACTATGTCAATAAAAACTTCATCTATAAATCTGAGCTAAACCAAATTTACACAAGTTGACCTACCAGTCTATCAGCTAACATTATCTAGAACAATCACACAATACTAGCTTAGCCAGACTTTTTGAAAATCCAGAAGAAACTCTCAAGTAATTTTTTTAATATGCCTCTTTTCAATTAGTTAACCTAGCTGTGCCACAATCTGTCAAAAGCTTTGTGTGCTGCTCCAACTAGGCAGCTCTCAAAATACAGGTCCAATTTTCTCTTTTTAAGATATTCTCCCAGGCTTCCTATATTTGTTTTCATTTTCCCTTTCTTTATGCCATTTTTACAGTACTACCCAGATGGCAAAGAAATGCTCAGACCTATTTACATAAATATAGTTTCAGACACTAGAGAGTTAGAGAACACATTGCTGGGAAAACAATGAAGATAAACAGATTTCAGGTGAGTGCAATCAAACAATCTTGAAGTCTTTTTTTTTTTTTTTCTAATATACTCTGCAGAAGAATGATATACTAAATTAAAAAATATTATTCAAAATAAAAACTCCTAGTATCTAACCTTTTAATCTGGAAACAATAAAAAAGTAATTTAGGTAAAAGGAAATACGAAAGCAGCAGGCTAGCACAGAGCACTACATTTCTATTTACATTGATGAATTCAATCATTTATGTCAGGTGGGAAACTGGTTCCCCTGTGGAATTCAGACTGCAATATCAGGCACCAGGCAGATCCTTTGCTACTGTATACACCTCCTATTTATTTGGCTGCATCCAACACAGAAGAAAACCCCCAATTTACAGGTGTTTCACTGCACTCCCCACACAGTGCAAATCTGAAGAAAAGACAGAAGGCAGTAAGGATCCAATATGTTCTAGTGCCAAAATCAACTTTGGGTAATTTTAGGTCTTATAATTAGACTCTCAGTGTGGAATATTTTAGGAGAACATGGCTCAAAATTATGCCTGGCATAGTTCTATTCACTTTCTGAGAGATTAATTTAGCTCTTTTATTGTTTATGCTGTTTCACACATTGCATATAGGTATCAGAATAAGTCAGAAACAGAGACAAAATCATTGACTGCATTTACCTCAATCACTATGTATGCCCTAATTGAATCACAAGCAGAAATGATTGCATGAACTGAATTTATCCAAAATTGGTAGTCTGATTTCAAATCAGCATTGAGCCTACATTATTCTGACCAAACAATATAGCTTGATAGCTCATCTCAGTGTCTAATGAAGTAACATTTGCATAATGCATGAATCCAATTCAGGAAAACTGAAACTGCTTTGCCTTAAAGATGGCCAGATGTTTAGTGAGCTTGTGCTCAAGAGACAATTTCACCCAGGGTAATGAACGCCAAGACTGAGACAGATAAGTAATACAGGAGGAAATTTTTTATTTCCATTTGCAGCGGGAAAGACCAGCAAGCATTTTGGTGATCCCAATTCTTCAGCTACTAAGAGCAGTAAAATTAAGAACCTGGCACTCTTAGACAAACAACAGAAAAGCTGTTTTGATTCCAATATAATAACCTCTATAAATCAAAAGACCAGGATCGTATCTTTCTATTATTCACAACTTTGACTGCTTTGTAATTTGACCTCAATCTACAGGCCTTCTAGGTAATGAAAAACACATGCTGTGCACACTGCAGCAAATATACCTGAGGGAAATACCTACCTGGAAAGCCATTTGAAAGCATAGAGCTGTCAGAGCCTGATATATGGAGTGTGTGTAAGCAGATGACAGTTATTTCTCTGTCTCAGTTAGCCAACACACTTTACCAAACATGAACTATCAGCCAAAGCTCACTATCCCTGGAGTTCACTAGCTACTGTTTCCAAGAAGGATTTTGAAAGGCAAGGTCTGAAAACAGAGGTAACTTGTTTGTTAGAAAATATAGGTGAAAAAAGTCATAAAATCTTGCACACACATGTCCTTTTTCTCATTTGAGAGAAATTTGCAAATTTCTAGCCTGTTTAGATAAACATATTCTGGATAAAACCAAGATTCAATAATCAACAGACAGCGGAAAGAAAGGTTAGTACATAGAACTGAAGCAGAAAAAGATGCAATACACAGGAAAGGTGACGGGCAGTTTCCACTTGCAGAGATTACCAGGAGCACAAGCACAGAGCCACAGTACCCATGGCACTTTTCAGCTTCTCTGTATTCAACAGGATTATGAAATTTAGTTTCCAGGATTCTTCTTTTGAAGGATTTAGTAGTCTCTCTTGAGGAGGAGGACGAGGAGGTCAGAAATAGCATGCCTGTCCTATGAAATGTTCTCAAAATAGTATCCAATCATTTTTGGCCTTCCTCCTCTCGCAGGTCCCCGTGCTGTATCACATTTGCTCTGTTTCTTCTATACAGTCTTTGCAAGAACTTTTGGCTTCATTGAAGGATAGTAATGCAGAAGCAGATTACATGACAGTGTAATCATCACTGTGCCTATGCCAACATGATGAAGAGTCTGCAAGACCAAGTGCTTTTTCCGTTTTTCTTTCTGACAGCTGGCCTAAATTTCTTCCTTCAAACATTGTTACTTGAAATCTCAAATCAAAACAGGTACAACAATCCTATTATTATGACTTTTTTTTTTTGTTTAGGCCAGAATTCCTAAGAAAAAATACTTACCAAATTCATACCAGATTTCTTCTGGTATGCCAAGAATCACACAGATTTCATCTAAGTTTCTAATCCCACTTCGTTCAAATATTCACTAACTGTGTAAGGAAAATATCAGTGGATCTGATGTAACTTTAACAACTGTTGGAATTTATGTTAAGCTAGACACTGTAAGAAAGATCTTGACACCCTCATTTTTATGAACCTGTTGCAATTTTCAAAAATCTAACCTGACAAAAAGAGGGCCACGTTCACAAAGGTATGAAGGCTAGGTATTTAATACTTCCCATTACTTAAATACTTTTTAAAATTATGTTCTCTTCTCCATGAAAAATATGCAAAAGCAATTTCAAGAAAGCTAGAATCAGTTATCCCTGCTCCCAAGTCTCCCAAAAAAATGCAATTTGCTTGATAAATTACTGGGTAAGCACAGGGAACAGTCAGAAAGGAAGACAGCAGTTTCTTCTAAGAATCACACAACAGCCTTGAGAATTTCTTCTCCTAGACCTCTGAATAGTTTCCATATTTTTACTATTTATGACTTAAACCCTCAAACAACAGTTAGTAGAATTATTGTATTACCACTAAAATGCCTGTTGCTAGTTTTAAAGCAGCAACTACACTTTAATGTCTGAGATGTTTAACTAAAAGATATCCAAAGCTCTGTAGTCAAAACTATCTTCTTCTGTGTAGTGTACAAAAAGTTAATAACATTTATAATAACAGCTTCCTCTCACAAAATTTCTTCAGCTTTCAAGGATTTCAAATAAAATCTGCAGTAGCAGGAAAAGAGCCACAAAGTTCCGTGAGGAGAGAGAAGTTTTAAGTGTAGAAAGCAGCTTGCCCAACACAACACAGCATGTAACAGAACCACCTGTATCTTAAAAGTTTAATGAAAAACAGACACAAAAGAAGGCTGTTGTGGAAAGAACTTTGAGGAAGAAAGCAATGAAAACATATAAAGAACCTAGAATATCACTATTTTTGACCACATAAAAGCCCCTTTTCCAGACCAAGAAAGCAATAAAATAGGACTACTTTAATTTAAAAGGAGGAAAGTGTTAGCAAAAGCATGGAAGTGCTGGGATACAATACAATCCTACAGGCTGTAGACCTTTTTAATTGCAGAAACCAACATACTCTTCAGCTCTGTGTAGTCATTCAGCAGAAATACCTTGTCTGTACCAGAAAAAGCATATCTGAGAGTTCTTAGGAGTCAAGGGACACCATGTTCACTAAAAAAACTTGAAAGGAAATGTAACGCAATTCTCTAAACCTTATTTTTCAGCAATCTAACAAAAAAGGAAATTGTGTCCAATTAGACTGATGACAAGTTCTCTTAAAAAAAAAAAAAAAAAAAAAAAAAAAAGGTAAGGTAGGGAGGTTCTTCTGGGGTTTGCTCATTGTAATAATGGTGTGGAAAATGCTGATTATTGCTCTGATATTCAAATGATGCTGATGAATAGTATTCATTCTTTACCAACCAAAAAACTGTACAGAAAAATAAAGATGATTCTGCAGCCCAATAACAGTTTATAGGGGGCCATCCTGTATTCTGCTATTTCTTCCTAACTACCAAGCACATTTATAATGCTGCTGGAATTGCTCTATGGATGCTGTGATGACTAGGCCTATGCTCCCGGAAAGTTATACCATGAAGTCTCACAACTTGTCATTAGTACATCTCTATTACTTACAGAACAAATCAGCAACACCCATTTGCTTCCTGAATAAATCCATAACTGAAAGCACTAAGGAAGACCAAACTCTCAAAACCATAGTTTAAATTACATCAATATCATTCAGGAATCCAATAAACAGGTCAACACAAAAATAATTACTTTTTCATGGCACAATCATGGAAAACTCAAACTCTAAAACAAAGTTGATAAGCACCTGACCATTCCAAAATGAAATTGATTTAGGCCAAGAGATTGTCAGTTTACCCTAAAGTAATTCAGTAGCCTTTATAGCAATTTAGGTATAGTTTTTCTAATCTAACTTTCCCAAATACAGGCAATAAAGAATGTGAAACTATGTATTGTTGAACAGACACGGAGGGTAACTACTACTTTCTAAAAGAACTTTAACACTGAGTATACTGCTTCTAAAGCCTAAGGCCTGCAGGCCCAAGAAACAAGTTATTGAAGAGGAAGAAATCAAGCTTTAAAAAGGACTAGGCTGGAGACAAGTTTCTTATCACTTTTTGTGTGAAGGTTAATACATTACCTCAAAGAGGATGTACCTGTGAGATATTGCCATGCTGTTTATCTATGGAAAAAACATTCAGTCTAGCTGCTCTTCAAATGTTTTTTAATACCCACTACTGAGCAGATGAGACATTTAACTTTCCTATCGTACTGAAATTAAATTGCTCATTTGTCATACACCTTTTGAGACAACACTTAGGCAGAATTCATCCATATTTGACAATCTGCTTGAATTCTGACAGGACAGACCATTACCAGAGACTTGTGACAGAATCTATCATGCCCCCAAGAAGTAAACTGGATTTCCTGACAATGCAGTAAATTATGGCAGTATTTTACTGCTACACATCACAGCACACAAGCTACATTCTAGAAAAATGAACATTATTCTAGTCCATCCCATTGTACCTCAAACAAAGGCAGCCTAATGACCTTCTTTATCTGTCTCTATTACCCAGGCCCTGTTTTAGTTACACAAAGTGGAGCTCTAGAGAAGACCAAATGTAGAAGCTGTCGAGGTCAAAAAATCAATCCATGTTCATTCCCCCAGCGCCAGCTTCCTCTTTTCTGGCCAGTTTCACTTTTGAGATTATATGAGCCTCTCACAAAGTCAGTGGTGGAACAGAAGCCACAGATAGATTCTAGTTTCATTTTATTACTGCTAGCTCCCAGAAATATTTTCATAGTGAGGTACTGACCGCCAGAGCTCAAGGCAACAAGAATGAGCCTTTACAAGGGGTAATTTTTATTTTTTTTTATCAGAAAAAGTCCATTCACCTTAAAAGTTTTTTATAATGAATACATTTTTTTTAAACACGAGAGATCCAAACTTAATGACAGTATATAAATATGCTCTAGAAACAAGTACAGTAACCTGATCACAGTCTAGAAAAATGTTTAAGTATATGATTAGTATTTTATCCCTAGTAAACAAACAGACCCACTCAGACTAAAAATTTAGTCCACTACATGAGTGTTCTCTTACGTCAGAGCAAAAAAGGAGACTGTAAGATTTTCAGGGAAAAATACAAATACCCCAAGGCATTCCATTATTTTAGTGATTATCTGAACTCATCAACTGGAAAACTCACTCCACAAAAATAACTGAGACGTTCTCCCTACACAATTGCTGTATAAATAGATTAGGTAAGATAGTGAGATAGAGTTAGAAAAACACACTTCAAGTTAACAATGAACAGGGCACCAGCATTGTGCTCAAACAGTGACTTGCACTATCTTTGAGAAGATGTCAGTAAAGGAAATACTTCGGGGTATTTCACAGTGGGCTGAAAATGGGATGAAATCTGGGTATAAAACAGTTTCACCATATGATGGAAGGACTCACCAGGTGGTTTTTCTATAATTAGAGGTGTTCTAACAATAATTTTAACTATCGTGAAGCAAATAGACATAAAGACTGAAAGCATGTAAGAAATTCAAGCTTAATTATAAGCTTTGAGTAGTATTTTAGACAAGTCTCCAGATCAAGACTATTCTTTTAGATACCTATAGTATCTAGTGGAGAAGTGAAACAAGCATATGGGGACTTTGAAGTTCAAAGAAGTCTACCAATACATTAAGAGCTAAAATAGAGTAAAAACTGCTTTTATTTTAGAACACTTAACTGAAGAAATGGGAAATATAGCACCCATAAAGATATATGACATAGCCTAGAGAGTGGACACAATAGAATGAAGTGATGAAATACATAAAAGAAACACTGTGAATTGCAATTTAAGAATACTTGAGAATAAAGAGATGACCATATATCCAGCAGATAACCAGTTACTATTTTTATGGACAGGTAAGTACAGTTTATAAAGTTGCTTCTCCCAATCACTTCAAATTCTTTCTGTACAGCTGTGTTAAAATGAGATTCCAGTTGGAAAAAACACACAGGTGTAAAATTCTTCCTTCACTAGCAATTTGTGCTGCAATCTCACATTCTTGTAGCTACTCAGTTAACCCTGTATGTGTGAATGCACAAACACAAAGGCTTTGATGCCACTGAGGTTTGATAGTCTATTTAATCTCAGAGTGTTTACCTTTCTGTCTCACAAAACTACTTCTAGGGGATTTTTATCTCCACTATTTATGCCTAGATCCCAGTTTGTATATTGGTCTCCTTCCCTTTTCTGTTCTTTTATAGACAAGCCAGTATTGCTTATCTGTGGAAAACCAGGCTACAGTAAGCCACATTAAAGCTATGTTTTACAAGGTAAATTATAAACCTTTACAGCTATTGACAAGAACCAGAGGGTTGACAAAAAATGGATCATGGATTTTAATGCAAAATCATATGGTTCCTGGGCACTGTTTTCAATGGAAAACACTAAAGAAAAAAAAAAAAAAAAAAAAAAAGACAGATATAAAATAACTGAGTTATATAAAGCATGGGGGGGGAAACAAAAAAAATTGCAAATGAGTTCTAAAATTCAAAAAATTAATTAAAAAATCTCATTTGGAAGCTCCTTAAGATTCCCTAATATAGTGGAAGAGTGTTCATTATAATCACAGATATAGCAAAGTCTTTCTGTAAGAAAAGGTTGAATTAAAATCTTGCATCCTATGACCTAAGGTCTACAATGACATTGCACCTTGAAATGTCAGATTACACATTTCTTTAACTTACTTTATTAAATTATGAAAACCAAGACAAAAAGGTATAATATACATATAGGAATATATAATTTGGCTCATAGAATGCCAGTAAATTTGTAATTTACTTTAAAATAAACCAGTATCCTTTAAATGAGTCTAAGCTCACATCCTATTATGTTTTGTGATAAAGGACAGCTATCGAGATATTTATATATAAGATGGCTTTCATTTATTTAAAAGACAGCCTAAAATTTTTGAATGGGCGTTCATGTATCTCAGAATTTTAAATTTCAAAATACTCATGTAAAATATCAATAAGATGTACTATTTCATAACATCATACCATAACTCAAAATGCTGAAATTACATCTTTAAAGCTACTGGCATCTACAACTACTTCCTAGTATCACTCAGGTCATGATTCAGTCTGTTTTCCTTTGTCTACTATTGCAGAGCTCCTATTTCTTCATATCAAGCTTTTTTAATCATGACCCAAAGATATCTTCCATGTCACTGACAAAGGAAGAATTACCCCCGTCTATTCAGAAAACAAGTTTCTATTGTCTTCATGAAGATATTATAATGATGAGTCTCTAACAGAAGAGCAACCACATTACTGTTTGATTTTTTTCTGGAAATCCTTAAAATAAACATATTGAAATTGCCTAGAAAATTAGTAACTGATAAGGGAAGTGGCAGAAACTTCCTGCAAAAAGTCTGGAATGCAGAGTTAGGCATATATTCCTGTGGATTATGTTGTTTCTGCCACAGAACACTACCTCTCCTTTGACTTGAAGCCTTTTTGAAGGAGTCCCTAACATTTCTTCCCCTTGTGGCACTAACAGCCCCAGTTTGAAATGATTCATTCTTCATTGTATTCACATACAATTCATCTGAGATTAACTTTGCTACAAGTAGGTGTCTGATAGAAACTGTCTTCTTCCTGACTGTTAAAGAAACAGTTAGATATTAATATTCATACTCAAGACTAAGCATAATTGCAACAGTTAATGACATCTGAAAAGCTTTGCTCTACAAAACTGGCTTGAAGATTCAGCTGAATACCCATTGAAAAAACATCTTAAAGAAAATTATTTCCTAGGTTTCACCCACTAGATGAAAATCACTGATGAAAACTGATCAGAAAATATACATGCAGAGTTTGGTTTCTAGAGAAGCTCCACATGATTTTCCCTCAGAAGTGCTGCAGACTAAGAAAAAAGCAATTGAGCTAAGGTCTAAGTTTGGAAGTACACAGCAGGAAAGTCCGCCTTGTACGTGTTGATGATCTCACTCTTGAAACAGAAGAGATGGAAATCAATGTAATCACTGTTCTTTTTGCTCAATCAATCATCACATTTTTTACCGAGTTGCCTGGACAGAACAGCTCAACTTTTAATAATAATTTAGGAGAGAAAAGTTAGAAGTTCTTGTCCTGGTGAGAAAAAGAGCACTGGTGGGTTTTACCAAGAATCTTCTCTTTTTTTCTCCTGAAATGGAATTTTTATGTACATTTTGAAATTCCAGTTATATAACAGATATCAAATTGAAGATGGACCCTTCCATCCTTTTCCTCTGACACAGGTAATTTCTAGCTACTACTTCTGTTTGGCTCTTTGTGTACCCATGCTTCAGTGGTTCACAGTCTACATGAAAAACTGCTTATTTAAAGTAAATGAATTATTATTTTTAATCCCCAAAGTATTCGATTTTTTCTTCCTGTAGACCAAATCAGGGCTACTGAATACTGTAGCCAAACAGTTGAAATAACTGTAGCCAAAGAGTTGAAATAACATGTATTGGGGGAAAAGAAGCTTCTCAATCATTTCTGCCAGTGCAGAGACCAGCCACAAACTAATTCAGAGATGCAAAGAGCAAAAACACATTATCGCCATTGCATTTGAACAGAGCACCCATTCCTTGTGCAAATGCAAGCCAGAGGACCTTCTAATAAATTGTTCTCCAGAGAAGTCATTATGGTAGGCCATCAGGGAAGGGCAAGATAATTGGCTATTTATTAGTTCAAGAATGGAGCAGCTACTCCCATTCCTTGACATTCAGTGTTTCACATGAAATACCAATCAACACATTTCACACTTGTTGAATATGACACCAAGTTGTCCACAGTATATAATTTGTTCTGTGTTTACTTTCCAGATTTTCCACTGCCAGGGTGCATAGGAGTCTCTTGATGTCTTAAGTTTTAGCTTTCATATTTTTCAAATTCTGTACTGCATTAGTATATAACTCTGAACGTCATATAAAGCGTTAGTCAGTTCTCTTCACAGCTTAGTTAGACAAAATAATCCTTTTCCAGCCCAAGAAGCAAGGACACCGTTACAGCGTCAGGCCCCCAAAAGTATAAACAACAGGGAACTGAGGGGAGCAGACTGGGAGGATGGAACTTCATAACCTGAAGCTGTAATTCGAGAATTAACCCAAATATGTAAATAGACCAGAACTTAAAAAAGTGTGAAAACTAGTGACTAGTTGTCCATCTTGTGTCCATCTTAGGTCCATCTTGAGTAGAGTCACAGCTGGGCTCTTGTACTGTCCAAGGTGTATCCTTTGAAAGCCTTTCAATAAATACCTCCTTTATTCCTTTAAATCTGTCCAGCCTCTGCTCCAGGAAGCCTCTCAAGGCATCACTCTGACCACCTGGTATTTGATATGCTGCAATGATTTGCCTTCTTTCATATTTATAGGCAAAACCAAAGAATAAGGCTGAACAGAACAGACACCTTTTAAATTCAGGAGCTTTTCTTCCAAAAATACAAAAGACACATGCAATGCATTCATTAGATTCTTATAGGAACCTTGTACACAGCTGCCTTTGAATGCCATTGTGGAGAAGAGACATTGCTTTGAAGAAACTATTTTAAAGTCTTTAAGTACAGTAAGGTATTAATAGGTCCTCCATTTCCAAGCTCTATTAAAAAAAAAAAAATCAGCCTAATTTAAGAAGAGGAATAATATGATGAAGCCAAACTCAAAAGCTGCACCAACAGCCACAGCAACTCACAAACCCATAGCTAAATAAACATTCAGCTTGCTTTCTAAATCAGAATATGTTGCTGCAGCACTGAGGAAAGACCTAGAGTTCAGACTGTGACAACTGATCAACCATAGGTTTATTACTGCCACACTATCACACTCTTTCAGTTTCTCCTGCCTTTAGTCATGCAGTACATCTATGTATAACTTCTTCAAAATTATACTTCAATGTTCAAGACTGTTGGTAACTCAGTGAAAGAAAAGCAAACACTGAAGAGATGATGAACTCCAAATAAATATGCTGTTATTATATGATGACTTTCATTAACGCCACATTATGAAGCCCTGTATATTTGATTGCCTCTTGAAACAACAGCTCAAGAGTTTTCTTGAAAATTACTTCACTGCATACTTTTTTTTTTCCTAAGATGGCTATTTTACCACTGAAAATCTACCAGCATTTTTCAACAGACAACACAGAGCATAACACTGCTTGTAGGTTTGTTCTCTTGATGAGACACGAAACTCAGAATTATAGCTGAAGACAGACTAAATCAGAACAAAAACAAAAGTTAGTATTGATGCCAAGATCAGCAATCCAGATAAAAATCTTTGTAAGTTACTTACCATATTTATTGATGATACAGGACCAATGCTGTTGACATAAATGTCAACATCAATAACTGTTGGTTTTACTGTGGAGAAAAAAAAATATTATTTTGCAGACAACAAAAATGATCACTTTAAATGCTTTTTTCCCCCCCAATAACGTCTATTTTTCAGGTACAACTACTGAGAAATATGGATACTGTATTTTTAGGAAAACATGGTTCTATTCCTCCTACCCAACAAAAAAAATTACCATCAGTTAAAACCTGTACCACTTCATCATCACAATTCCAATCTGTCTCAGCAACAATTTGTTAAAGAAACTTTTAATGCTAGGCACAGTAGCTCAAAGTCCTAGGCACAGTAGCTCAAAGTCGAGCTCATATCTAAGATGTCTGACATCAAAGTAGAAATAATACAGCATATTACTTTTTCCCTTTGCTTCAACATTCAGGTCCTTTAGCCTGTTCGTTCCACATCAAAACAATCTTTCCAGACTTCTGCATCTCATCAGCCCTGAAATCATCCTAACTTCGAGTAAAATCTCTATGAAATCTGATTAGCTAAACCTAAGCAACTCTTCTTTCAACTTAGACTCATTCTCTTCAGTCCACACTGCCTTTGCACTCTTTCAAAGACTTTTGAATTTGATTTGGTTTAGTCAATGCATATTTCTCACATGATCTTCCATGTTTTCTGACTTTCAGAACTTAGTAAACCAAGACAAGCTCTGTAACCATTTCTTTTGCTGAGGCCACTAGGATTTTTCTTTCAGCATCTTGGGTGCCAGTGTAGCTGCTGGATATTATTGAGCTCTTATAGGTGACATAACCTAACTCTAAAACAATGCCACTCTTTTGAAAGACACATTAATTTTTTTTTTACTTATACTGCCATTCTTCCAAACCCACAGGTTATACATTAAGCTCTAAATTGAGATCTAAATTAGCAGCTTACTTTCTCCAGAGTTAGCTGGCTCAACACTAAGTATATAGAATAAATGCTGTTTTAATCTGGATAGTGAGAACTGATGGTAACTTTCTCCTAGAGTAAGCCAACAGCTTTTGTTGGACATCTTTCTTTCCCATAGAAGCACCTTCTCTTCTACATGGTTTTCAAAAATCTCCAGAGAATGTTCAAACCACTGGCTTGGGAACTATGTTGGATTTGGACTTTTTTTCACTAACCCCCGAGACTCCTAGAATGAGTAAATGCAGGCATATCACCCATTCAAAAAGCAGAAAGCTTTCTTCTGGGAAGCTACTGAGCAGAGAAGTGCAAAACATTTTAATACCAAGGTTCTGTTGGTAGATTATCTCTGGTAACTATCAGGCAATTGGTGTAAAGCCATCTGGCACGAAGTTGAAGATAGACAGGAATCTTTACATGAAAAGATGAATATTTTTTGCCTGCATCCTCCAAATTTCAAAGAGGTGTCAAGTAGTTTTAAAGTACTTAAAAATTTAGATGGTTATGAAAAAAGAATCTGCATGCTGGCTTGTCCTGTAAGATTTTGGTATGTACATATCATTAGGAAGGCTATATCCCCTGCTGGAAAAAACAAACATTAAACTGGGTACAAACAGTGGTTAAAGATTCTCTCTAATGCATTAACTAACACATACTTATTGACTGTGTATGGTCAGAACATCCAGGATCTTTTAAGGTCATGGTTTCAAACTGTCTGAAATTCTAGCTGATAAACTCAGATCTCCCCTTCAGCAAAAGAAAATGTGAATTCAGCTGAACAAGCTCAGCTGATTAAAGCAACTCTAATTGTACCCAGCTAATAACTAAATAGGAGTCTAGCAGCTTCTGGTAATGAGTTGCCTCAAAATGCAATAATAAATGTCATTACACAGGCATTGGTAATAGTGAGGAACTACAGCTAGCTCTTTCACCAGAAGAGCATTCATGGAATAAAGAGCTCTCAGCTTTACAGGGTTTATGCATGTGTCTAGATAGAAGTTCAAGGCTAAGGAGTTCTAGTGACCACTAATGGCACTAGACTTAAGGATGAAATTGGCATGAAACTGAATCTTGGCAGGACCCAGAACAAAATTCAGGACCAGAACACAGTGCTTGAAATCTGTTTCTGTTTAATCACTGCAGTTACGCATATAAATAGAATATGAGGTGATAATTTCTCCTGAATGTGCTGAACCAAATTCTCTTATAGTAAAAAAAAAAAAAAAAAAAAAAAAAAAAAAAAAAAAAAAAAAAAAAAAAAAAAAAAGGTCACTGCTTGTTAATGTAGTTAATGCTAAAGAGAATTTGATCTTATTTACAGTAAAGATCTAACCTTGAAACAGGAAACTAAACAACAGTCACTTCTTCTATCAGACATTTCCAGTGAAATTCAAATTAATAACAAGTAATAAAAAATACAGGTAAGCTATTACGCATGTTCAAATTTAAAAAAAAATATAAAGAATTGAAAGTTTCTTTGAATTATTTTGTTCTATTTTCCTAGACAAAGGTAAAAAATACAATTGTAATTTGGTTGTATGATAAATGTGTGCTCAGATTTTAAAAGAAGAGACAGAAGAGCATAGCTCTTGTTGCATGTGGTCTTTCATGGTTATAAAAACATACAAAGGATTATCAGGTATAAATCTTAGATTCATTATCATAAGGTTTTTAATTCAAAGGACTGATCAAAATGAAGCAAGGTTTTAAGATTATTTCCTGCAAAATGCATTATGAAAAACGAAACAACTGAGCCCTAAAATTATCATGTCTTACTAGAAAGAACTCACCCTAAAATGCTCTTAAATTGAGTTTTACAGAAAGACAAAATAGCTACACTGTCACAAAGGTTGTGCCAGATGATCCACTATGTTCCCTCCCAATCATTCTGTGATTCTGCAATTTCAATGCCTACTCATTTTTCAGTATACTGCATGCTTTTGTAAACACTTAGTTCATTAAGGAATTCAAGCCACACACAGAGTTCCTGAGCTGCAGATGGAGCTTTTTCCCTCGCACTAGAAGAGTCCTCACAATATTGTTGAGAGAACAATGAAAGTGTTAATACCTCACTAAAAGCTGACAATAAGATTAAATATGGATACTCAGCTTCAGTACTGTTTTCATACTGGCATAAACTCAAGAGAGTTCTATAGAGCTGTCAGAAACTTAGAAAAACTACAGGCAGAACCATGTGTATACAACATGCAAGATTGCAATTAAAGGTTGTCAACAAATGTACCAGCCTTCTCAAAGTTCTTTGAGACATTATTTAATATATGGCAGTAACTTTCCTTAAAGGACAATGCAAGCACATCTGAGCAATTGCAGTGTTACACTGCTACTCAGTGCTACCTAAGGTAACCTAGCTGCTTACCACAGTCATTTAATCTTCAAACATGCTGGTTTTAATTGAGGAGGGGATTTATAAAGCAAACAAATTGTTTTTAAACAAAACTAAGGTCATCTGATCCAAATGCTCTGTCTTTGAGACAGACTCCAGTCAGCTTTGTAACTATCTCTTTGCAAAGATGCTACCAACAAGTAGTGCCCACAAACTTCAAAAAAACCTGACAGCTCAAAACACACCTAGGACAACTACGGGATTCATCTAGTCCTGCATTGTGGATTTACACTGGTGAAAAAAACCAATACCTGAGCTTGAATCTCATTAAAATCCATGAAGACATCACTGTTGGACATATGTGAGTTGATCATGTGTATAAAAAACTCAACAGACAAATCAGGAGAATTTTAAAAAAACTCTTGAGTAAATCAATGGAGGGAATGTTACACAGTTTCCATGTCATGTAGGGGGAAAAATCTGCAAAATCTTCCTGTCATTTCATTATGCTTATTTACTATGAATTATCCTGTCCTTTAAAATTATCTCTTAATTTTTGATAGATCTCCACTATTCAGAACTGATGCTTATTTCATGAATGAAACCACTTTTCTTCCCTCAGAAAGCTTCCTCCACATTTGAAGTCTGTCCAAATAGCACTAATGTTCCTGCATAAATCATAAATGTTTAGAAATATATTTAAAATTTTAATATTGAGAAACATTTTTTTACAAGCTCAATTAAACAAAGTATGTCTTACTGAGTTCTCATAAATTTTAAAATAAATTATTTTTTGTTGAGAATTAATCTTTCTTACATTGTTCAACCAGCTCCCAGGTTTATTCTGGCCTTACCCAACACAGCAGTGGTAAAAAATGTTACAGATCAATACATACACATTTATAGAAGCAAAACAACTAGAACTAGATTTTTAAAAGGCACACAACTATGTAAAAATCACAATATGATTTCTGTTCAAGAACCACAGGGCTGCTTGAATTCTGCCCAAATTTCACAAGACTTCTGAACGCAAATGACTAACAAGATTGGCTCTGCAGTAATGAGATTTTTTTTTAATATTGCTCTATAATGATATTTTACATTCTCTCATTACGACATAAATTGCTATTTTAAATTGGGACAAAGCTGTAATAAATCATTACACAGTTATTGGTAACTGTAAGAGTAGTGATTATAGTGTTAATTTTTACTTTGCATTAGTGATGATGACTATTCCAATTTTCCTACGTGACTTTATGGGCAACATCTATTTACCTAGCTATTCCTATAAAACAAACTGCTATGCTAACAAGTCACTTCTCAAGATTAAATACAGTCAGCTAACATGTCTCCATTTTACAGCAAATTACCACATTTGAAGAAAAACCTGGTAACAGGAAGTGTTAAGCCACCATCTCTGCAGGCACTTAAAACATGGGTGGATGTGGCACTTAAGGACATGATTTAGTGCTGGATTTGGCAGTGTTAGCTTAAGGTTTGGATGAAGATTCTCTTCTACAATGCTAAGAATCTATCAGTGAGGAATATTATAAACCCTCAATCTTCCTGCATGAAAGAGAATGGGCTAAAAAACAGATAGATGTCAAAGTCCTCCACTTGCTACAGACACAGAAACTCTGTGACATCCATATGTTTTAGGTTCAAACTATCAAAATAGAACTGCAAATGAAAATCCAAAGAAGAAAGAAAGTTTTGATTAAAGCAATACCAGGATGAGAACACAGTCCTCTGAAAACAGGTTTGGGTTTTTTTTACACGGTAGGTTTGGTTGTCATTTTGTCCAGGAGTGTGAATGACAGTGTGCACATAAACAGACTCCCTCAATTAACTACAAATCACTTTTATTCTCCATTTCCCACCATAACTATCAATCAACCTTCACCACTTTCATCCTTCATTTACCATTCCCTAATGCACAAGCTGTAATTTTTCAAGTATTATGTTGTGGAATGAAAACTGTATATCATAATGGTTAGGCTTGTTTTTCAATCAAACCCTACAGCTTTAATTTTTGTTTTACTTATATTCATCAGAGGGGAGAGCTCCTGTGTGATACCATAACACTAAACAATAACAGAATTTGTTCCTGCAAAGTCTAGCAAGCTAGCATCCAGGGCCTGGATGAACAATAAAAGCCATAAGAAAACTATACAGGTGTAAAAATGAGCAACAATATTTAAAATTATATGTGCAGAACATAATGAGTCCCTGTTTAAAGATGGCAGAACAATTAGTCTGTGCCATGACCTCAAAATGGCAACTAACACTGAACATCTTTGCTAAGACACCTCTTTAATGCCAACATAGTCTGGGTCAGAGAAGAAAGGAGAAAGAAGAAAAGGATTTTCTTATGTAATTAGTAGCTTAGACTTTGCCTCACTCTTACCTAACTTCCAACTCACAGCATCCAGAAAGTTTGTATGCTATACTCCCATGATCCTCTCAGATTAAAAAATATGATAGTGAAGCTATAGAAGAGAAGAGAGAATAAGAAATAGCAGCTTCTACATTGAGTTTTGTGTGTGACAGTTAAGACTAAGAGTTAGGCAAACATTAGCTGTCAACCAAACTTTCCTACCTACAGTGCTATTCAAGAAAAAATATTCCATCTGTGTATGCATCAAGCCATTTCAACAAATAGTCACTGTCAGGAAATAAAACAGTAAATAAAAGTTATCTGTGTAAATTAATTATTTACATGCACAAAGAGAAGGTTGTATTTTAAGGGAGAATGCAATTTAGTAATTGGGTAAAAGGCCTCTTTCTCCAACACACAAGCAGTACTTTTTTCTAACCCAACAGACTACATACAAGACATAAGAATTGCAAAGAAACAAGTGGCTTCTTAGCAGTGGGAGAAAGGAGCATTTTATGTAGGCAAAGAACTGCATTACCTGGGGTAAATTATTGGCAATAAATCATGGGGTAGATTCAGAAAAACAGTGTTTGAATACTAAAATACTTCTATATATCGAAGAACAGTAAGCTTCAAATTAAAGTGTTGCTTTCCAGCATTTGATTTAAATCAGGTGATCAGGAAAAAAAATAAAGGAGGGGGGGAAGGAAAATAATCAAAACTCTTAAATAATTGGAAAAATGAAGCTGGGTTGCTTTGGAGAGTTTTAAGTGGAAACACTGAGTTGCAGGGCTTCACGCTCAATGCGTTGGACTAAAATTTCTCTACTTATACTTTCAGTATTGCACATTAAAATTTTACCTGAGAAAAGGATGAATAAAAAGTAGGATGTTTCCCCTGAGGGTTGAAAAGCTGTGAACCAAAGCAGGTCAGAAAGCTAAGGCAGAAATTCCCCTGTAGTCAGTCCATGGTTAAGCAATTAGAAAAGCAGAATTGAGGCATGAAGAAGGCTCACTGTCAAGATCCTGTCCTAATCAGTGTTGCTCCCATGAAGGATTTTGAAAGAAATTTGTGTTTAATGCACTGGACCAGGATCAAACCAAGACTATGGGCAAACAACCTATTTGTTTATGTAATCTTTCAAAACTCAAACATGCATCACAAAAATCTGAAACAGGTATTTTGGAGTGTTCATAGAGTAGTTTACCCCTAATCTGCTAACCTTGCTATTAATAATCTAGAAATATTCGTGGCCAACAGTGCAAAAGAAAGCATCAGTTCCTGAAAATGGTAGAGAATTAAAACTCCTGCTGAATCAGAAGAAATCTCTTCTATCATCCCACCTAGAACAAAGATTGTTCTCATTTTCATTAAACAGAAATCCTTTCCTCAGGAATATCCCTTTTCTTGAGGATTTCTAGTTGGATGGCTAAATCAGAACAAAAGTCTCTGAAAGGAAGACAATCCACTCCTACCCCACCAAAAAAAGAAGAAAAAGGGAAGTTATCAGTAAGAACAATGAAAGCATTTCTGATTTTTTTTAGTTATGATTTTTTCATGGAGCTCTCACTATATTCAGCCCTGCTTCTTCCTAGGTCTTAGCCACAGAACTCTGTGTCCTCAATAACAGGTTTTCAAGTTTATTCTTCTGTATAAATCTAAATTAGACTAATCTCCACAGTTTTCTGCAATGCCCAGTACTACAGAAGTTGGATCCAGAACTGTGAGTGCTGCCATAATACAAACAGAATTTACCCCACATCTCTCCTTCCCACGTGCTCTACCTTTACACACAAGTTGGCTTTGCAGGTACAACTGTCTGTGATCAATCCTGAAGCAGTGCATGTCTCTCTTACTACTTCATATTTTAAGATGCCTGACACAGTCTTGTAGGCCAGCACAAAAAAAAAGACTTAGAGCAGAAAGTAGTGATTTGACCTGGCATGACACTTCACAGCTTTCTCTGCACTATGATCTGGAAAATATTTTCATCTGTCAGGCAATATGCAACCCTCTGTCACCACATATGGGGAAACCTAGCTGGAGCTAATTTAAAGAGCATCAGGTGTGGCAATCAACAACTAGCAAAAATAACTTGACAGCCTCTGCGGTAATAGCCTGTGGTGCACTTCAGGGTTCATTTCTGTGCGACATGGCAGGAAAGCAGGTCAGGCAGGAGAAAGGTTGTGATACTGCTTCAGAACTCAGGATTTTCAACAGGATTGTGCCTGGAAAAAGACATATCCTTTAAAAAGCAAGAGTTGTTTCCTCTCAACCAACAGATTTGCTTCTTGAACACACTGAGAAACTGGGTAAATTAGTTACAGAGAAAACTTTTAACTGCTTTAAAAGAGAACTGCTGCTAATGCTCCCAAGCAGCACAGTAAAGCACATCAGACAGAGCTTAGTCTTCTGTGCTTGCTGATTCAAATGAGCCCATCTATTTGTACAGCTATGCTTGTACAAACCTACCCAAGGTAGTGAGAGCTGCACGGCAATGTCTGAGACTGCTCTCATCTGCAGAAATACAGCTAATGGTTACAAAGATACTGGAGAAGTAAAGAAAACCAGCATGACTCCCAAGTCAACTAAAACTGGTGGAATCAGAATATTACATATTCCTAAGTGAATTTACATGGGTGTATAAATACATAATAAATATAGATGACTACCAGAGGCTGCAGGGATCAAATAATTTCAGAGGATCCAAGAGGAAAACATAAGTTACTGCAAAGTAACGGAACGAAGGAAGGAAGGAAGGAAGGAAGGAAGGAAGGAAGGAAGGAAGGAAGGAAGGAAGGAAGGAAGGAAGGAAGGAAGGAAGGAAGGAAGGAAGGAAGGAAGGAAGGAAGGAAAGACAGACATTAGTGTTTGTTGAAAATACTTCAGAACACAGACTGGTGAAGCCTCCTTCAACATAGGCAATTTAGAGGCTTCCTTAATATAATGATACATCAGAGAAACAGAGGATGCAAACACAACAGAAATTGCCTTACTACTCTGCCATTCTAAGCCTAATCTAGCATGAGACCTTTTCCCTCCCACTACTAATGGCATATTGCAGAAAGCTCTCACATACTAGCTTTCTGATGGGTAAGGTAACTTTCACAATAAAGAAAAAAGATAGCATACAAGTTTCCACACATAAACTCACTCAGGGAATGTGACTGGTAAACCTACTTCATTTCATTGTTACAAATTTTTCTAACACAACTTAGGTTCCTTATAAAGTTAAGCTTGAAACAATGTAGAGTTCTGAAGGTAGCTTTTATTTTCCAGAACTTTGTCATGGTCTAAAGCGTCCATTAAGGAAGGAGAGAAGAAGATTTCATTAAAATAAATTCACTTTGAAGGAAATATGTTTTGCCATCTGTCATTTAATTACCTATGTTTTGCTTCATTGCTGAGTTTTCTTTAGTTTGTTTTTGTTTGGGTTTTTGCATGGTGGGTTTTTAATAGTAACTTAGATTTTAAATCTGTCAATCAAAGAAAAAAAGGGCAATTACAAAATATGGTTTATCACTCAAATGAAACTGAGGCTTTTTTAGCTGTAATTATCATCATCATGTTCTGTATCCTGTTGGTTTGCCTAATATTTCTGTTTTCATTTTATTAATAAAGAGGAAGTAAAATTCCAGCGCCAGAACCTGGTCCTACTAAATTTCAGGATTTAAATCAATGTGACATGGGAGGAAAAAAGCAAGGACAGCAAGTCTTACTGCACATAGAAAATGAGGCATGTACATTGAACAGGTCTTCACTTCAAAGCACTTTGAAACAAAACACAGAATACCTGCCTATGGAAGAGATTTTGAGATCTTCATAGTTCTGAATTGGTTTCGTTTTTTTCTAGAATTGGTGTCTTTCATACCACATAAGAGACTTCAGTATCTGAGATCTATAATTTTAATGGCTAAAAAAAATACGTGAAAGGATGCTTTACATCATAAAACACTTTTTATTTTGATCTAATTGGTACACTGTTATTAGCTGTTCAGTATGAAGTGCTTTCTTTTCTTTAGTTCTTTTTTTTTTTTTTTTCCAATTCAAAAAGGATGTATTTTTTGTGGTATAATGGAAACTTTCCAGATGCCACCAATAAAAAAAAAAACCTCAAAAGCCATGATATTCATGGAGACAAGAACTCTGCCAAGTGCATGGCCACAGGGGATGAAGTCAGGCATTCCCCTGCTGGTAGAACACAGCTTTGTTTCCAAAGATGAAAGGCCCCTTTTAGTGAGGCAGGTCCTGTTAAGGTATCATTTTGCTTTGCCTTCACAGGTTAAGTGCTTTGACTAATATTTAGGTTGTTCAATCCACTTTTTAAAAATCTTGGCTTGGAACCTTGCAGTTGATGCCTGAAGTGCCAAGTGTAGATTGTGCCCATGATCTGAGGAGCAGTCATTTACATGGAAGCTGAGGCCAAGGATAGGCCAGGATAAGGAAAAAAAAAAGAAGTCCTAGCCTTAAATACATGCCGTGACCTAGACACTCTTTACAGTGGTTTAGATGTGCTTGGGTGACAGAGGAGGACAGAGGGTTGCTAGCTGTTCACAGTTCACTCACTGATGGCCGTACTGCTGGCCTGGAGGAGATGTGATTGCTGACAGCATCAATGCCCATTTGTAGGGCAAAAGGGCACTCAGAATATGCCTGCACCAGGTAGGACTCATACACCTCAGCTAGCCAAAATATCATTTGACTTGAGAAGGATGAAAAACCACAGTGCATGCTGTGCCAGCATGCACTTCAATACATTTTATTTACCACTGTCTTCTCCTTCTCTCCATGGTTTCTGGTTGCAGAAGTGTCTTCCCAAGTGACCTGAAACTGGCAATCCTAACCTTAGAAAGTGCAAAGTATTTCCTTGGCTTTTCTGACTGCATTCAGAAAGAAGATAAATTCCCCAGGACCACAGCTAAAGCTACACACTGTTAGAAATAGTGGATTTGCAATAAAGGATTGAAAAACTGAGTGAAAATCAGTGAGACATGAAATGGTGAGTGTCCCTGTCCTGCAGGTCAGACAACTTCCTTACCAGCAGTACCATGGAAAGGCCCTATTTACTAGGTGACTGTATATTAATCTGGGATTTAACCCTTAATACTGGCTGAACTTCTGCTTGATTCTGAGAATTACTTCTTTCTTCTTCTACTGGTTCACTTCATGCTTCCGCTAATTTCCAAAACATGCATTGTCTTATTTGTGCCTTATGTTACCTGGTACACTACCTTTTTTCCCTTATGCTCTAGCTGGTATGTATTATGCTTTAAAGTATTTGTATTAATACTGAGACTTTCAGGGCAGCCAAGACAATTCTGCTGCCAGGACATGTCAACCACCTTGTTTGGAGGATAACCAGCTCCCAGATGGAATGAAGATGTGTTTGTGTGTGAGGCACCAGCCAGCAATTCAGGGAAGTTATCTGTAATGCCTGATTCTCTAGCATTCCCCTTGTGTTCTCCTTGCCAAATGCGACAGCTCTGCATCTTCAAAAGGGCAATGTTATTTATCTGCATCAAACGCAGAAGAAGTGCAAAGAGGGACCAGGGGAGGAAGCAGCGATGAACTAACTTCTGTAGCATTTGAACAACACTCAGCTCAGGTTCTGAAATAGCCAGATTGCTATCAAAGACAAAAAATGGCCTAGGATCAAGATGCATGATAGAAATAGCTGTAGTTGGGAACTGTAAAATCTGTTTGATATATGAGGAGCTGTGTAATTTGAGTCCTTTCTCTAAAGCAGGATTCATAGAATATGGAGAGACAAAAGGAATTATTTTGGCAACAATGACTTCCCAGTGCTGTAAGATATGTCTGACCTCTACTGATTTTATGGCAACTGACATGGGGACTTCGAGTGATTACTTTGCCCCACATAAGCATAACATAGCTCATTCTGCCTTAAGTCAGGGATCTGAGGACACAGTGTACAAAATATATCAAAAAATTTGTCTGAGACTGTCTTCCAGATGTTGATATGGGTGGGAAAGTGCATTAAAGCACCTCTCCATCAGATATTAAAGATAGCTAAATCCAGTATGACAAGCTAAGTAGAGAGAGATAAATGTCACTTTGTGACAAAAACAGACACACCTATCAAATATGATCTTTGTAAATACTATGGAAAATCAAAATAATAGCTATAAAAAAGAATCAAACAGACCCTTTCTTTTGCACCGCAGGATAGTATTTTTTTTCTGCAGCTGTTGCATTATTGTGTAGCTATGAAACACTAATAATTGTAATGATGAATACATACAAGTGCTCTTACTTCCCTCTAAACTGATCCAAAGGGATCACCTAGAAAGTGTACCAACACATGTGCCATTACCAAACAATAATTTCACCTATAATCAGTGGTAGGAAACCTCCCTCTAATCCCTGCAAATATTTAGGAAAAGCGAATTATATAAGGAGACTCTTTTGAGTATTTCCCATTCTCAGTTCATTCTGAAGCACATGCAAGGTACAGTAAATATGACAAATTCTCTCTGATTTCTGTCATACAAATTTGCTGTGAACAAACTGAGCAGCAGTCGTGCTACAGCCATTATCCTCTAGGGATACAAACCAGGGAAAAAAGGGGAAAACTACAATACGTGGAGCACAAAAAAACCCCAAAAACCAAAAACCTCATAACTGGTCTGAAACTTCACTATACAAATTAAAACAATAAAAGAGCCCATGATGGTTATATGCAGGTACCTATGGGCTCTTATTTAAATTTTATACTTACATGTAGTAGTGCTGACCACAAGACACAAGATCGTAAGATTTTTTTTTTGGAAATGTCTGCTGGTTTGTGGAAGATCATCTCTGGAGTTGCCCTATACACAGGCAATCCCAGTGCTGCCTTCTCAGCATTAAGGAACACAACTTTCAGGATCATATTTTGAAGAGAATAGGTGCTCATTCTTTTGCTGTGTCCTACTTTTTGTTTTTAATACACCGAGGTTTTGTTTGCTTCTCAGAGTGTGAGATTTTCAGCATGGACTGCATGACAAAAGAAGTGTGTTCCTTCCTCTGTCAAAAACCTGATGAATACTTAAGAACTAATACTTAAGAACCTTCCATATCCTTACACAAAGTCTGTACAAACCAACCAGATTTTAGGACCCTAAGGTACCGCCAGATTTCCTTATAAGAATTACGATTTTTAAAATACTGACTTGGAAATTAACTTCAGTCAAAAAAAACCCTTAATCTACACTTCCCCAGATACTTCCAGAATATAGTAACATGCCTTCTCTGCACATGGAGAAGTTTATCCTCACTTGTGCAGAAAGAAGTACTTACTTCCAATATCTGGCCGCAGCTTTTTGTCATACTCTCTCAACAGTTTGTTTAGTATGAGAGTCACATCTGTGTCTTGTGTTTTTGGAGCTAAAACCCATTTTTGGTTAATTGTTCCATCTTCATATTCATCCTCTTCAACCTTTATAGAACTGCAAAAACAAATGAAAAAAATAGATATTATTTTACATAACTAAAATTGGACACAATAGGATTCAGCAGAATGCAACAGGTGCAACAGGATTTTCCCATTAACAATTGCAGAGTATCTGTGCGTAGGTCATGACTGACAATTGTTTAGAAATTTTCTTCTGGAAGTGTCTTCAAAAAGTTATACTCTAGGAGATAATACAACTATCAGAGTAGTATTTTATATCCTGTACTTAATGAACATATTCTGACTAGTTTACAATATACTTTTACAAAGAGCGAACATCTGCAGTATTACTTTATTAATACATCAAGACAACTGATTCATCTCTTGCACAAAGGCTAATAAGAGTATTAAAAATTCAGATCTGTTAATGCTTCCTGATCATTTTATCCTATTAATAAATTATTATATTCTCAGTGCCTGAATTTCAGAGTTTAATGTATTACAAGGCTTAGAATTAAGAGCTCACTCCTTGAATTTGAGATGGATTATCACAAGCACACAAATGCATTGCATAAATTAATCTGAGTTTCCCTGCAGCTTTAATAACTTTTTTTAAAAACAGTACCACACCATGAGTTGCAACTTTATTCCTTTATAGGTGGATTATTTTTATTATAAGGGTATATATTAATGCAAATGTGGTGGAATTAGTTTGGCCAGAAATCACAGCTAGAGCTATTTTCACACAAGACTAATTTCATTTGTGCAGCTTTTTGTGCACAGACTTTAAAATGTTGATTTGAAGATGTATCTTTTGGTATCTTAGAAACCAAACCTGTTTGATGCCTCTCACTGGAGAAAATATATGACCCACTGAGATGAAGTTATTAGAATAAAAGCTAACCTCACTGTAGAACCTATGGAAGGAATCATGTCTTGTTTCAACCTGCAATTGCCCACGGGATATAATAACATTATACAAAATTTTTACATAAATATCAATAATTATGTGAGGTGCAAAGCAGTGGAGAACGAGAGGCACCAGTCTTGTTTATCCATGGGATGTGCTACACATATCACTGCAACTTTCTTTCTCTCCCTCTCCTTTTCGCCAAAAGGACACTATTGTCTTTTAAAATACCTCAGTTGTCCTGAAGTCTTGATAAACACTCTATGTAAACATAAGAAACCCTGATACAAATACAAAAATTTAATCACAGATCATCATCAACCCTCACAATGCTTGAAGCCCACTATTTAAGAATTTAATGGAACTATAAACTGAAACTGCTCTACAGCCAATACTCCCCTAAGGATTAACCACAAATCACTTAACACGACCTCACAATTTGCAATTGCTCTAGGTACAATTTCTATATAAAAATAATTTTTAAACCTAGACCCAGAGGATTTTCTGCAGAGAGCTCATATAACTGAGTTATAAAAATAGAGAAAACATAAGATGAAATTTTGAACAGACAACCACTACTTTTCTGTTATTGGGCTGTATTTTCTAAAGACTTGATTTTTTTTCTTTGTAGAATCCACCCAATGAGCATTAAAAAACGCAGGAGGATTTGGGGAGAATATTTTTTTTTTCCATCAGATTCATGACAAGCCCTGTGTTTTAATACTGCTGTTACAGAACTGTTCTCTGAGGAGGCATCATCTCCAAACATACATGGTTGATATTTCCAAGCTGAAACTCTGCAGTGGTGCTGAATTACTGATAGCAAAGAAGGACAAATCATACATCTTTTTCTGCTGCAGCCACCACAACTTTACCACATGCATTCAGACTGTACCTGGAAATGAGAATCGAGTTCAGGTAGTATCATGAATCCCATTTCAGGGAGATGCTGCTTTAAAACAAGTCACTAACAAGAGTCTAGCTAAGCTCTGGCAGACCTTTTAGATCCCCCCCCCCATGTAGCAGCTTCTTTCCTAGAAAGTACCTCCAAACCATTTAAATCCCTACTCATGTTCTAGATTAAGATTGGAAGTGGGAGAGGTTTCACAGTGGGTCAGACAAATGCACTAGACACATATTTTTCAAACTCTTTTGCTTTCTTCCCTAAGAAGTTATTTCCCTTCCATTGCTTGCCTTTCCCTTCCATTGCTTGCCTCCTTCAAGGCACTTGAGGTGGTATTTTTATTTTGTAACCCTACTAGTGACTGCCAATTCCTACCATATTCCTGTGATCTAAAGAAATAACTATAGGGTGATGGCAAACCAGTATCAAACTGGGAAGAAAGGCTACATGCCTTCCCCTAACTCTTCATCAGTTTTGATTCTATAAGGAGACAAAGAGGCGACTGTGCATTAACTGCAAGGAAGAAGTCTAGAAAACTCTGACACGTTGTCAGGAAAGGGTTTATTTCCTGCAATAGGTGTGTCCCACACTTGCTGTGGAGGCTGGCAAGAAGCATCCTTTAATTCCTGTGGGGATTTAGGAGATAGACACCACTCAGGTGTGGGGCAGGCTGCCAGGGAGGAGAGGGGAAGGCCTCTGAGCATGCCTGTAGCCTGGTTTGTCGGGGTTCCTACAGGGGAGAGCTGGGCTGACCCCTTTGCCTGGGTTATTCTGTGGGGATGTACAACAGCCCCGGGACATCCAAAAGGACCTAAATCCAAAAGGTCGGGGCGGACACTGCCGGCTGTGCCCCTCTGATCTATAGCACTGGATACCCCCGCCGGGGAGACCCTTCCTGGCCCTAAGGCGGGGACCAGGGGACCACGCATCCCGCGACTCACCTTCTCCCTCCTCACGCCGGCCCCGCCCGCGGATCCCCCGGCGGTGGCGTGGAGGGAAGCCGGGGCCGTGAGGGGAGCCCGGGCAGCCCCGGCCGCCGGCCCACCGGGTGCTGGCAGCCGCCCGAGGGGGAAACTTTCTGCCGGGCCGGCTCAGGATAGGGCCCTCTCGGGCACCTCCGGCTTCGCCCGGCGCCGGGAAGGTACGGCGGCGGTGCCACCGCCCCGGGAACACCGCGGAGCCAGGCAGGTCCCGGGATGGGAGCGGGGTAAGCCGTGCTCGGGAACAGAGCTCCGGCACGGCGCGGGGAGAAGGTGGGGAGAGCCCGCTGTTCTTCCTGGGTGCCGAATATTGTGCAAACTCCGGCAAATGGGACTTCAGCCCTCTAGCCCCAGTGCAGAGAGCAGAGGGGCCGGGGGGAGGCGAGGGGAGCGCAGACTTACCAAGCGTGGAACACTGAGAGGAGGAAGAAAAGCGGCAGGAGCTTAGCGGACATGGTCCGGACAGCGCTGGCCAGGTGAGAGGTGCGGCAGGATGAAGGAAACGTTGCAGAATGTTCACATGGAAGGGAGAATGAGGCAGTGAGGTAAAGGTATGAGCCTCTCCTCCTTTGTATTCTCAGCTTAATACCCTGAAGAAAACACTC
Organism: Sylvia atricapilla; assembly: GCF_009819655.1. Lineage (NCBI taxonomy): Eukaryota > Metazoa > Chordata > Aves > Passeriformes > Sylviidae > Sylvia > Sylvia atricapilla. Next base: position 83,145,312 of record NC_089141.1, read on the forward strand.
TCTTCCACAACGCTCCGAGAAAGCAGGGGGGAGGCGAGAGGGAAAAGGGAAAAAAAAGCAGCAGAAGAAGTGGAACGAGGGGGAAATCCCCAGCGGAGAGGCTGCCAAGGCCAGGTATAAATCAGGCTCCGCGGGCTGACAGGTGTTCAGCGGGCACGGAGCTGCGGCGTCCCCCTTGCCCGCAGCCAGTCGCCGGGCGCAGCGGCGCGGCCTCTCCCGCCGGCCGGGCTGGCGCTGCCCGTGCCCCCGGGCGGTGCACAGCGCGGAGCAGTCCGGGGCCCGCCGGGCCGCGGGTGCCGCGGGCCGGGCCGGGCCGGGCCGGGAGGGGGGCGGGCCGGGGCGGGGGGAAGGGGCGCACCTCGCCCCCCCCGCGGAGCGCCTGCCCGCAGCCGGCCCCGCAGCGCGGCACCGGAGCGCTGCCGGGGACCGCCCCGCATCGGAGAGCGCCTCGTCCCCGCTCCCTGCCCAACAGGTTCCCGCCTCGCCGGCAACTGGAGGAGCCGGGAAGTGAACCCTGCCCCCGCCCCAGCGGGCGCACACACACGCACACAAGAGAGGGGGAGCAGCAAACGCGGCAGCCGCAGTCCGCCGGCCGCGGGGACTTCTCCCCGACATCACCAGCCCGGTGCCTCAGACAGGGCGGCCGGTGGAAGGATCCCCCTGCTGTTTTCGGGATGCCCTCACGCCCAACCCCCAAAATCACTTGCCGAAAGCCCCCCCCACCGCCCGGGTGCTCTCTTCAGATGGAGGGAGAGGGGTCGGGTGCTGGTCTCGGGGTGATCGGAGCGACATCGGGCATCCCGATGTACACAGACATGCGTGTAATCGGTGCGGCTACTTACACGGACAGATAGACAAACGCAAGGCAGTATGTTTCTCTGTATGCCTCTGTATCTAGGTGGATGTATGCAGAAGTTTGTATGTACTGTACGAATGCACGGATACACATTTATGTGCACAAGGTATGCCAGAAAAATGTATATACGGGGAAAAGAAGAGGTCTACGCGATCCTGTAGACCAGGTTGCATGGTGCGTACATCTGTATACTGTAAACTTTGGAGTAAATTAGGTTTTTCTGCAATGACACTCGGAAATGAGACAACAGTCAAGTGTATTCAGGGCAAAAATAGTTTGGTTTTGGACAACTTTTGTCTTTGTACTCCACTAGGAACAAGCACAGATGTGATTTTTAGCGACTTCAATTCTCTTCAGGTGTGTGGAGCTTTGCACTGGGCATCAGGGTAGTTTGGAATACTCCCCTTTGTTTTCAGAATAGGAAGTGACAAAATTTCACTTACGTAATTGTAATTTGAAAACAACAACAACAACAACAACAACAAAAAAAACCTCTGCCAGAGGTACAGCGAGTCACCGCTTTCCTGGGATCAGAAATCTCGGGAGTGTAAATCTCTGTTTCCTTCTCCCTTTGATATAACTTCCATAACAAAACTGGGGGAGTCGTTTTTAATTGTTTAACTAAAAAAAATCTGCTGGAAAGTGCAATGTTGCTTTTAGAATAACTCCTACACGATGCCTAGAGGAGTTGGATTTAGGGAGTTCTGCTCCCGAAGTTAATTTTTGAAAGAACGACCCAGCTTAAGGAAAATCTATCGTGAGTCAGGCAATTAACTCTCAGTTATTCACTCTTTAGAGGTTTTCTTTCAACCTTTCGGGTTTTGTCGGGTTTTTTATTTCCAACCCAAACGCCTCTTTACTAGATTGTACAGCAGTTCTTTCGTGTTTACTTTGGCTAATTGCAGTTACTTGTGAATTGCTAATAATCATTTGTTACAAGGCTTGTGCTCTTTTCCGCCACCAGCAGAGAAATGCGGGTGGAAGCCAGGCCGCCTGCTGCCCCGAGAAAATGAGGAAGGGAACGGACGGCGAATGCTCGGGGGTTGCCCGGGTTTCACCAGCAGTATCTGTGCTGGCGGTCAAGCAGCACGCCGGTCCGCTGGCGCGAAGTCTGCGGGAACACCGGGGCTGTGCGGCGGACGGGGCCAACAGGGAGGGGAGCCGCCGCCTCCCAGGGACCGACAAAGTGCCGCCAGCGCCGCTGGGTCCCGGCGGCACGGGGCTCCGGCACCGCCGCACGACGGTCCGCAGGCACTTGAAGGTTTCCTGAAGGCTGCTGCTTATGCAACGTCATTTAGGGCTCCCAGGTCGCGGTTCCCACGTCCCGGCTCGCAGCGCCCGCGCGTTTGGAAAGCAAGGACGGGAAGCACCCGTCATGCAAGGAGGGGTTTCCCCTGCGCTGGCCATATAGAAAAGAAGTGTGTATTCACACTCAGTTTGAATCAATAAAAGCTTAGCCCGGCTCCGGCGCCTCCGCCGGGGAGCGCAGCAGTGCTGCAGCATCGGAGAAGGCTGCGGCGGCCGGGGCCGGGGGAGCTCGCTTTGCCCCAGCGGCAGGGGGCGGCTGGGGGTGCCTCTGCCACCTCCCGGGGCGGCGGCACGGGTGAGCTGGACAATGGGAGGCAGAAAGACCCGGGGGAGAGGACCCCGGCGGCGATTTACGAATGGCGACGGCAGGTCCAGCTCCGCATCCCCGCTCTCGGCGGCCCTGCTCCGCGGGGACCCCGGGCGGGAGGGGAAGGAGCCGGGGGCGCCCTCCCCGCCGCGGCGGCTCCGTCGAGTGCCGCTCCGCCTCTTCCCCGCCCGCCAGCCCCATCCCGCCCTCACCGCATCCTGCCGCGGTGACGGGATCCTCTGGCGGCGGCGGCGGGAAGCGCCAGGGATCGGGCCGGGTCCCCACCCCGCGCCTCCAGCCAGCGGCAGAGCGCTCGGTTATCCCAGCGCCGTGACCGTGTGCCGTGACTGGAGGTTTATGTGGCCATCAAGTCACTCAGACCTCGAGAAAGACCCTCACAGTGTCTCCTCTTTCTTTGCAGAGTGTCAGAAATCCCCAAGGCTCGATCGGAGCAATATGGTCCATTGATTTCTGATTCCTTCTCCTCAGGACGTAAGAGAAAAGAAAAGGTGATGTTCAAGGTTTTCTTGCTGCTGTCCTCGGTGAGCTAGATGTTAGTGCCAAAAGGATAGTTTAGCACCTTCATTACTCTTCATTACACCTTACGCCTCGGTTAATTCTGCTCCTCCTCTTTTACTTTTAAGCACACTCTCTGGCTTTGCTGAGCCTTTCAAATTGTATATTCAGGTATGGGTCAGGATTATCCAGCACACGTTTTAACAAAAGAACATTTTATCATGCCACATAATGATAGTAAAATGTTTAAATTCTCAGCAATATTCTCCATCACAACAAAATGCATCCACATTTTAACTTGCCTTTCATTACATTTTCACAGAAGGTGACTATCTTTTCAGCCTGAGGGATACCTGTGTGGTATGTCTCGTGCAGTGGGGAAGTACGAGTCTCTGAAAGTAGCTGGGCAGGGAGCTAGTTAGCATAAATGAGGGTGGAAATGCTGAGGAAGGAATGGGACCCGATCAAATTCCTCACTTGCTGGAACTGGGAGCCCCATTCAAGCACTGAACAGTTTGGGCGCCTGAACTTTTCTGAGATTCAGTGTTGAAGGAAAGCCTTACTGGTGGTTTTCCTGGCACTCCAGTGAAATATACCATGAGAAGCACAGAAGGGAACTGGGGCTGCTCTGAGATAAAGAAGTAAGGACCTGAATCTCATCTCCCACAGTTCCTGTAGACCAGCTGAAGGCTTATTAGAGATTTCTAAGAGGCTTGAGCCAGTTTATTCTGACTGAAGGTCTCTGTTGCTCCTGCTGGAGCCTTTACGTAGGAAGTTGAACCTTAGAGGTCCTGACACCTTCTGTGTGCACTCAGTTCTGTCCTTCAGCACAGGGTTATCTCTGGCTCATGGGCAGGATAGGGAGAATCTCTTCGGATGACCCACTCAATGCTGCAGCTTTTCAGCAGGTTTGTGTAGGCTTCTGGCATAAGTATGGGCAGGCAGGGCTGCTCCTCCGGGGCCAGACCACCCCTGCACAGCTGTCCTGAGAACATCAAAACACACCAGCTCCCAGTGAATGAAGAACTGAGCCCAGATCCACTGAGGCCAAAACTACCTCGGGTGGCTTGTTCCAACATTTATTATCATATATGTGTTAAGTTATAGCAGAGAGTTGCCCTCTCTGTGGTAGTTTTCCTACCTACAAGTCCAGCCTATTGTTGGTCCAGACCATTGCAATTTATCAGGATTTCTCAAAAACTCCAAATTCATCTAACTGAAATTAGTTGGTATCTTCAATCAATATTCTTCCTTTTTACTTTGCTTTTAGCCAGGGACTAATTTAAGCACCAACTTTTAAGACATTATGACTGTGAGAAGAGATAATTGCTTTTGAGGATGGCACTGAGAAGGCAATAATGCATTACAGAATGGGACACTTACACTTGAGTCTAAATTAGGGGTAATCTTTGGAAGATCCTTCAGAAGTCCTTTGGGCTTCATAAAATCTAACTTCCAATCTTTCTATCTTCTCAAAATTGAACAGATGTCTAGAACAACATAGTGGAAGATGCAAAATTGGTAAAGTGAGGATGTCATCTGAGAGTGACCATGCAATGACTATACTTGTAATAACATAAAAACATAAAAGGTCAGAAAGGATTCAAGCAATGTTATCATTTCAGTGTCAATTCCAATCTGAGAAGCAAGGGTATTAGGGGAAATATATACTTGTTACAAAGAACTTTATCTCTAGATTTAAAAATCTGCAAATTCTACATTTATCTTCTCTGCATAAAATGAAGAGCAAAGCAGTTTCATTAGTTTTTCTCCAAAGTTTGAGTTAGATGTTGAGCAAGAATTTTTGAAAGATGAGATTATTTCATAAAATCATTACTTCCTCAGTTGTGTATAAATATGTTCAGTTATTCCACAGAGAGCACATTTCATTTAGAAAAAAAGCAGAACACAACTCAAGATAACAAAAGAGAGTTCCACTTTAGAAAATACATTGTTGCTTAAATTCATCCTTGAAGTAAGATGGCACAGCTCAAATATCAGGAATTAAAAATCTGTTCCATTGTATTTGAATTGTTCTTTCATTCTTAATGGGTGCAAGGAAGGAAATCTGGCAGCAGCCTGCACACACTTCTCCTACAGTGCTGAATTTTTGTAATTCACTTCTCACCTTATTTTTTTCATGAAAGCATGTATGAAAAAAAAAAAAAAATCAATGAGAAGCAATTCCTATTTATTACTGTCTTTGGCCATGACTGAGCTATGAAGTACCTGTGTCCTGCAGGGTCCTACTTCACCCATTCTGGGGACAGTGACATAGCTCACTCCATTCCTGAAAGCCCAAGCTACTTCCAGGGGATCACAGAGGAGGTTGACACACATCCAGATACCACCCCAGCCTGGACAACGCCAAGGCATTTTGGTTGAGCCAGGACCTGGGAAGTGCTCCCATCTCCCACAGTTTGGATACCATCTCAGTGAGTAGTGATCTCCCACACAAACAGTTCCACTGACTGTGGAGAGATTTAAATTGTGAGGTAGTCTATAATGAAAGGCAATAACATTTAAGTATTCCAGCCCAGAGTGCTATTGCTACCCAGCCTAGATGCTTTTTGAAGCATCTTCCAAATTATGGAACACTAGTGTTCATGAATGAGCACATGTTGCAGATAAACCCATATTGATTGAAGATGACTTTCCATGTAAATAAAACAGATCAGAATTAGAGATCCTTTCACTGAGTCCTGCAGTGGAGACCAGGAAATAATGCTGTAATACAGAATAAGAGTCAGACTTGGGTGTAACAAAATAAAGTATAGAAACTCTTAGGGGCAGACTCCAGAACTGACCTGGGGAAGATGCTAGTCAAGGATGGCTCTGAGTTTCTCATTCACGAAACTCAGTTGTAATTCTTCGAGTTTCTCATCTGAAGAAATAGCAAAGGGACTTATATAATTTTTTGCCTTTCAATAAGCACTGCAATAGGGCCAAAGGGATCCCCCAAGGGGATGATGAACAGGGAGACATATGGCTGCTCAAAAACACACAGGCAGGCTACATGAAAACAGAGATTCACATCCTCACCTCAGCTCAGGCTAGCACTGAATAGATGGGTGTGCCCCCTCCCTTCCTCCTGTTTATCAGCATCCAGTCACTTAGTCCCATGGTTTCTCTATTGCCCTCAGGAATTTATGTGTTTCTCATTTCACAGCATCAAACAAAAAGCTTGTAATTTTTTTCTTGGCAATTTTTAGGAATGAAAGGGTTGAAGAGAAGACACAAAAGAAGACAGACAACTCCCCAGTCCTAGACCAGACCCTCACCTCAAAGTGAAGCATGAACTCTCCACTCTGTCCCCAAATGATCATGGGATTGTTGCTCCACAGCAAGGTAGTACCTAATTCTGTAACAGCTTGATTTACTGTTGTTCACTCAAGACATGTCTGTTTCTGGGCAACAGGGAGGATATGTCATGTGTACACACATGATCAAGTGTGTGCATGTGTGCTTTCCAGTTAATTCTTCAGCTTCTGTGGTGTGCTCTTTGGTCTTTCTAAAAGGATAACCAGTATAAAAATGACATTTTGCAATCAAATGTTGAATGCATTTTTTATTTAAACATTAAGATTTAATTACAAAAGCTTCTGGAACAATTAAAGGATGCCAAAGGAGGAAAGAGCTGAAAACTCAGACGGCATTTTCTCATTCATTGTGAAAGCAAAACACATTGTCAGCAGCAAGGCGTTTTATAGAAAAGTTTCAGATGGACAGTACAAAGACCTTTCTGTCAATATTGTCACTGAAACACCTTGCTGTCATGAAGCACATCTTTTTTTCTGATCGCACTTCCTAGTGTTGGCTGATTGGGTTTTGCAGTGGGAAACAAGTAATAATTATTGCAGAATTACTGTAATTCGTTTCTGCTAATCTCTGCTAATATAACACAGTCATCTTCTTGGAAAAATGTCCAAACGTAATTTACTTTACCCTGATAAAAATGTCTACTGCTGTTGTTAAAAGTTTTATTTGCACAAGTGTGTTCCTAATCTATGTTAATTTCATGCAATATAATTCTTTTTTTTTTTTTTAATAAATACTGAGAATCATTAGAGAGAATTCCTTGGAATACAAATCAAAACAAACTTTGTATTTTCATTTAAGGGCAAGATTCCGTCATCTTTATTTACATAAGTAGCATCCTGGTCCATTTGTTATTTCACTGCAAACTAGAGTCTCAAGCAGTGAAAATCACCCTAGTCCCATTAGGATTTACTGCATTGTATTAAACTTCCAATGAAAACTGGGCTGAGCAGTTTTGTCTGTGGAGTAATGCACTACCTGTAGCTAGTAAAGGTGCTCAAACATAGCCCTACACTTAATAATTTGGCACATTTACAACTGGCGTTACTCAGTAACTTATCAGATGACAATAGTGGAGCTCTTCTGTAAAATATAGGTTAAGCCCATATTTGTATGACTGTACATCTGAAGTATAAAACCCACGATATGTAGTACACTTGAACAGTTAAAAAATATAACTTATTTTATTTGTAAACTATCAATGCAAGATACTCAGCAGCAAAGAAGCCATGTTCAATGTCTTCTGATCTTTTATAAAGATCCGTTGCTGAAAGTTATATAATCGTCTCCAAAACATCTGAGGTTACATGTAGAAACAATCAAGGCAATATTATTTGTACATATTATTAAACATGCAAAAAACTTCCTGAAGAATATTGCCCAAACGTAGAAAGTCATCTGGATCGCAAATTTTCCTTGGTAGCATCTGCTTTGTAAGTATGGCTCACATGTGGCTCCAGAGTACTTCAGTTTATTTTGGAGAATTGGCACCTTTAATAACAGGCTCCCTATTCAAATATGTGGCCCAGTAAACTAAGTTAAAAGTTCCAAAAAGCACTGGGAAAATTATCCGGGACATCTTGTCAATCTTACTGATGCTGTTATAAGTCTTTTTGCTTTCAGCAGGCTTTTCTTCTGCAGGCTTCACTGGAGCAGGTGTAGTGTTTGAGATGACAGATGGGGCTGAGTCCTTTGGCATGTTTGGTGCAGGAGTCATCTTCCCGGTGCTGTAGGTATTAGCTGGTTTATTTCCCAGTAAATTGCGCTCTTTTTTCTGCAGCATAAAGAACAAAATGTTATACCACAAGAACAGAAAGTGGAAACGTTCTCAAGATACTGACCCAAAAAGCTTAGCACCACAATCAAGCACACCTGTTAATGCTTATTGGCTATTCTGACTTCAACTATCAAACAGATGTTTCTGCCTTGATTTTGCAGCCCTTACTCAAGTGCAACTTTCCCTGATCAGAGAAAGCTGAGACTCACTGGCTGGACCCACATCCCACCTGGCATGTGCATTAGCAGCTTCTTTTGTCAGTGAGATGTGGACTTTCATCTGAAGAGGGTGCTGTCCCATGGACAGCTAACAAGACGTGAACCTCATTTCCCCAGATGCTGCAAAGAGTGTGGGGAAGGGCTCATTGCCCCTGCTAGCTTGGCCTCTTGGTAAGCCTCTTTTGGGATTCCTGTGGGTATGAGCTCTCCAAGAGATGATTTACCAAGAGTCCATCTTATCCTGTAAGTTATATTTCAGCGTGAAACTCAAAAGTTTGTGTTTTCACAGAATCAGTCTTTGGTTCCTTTTTTTACTGTGGTGGGATCCCGACTCATGGAGCTCAATGTGACCTTTGTTATTTATTTAGGAGAGCATACAGAGAGTGCTCTGCAGAGATACGTTTCATGGTGTATGTCCGCTATTATCAGAAGTCTGATGACTGAAATCCCATGCCCCATATACTCAATGCCCACTGTGCTTCTGCAAAAGTTCTTCATACAGATGACAGAGACTGGTACGCTATCTCTGTGAAGGGAAGGCACCATATTTCATTTACAGGAAGGTACAAGAATGTCACGAGGTAATTAAATACCTTTTTCACAAAGAAGCTAAAAATGGAGTGTTCAGTTATTTAAACTATACTGAATACTTGCTTTTTATTTTAGGTATCTAAAAAACATAAGTTAAGCACCTTGATTTTTGCAGCTTCCTGGGCTTTTTTGCCGTCCCATGCCCAACTCCTCTTGGTGAAATAGTTGACTGTTGCAAATTCAATCAATGCCGAAAATACAAAAGCGTAGCAAACAGCTATAAACCAGTCCATTGCAGTAGCATAGGCCACTTTTGGCAAAGAATTACGGGCACTGATACTTAAGGTGGTCATGGTGAGGACTGTTGTTACTCCTGAAAAGAAAAAAAGTAAGAGTCAGATCAGATCAGAGATCCTTATGGGATCCTGAGTGAGAAGCATATCCCAATTCAGCAGTACACCTAAGAGGCCACATAGAGTCAATCAGTGTTTGCATATCACGGCTTGAAGGAATCAGAAAAAATGAAAGCCTTCGCCCTCAGATGTTTTATTCTGTGGAGCTGTGGTTAGTTCTAGCTGTAGTGTATTTAAATAAGGATTTTTAAGGTAACACAAGCACAGGCTGTGTTAACTGTCAGAATGAAGTGGGACTACTTATTTTGTTTTCTTATACAGAGACTGTACGTTTAAAATTGTTGACTGTTACTGGTTTCCTTGACTCTAGCTCCTCCTTTCCCATGTGACAGTAAATGATTAAACAGCCACTGCTTTCATCTGTGGGAAGATTATCCCAAGAGCAAAAACTCAACTCTCAGTTACAGCTTTGTAAACCTAGAATCAATCACCAAAGTGATGCTACTACCTATGTTGTCTCCATATAACTTGCTGAGCTGGTTTTTGAACAAAGCTGTCAACTGACTTCAGGAGGCTAGTCACAGAAGAGTGACTCCTTTAGAATGCTGAAAAAAGTTTTACTTAATAAACTGTTCATATTCCCCTTGTTTTTCATCTAGTAAAAATCTTATTTCATCAACCTTCACTTGAGAAAGTGCTTTTTTTCTGCAATCTTCTGGGGATAAACCAAGTAATTTAATGACACCCCAAAGGTTTTTTCCATAACAATTTCTTCAGTAAATATACATTTTCTAAATGCAAAGTCATATTAATTTGTTTGATGGTAATAGAGATAGTTGTCACTAATTAACCTCTACATGGTTTTCCTAGATAAATATCCTACAACAAAGACAAACAACATGTCTTGAAGTGATAGCTGCTTCAAATGCTTAGCTGGAGTATACATTAAATATGGTAATCCATATGTCTTTTTTTCTAAACCATCCAGTATCTACCCAAGTGGAAAAAAATCCAACACAAATCACACTAATCTGATTCTTCTGTTCTTACTTTTAACATAACTGATTGACCAAGTTCTGTCATAACTTTACAAAAAAAGCCCAGACAGGGCTTTTAAATTGATTTTCAGTTTAAATTGGAAGAGAGTGAGAAAACATTTACAACATCTCAAGCAGAAATAAACAGTAGTGAAGTGTGGTTTTGTTACAGCAAATCACTTCCACAAGCCACAAAGATCCTATCTGTGTTCTAGGAGAAAGTGGGATACTCACCAAAGACAGTTCTAGCAGGGACAGATTCTCTGTTTAGCCAAAATGACACTTGCGATAAGATCACAGTCATAATGCAAGGAAGGTACGTTTGGATGACAAAATAACCAATTTTTCTTTTCAGATGAAAATGGGCTGTCATTATAGTATATTCACCTAGAAGAAGAAAAATGTGCATTTGAGTAAAATAAGGAAAGTTTATTGATTTAGAGACTGAACGAGGCCAGCTCCAACCCCCACTTTGAGGATACCACTCAGCCATTCTTAATTTCATGAAAAACTGTATGGATTTCTGCACTGTGGAAAACCAACACTTGAGACACAGGTACTGCTATACCCTCACAGTCTTCACATTCGGTCTCCAAAGCAGAAGACAATGACAGCTATTCCTAGTACACTGAAAAGCTGCAGTCCTCCCTACGCATCTGGAGTTTTGTGATGTTCACAGGCTTAAAAATCTGGCTTGCTGGCACTGACTTAACATTGTCTGGTTTTGACTCAGTCCTATAAACTCCTGTAGCATAGTAACAATTAGGGCCCTCGACTCTTAGAAACCTGATTTAGCAGCAGAATTTAACCTCATTAAGGAAACTGCTATGGCCAAGCCACCAGTTTTCAAGAGTGAAAATGGGTCCAGACACTCCTTCTGCACCACATTTTAGGGACTGCCAGTCCCAGCATCTTCTGCTAGAACTGCCACTTTGCATATGGATCCTGGGATGTCTAATTAATCTGAGTACCCAAACCCCAAATATTGCTGGTCCAGGGGGAAAAAATCTTCTAATGCATGCAGTGTTCCTAGAATTTGGTACGCTTTAGCCCTTCAAAAGAATACGGTACTGCCTGCATGTAGAGTTCCCTAAAAGCTGCCACAGCAGTGCTAAATTCAATTTCTTTTTCATATTCCAAATTCACAGCATTGCCTTAATATGCCATTTATTGGCTCCTCCGAATTTCAATGAAAGCCTAAATAAATGCACTCAAAAATCGACAGACCAGCTGTCACCTTCCCTAATGTTTCAGAAAAAATCAAACCTTAACCAGTTCTTTCAGATTGTTCCTGGAAAACCATATAGTTGTTACTGAGGACTATTCCTGGTGGTAACTGCTCCCTGGTCCTTTCAGAGTATTTCTGGAAAACCATGTAGTTGTTACTGAAGGTTATTCATTACGGTAACTGCTCCCCAAATCCAAAATCTTGCTAGCTAAAAGCATGCCACTATTTGCCTAGGAATAATAACAGTAAAAACCAAATGTAAGAATAAGAAGCAATCCATCCCTTCAAGCCCTAACAGTTCTTCACTGATATCAAAGTAATTTAAAAGCATGCATCATTCAGCTGGGTGCTGATGAATCAGAGTAATGCCTGTTTTGAAATATATACTGTCCTTCAAGAACAACTATAGCTATAATCTCTGTTGCAAGATTTGACTCTTAGTCCCTACAGAAGATCCACAAAAGGAAAACATCCAACAGACTAATTCTGGCTTGAGTGAATAGCCTGAGTTGAGCTGTGGCCAGCATTACTAAGCTATTAGATTTGGCAGATTACTTCTAACAGACAATATGGCTAATTAGCAGAGAACAGGTTTACAGTGAAAGGGTTTTTGCAGGTATACACTATGCTACAGGAGCTCCCCTATTCTGCATCAAGTTTACATACCTTGTTCATGCTGAGGATTTTAGAGAAAGCGAAATAACACAGAAATATCTTAACTGACATCCTGCCTCAATCTTTATGTCTTTCTCTGGAGTCTGATTTTCTGGTAAAACAGTTCCTTGAAGAGTGAAGTGGAAATGGACACAGAATGCTGTGAAACTGGGGAGAAAACCCCTGAGAAGAAAAGCCTAATTCCCTTCCATTTAGTGTAATTTTGAACCAGGGAGGCTGAACATGCAGTGGTCTCAGGAGGAACCCCACTTGCTCCTTATTAAGGAGTATTTGCAGCAGGGTTTGCCTGTCTGTTATCTCAGGCAGAGAGACTGTTTCTGAGTTGCTACTGCACTGGGATGTCTTTGAGTCACAGTTTTCCTGCTCACTACTGAGTGACAATGTGCATTATCAATTTTGACAGTATGCTCTGAGAGCTGGAATAAAAAAAAAACAAAAACAAAAACCAAACAATCCACACAGCTTCATAAGAGCAACAGGACCCTCTCTTTTTCATTTTTAAAACACAGAAAATGAGTGCCTATATCCTGATGGCCCTCCACAGCTTATTTTTACCTTACCATTTTCTTTAACCTATCAAAACTCTTGTCTTCACTGAAATAATCACAGCACCTTGATTTTGTACTTGCTCTTCTCCCAGCTGATACTTTCTTTGATTTCCCATGCTGTCCCTTTCAAAGATGTCTATACTAGGAATACTTCCTCCAGTAGACTTAGGGCTTAAGAAAACCCCACAGCTTGGTTTTTAATGCCCTGGGACTGCTGCTTAAAGTAAAGCTAAAAGCTGCCTGAGTTGGCCTTTTGTTTATAGAACAAGATACTGGCTCTATTGGAGCGGCAAAGCTCCCTTTTACTTCTGTAAGGCCACTGTTTATCCTTAGACCATAAGCTTTCTTGAGCAAGAGCTAATTTTTGTTATGGGTTTATGTAGCACTTAAAAGAGAATCCTGTTCCTGATGTGGTCCACTCATCACTGCAGAAAACAAATTATTGTTAGTAAACAAAAACAAATCTAGTACTAACGAAAAGCCGTAGAGCAGAAATGGCTGCACTTCTTCACAGAGCTGTGCTACTGTGCTGCTGCTCTTAAGGGGCTTTTTATGCTTTAAAAGCTGCTACAGTATTTTTTTTTTTTATTTTTTTTTAATCTAGTTGATGGAGTTCTGGAGATCATGCCTTAAAGATTTTCCAGGATCTTACACACATTATTCCATTGCCATTATGCTGCGATTCAACTGAGTACTTTAAGAAGGCTAGACCAGCCCCCAAGCTTGTTTGTTTACTAGATATATCTGGACTCAGGTTCTATCAATGGCTGTTCTGGCAAGATCCTGACATTAGGTAGACACCTCCCCGACTATGCTGACATCCAGAATATTTTGGCCCATAAAAAAATGCATCTTCCCTTTTATAGTGATACTAGGGAAATATTCATCTCAAGAAAAAATCAGAATTATTTGGTTCAAAATGAAGAGCTGAATTATTCTTTTATTATTTAGGCTATGGATATTACAGAGCTCAGGCTCCAGCTGGCAGTACACAAAGGAGTGGGTTTATGTTTTGTTTTGTGCCACTGCAGATCCTAAGTTAGCTATGAGAGATTCTGGGTATGGGGAACATAACTGGGCAACCATTTGTGGAAAGCAGCAAGATCCACTTGGACTCAAATCTCGTATCTGATTGTTTTCAGCACTTCTACCACCAGGACATAACAGATGTTGGTTCTGTTGGAAGCAGTGTGAGCAGTCAAATGTCTTTTAGGTGAATAACATTTGTGGATGTTAGCACAAAATCCCCTCAAAAACCACAAAAACAAACAGCCAAAAAACCAAACAAGTGGCATATGACAGAGCTGTTTTCTGTGCCACGGCTAAAATGTTCCAAATTTCAAGATTGGTTTGAGAATTAGGAATGCCAGGGGTTTTTATTTTTTTTTCTGAGAAGCCAGCCAAACGGGCAGCTACAAGTCAGCAGAATCCCAAGGAACTGGTACGGGTCTGGCACTTCCCTTTTAAAAAAAGTCTGGTAGAAAGAAGGGCATAAATGACCTATGACATACACTAACACAGCTGCAAGGGCTGTGTAGTTTGACTTGTGTGTCATAAAAGCCACAAAATATCCAAGCACTTGGATTATGCAATAGCTATCTGGTTTTTCTTTTTTTTACGTTCAACAATTCAATAGAAGGAAGAAATGCCTTCGATGGCCATTCGTAAGTAATGCTGATTACTGGCCTCCTGCGAGCTTGATGAAGTCCAGAAAATCCATCGTTGACTGATGCTTTCCCTGTGCAAAATCGGATTTTTGTATTTTGCTAATCCCCGGTTACAATCTGTGTCCTGCTCTTTGTGATCCACCCTGCAATCAGAATCCAGCCAGCCCAGATGTAACCCAGGACATTAATATAAAATCTTGACGTGGGAAACACAGCATTTATTAGCATAAATCTTAAATACGTGAGGGAGGTGTTTACTGTGCGGAAACTTTGGGATTTGTCTGGAGTGTTTCCTTGGGCTGAGGAGTACAAGGAGCTTTCACAGGCAAAGCGGCAAACTGGAAGTGGCCTGGAGCTGACACGCTGGAGCACTCACTGCCTGGGCTGGATGGTTTTCTTGCTCTGAAGAGCAGGACGAGGTTGTAGGAGATGCACCGCTACATCCTTTGGATTTTTTTCTTGGCAACAATGAAGGCGAGAGGGGAGCTGCCATTCATTGCAGAAAACAACGCAGCTATGATGGTGAACTGGTAAGGAAAAAGGTGTCTTTACTCTTTAATGGGAAATAGTGTACTCATTCTTTTTCTGCAAAAGTGACCACTCTGTTCATATGTTTCCTTTGACTTTGTGAATCTTTGCTTTAGCAGCAGCTTTGTGTCTCCTGAAATGGGCAAGGGACAGGGTGGATGTCTATAGGATGGAGATGGCAGTCAAATTTACTGGCTGCCCAAGGAAAGGCTTTTCTCTCACTTTGTGTCCTTTCTGGAGCACAAGTCACAAGCTCAGATGTCCCTCTTTTTTTTTCCAGTAAAAGCACAAAGTTTTATGTATCTTTATATTTCAGTCCAACTAACTTTGTGTGCAAGCATACATGTACCTATTTTCATGTCTCCTAAATTTCCTACAGATAGTAAAAGGTTCCTAATTTAATCTATACTTTTTACTTTGTCCTCTACAACTCTGCCTGTCCTTTTTCACCAGGGACACAATATACCACCAGCAGACTCTGTTAGGCTTTGCCTGCAGGAATTGCTCCCAGGCACGTTGCCACAGGCTGTCCTTTTCCCCAACCCAAGCCCCTTGCAACCACCAGCGGTAGAAATCCCCCTTTTCTTCATGGCAGTCTATTTCACTTCCACCTCTTCCCCCTCCCTTCGCTGGATGCCACTAATGCTCTCCAGCCGAGTGCATTGTGTAACCTGGTTAAGCCCCCATCCTACCGAGCGCACGTGATCCCCTGTCCCGGCCTCGACCCCCCCGGGAGTCCCCCCCACCAATGCACACCCAGGGCTGCCCTTGCGTGGGAGCCTTAAGAAGCAGGGGGGCACGGCTCACGTGGATGCCCGGCCTGGGATTAAAGCTTCTTTGCCTCCCTAATGCTGCCACATCTGGCGCCTCCGCTTTCAGCCCGAGAGGGAATGGGAATCCTCGGGGTTTGCACCTCCTCTCCGGCTACGCGGTCCCCGGACACGCTGCAGAGCAGAGCCGTGCCCCCCCGCGCTCCCACGTGGCTCCATCGAGCAATCATTTTAAAGCGATGATTGAAAGGATCAGATGCGTGGGTGGTGTTTGCCTCCAAGGGTGGTTCCTCCCACGGGAAAATAAGCCAGCAACAGCGCTGGCAGCCTCAGCGAGGGCGATCGCCAAGACACTGCGTGAGGCTTCTCTGGCACTCCTGTAAATACCAGGAGCTTGGATGTATCTTCAGCCACAGCCTTGCAATGTATCTAAGACCCAGCATTTAACCCTCTCAGTGTTTAAATGCCTCTGCTTAGGGAGCATGAACCTGCACAGGATCTCCCTAGCACTCCACATCCCACAGGTGCTTCCCTAGCTTACTGAAAAATAACCAGAGCCTGTGAATCTTCCTCCTGCTCCAGCCATCAGCAACCCTGGGATGGAAATATTCCCCCTACCTGTACTGGTACTGATGTTTTCCGTGCCCACAGTTTGTCCCATCAGGTGGTACTGGTTAAGTCGTGAGCCATCTTCGGCCACCACCACAGATGTTGTGGTGCTGTTAGTCCACACATAGATCACTTCAGAATTGGGGTAAGCATCTGCCAACAAGGGGGAAAAAAGACAGTAAGGAGTAAAAAAGTGTGTAATATTTTAGTGTATCCTTAAATGGTAATGACAGGGAGAGAGAAGAATGGAGGAGTGAGAGTGAATGGAGAAAAACAAATAAAGATGATATAATCATGGTTCCATATGCCCAGCTCAAAAAATATTAGGTTGAAGCCTTCTAATATAAGAGATGTGTGGGATGGTTTGTAAAAGGCTGGAACAGTGGAGGTATAAATACAATCCATCACAATCCTCTGTTTGGGGAAAGAGCAGCTCAGACCTATATTCACCTCGCTGGTGGCTCCTAAAGCCCAGCAAGCTGCAAAAGGTATTTTGCTGAAGCTCCCCCTCAAAAGGACTCAGACACTTTGAATGCCAGGAAAACAGGGATCCTCTGTGCCTTGTCCTGTCTCCAGGATAGAATTCTAAGTGGTGCCATGTGCAAATGCTGGGTCTGGTGTGTACACACTGACTGGAATTCGTACGTGTGGGTTGAGGGCATAGGTCTTGCATGTGGATAAAGGAAGCTGGAATGTGCTTGCCTCTGCCTGTGATGCTGAAGAGCAGACAGAGGATGCAGGGGTAAGAATGCATGGAGGAGAGCAAGAATGGGGCAGAGACCTGTGAGGAGAAAGTAGGTTTTGTGTATAGCAGAGTGAGTGGTAGTGTGAACACCTGCAAAACTGCAGATGTTTATGTGATTTCTCTCATGTTCATTTAGAGATTCAGAGGTCCTAGGAATTAAATGTGGTTTCTGTACTGGCAACTCATTCCTTCCTCTACAATGCTGCTTTAACTTTGAATGCTCTGACACCCAGATTAATCACAATATTATAAGGGAATCTCAGTTTCCTTTTACCAACAGTCAGTGCTGGGTTTAGATTTTAAGCCTTCTCTGCAGATGGTCTCAAAAAGCTCAGGAGACGACTCTATATTTAATTACATTTTATTTAATATAAGTAGCTCTCACACTTTTTAGAAATCCTCTATCATTGCAAGCTTTCAGGTCACATTCCTGCGAGCATGTTACAGTAGGCTAGAGTACATTGTACTAAAATCTCTGGAAAGCAGACAAGGCTTTCTCTCCAAATGGAAGGTGAAAAGCAGGTAGACTTGGAAGTGGTCTGAAGTCAAGTATTAGTATCTCACCTTCTGCACTTTTTAACTTGGAAGATGGCAGTGCAGAATGTTTTTTTCAGGAAAAAAACCTGACATCCTAGCTCAGGAGATAACACATGGAGGCTTTCCAGATCAGGACTTAAGAGCCAAGGACAGAAGCCTTGGTTGAAGGATGTGTACTCACTCCATCCGACTGCGTGTTTTGTTTGCTAGAGCAAGTGAGCTGTCTTGGAAAGGTGAAGCTCCATGGAGGACTTACAAAAAATTCATAGGCACTGGGTCAGCATGAGCTTCTGAGGCCCTGCAAGGGCAAGAAATATGGTAAGGTGATCCCTGGATCCATAAAACCAGGAATGTCAAACAGAAAATGGGAAGCGATCCCAGTTCAGGCAGAGAGCACGTGTGTAGCAGAATGAACTTCACTTGAATGCTAGACCAGGTAGCAGGGAAGAAAGCAGCACCTTCTGTGCACTGTTATTAACATTACTGTGTGGTCTGTGGGAGGCAGGGCTCTAGGCTAGATACACCTTTGCTCTGACTGTTTATGGCTTTTCATCCACACCTCAGAAAATACATAGAAATAATGAGGACAGAGATGGGGAGAGAGTTCAAAATAAAGTTACAAGTACCTCCAGGGACTGGAAAATAAGTAATGATTTGAAACTTAAGCAGCTCAGCTTATTCAGCTCACTGACAAAAAGCTGAGACATAGCTCAAGCTCTGAGTATAGATACCTGCATACAGAAATCTGAAACCAGGGTGAATCTCTTGGACTACTCGCAAAAGGTGCCTGAAAGATGGTTCCAGGCAGATTCAGATGAAGAACAGGGCAGAATTTCCTAACTGGGTGGGACGCTGGTAATTATAAAGTGAATAACCTTCTCAGAAAAAAAAAATTAACTAAGAAGACAATGATTATTTGAAATATTTTTTTGTTACATATCTGATAGTTGCTGCTGTATCCAGGGCTGGAGCTGATCCTGGGCTTGGAAGTTGAGAATATACAATTTTTTTATCCTTTGTTAGCCATGCAGGACTGCCCACATGCCTTCCTTATGCTTGTATTTGTAGCTCTGCAGTAAAATTACTGTAATTACATGTCGTGATCTGCTTTGAAAGGCTAAGAAGGGATGTCTTCCCTATTTCAAAATATTTGCATCACAAAAAGTCATGGAATTTCACCTTCCCTTTCGATCTGAGATACTTTATTACCTCTGAGATGATTACAAGTTCACAGTGTACTGTAAATAATTTCAAAGCCAGATCTGGAGAAGACAAGTGGGAGGAGATAGGTCCATTTTAAAAAGTGATGCAGAAAGCCCTCCTTTTTTTAAATGTTTATCTAGTATATGTTATGTTGTTCATGTACTGATTATCCCAAGGGAGTGTGGGATTTGTTTAGGTAGATTTGGGATTTTCAGAAAATTTCATTTTTACCTATGTAACTTCCTATACAAAGACAAGCTCCTAACAACAGTATTGGACTTTTTTTCCTTTTTTTTTTTTTTTTTTTTTTTTCTGGGATGGTCTAGATGTATCCCAACTCAGCACTTCCCTGTCTCTGCAATGATCCTAACCAAAAGGATAACTGTATTTGTCTTGTTTTCTGATATCCTGACTAGATACTTCCCAAACAGAGTACTGTAACCAAATTCACTGAAACTGCAGTCACACAGGAATTTAGACCTGTAAGGCTTAACAAGAATTCAGATGCTTTGGTTCTCTTCTCTGCCTGGCCAGTGGGCCAGGGGAGTCCAAAAATAATTTAACAGTTCTGCTGTGAATTGCAGCCCTTACTGGGTGCTAAAACAATTGCAGTGGAACAGGGTTGGAGGCTCCTACACTGCAGGAGTCAAGCAGCTCCTCTTGTAAAATACCTGCAATTCAGACAGAGGCCAGAGGTGCCAAAACTCCAGATCTCACAGGTATGCCTAAGCAATACTCCATGAAAACAGCAATACTGTTTTCTTTTGAAACCATGTCAGAGAAGGGTGATGCCAATCCCAGGCCAGCTGGTGAGAAGAGAGAGGATTCAGGCAGGCAAGAGCACAGCATGAGGCCTGTCCCTGCCTGGGAGGAAGACTCTTGTCTGTAGGTCCTTTCTTACGGGATCTATCGTAAGGCTGCAAGACAGAGAGCTGTGTCACTGCTAGGCCAGCAGTAGAGTACCCATGGGAGAAGGGAGAACAGCTCATCTAGAAAAGACTCTTGTGCAAGGGCAGGATGGTTACAGCCAGGGCTTTAAGACACAAGAGGGTAACAAATGTGTTCCTGTGGAGCACAACCCAAACCAATGCAACCTGCAGTGATTTTACCTCCTCAGGAGAAGTCTGTCACATGAGGAATAGCATGAATTTACCCCAATCTAGAGATATTCTATTAATGGATCACATATATGATATGATCCTCATCTATCTTCCATGCAAATATAATAAAACATGATTTCTGTTTTAAGAAGCTCTAATTTAAGATTTTTGATTCCATGCCTCTTTTCCTTATTACACATCAAATTCTGACAGGAAAAAGCCACCCCATTCTCCTTGGTGTGGCAGCTGACCATCTATTTTCTGTTCATCTAGATAAACCTCCAGATGGATAAGCCTGTGTACTTTTAGCACGTAGCTGTCTTCCTACTGCAAACCTTGTACCACATCTTCACAGAAGCCTCAAACTCCAGTTATTCCATACTTGACAACCAGAAGCTCCAGCTCTGCAGCTGATAACCCCTGCAGTATAATTAGGCATAGGCATATTGAAAGCTGAAACTGTGGGTGTAGTATAGAGTGATGCTATTTTGCTGTCGGGGTAGAAGTACTAATGGAGAAACAGTATTATTCACTGTCATACCTAATTTTGTAAAAACACTCTTCCACTTAAGCAATGCTTCGAGTAGGTTGCCTACTAGCCTTGCTTGCTGGAGCACTGAGGAGCTTCAGGTCTTGCTGTTTAGAGATATGACAAAGGTGTACCAATGAAAGGAAATATGGAAATATATAATCTCCTTTGTTACACACAGGGTGGGGTGTCTCCCAAAGGGTGATAGGAAAATGTAGCTGCAGCTCTGGGATAGCAAGCTGAGAAAATGATGCTGGTAGTTTTGCAAAAGCAAACTCAACTTCAAAGCACGGCAAATCCAAGTGAGACTGCTTGGTGTTTATTCTACTTTAAGCAAGTGTGTGTCTTCTGGATTTATGAATCCAAATAATTAATCTTGTGTTCTTTGCAATCATTTTGCTGTCTTGTCAAAGAAAGGAAGAAGCCTCATTAAAGTACCTTTTCTCTTCTATGCTCATTTCTTTGAAAAAGGAAAAAAAAAGGTAGCAGTTGAGATGAACAGCTAAAATTACAAAGAAGTATAATGTTATTAAATGTGAGAAAACAAAAACAGACATTTATTTCCACTGGACAGTTGATAAATGGCTGCAGGCTTATCACCTACCAGAATGATGAAAGAAATATCTTCTCATATATTTATTGACAAGCAGATCTATTTTTCTACATTCTAGCATTCAACATACACCACACAATATAAAAACAGTGAAGATGTCCCTTGCTCTTCTCCCACACTTTCCCTGCTCCTGTTGTCTCGCAAGGAAAGGCAGACATCGTCTTTCTTATGCCACTGAACAGTGGGCAGGGGAGAGACCACAACCAGAGATGAATTACATTAAGAAAAAGTCTACCAAAGCACAACAGTAAGTGGGTAAGACCTGGAGGATCCCAAACATTTGCCTTGGCATTGAGGATAGCCATGTTTTCATTTGCAAATGAAACAGTGTGAGCAGTGCAGAATCCTCCCTTGCATTCAAAAAGCAACTCACAAGCTGGGAGTTTTCTCCTGCCACTGCCCTCACCACAGGGCAGTGGTGGCATCAGTCACTACTGACAGACACTCCTTTTCTTTCTCCTCCATAATTGAAAGAAACTCCGGGGGGGGGGGGGGGACCAAAAAGTGGTGGTGGGGAAGTGTTTCTTGGCCCCTTAAGTCAAATAAACCTAAGTGTGGACTGATGAACCCAAACTTCAAGTCTATGGAACCCAGACATATTTCTAGGACTGACTTTTTTAAGCTGTAACCCCTGAAATAAAAATCACCACTGGTATCTGCCAGGAAGTTTTCACTCCTTAATTATAGGACATAAAATAATTAAAGAAACAGAGAATCCCTCTTCAGAACACCCTGTAAACCCTTTGACAAACCTCACAGGAAGCATAAAACAGTACCTGCATAGTTAAGTTAAGGCAGCCTGTGCAGTGCGTTTGGATGCCCACCCAGTAAGCTCAAGATACATTCCACAGTTAAACAGATCATTTATCCACAAGTCATGCCTGGAATTTTCAGAATATGCTAGTTGGATGCTGAATTAACTTAAAGAGTACTGCAGAAAGATGTCTTCTAGTTTGTTTTCTATTTTATTCATTCCAATTGTGCAGTTACATTCTAAGCCTTTATTATCGTGACTTTTAGTACATGCCACAAGGATTGTCAGACTGCCTAATCTTGGGAGTATTCCTAATCCCTGCCAAAGCCTGTTGATTGGGGAAGATGTGCATAAATTGTCAGCTTTTTTAGAAACTCTAATTGCAATCTGAATACACATACAAATATCTATCTTATCTAACCATTAATGTATTTGACTCACTTAGAGGCTGTTATATAACTCACTAGTGATCCAGATTTACAGCCTCTCAGACTCCTGCAGGCTGCAAAACAGCGCTGCTACTAAGCCATCGTGTACCAGCTTGAATTCTAGGAGTCAGGCTGGATTTCTTGTGGTTTGTGCACAAATACTTTGTAGCCCATTACCAAGCATCTGTCAACAGTTGTGCCTGTGTGACTCAGGCCAGATTTGAGCTCCATAATTGGAATTTCCCATTAAAATGACTTTATAAGAATGACTTGATGTACAAATCAGATCTTTCTATAGGAAGAGCAAAACAAATGGACAACAAATCTAGTAAAAATGTACTTTTAAATATAAAAATAACAAGACATGGTGCTGATATGTATGGTCTAGGTCTTGGGGAAGTAGTTTTTTTATAAAAAGAATTTTTAATGTAAAATATCAATTTAAATACCAAGAGGAATGTATTCACATATTAAATGATTAAGAGCCCAAATTTTGCCATAGTGTGATGAATTCTGACATTCTTGGGAGAATTTTAGGGTTTTGGCAATTACTTTAGGGACTAGAAATCATTAAAATTGAGACTGATCATTTAAACTGGCATGAGTTTACAGCAGATAAAGTGCAGCAATGATTTTAAATACAGCACAGACAAGAAGTGTAATGTGTACAAATACATGGGACTACAAATTCATGTAACACACAGTCACAGGATGGCAGGGACTGCTGGATACCTCTGGTGATCACCTGGTCTCACACCCTACTGAAGCAGGGTCACCAAAAGCATTTTTCCAGCACCATATCCAGTCAAGTTTTTAATATCTCCAAGATACTCAAATCTCTGTTGGCAACTGTCAATCTGTCTAGACAACCTATTCCAGTGTTCGGCCACTCCCACAATAAAAGCATGTTTTCTTCTGTTCAGATGGAATTTAATGTTTTTTAATGACCACTGGCCCTTATTCTGCCAGTGAGCACTACTGAGCAGCACCCAGTTCCCTCTTCTTCATCTCTCATTCCCCAATCCCTGCTATTTACACAGATGCATTGGGACCCTCTGAGCCTTCCCTTCTCCATGCTGAACAGTCCAAGATCTCAGTCTTCCTCATAGTAGAGATGACCCATCCCTTCAGTGATTGTTATGGCCCTGCACAGGATTCTCTCCATAATGTCTCTATTCTTCTTGCACTGGGAAACTCAGATTGGCCATGCACTGGTTCCAATTGTGAGTAAAAATTAAATGACCAGAAGGAAGCTTTTTTGGAATGGCACAGTATCATTGTCTGTGACAATAGAGGACATCCAAGGAGGAAATTATTCATGAAAAATGATGAAACTCATGAGCATATTCATGAAAAGTTGTAAGACACCACTGGCTGTAAAACAGGCAGTAGAAAGTCCAGTCATACTAAAATGAACATTTCTGTCCTTCCTCAAATGAAAACAAAAATAAAAATTTGGTAATGTAAGTAGTTTTCTATATGTTTTCCTGATACAGTTTTATTTGATCTTGTTGTCACATTCTGCAGGGAATAGTATAGGATGTTCTGAAAAATGTGCCATACAGGTCTCAAGAGTCTTCATTACTAAGCAACACTAATATACGCTGCTGATCACTGCTAAAAAATAAAGATCTAAGTTAGATCAAAATTATTCTCTTTCAAAATATACTTTACAAATCACCTCAGGAAAAGGTGGGAATAGAAATTCAGCTTGGAAATGAAATGGAAGCACAGAGTGTACCCACAAGGTGGTGAAACATACAGAACTGAAGATGTCTGTCAAATTCATTTTGAGACATACAGTTTTGCAAAAGCCATTTTCTTTTCTTTTTCGGAGGAAGAAATCGGGTGAAAGATCCTGTGTAATTTTAGAAGTTTCAGTTAATGGGAAAAAAGTCTAAACATGACCTGACTTTGAGGCCAATAATATAAAGCAAAGTAAAAAACCCAAACTGAAAACAACTGGTGATTTTGGAGGTTGGATTCATGATTAGCATAGGCAAATTTGTTGACTTCTTTAATACAATAAATTTACTCTTTTCAAATTGGTACACAAAATTACAGTCATGCTAATGATGGATATAACACAAATACTAATGAACAGTGTTGTCCTAATAATTCAGTCAGGCATAGCACCTTCACAGGATGCAACTGCAGCATTTAAGAAAAGCCCTGAGCTCGGAGGGGTGCAGAGTCACACAGAATGTTTCTTAAAAATGAGCACAATCACCAGTGACAGCAGCTCTTTCTTGCCCCATCATGCTCACCCATACCATGGGGAAGCAATACGAGGGAAACATCTATTTCCCACATACTGGGATTGCAACTGGGAGTGAGTATTTGCTGTGAAATCTGACACATAGGCAGTAAAAACCAGGCATGGCAAACTGAACTGAGCTGTGTGTCTCAGGATTGCAAGTTCTCAAGACTCTACTCAGAAATGGAGAAATAAAAAACAAAACAGCAAAGAAAATGTTTTTCCATGGTGGAGCCTGGAGCAAAACAGTAAAAAAATGTCTGGGTGTAGACAACTGAACTCTGCCACTCGTGGTGTGGGATGCCTGCCACAAGCTGACTGAAAGAAGTGTCTAAACAGGGTGTGCTGTGGGGATGTTACACAGCCAGGGACCAAAGTACCAGCAGCACCAGGCCATCCCCCCAGAGCTCCTACTTCCATCTGAGAGCTGATGTTAGGGAGCGTCATGTCTTCCTTCTTTTGCCTCTTCCCATTTTTTCCCCTCACTGCAGTCAGTAGTCGTAATAAACCTCCTTCGTTATTTTCAGGTTTAGTGGCAGCTGTCTCAGTCTAGAACTAACCCAAGAATTGATTTTACATCACACTTAATGGTGGAAACACAACAGTTTTTCATGTGGAACTTGTCAAAATCTGGTGTGCCAGCCTCTGATCCTTTTATTTTTCCCTTTTATGGCTGGCATAAATATCAACTCTAAGAGGACTAGAGAAACAGAACAGTAGGATGTGCTAGAATGGTATTTTAAATGCTAAATATCCCAGGAACATTTCTGACCTTATGTTGGTCTTTCTAGGCCAGGCATGTGGTAATTCCACACCAGCCAGCCAATTTGAATGCCGTACTAACACTTAATGAACTTCGAATTTACAATCACAATATTAAGCACTTATATTAACTGCTTCATTAGGAAAAACAGCATGGTTATGAGGATGATGTTAAGACACTTAATTTACTTTTTGCAAGGCAAACAAAAGTATCCTCCAAAGTGTGGCAGATACCATTACTCACTTTGCATAGTACCTTTACAAGGATTAGGCACCTTTGCTTAATCTTAATTGCAGTGGTCCCCTCATTTTGCAAGGTGCCACTTTCTATCAGCAAGGCTAACACGACCTGCTCTGCAGAAGTGTCACTGGAGTTTCTTTTGAGAAATGCAGAGTGAATTTTAGAAAATACTCCAATCGATCTTGCTGTGGAGGATGCCTTCACAAACATGGTATTTTTGGCCACATGTAACATCATAGAATGAAACTAAACTCACTTTGATCTAGAGATATTCTTCTCACCCACTAAGTGGCATCAGGGACTCAACCATCAGAGTCAGTATATCTGCTGAGCTTACCATTCAAAGCACCCTTACTTATAAATCTTTATGGCCTGAAACCAGCTGAGAGTGATTGGAACTACTTGCGCAGCTAAATATATACCTCTGTTTCTGAATCCTGTCCCTTAATGAAGACATTTACAAATCTCAGAAGTACTGCTACATTAATAACACCATGCAAATGTGTAATCAATAGGTATGCAGAGAGAGCAGGCTGAAATATTATTATTCAAACACTTTAATACTGCCTTGAAATTGCAATCACAAGAACTTATTCCCTACACCAAAGGTGCAGTAATCTAAACCTCTGAAGATGGATTATCAACCTCTGCTCTGGGGCACAGTGCAGCGCTGTATTTCAGAGAAAAGGACAAAATCTCCTGAGGCTATCTGTTCAAAGTGCCCAGCCTCAGTGATGGATATGAGAAGCCTCTCTGAGGTGAGCTGTTTCTGACCAGGGGCACGGCCATTCCACCTGCTCTCTGCTAGACTACTCAGACACATATCCTCTCTTTGGGAACTGTCCCCTCCCAGTCCCTTTAGAGACCCAGATCCAAAGGTGCTCGTGATCTCATTTTCTCTGTGCAGACATAAAACATCTCCTTATTTACAGCCATCAGCTGACCTATTTTTGGAGGAGATTAACCTGAGCCTAAAAATATCTGCTTCTCTCCCCTAAGACAGTGAGAGCAATCAGCTCAGCTGTATATATTTACCCTACAAAAATATAAATTTAGGAGAGAGGAATCCCAGCTTTGCTGACATATTTAGCTCTGGGATGTTTTCAGCAAAATGGCTGGCTGCTAGCACAGGCTGGCTGTGAGGAGACTTTCAGTGGCAATGATGGCAAAGGAGAAAAAACAGAAGGCTTATCAGGCTTTCCTTCTTCCCAGTTCTCTTTCCTTCTCATTTCTTCATGAGGAACAACATGAAACAACTGTTTCCTTTGAAGAAGCTTGCTGGGCTGGGACTGCGGCAGCACTAGATGACAGCTTGGACTAGCCTGGCTCTCTGTGCAGGAGAGGAGGCTAATGAGGTTCCAGCAATTTAGGTGGAAGACTTCCTGGGCCACCAGAGACTGAGGTGTCATAAGGGAGCTGCCAGACTAGAAACTGAAATCCAAGTCTGAGCAGTGTCTTCAGCTTTTTTCCTTCCCCAAAAACCCTAGGCAAGTAATTTTGTCATTAATGTACTGCAGTAGCACTGGGAGGCTCTAATTGAACCTAGGGACCCATAACAACAGAGGCAATAAAAGCAAGTAATGAACCACTCTATCTTTGCTCAGAAGAGACTGTAATTGCTCTTTGCTTCCTTTATGCCCACCTGCAAAATGCAGGCAGCAGAGACCTACCAACCTCACACAGGGATCATGAGAATGAGTCCAGAAATGTTTATGAAATGTTTACAAGCCATGGAAACAGCCACCTTAGAAAATAAGACACATTAAAAACCTGGCTTGTAAAGCAGTGGAGCAGTATCTACCCATTTGTCACATTTACAAATAATAGTTTTCCAGTGGTATAGACCCATGATCCATGACTGGCAACCGTAAGCCTGGTGCTACCTTCTGGGGCATAATGAGACTAGCAATGTCTGTGAAGTTTGCACCCAAAGACCATTTGAAAGCTTAAACATATTAAGCACAGTCTCTGCATGTTGTTTTCTATTGCTGACAATTAATATTGATTCCCTATAATCAGACAGTTGTGCAGCCTTTAAATTTAGCTGTAATGTCCAGAGTGGAAAACGGGTGCTGATGTTCGTACCATCAGCAAAGCACCCTGGATCTCCAGTTCTGTCTAGACTGCTTTCATGTGAGACAAAAAACACCACTGCTGAGTATCTCCACACCAACCCCTACCCCTGCCTGAACTTTTGTTTCCTTGAGCTCAGAACTGCCACCATTTGAGCTTTTCTTCCTCAAAGAGGCTGAGTATGTGAGCCACGTCATGATGAGGAGGCAGCTCCCAGGGCAGGCAGAGCGCAGCCTTCTAGTGCTGGCTGCTCAAGGGGCTCTTTGTAACTGCTACAAAAGGTGCTGCCAACACCACCCAGGAAGCACTCCTTACTGATCAAAAAAAGGGGCTTCATTAAGGTTGATCCTGCCTGCATGGACACTGCTCTCAGCTGGTAGGGAGCCAAGCCCTCGGCCACTGCACATCAACAGGGTTTGCAGCCTGGGCTCAGTGTTGACTGCAAGACATGGGGAAGACAACAGCTTTTGTTCTTTCTGACCTCCCTTTCTCATTCTGTAATGAAGCTAAGAGGGAAAAACTCACTGGCTTCTATGCAGTGGATGACCTGAAGTAGGAGCTGACTGACCCAGAGCCAGGCACTGTTCTGCAGGAAAGCCATCACACAGTCAGGGGGCTGGGCTGCCATTTTAATGTATTTTAGAAATTATCTCAGTGCTGACATACAGTAACCATGTATATACGACAAAGTCTTTGAAAACTCAAATAGTGACAGTGACAAAAAGTGCTTAAAGGATATACTGGCAATTTCTTCATCTTTTCTGGATGCGTGTCACTGTAATGGGCAAATAAACACTGACCAATCTGATCATTTTAGCGAGCCCTGTTGTCAAAATAAAAGGTATACTTCTATGACAAACCTTCCAGACAAGTGACAAGTTATGGTCATACTCATTTGCAAGTTATGTAGACTGGAGTCCTATAAAAACAGCTGCTGCAGAAACTCACCATGTGATCCAGGCCCAGAACCCTGTTTTAATTTCTAAGTAGGTTCCTGTTAAAATCTTCTCACATCTCTGGAATTCTTGAATATTACAGTATTTTCTTTTACATGCCATTCTTGATGAATTTCTTGCCCTTTGGGTGTTCTGGGCTACATTGCTCCATCATGACTGTGGGACCTAACTGCCCAAAATTATGGACTAAAGAAGCTATATTGCTCTACATACATGTCTGAAATGAGTAAAGGCTGTGTGCAATACCTGTGAGAAGGCTTAAGTGTCTGTTGTTATAAACCACTGCACTCAATGCAGAAGAAACAGCACAGCTCATACAAGATGCTTGAAGAAGTGGTAAAGTTGTCTCTATACTGAAGAGCTCTACTGACTGTTTCATTGAGATCCTTTGCAAAATGGGACTTCTAGCAGAAATAGCTAAAATAGTCATTAGGAGAGATACAAAAGCTCACCACCAATATAATGTAGCACCTAACTAATCTACAGCACTGACTGTTTCTTCTGAACAAAGTAAGAGTTTGTATTTCTGAGCTAGCAAAGCAGAGAAAAACTGATTTCTAAGTTGCTCTGACTAGGGTATAATACACTTACCTACATGAGATAGCACTGCAGAAAAACAGGAACTTCTAAAATATGATTCATCTCTCCTTAGGCAGATTTCAAAAATAATTCTAATTATTTTACTCACTGCAGAAGTACTTAATTCCTTTCAATGGCAGTAGAGGGACTCTAGATAACTAACTGGAGCATATTTTTCTGTCTAAAATTGTCACAGATCTATCCCATCCATTTCCTAGACCTTTGCTGTCAATACAAGGCTTTTGATATGGGCCAAATCCCCGTGCTCATTCTGCACTAAAAGATTTAATTTTTTAAACAACGCAGCCCTATGGCAAGTCATTTGTCCATGAGTCCAAGGAAAAGAGAAGCAAATAACCCTACCATTTGGTGATGTCCAGCTCCTCCATTCATTCTAAGGGTTCTACAGAAAATTAGTTTAGACTAGATGCCTATGCTTTACTAGCTAGCTATACTTAAGTAGAATTACAACAATGGCCCAACACAGTTGTTTAGACTGCCTTTTTGATGCTGCCACAAAAAGGCAGTCTGGAGTTCCATTGCGTCTGGAGTTCCAGCTTCTAAACAGCTAAAAATAAGGGGGAAAGTATGCTAACTAAAGAGGTGGTGGGTAGCTAGGGGTAATATAGGATTGAAAGAGAGAGAAGAAAAATACACCAAATGTCTTAGAAATATTTAGTTTTAGTATTCACCTAACTTCACCTTATTTTAGTAATTCAATATCCATTGCAATGGAAGTGTCTAAGGAAGCAGTGATAAACCTTAGGAAAATGTAACAGAAAATGCTCACACCTTAGTGAGCAGAATGCCACCAAACCTTTCCATTCCCTATTAGCTGACTTCTGCCTTCAATTGCAAAATCACAACTTAGTCTTGAACTTGGCTGTTCAGCATTTCACAAAGGTCCTCCCTGGCTCTCTCCATGTGTCTTTTCACAAGGAAGGCATTAATACATCCCAGGAGAGTCAACAAACTGTGCTGCCCCCTCTGCTCTAGGAATAGATTCAAGGAGCCTCTTCTGTCCAGCTATAGGGACAAGCAGCAGTAAAGCTCTGCCTCCACATATGAGACTGCAGCTCCAAATGTCCCTGAGAGAAACCTATGGAAGGCTTCCTAACAGCCTTTGCCACTTTTCAAAGCCTCTTAAAATTAACATTTATCTCATTTTACTAAGCCAGAATTAAAGTCTGTTTAGAAGGACACTGTTTTCAAGTTCTCCCTCCATACTTGCAGTTTTCCTGCAGCTCTTGTAGGTGCTAATGAAGAAAAGACAAAATCAACAAAAGCCATGTAGGTGCCTTCACCTCAGTGCCTTCTCTGCCTTGTAAGGAAATATCAGGGAAATTTTCTTAAAATACCTTTTTTTTGGAGAAATTTCTCAGTGGCTGAAAGTGAATGGATAGTTTGATAGAATGGATAGTGAACACTGAGTGCCTTAATGTTCAGTGTTGCAATAAAATCTGGGATACTGGTGAAGTTACTGTCTCCTCATTACTCTGACTTCACCATACTTATTAGAGGAAAGTAATTTGAGCATATCTCCTGCTACAGAAATAGCCTGTGCACTTTCCTTTATCAAAAGGCAAACTGTGACTTAGTTTGAGGTGTTAGAAAGGAAGATGTACATAAACTATGTTAGCTACTATCTCCAGACACTACAAATTGTTTCCCTGCCAACAGCTGGAAAGCTCACTTGTTGATCAACGGGGATCAACCTTAGCCATCTTCATGACCAACTTAAAATTCATAGGTCCTCTTTTTCCTGAGCTCATGAGCTTGGGGATCTCATTATTTTCAGAATATTCATTGAACTCTCAACTTGGTCTAAAAACAGTATGAGTGATTTTTTTTGCTGCTGACTGAGTAGTGGAGAGCTGTTTCATGTATTTATGCATTCCACAAGAACTGATAACTCTATGTACTCGGGCACTGTGTCTTCAAGAGACAGTTGTCATAAACAGACTCCACCCTATGGTATTTGATATTGTCAAAGCACCAATTAACAGCAATTAATTAATTCATCTTTGGGGCAACCCTGTGAGCTAGGTAACACTGATATAATTAACAAAGGAGTAAAATGAGATTTAGGAGTTAAGTCAGTTGCCTGGGCAGAGGCCTTCATGGTCTAGTGGATTAGACATCTGCCTCTCCAACCAAAGACTTCGAGTCTAATCCTTTTTCTGACATTGATTTGCTGCATGACCTTATGAAAAGGCAATTAACTTCTCTGTTTCAGCTGCCCTAGAGATAATGATGCTTACCTACCCGGTGACACATGGGGGTTTGGATACTGTACTAAATTATACTCTTAATGTATTCTTAGGGACTGTCAGTGGAAGAGGTGAAACATTAAAGCTAGGAAGCGTTAATGTCCTTGCTATTTCCTCCACACACCAGAAATAGACTGGGGTTAAGATCAAATTTCTTGGGTTAAGGTTTCTAGGGAAACTGCTTCTGGCATCAGGAATTTTCATTACATCCTGTTTGGCCAGGGAACTTATTTAGAGTACAGGTCAGCACTAGAATTGCAATGGAAAGTTATTTTAGATTTGGCCATGGAAGAAAGCAGCACCCTTCTCATGCTACCATGAGGTAATGAACAGACTGTCACAGCAATCCTCATCAAGCAACCTGGATTCAAAGGGAGAAGAGCCTGCTGCAGATAGTCCCCGAGCCCGTGCTCAAAGTATCATCCCCAGTTCCCTCTAAATGAGATTTCTGCAGGATAATTTCTACAGGTGTCCTGACCCCTAGTAGAGACGAAATCCTACAGGAAAAGTACCTGCATACATGTACCCCTGGACCAGAGCTACCTGACCTGGCCATCTTGGAGCAGTGGGGAGCTGTATTAAAACCTGCTCTGTTCATTTCATTAGGAGCTGTCTCTGAACTTTTGTCCTTTCCACGACATGCCATAGAGTGTTAAAAAAATACCCCTTCTACAGTGGGCATTTGAACTGCCCAGCAGGTATCTAGGCTGGCAGTACGCACAGGTTAAATATTAAATTTTGTGTATTTGACTGGGCTGTCAATTATTTCTACAAAATATTCTGTTTCTAGGTATCATGTTTCCTAGGCCTGTAAAATCTCCCGCAATTCTAATATGGCAAGAAATCAGTCAAATAGGACATAAGAATTCAACATTTACCTTTATTTATGTGAGAAAGATTAATTTCCCTTCTCTTTCATAATGAAGGAAACATCAGGCACTTTTTGCCTTTTGCCTGCTGAATAATAGCAAACATAGTGAACGCTCATGCAGCCAGAAAATTAATAGCCTGCTCCTGCCTTTGCTGCAACACTCATCAGTTCTCAGCATCCTTTATGCTGCTGATCCACCGTGCGCCACCTCTTTAATTTCACTGCCCTGCTCTCTTCATCCTCAGACTGGTGAGCACCAGTTTTTTCTCCACTCTCCCAACTCCATTGATAATGTGTTTAATATTTACTTTGATGCTATTCCTCGAGGCTTTTCAAAACTGTTTTTGGAAAGAAGACCATTAAAAAAGAAAGCCTTTAGGGAAAGACAGTGAGGAAAGCTAGAGCAGAAAGGGTATGTGTTTATGTATCATATTCCCCTGTAGGCTGTGTCTTGCTGCAAGCCTGGAGGTGACTCAATGCAAACCCATACCGCTGTAAATAGAGAATAAATATTGTCCTCTCCTAAAATACACCTGGACTAGTTCAATAAACCCTGACTTACTGGCTGCTACTTGTACAAATATATGCATATTAAATCCCAATAAATTATTAGGGATCAGTAACAGAGATATTCCCAAGGCTGAAAGACTGTCTATAGCTTGTCCCTATATATTTACTTTTTGCAGAGGCCAGTGGTGCAGCTAGCACAGACCAAATGGTTCCACATCTACACACTTGTGAAAAAACTTAAAGGTGACTTGCAGTACCTTATAAACGTATTCTGGGATTTTATTTTGAGAATGGCAAGGAGCATAAGCTAAAACTCTATTCACCCCTCACAGGCCTAAAATAGAAATCCTTAGTGCTGGTTTTGGTACAGATTAAAATTACCTGTGTGCTAAGAGGTGATTAACATGTAACACATTTGGCACTAGCAGGACATATAATTACATTCAGACAGATTACTGGGCACTCCTTCTAGGCATTTGTAGCTTATCTTGTAATGTTATCTCATGTATTCACATGCTCATTTGGGATGCTTTTATTTTATTAAAAAATAAAAAATCTTACTATGTGGAGAGTTAGAACCTGTACCTTACTGCATCTAATCTACTAATACATAGAAATATCTATTTAACTTTAAGGCTGAGCTTCAGATCTCTGCTGCATCAGGCTCTTTGTTTAAATATGTATGTTTTAGTACTACATATTTTGCAAGATTTTGTAAAACTATATAACATATCAGTTCTGTAGTCTAGACTAGAAATCAACAGATGTAACTTCACCTATTGATAGACATGTAATTCATCTATTGAATGATATGTAATACCAGGAAAGATAACTTCTTTTCCTTTGTCTTATTACTTCTTTCCAGTGGCTTTTGTTTAACCCTGTATATAAATATTACAGTTTCCTGTGAGATGTTTTCCCATTTTCAAATTCAAAATTAAATGGGTGATTTGCATATACTTTTTTTAAGTGGAATGTAAAGGTGTCTAGACCTTCAGATTTATATTGGCTTTGCTGCTGCTGAAGTCAATGAACACACTTGAACCTGCAGTGACCTTGCAGAACACTGGTGGCTATTTGGATGAGACAGAATGTATCTGGATTGGAAGAGAGAAAGGAAATCAGTTCATCTTAAGTCTGGTATAGTTACTGTAAACAGTGTTTTTACTTCTTAGTATGATCACTAGAAGACAATGTATAGTCAGTATTAAATCAGGGCAGATACAGACGATAAAGGCAAAGCTTAATCTTGCTAGGATTAGTGGCTCTAAATTGATACGGCTGAAAAACATTGCAAAATGCTGAAGTTAGGTGGCTTCAGGGGCCAGCAAAATGTCTTGCCTGGTAATTATCAGAAGCCTTCAGAGACAATGATTGCACCTGAAAGCTCTGATTTGATTACCAAAAAAAAAAAAAAAAGTCTACTGCAGTAGCCTCATTTGTACTTTAATTAAGAGCTTTGTTTTTAAATATAACCATCTGATTCCCTGGGGTTATTTTTAAAGTAAGCTTCTGGCAAGGCAGCAGTGTGGTGGATTAGAGGCTTGGAATTGGGGAAAAATCATCGTTCAGCATACAGTTTAGAATAATGTGTGCACATATACAAATACATGTGTATTAAACATCATGTAACAGGATACAGGACTGGATTTATTAAAGCCAAATGGAAAGATATTTCCTCTTTTAATATTCTAGATCTCTTTTAATATATGTGATGCAGATATTGCACTGCAGTCTGATTCATGTAAATACCATAATAATTGCGCATCAATCTGATCAGTCCAGTGAAAGCTCTGTTTTACTCCAAATGGAAAAACAAGTTATCAATTTAGCTGTCTGCATCTATAACTTCATCTAACAGCGGCTGTTACACTTGATGTGGATATATAAGACATATCACCCATCAACTCACTGTTTATCTTGGAGTATGCAGGCATGAGTTGAAAAGCAGCAGACCCAGATAAAGCATAGTCATGGAAAAGAAGCAGCAGGGTAGCAGCAAAGGAGGGCAGAATGGGGATGCTAAAAAACAATATTAAAAGGGGAGGGCTGGTGGGGAGGGTGAAAGATCTGTACAAGACAGGTCTGAACATGAGAAGCCAGAAAATGGTATTTTTCTAGTTCTTATTACAGAAGAGAACTTACAGCTTCCAAATTTTAATGGGCAAGCATGTGCATCCATGGGGAAATCTTCAAGCTGCATCGGACATTCAGCAGAGATGGTCAATCTGTGGGGAAGTAAAAAGAAAACATGTTATTTTTTTCCCCTGCACTTTTCCTTTAGGCCCCTCACTGCACTAAATGAATGCTGACACAAGCACACTTTTTCTGAAAGCTCCTTGCTCCTGCTGAAATCACAGAAACCCCCTGTTAAACTGAATGTGAGATAAGCCAGGTGGACCACTGTGTGCATGCCCTAGGCATTATCTAGTAACTCTGAGACATGTGAAATTATTTTATTTATGTAAGCTGTCCCAATAAGATCATTCTTTCTTATTAGTACGTGAAGAACTTCTGTGATGGAGTTTCTGCCATGTACCTTATCTGCTCTCTGCACATACAACTACAACTCCTGGGTCAAATAGCACTGTTACAGACATAAAGAATCACTGACTTTATATGTAGATGTAACTAGTTAAATCCATTAAATAGGTATTTATAGATAAAAGTATACAATATAACTAATTACAACAATATATAAAGTTATATATAATTAAGGACATATATGCATCACTTTATATAGCTCTACAGTTAACTTCTGTGGAAATCACATGGTATTGGAGTCCATTTCAGTTCAACACACTGAGAATTACCTGGGCATCTTGGCAGGCAAAAACAACAGAGTCATCTTTCCCAGCGTACTGCCTAGGGAAGCAATTCTATCCTGGACTCCCCAGCCACTATGTGGAAATATTTCATCTAGACTGGACATAGGGGTAGGGAAGAAAAAACCCTTAGGCAAATATAGGCTGTTTCCCATGGATGTTCTGCATGATTGACAGATCAAGCTGAAGACTAAGAATAGTCTGAGGTAAATTTGTGAGCAGTGCAGTATCAGTTATATTGACATCAAATGCAGCAAATCTATTAAATATCTCAAGAGAGCCAAAACTTTCTTCTAGCACAAGGAGAATCTATTTTGTTTATGCCATTTTAATATTTGTGTAATACAGATAGTTTGCTGAGGACGAAAATCTCATTTTACACTACGAATATCTTTACAGCTTTCTCATTTTATGCTGTTATTCCACCTCAGAGGCAACAGCCCAGAGACATCCAAGGCTATACAGACTGCCTGGTGCTGGGGTGACACAGGGCTCTACTGTTTTATTGTACAGTGTCATTGGCTAGAGATCATATTCTGAGGATGAGCTGGAAACAGGAAGAGAAAAAGGCAAAATGCACACAGTAACAGAAAATGTAAAGATAATATGCCATAGAAAGCCAAAGAAAAAGAAATCCAGTTCAGAACAGAGATAATTTACCATTTGGTAAGAAAAGAACAGACAGGAGGGTACAATATAGAAATTACTGAGGCCTGAGATACCTGCATTTGAGCAAAATTGTTCTTGAGCTTTATTTCTGTAAAAGATATTTTAAGATCACTCGGATATGTCTGCAGTGGAGACACTGCCCTTCAGCACCAAAGCCAACAATGCCAAAGTTACCAAGAGTAGTGTGTGGATGAATTTAATAGGCTGGTTATAGAAGTATCCTGCCCAGAACTTACATCCTTTTCACAAAAATCACTCTAATGGGGACTTGAAAGCAAGGCTGCCATCCCTCCAATGCATCATTTTATTTTCCATGTTAAGCACTACAAATTTAACCTTCTTGACAAATTCAGAAACTTTGCTCCAAGAGCCCATAAGAAATATGGTGTGTTTTGCTGCACTCCATCTCCTGTCTTTGTCTACCAACAGTTTAGGCATGTCATTTCAGAGCTGCAGCTTGACAATATTTTAATATACACACTTGTCATCTGCAAACATTGAAGAAGGGGTCGCCTATATCCATCTTACAAAGACAACAGGTGTAAAATCAGGAAGTGAAGGAATATTCAGTGCAGAATTATGCATAAGACCTTCTGTTTCATCTCGCTGTCCTATGAATTGTATCCTGCTGCCTGCATCTCTGGAAATAACCCTTGTGTGTAATGAGGAAGGTTGTAGACATTCATCAACTATAAATGTGGAAGTGAAGATGAGTTGCACAGAGACTGTGACCTAGTGGAATTTAATTAAGGCCCTCCAGAAATTATTTTTGCCTATCTTAAATAAAAGGGTATCAGATAAGGCTGGAGGGCATCTGGCTGCCACTACCTGACTCAGAAGCCACAAAGATTCTTGTAGTGCCAGGGCTACTCCTCTGTTCCCTCTGAATTCCTCACCCAGCAAAAGGCAGAATATCCCTTAAAAGTGTGCTGCCTGCTGCAGCCTTCAGGTCTGGCCTAGGGGTAGGGAAAACAAAGTTTAGGAGCTGTAACTGTGCTTGGGGATAGCTTTTCCTTTTACTAACATGAATTCTTCAGATTAAAAAGTTCCTTTTGCTCTCTGTCAATGATATCTGCATGCTTCTTTCCTTTTCCCATGCCCTTATCCTAGGACCACTCCTAGTCTGGCCATCTTGAACAAATGAAGTAGCTCTACCTATTTATTACATGCTATTAAGAACTATGTAGTTGAGCCTCTTAGATGATTTTTAAGTGCTCAGAGAACATTCTCCTGGAAACCTCTTACAAAAGTGTGCATTACCAGAGGCTTTTGAAGTGTCTTGCAATGGCCAATGTGACAAAAAACTTGACAGAAAACTTGTAAGAAAACTTGACTGTGGATTCTGATTCGCAGCACAAATGTCACCACCCTGAATTTCTTTAGGCACTCTGTGCCCAACTGGAACTGGTTTTTGTTACTGTGTGAGGACCTGAAAAACAAAGTCACTCAACTGAGTCCTAATTAAAAAGACTGGATTTTCTACTGCATAGAGAAATAAAAGCAGCATAGCAGACATCTACACTCTGGGGGCTGGAAGCATGGGTTGCTGCATACAGATTTGCTCAGAGATGTAGAGTACAAACTATATATTCAGATCACAGCCCCAGGAGTCTCAAAAAATTGATATCTGGGTCTACTCTTTCAAATATCACCTACAGTGATATTTGCACACTTTGGCTCTTAACATTGTGATAACGCTTAGGGACCCTTTCTATATTCTAGTTTACTTAGCTGATTATTATGCAGTTCTTGGTCACAGCCAAGAACTTGGCTTCATGCTCATTAAACCTGATTTTCTTCAATGACAAGGTAACCCATCTAGTTGATCAAGGGAAGCCAGATGATCTTATCTTTTTGTATTTCCATAAAGCTTTTTCTACTCTCTCTCACAGTATCCTTCTGGACAAAATGTCCAGCACACAGCTGGATAAATACATCACATGATGGGTGAGCAGCTGGCTCACGGGTTGGACACAAAGGGCTGCAGTGAACGGTATGACATGACACTGATGACTTGTCACTAGTGGGGCTCCACAGGGCTCTATCTTAGGTCCTGGGCTATTCAACATCTTTGTGAATGACTTGGATGCAGGACTGGAAGGGATACTAAGCAGGTTTGCAGACAATACAAAACTGGAAGGAGCTGTTGCCTCCCTCAAGGCAGGGAGGCCCCGCAGAGACTTCAACAAATCAGAGGGCTAGGCAATCACCAGCAGTATGAAGTTCAGCAAAGGAAAGAGCTGGATTCTTCACCTGGGATGGGGCAGCCCCGGATATACAGACAGACTAGGGAATGAGATGATAGAAAGCAGCACCATGGAAAGGGACATAGGGATCCTGGTCAGTGGCAAGTCGAACATGAGTTACCAGTGTGCTCTCGTAGCCCAGGTAGTCCTGGGGTACATCAGGCATAGCATCACCAACCAGGCAAGGGAGAGCACTGTCCTGCTCTTCTCTGCACTGGAGTGGCCTCATCTAGGATATTATGTGCAGTTTTGGGTACCACACTATAAGAAAAATATTAAATTATTAGAGAGCATCCAAAGGAGGGCTATGGACATGGTGAAGGGCCTTTAGGGAAAGCTGTATGAAAAGTGGCTGAGGGAAGCCTACAATTTCCGTGTGAGGGAAAGAGGAGAGGTAGGCATTGATCTCTTCTAGAACAGTGACAGGACCCAAGGGAATGGCCTGAAGTGGTGTCAGAGGAGGTTTAGCTTGATATTAGAAAAAGGTTCTTCACCCAGAGGATGGTTGGGCACTAGAACAAGCTCCACAGGTAAGTGGTCACAGCAGCAGCATGATAGAGTTCAAAAAGCATCTGGACACGTGGTGTGATTCTTGGGAATGGTCTTGTGCTGGGGAAATTTCACTTGATGCTTCTTGTGGGTCCATTTCAACACAGCATATTCTGTGATTACAACAAAATTACTCCCAATTTGCATTTATTTAAGGAAGAGAAAGGAGGCCTGGGCATGCATACATGAAATAGTTTTTGCCTAGTCTTTTTAATATGGTGACTCCTGTCACTTCCTGTGCTCAGTGTAGCACAGTTATCTGAACCAGAGACAGTCACTGAACCAGGATTTTTCTGTCACACACACACACTGCTCAAAAGGCAGTTCTTTCCAACAGAAGCATTTAAAAGCTTCCCTCCTCCACCATCATTCTGTCTTAATAAGAGCCCTGTGGGATTAGTTTCACTCAAACAGGGTCTATAACAAGATTACAAGCAGCTGTTAAAGGTCCTTTGCAATAGGAGAATGAAACTCTGATTTTATTGAAGATAATGGTAAAATTCTCCCTCACTTGAATGGGGCCACTATTCACCCAAAAACTGTAACAAACCCTGATTTTAGTAACTGATTTATTAATGACAGAATTTTGTTTTCATGATGCTCCAAATACTCACACTCCTATCCAAGTGTTAATCAACCAACAAAATGCTATTGTATACCTTAACTATCTAAAAAAATTTTGGGCCTACAAATTATTTGATCTATCACCTATAATTGCACATGAAAGCTTTATCAAATCTTCATTATGTATAGCCTTTACTTTAAGAACATAAAGTGATTACTGACATTCTGTTTCAAGACACAAAAGCAAGTATCTAAGAAAAGCACAATTCAAGCAGCAAGACTTGTTCACTTCAGAAAAGTCACCTTCAACCGTTTCCACTGGGGAATTAAGCATGACAGTGCTTTCAAGAGATTGCTCCTTTTTAGCAAGAAGGAAAAGAAGGAGGTGTTAAAATCAAGGATGCAGCAAGGAAATAAATTCAGATATTAGGGAGGCAGACATTTAGAGTAAGTGTGCTTTAATGTGAGGTGAGAAACCCTCAGTAGCAGTCCCCGAGAAAGGAGGCACCCTGTCCTGCAAGACCCTGTTTTAGGTCACTGCAGGGACCCCCCCAGCTGTTCCCATCATCTCCTCAATGCAATGAGCATCTGCTTCTACTTGTGGGTAAAGAGAGTGGGGACTGAACATCCTTCTCCTACCCTGTAAGTGCAGGAAACATTTTCCAATGTATTATCTGCCACAGACAGCTGCAAAACTTGCTTTTCCTTATCAGCTACTAACTTTAATATGAAAACAAATTAAAACAGAGAGCTCTAGAATGAAAAGAGAGCAGAAAGACAGAGTCACCAGTGGATTTCAGAAGAACTTAATTCAAGATAAATGTTGAATTAATAAGAGTTACAGATGAAGGGGACACAGGAAAACTTTTGTTGTAAGGTACTATGGCCAAAGAGATACAAAGCTTTTCTGCCTATTTGCATTAATCCCCAAACCAGCTCCATCTTCTTAGTTATTTATTTCTGTGCACTACCCTTACCCCTGTTACAGGGAGCATTTAAATGCTTGCTTTGACCCCACCTTTGCTGGCAACCAGTATCTGCTATGGGGCACAGATGAACCCAAGTGCTCTTCCCAGCATAAGACCAGCCATTTTCCTTAATAAAAGGCAAAATATTTGCTTGAAACTCACCTTAAACTACCACAAGCAATCTTCCCAATATCCCAAAAAATAGTTAAATGGATCCAGCCTTCAGCCAGGCTATATTCCACTCTAGTGGCCTTGTTGGCTCCCTGAGAAGGGAGACTTGAGGGTTGGGTCAGACCCTTTTCAGGACCAACTCCAGGAGAAGTTTCCCAGGGTACCTGCTCCAGCAGGACCTCAGCAGAACGATTTGAGCCCTTGCAGTATCTCCAGTATGCCCTCTGACACACATGGAGCCAGGAGAATAACAGAGTTAATGATTTGGGTTGATTTTTCAAACTGTGAACACATGGTTAGCTTTGTGAAATTATTCATTTGACCTTGACTGATGACACAACCATTCAGCTGTTCTCCCACTGTGATGCCTTGGGAACACTTCAATAACCAAACTTCTATTTCTTTCAAAAGGTTTTAAAGCAAGACTTGTTTTAGGCCCCAGCACAATAAGTGTATATAGTCCAGGGAACTGATGTCTCCCTGTATTCCTGAAGTAAATGTAACATGTCCCAGTATAAGCATATATATTGCATATACACACACACACACACACACACACACATATATATGTGCATAGAAGCGTATATATACACACGTAAATATATATATGAAGACCTGTCTTGGTTCTGAAGCACTTGCCATACAGTCCTAACAAACCCTGTTGGTGGTAGTGGGCACCACACACCACACAGAAGTGTTAGAATGTGGACAGATGTTCACCCAGGGAAACACAATGGCTGTAAGAGTCACCCTGAAACCTGCCCCTGGCTGGGTGATTGCCAGCAGCCTGGCCCAGGGGGAGAGAAATTATTATTCTCAGTAACTCAAACACTGCTTTGCTCATCAATTTCCACCACATTCTTGGAAAAAAAAGGCCAAAATACACATTCAGGGCCTAGATCTGCATGTCCATGTGGGATGCGGAAGCAGTTCACCGCTGCTTCCTACTTATAAATACTGATTTCTTTGGAATACACCAAATAAAGTCAACAGAGAACAGAA
The DNA here is from genome assembly GCF_009819655.1 of Sylvia atricapilla. Lineage (NCBI taxonomy): Eukaryota > Metazoa > Chordata > Aves > Passeriformes > Sylviidae > Sylvia > Sylvia atricapilla. The sequence goes on from NC_089141.1 coordinate 83,186,980, forward strand.
AGTAAATCTAAGACTAGAGTGAGGTGGTCTGCAGAAATTTCTGTCTTAGCCCATTTCACCTTCATAACCATTCTGCCAAGAATACTATCTTGTCCCAGCTTTCCTGTGTTGCTAAGATGTGCTATTATTATGTGACAACAAAATGTCCTTTAAAATCCTACAGGGAAGGGACTATGGAAGACTAAGAGCTCCAGTCACTGATGCTTTTGGGAGCTGTGAATACATAATTCAGATGGATGGTGTACTCAACAGCAAAACTCTCATTTTAAACAAACAAAATCCTCAGCATAGCTTCTTCTGAAGTATGAAACAATACTTTAATTGCCTAGATGAACTGTGCTGAAGACTAAGTTATTGTGACATGATCTGAGATGGCAGAATTGATCTCAAAAGCTGAGCCACTATAAGAATGACCTCCCTGCACGTAGAATAACTTGACATATCCAGAGCATACACTTGCACAGAGGCAAGGAAGATGTTCAGCCTCTAGACACAGGAAAAACAGAAAAAGGCAATGAAACAACCAACAGGACACACAAATTATATTACATGGATTTGAGAGGTTACAGAAAGAATCGCAAAGCAGACATTTATAGTAGAGGTAATACCTTTCATTCTCCAGCACTCCTTTTAAGTGCATAAAACCAATGGATGAAGCAGTAAGTTTATGCTTATCCAACCTTGCCTTGCAAAGTTATCTGATGAAGTCCATAAGCAAGGTAGAACTTGCTGGTAAAAGCTCTGGTTTTTTTATCAGACTAACTGGTGCAGTAAAATTCCCAAGCTTTTTGACAGACAATTCCTTCTTCAGGTTCTCTTCCTAAAAAAATTACTTTCCTAAAGAAACTTTAGATCAAAACAGCTGTGCAGCTCTGAACGCTCTTCAGAATATCACACTCATCCACGGGATAGTTTCACTTAAAAACCTCTCCAAGCTTTCTCTTCTTTACAGTCCCTTATCCAAGATGAATTATCTTTTGGCACCCCATGAAGAAGGCCTCCAAACTTCTCTGAAGCAGCTTCTTTTTTTACTGAATTCATGAATTAAAACCCAAAATCTAACTAGCTCTAGCAATGCTGAGAAGCTGACGCAGTTGTTGATGCAGGTGAAATGGGAAACAATACCTCAACCAGCCCACATTTCATTTTGCCAGGCCACACATTCCCCAAGCCCACACGTGCTACACGTTTTGACTATAATCTCCTTATCTGAGTGGCTTCTTGACAGCATGTCCAATGAGGAGCTAACTGCAGTAAGTACAGCTGTTCTTGAAGTGCTAAGTAACACTGAACTATGATCTTCCTTTTGGCTCTCAAGAGATGCCAGTCTCAGTTACTGGCAGAACCAGCCAGCAACAGCAATACCTGGTGCCAGTCAACTGCACATCCTATCTTTGCTTTCAGTGGAAGAAAACCCAAGTACAGGAGAAAGAAGAGAGCATAGAAAGCACACTAAATGATGAAGGCTAAGGACTGTGATAGACAGTCATCCTCCAATTTTGATCTCACCTGCTAGGCAATTTGATCAGTGCAGGTTTTCTGACTGTCCAAAAGGGCATTTTGGACAAATTTTTCCATTTCTTCCTGTCAGTATGGCAGGATGAAGGCTACCTCACTGCACAGGCAATCTTTCACTTCTTCCCAGTTCACACACCCTTTCTATTTCTATGGACAGGCATAAACTACATCAAGTATTTTCTACTAGAAAAATAATCTGGATTTAGAAAGTAAGGGCGGGGAGAGGGATGAGGAGGAGGAGTGGACACCAGATGGGCAGTACCAGACCATTTGGGCTTTCTCACATCTAGACTGGGATGCACAGACATGTCGGGGTAGGTAGGAAGGATTATGACCTGACAACTCAAAATACAGAACTAAAATCTTTGGTTATTTTTCACAGTTCAGACTTAAGAGCTCAAAAACATCAGTTTCCTTTCAACCACTTGCATTTAACCCCAGCTTCCTATTATCCATCTCAGGTCCACCTCCAAGGTCACTCCTTACCATAATCGTCTGCCTTTTGTGTAACATTAATGCTCCTCACACCTTTGCAAAAAAGGGAAGTAGTGATTGGGATGAGAGGATCTTTCACAGGGAAATGTGCACATCCCTATGTGTATGTACCTTACTGGTGCATGAAGAAGGTTGCTTAGTCATCCAAGCAGGATGTGATTATCTGGGGTTTTTTGCCTTGTTTCTGAAATGCTACATGCTTCTGATAAATACAGCCATGAAGGGCCAGGTAAAGGGTCAGACTGTGGGTTTTCACTGCTCCAAGAAGAGAGTCCAATGATTCCTCAGCTGTTTAACACCATAAATAGCGATTAAACAGGCCTCAATTTACCATACCATTTATACCCACCAGTGCTAGCATCTGCTACAGCATAATCACCTGTTTGTTACAGCCCAGCTTCAGAGAAGAAAGGGCCAAATCTCCTGGTGACAGTTGTTTCCTGAGCTCCTCATAGGGTGCACTATATTCCCTCCTCCATGCACCTTGACAAAAGCAGAGGACTGAAGCCAATTTATGTGTGTTCAGATGCACTACACTTGCACAGCCTTGGGCTTTATGTTGGACAGAGAGGAGACTCTTTGAGTCCTCCACGAAACAGCTACAGGACCAGCTGCTGGCCAGAACATCCCATAGCTTTAGGTTACTGGCACTCTACCCATTTCCAGGCTCCCCAAGTATGGAGGTGGAAAACATCAAAGGATGGTGACCACTAAGATGAGACTCACGTGCCTAAATAAAGATATCAGTCACGCTGTACTCCTTTGTCTGCGACTGTGAAAAAGAAACAACCCCTAAGGTGTGAGTGGAGAGAAATGAGCTGCTTTTAACTTCACTACTAAAGTAGACATCTGAAATAATGCAGACTTCTAACTCCATAATAAATTCTCTCTCCTGCAGTGAGCCGAGAGGCTCAGCTGCAGTCACCAACATTACAGATGAACAGAATTAGGTGAATCCCACCCATCCTGCCTGGTGTATTACACCACAGTGTATTTTAGATTACTCATTGGCAGTCGGATGTTTCAGCACTAATATAATGTACTTCAGAAGATGGTATTTCTGATTAGGCAGATTAAGATACTAATTTCAGTCTAAATGAAATGACCAGGGAGTCCACTGTAATGTTATCCTCCCCTAATAATAATAAAAAAAGACAGCAGAGCTATGACAATTCTTCAGCATCTACCAGGTACTTTCAAAGCTCTCAGATTCAGAAGCAGATTGGGCAGTCACCAAAGCATCTGTACTTTCCCTGGGTGCATGGACACCTGTCAGGGCACTGCTTCCTTCCAGGTTCTGTTCAGTCACCCCATCCATGCATGCCAGCCATGCTGGTTCATGCCTATAAAGCAGGTGGAACACAAAGGAATCTGGCAGAAATTGTACCAGCTAACCCCAAAGGGAATTTGGGTCTGCCTCTAAGCTCAGCACAGACCTGGAACTAAAGTTGTACCTTTTGTACTCAAAGTCCAAGCAAGCATCCCCCTCATCCAATGACATGACAGTTCTGGTTTGAGTTTTGTCTTTTAATCAATTCTGCTCTTGCTGTGCAAGTTCCTATCTCTGTGATGGAGATCTCTGCAGGGCTCTGCCCACTTTTATTACCAGCAGAATAGGCCATTGTCACACTATCTACATAGGGACTATATTTGGACAGGTCATAATTGCCCATTTTGAATGTATTATAGCACAGTCTCCTCTGATGCCTTTCTCTCCCTGTGAGTAACTCCAGCCCTGGATTTTTCAAAGCTACGAATCTTGGTTCCTTGAAGGACAATGTCTGAAAAATGGGACAATGTGCAACCAAAACACAGTGATGGGAACCAAAAGACTTGGTGTTTAAACAAGAATCTTGCTGCTATCCTCAGAGAAGGGCCCTTCTCTTCACATATCCCTATTTTCTCTCGCTCTGTCAAAATCTGAATTGACAAAAAGCAGCAGAGAGTCCTTGCCACCACAATAGTTTTTCATCACTCTTCTAGATTCAGCCCAATGTAAATTACTTTTTTTTTTTCCTTCCAGCTTCAGGCAGTTTGAAGCTTGAATACAGAAGAAAATGCAGAAAGGAAATGCATTATTTGTATGTCTTCACAGCTTCTAATTAGTTTTGCAATATTTATACAATACCTAAAAAGCACTGACAGATCTCGTCCTGTAGATATAAATAAGAAATAAGAAAAAGCACATTCAGATTGGACATAAACGTTCCCATCTAGACATCTGGCTGGATGGAAAACTGAGGATTCATTTTCAATCATAGATTTGCTGGTCACCCGTCGCTCAGAGGCACACTAGCAAATCTACTCTGGCAAAGTCAGAACTTGAGAACCCACACATTTTTCATAGAATAATATTCCCTTAAAATAAACAAACAAACAAACGTTGACTTTCCCATTAAAAGTCTTGAAAGCAGCACTTGAAAGTATCTTCTGCTCAATTAGTTTTATGATCAATAGCTCTAGAGCATAAAATGGTTAGGTTGCTAGTCCAAGTCCTTCATGGAAGAGCAGAACTTGTGCTAACATGCACCCAATACATGTGTTCACTTGCAAATACAATTTAAACACTAAGTGCTAATGTAAGAATCAGTATTTTCAGCCTAGATAAGCCTGTGTATGCACCACAGCAGAGCAAGCAGCGTGGTTATGCTGCCATCAAGTGGACACACATTGCTAAATTCTAAGTCTTTCTGGAGTAGTAAAGATAACAGTATCTCAGGGCTATACTAAAAATTTTGGAGTTTTCTTAGCACCATGCTGAAAAACGTCAGCATTCTCCAGCTGCTAACTTATTCATATGCAAATTATGGGGACAGATTTTATTGTAAACTCTCCCAGATTCTCTGGCAACCTTCAGTCACCACAATAACATGGGAAAAATCTGTGCACTCCTCAGATATATGACTATGTCCTATTTAAATCCCAGATTATATCAAATGCATGGAGCCCCAGTGGTAAAAAAAAGGGATTTGGGGTCTATTCAAACTGACAGTGAGAATGGGGCTCTAAGGACTGCCTTTGTGATGGCACAAGGAGGATTTTTCACTATCTACAAGCTGATAGAAAACCATTAGAAATGTGTAAAAGCTTCTGAAGAAAAGTTAATTCATGGTCCAAAATTTTAGCTGTAGTGAGCAGGCTCTACTTCATACAATTTTTGGCTTCTTCACAGCATTTTTTTCTGGCATTCTACAGCAAAGTTTACCAAAGCTTCTGTCTTTACAGCCAATTCCCACTGAGAAAAAAAAAAAATGCAGCTCACTGAAACATGATGGCTCTCTTCTTAGCCTGAAAGTGTTGTTTAAATCACTGTTCCAATTTTTCAGAATAAATGAATTCTATACTTCTTACAATATTTATTTCTCAGGTAAGATAAACTAAATATATTCTAATATTTTAAAGGAAAGAATATAATTTTTACCTCCATCCACAATGCTATTTTCTATATATATTAGTGAAATATTGTGTTTTCTAGTGCTTTTCATACCAGTGTTCTTACTTTAAAAAAAGTGGAGCTGCAGACAATACTCCCCTCTAGGGGCAGAAACAGAATTTGCAGCGTTCCATTCAGGAGCGCTTCATTTGTAAATCACATTAGTGAAATAAAACTAATACGTCCTCCCAAGTAAAAAAAGTAAAAGATAGCAGAATTATTAAGTCATTCCCCACAGAGAACACTGCTGTCTGTGAAATCTGTCTAGAGGACATGTTGTGCTCCTATATTCACACAGAAGGGCTTTAATGCCACACATATACAGAAGCCCATTTATCAGATTTCCCTAGCAACACACATCCCATCAACTTCTGACCCAGACAAAGTATCATCAAATGCAATATGCGGGGTCTACATTTTTCTTTGTAAGTAAACACATGTGCCATGGAAACGTATGTCCTGACCAGTGCTAAAGCTGGAAGTTTGCTCAGCTGATCATACCTGATATATTTCAAAGTGAAATAGGATGGAAGGTCAGCACTGGCTTGGCTGCTTCCCTCCCCTTCATTCAGGCAGCCAGATGCAAGGTTGCAAAAGCAATTCAGGCATCTCTGTCAATGACAGAGGGTCCAATCCTCCCCACACAGAATACTCCTACGTACAGTCTGGGAAGCTCGCAATTCCTCCTTGGAAACGAGGAGAATGCAGAGCTAACAGAGGGCTGTCTACACATCCCCAGATCCTGAGAACTGAGTAAGCCTGATGGGAGCTACAGGAACTGGGGCTCAAGCCTCAGCTGAAACTCAGTACTTCACAAGGCACTACCACTGAGACAAGCAGCTCCCCCCCCAAAAAAGCCCAGTGCTGTCTATCTTCTCAGTGAAAGCCATCCTAGGTAACTCTGCTAGCTGTTACCTTTCTTAGGACACTCAAGGAAGCTAAAGGGGCTGGCTTCTTTTCACTGTCACCGCTGAACAGGCTGGGATGGGATCCTCAAGCCTCCCTGCAGCACAGAATGGCTCTGCTTCTAAAGGAGCACAGCTCCATGCACATTACAAAAGCAGGCTCCTGACTCATGTTTAAGCAGAAGGGCATAGACACTTTAAATCAGCTCGCTTTCCACTATTCCACCGTAATAGTGGAAAGCAAGCTGATTTAAAAGCTTTGCACTCTATTTCTTATCACATTAGTATTAGTGATAGTAGATAGTAGAAATTTGACATGATAGTGATTCGTAGAAATTTTATTTCCACAGACAATATTCTAACAAAAAGAAAGTTATGTTGCATGGTTTTTTAGGTTAAAAAAGCATTCTGTTCTTTCTGTAGTGTATCAATCAATCCCAAAAAATCAAGGGAGAAGGAGCTGAGTGGGATGATGAGAAAGTCTGTGTCACATCCATATTTTTCTCCAGCTGCATATGCTGAGCTTTTCCTCAGTTAGGGTACCTGTGGCACCTGACAAAACTGCCATTTTCACCAGAGAGACACCTTGACAGAGTAACTCAGATTCAGCGATAAGCTTGCCTAGGTGTATACTTCACCCAGGTCAAACTCTGCTAGCTGGGGTGGCTTAGTTCCTCACCTCATGAGTCAGGGCTTCACTGCATTTGTTAAACACTGCAAAAACCACTGCTTGCACAGAAATTGTGCAATCTGTCCCACAACATAATGTTTTGCTCCAGGATGAATACGAGTCTGATCTGGACTTCACTCACACAAGTAATTTACACAGATAATTGGGAATTACCACTGCTGCAATCTCTGGAGTGGTACTCATGTGGTCCATGCAGCAGTGGAGGCTGGTTTTAAGGCTGGTATTACTAACTTTTTTTTTGTGACATTCCTCTGATAGCTATTTGGACTTTTAAGGGTGTCCATGCATCCTCACATTGTTTTGGTTTATCGTTGCAGTGATCACTAATTTGGGACTAGTAAGAACAGCAACACGCATAGTAGAAGAGAAAATTAGGATGATTTTTCCTTCTTTTAAACGTGACTTCCATCATATCCAAGTCTTTTAGTGCTAATGTAACAACTGGGCTGGTCTAAAGCTGTAAAAGCTGTAAGGACATACATAAGGATACCTTGTATCTCCTTTTCCCTAAAAGAAAGGATTTAAGACTAGGCTAAAAAAAATTAAAACATGTCTGAAACACTTGAAATAAAACCTGAGAAGCTCCAGGTCGCTATGTACAGCATAACCCTCTTGAGCCTGAACAAGTCTTAACTACTAGGCCCCTGAGCGAGCTTGGGACTCTCCCTCCCAGCGTGCAGGTCCCGCAGCAGGACACAGCACCAGCTGGAGCTCGGCTTCCCACAAACAGCTGGGGCTGCCTGCTGAAAATCCAGACAGCTCAGAGCCCAACTTCAGGCTCCTGAGCACTTTGCTGGGTCTTGGGCACCACTCTGGGCTCGCTTATGGAAAGTTCAGAATAACCCTTTATTGCTCGGTAGGTTTTTCCTTTTATCTCTTTTTCAAGTTGTCCATATGACTATGGTCTTGGAGGAAACCCTGTTGAAGACAGACAGCAGTCTTAATTACTACAGGCTAATTATCTTTAATGAACAAATTGCCATGCACTGATGTGGGATTTGTCCTGGAAAGAATTTCAGACACCTAAAATCATTGATGTTATATCTTCTATCTACATCATGCAATGATGATTCTTGGCAGTAGACTCAAATCAGAAGAGGAGTACAACTCTGAAGACCTGAGACACCCATTTGTTTCTCTGTAATATAATGTCCCAGCTTTGTGTCCAGGATTGTACTTGCTCAAGCAGCTTCACAGTGATGCTAGCTTATGTCATTTATCCCTATGATCATTTGCCTTTTAGCACTATTAGTCATATTAATTTTAAAAAAATATACAACAAAAGCTCCAAGGGTTCAAGATGTACTGCCCCAGAACAAAGTCTCAGTTTCTGGTCTTGGATACTGTCCTCCTGCAGTCTGCACTACCACTGCAAAGACAAACAGTAAGAGAGAACAGATAATCATAAAAAAGCTGAACTGAATCATCAAATCTGTTGAGAATATGCTTTCCATTTAATCAAAAGTAATAGTTAAGCACCAGCAGTATTCAGAAGCTACAAATTAATTTGTACTTGAAGGCTACAATTATATTTTCCATTTTTCTTGATATTTACACACATATGTGTGAAAGATTGGCTCCCTGGCTCTACGAGGAGTGGAGAAAGTGATGCTCCCCACAAGTAATTATAGTTATCTGGGAATCAGCACCAGAAGAAACCAATACTGGCTATTACCTCATGGTATACAGCAGAGTGCCATCATCCTCCAGGCGCAGAAGTTTGTTTGGAGTTGTCATGTTGTGAGCAATAGACTTCTTGCCATTGTGGAAAAAAGTGTCTGGGGTCCAAATCTTGCTGGCGAGCAAGTTGTTAAGAGGGAGGCGTTGCATAGGTCCTTTGAATCGCAGCCTTTCATCTTTCCAGCTTTGTCGGAAAAAAACGTCAATGGTGTATTCCTGGTACAAAGAAACACTCGAGGTACTGCAGGATCTGAACAGAAACGATGGTGCCAAAAATGACTTTAGCAAAGTAAATACAACCGAGCTGGCAGCCACATGCTAACTTACCATTTCTGTGTCTGACACAGGACCAAAACTGGTAACATAGATGTCTGTTTTCACCTGAGTTATTCTCTCTGTAATAAACATGGGCTCCACATTAGTAATTGCTTTAAAATGCAAATACCTCCTGGCAATGCTTTTTTCCTATTAATTCCTGACTCACTCAAAAATCCCCAAAAGATTGAAATTAAGAGCATGCTCGAGGAGACATTTCATCCTGGATCAAATGCAATCGTTAACCTTTGGGAGTCCAGCCATTGTTCTTACAGTCAGAAAGAAACTGGCCCTTCAAGGGTGCATTTCCTCTGACTGACAGGTTTTGATCATAGAAACACAGGTTTGGGTTGGAAGGGACTTTAAAGATCATCTAGTTTCAACCCCCTGCCATGGGCAGGGACACCCTTGACTAGATCAGGTTGCTCAGAACCCCATACAACCCGGCCTTGATCACTTCTAGGGCTGGGGTATCCACAGCTTTTCTGGGAAACCTGTTCCAGTGTCTCATCACCCTCAAGGTAAAGAATTTCTTCCTAATACCTAATCTAAATCTACCATTTTCCAGTTTAAAACCATTCCTCCTGATCCTATCACTGCACTCCCTGATAAAAGGTCCTTCCCCATTTTTCATCTAAGCAGCACTGGAAATGCAGGTTTCTGTAAGGTCTCCCCAGAGCCTTCTCTTCTCTGGGCTGAAGAACCCCAACTCTCTCATCGTGTCTTCACAGGAGAGGTACTCCAGCATTCTCATAATCTTGGTGGCCTCCTCTGGACACACTCCAACAGGTTCATGTCCTTCTTATGCTGGGATTCCAGAGCTGGACACAATACTCACAAAAGCACAGGGGAACAATCTCCTCCCCCAGCTTGCTGGCCACTCTTCTTTTGATGCATCCCAGGATGCGATTGGCATTCTGGGCTGTCAGTGCACACTGCCAGCTCTTACACAATACCTACTACAGGATGAGATGAAGTGTATCTTGGAAGGACCTACTCCCCTCTGCTGTCTTGGGTGATCTGCCTGATTTCAGACATCTATCAGAGATGTCCGAAGTTAGGTCAAGTTACTTCTACCCTCAAGTCTCTAAGTCCTTCTGGCATCTTTTCAAATCCAGGTCTAATTTAATTTAAGGGCAGAAATTTCAGAAGTTCGTTATATAAGATAAAAAGCATCGAGCCCTATTTTCAAGCATCTCTGTGTAAAGTGAGAGGAGAAGGAGAGAAAGGGATGAAAGCAATGTGTTGGTCTCACAAGAGGAAGGGGTGGGGGTAGCCAGATTAAAAAAGGGCCAGGAAGAAACATAACAGATGGTTTACACATGGGTAGAAAATGAGAGAAATCTGGGGGAAAGAGAGCTGAAGGAGGGCTCAACAAGGTTAGGATGGCAACCACTATTCACATGCTAGGGTTTTAAAATAGCTGCTGTAGAGGTTATCAAAAAGACATATCAATACAGATTTGCTGTACTTGTCTAAATATGGACGGTTTGGGGATCTGTTTTTAAAGAGATATGCATTACCAACATAATTTTATATAGGCTGACCAGTAAGAGAATCTCACAGCAACCTGCTAGCATAATCTCTTGCTCACCTTAGGAAGTACCAGAAAGAAAAACCCAAACTGTATTCAGTTACAGAAAAAAAATGTACCACAGATGCTCTCCTAAGCCAACCTCAGATGACCTGAGTGACTGAAAGAACACGACTTTCAGTAATCTTTTTCTTGTGCCCCATTTGCCAGGAGACAAATCTGCTTTCTGGACTCAGTTTAGTTATCAAACACAAGTTCCCTGTCACGGCCCAGAGCAGGCATCCACTTTAGAGGGCACCACACAGACCATGGACCCATCCAGGGAAGACTGGCTGAGCCCACGTGTTATCCTACCTCCCAGTCCTGGGCGCAGCCTGTTGTCGTAGCCGTCCAGCAGACCGTCCAAGATCCTGGTGAATATAGTGATGTTATCATTGGCCTCCTCTTTTACTGATGGTGTTGGTGTTTGTGAAAAGCTGTTTTATGCAAACAAAAGGAAACACGTCAAAAGCCATACCAGTTTCAAGGAGCTACAGTCTCAAGGGAACTTTGTGATGGAGCCTCCAAGACTCTGCCCTCTCCTCCTGCTCCTGAATAGCACAGGGAGCTGCAGCCATTTATTTCATCACTACTATAACCTTGAAAACAGCTCTCCCTGGAGGAGGACCCAAAGGACGACCCATGCCATAAAGGTAAAACCCTGGGGTGCAGGACTGGGGGACACCTGAGCCCTCTGATCTTTGTTCATAATGCACAAGTAGATCCCTGTCCCCAGTGCTACCCCTTCCCACATCAGCCCCACCACCTCTCCAGTGCTGGCATGGCTCCATCAGTGGCAGGGAGCAGGGTCAGCTCACAGTGCTGGCAAAAGCTGTTACTGGTTTCCCCCAGGGCCGCTCTCGATTCCTTGGGAACTACATGGCTGGCAGGGGAGCTGCATGACAAGCACACGTTTGCCTGAGGATGCACCTTCAAGTATGCCTGAAGGTGCTCTTGAATCTTTAAATGCCAAACAGTTTCTAATTTTCAAAGTTTCTGTAATTCTGGCAACAGCCAGAACAAAGGATGAACTGTGACCTTATTTGAGGATAACAAACTCCCACTACATCAAAAATCCTACTGGGGTACCACTGGGGTATCTGAAAAACATACTGCTGTACAGAAAACACAGTTCTTCACTCCTCCTCTCTCTTTTGCATAAATTAGTTCTCCCTTGTAGTATGCAAATAACAGCAATGTGTAGTGGGCCTCATTCCATATCTTTTGGGCCAGATTTGTTTTTATTCCAAACTCTTTTTTATTTCACCATTTTATCCATGGCTCAGACCTAGGAAGCTGCTCACGGCACAACTAACAACTTGCATTTTTAAATCTGTTTGATTTTCATTTAAAGATGCTTAGGAGAATCCCCTGCTTATTAATGCCTTTGCTTACCTAAAGAATAGACATGGGAGATTATCCATAAGCATGCTTCACCTACAGCAAGCAATGAGCATCTCTTAAGACATCTCACACCAGGCGCTTATTCATGATTCAGCCTCTGCTGAGATCACCAGCACATGCTCCAGCTGTGACAGGGCACACCGCTCCAGCAGGAACTGTGCCCTGCCTCCTGCACCCTGCCAGCAGGCAAGAATAGCTTACACTCAGCAATCTGAACTTGATGGGAGACAGTCATCCAGAGAATTAAAAAAAAATAAAAATCAATAAATAAAAAGAATCCATGTTTATTTACTACCAGTCCCCAGGGAAATAAATCAGTAAAATAAACAGAGAAGCTCAGAATATCTCTCTGAACAGCTTTCTTTGCAGAATGCTTGTGACATTTGTGTTTGCCCTACCTAATGGAAAAGGATTCATACAAAGAAAGACAAAGGGGCCTCAACCTGGTTTTACTTGCATAAGGTTTCCACAATGAGACCACATGACACCACTGTAATGCATCTGGAAGTTTTAGTGATGCCAGACCTAGCTCAGAACAAGCTGCTCCCAGCCATGTATCCCCTCACAGACCTGGGGATGCCCAGTCCTGTGCTCGTTCCCTTCACAGTTTGTATGCTTCTGCTGAAAAAGGAAAGGATTGCAAAGCTATCGACAGGGAACCCCTAAAACATGGGAAGCCTGGACAGAGCAAGGCAGATCAAACCAATATGGTTAACATGACATTCTCTCTTTTTTTCTGTCTCAAATGGCAGGTTATATACACTTCAGTATGGTTTACAATTACAGGTCATAAGAAAAATGCAAACAAACACTGTTTATCTTATTCTTAAGGTGGCTAAAATGTTCACACTACAAGCTATACCTATTCACACCTAAAAACCCACTATCCCATGTGCACACCTTAACACAATTTCTAGCTGCGCCACAGGCTTCACAGGCCTGTATCTGGGGCCCAGGCTGGGGCAGCTCAAACCTTCCTCCAAATATACATCATGTCCTCTCTGAGAAATTCTGCACCACAAAGCCTCTCAGGACATGGGAGTAAGGTGGGGTGGAGGGAGCCCAGTGTGAAACACTGAAGCCCATGGAAATGACTGGTTGAGGAGGCCTCTTACGGCCTGAAAGTGCAGCTGGCGTTGCTGCAGCCCTCAGCAAGCTCCACACCGCAGAGCCGAAGGCACCAAGGATCTCCCCGCGCTGCAGGTGGAGGCATAGCCACAAATCTTGCCTATTTCTCATCTCCATAGTCAAAAGACCAAACTAATTCTGCTTTCTATGCTGTGATCACAACCTCTAGTGAGCAACTGAGGCAGACAAGAAAGACAGTTAACCCAGCAGATGCAAACTGATTACACAAACATCAGACATGTTTTCAGGCCGGATGATTCCAGAAAAAAGATTGTAGACTTTTTGGTCAATTGTATTTGAAGGGATGCCATTTAAAAGTGAATATTCAGAAGCAGCAGCCTAACCAATGCAAACAGGAGACAGAACTTACAGACTTTCTTTAAATGCAGCAACCACGACTAATGCTTTGATAAAATCCTAGTATAAAGCATGAAAATCCAGTACACCTAGAATACTATTTTCAACTTTTCTCATCTATTTTATCTTCTTTTCTTTTTCATAAGAAAGAGATATGCATCATGCTGTCTGCCTGCTGCACCGCATCAACGTAGGAACCCATTTTCATTTTCCACTGCATCTGACAAAAAAGCAGAGAGATCAAACTTCATTTCATTCCTACAAGTTTCATGAGAAGCTGTGACTAGACAAGGGGAGAGCAATCTAAATTAGTGCCTCATTAAGTAAAAATGTGAGGTTAGCAGTCATCTATTCCCTCTGGCTTGCTGACTGGGCCACTCAGTATGCATGTAGCTCAGAAACAGCCTCAGCAAGACCAGCCCCCCTCCTCTCTGACAATTAAGAGATATGGAGGAGATTTGCAGGGGTCATTATGAAAGATCCTGGGAGAAAAGGACAGTAGAAGTAAAATCTAGGTGTTGCAATGGGAGATGGGAACAAGGGATATCAAATGTGGAGCTGGGATTATTGCAAAGATACAGTGCTGGGGGCACAGGACACAAAGCTTCACTAGTTTCTCTGCTCTTGAAAAAGCTTGTTATTTTTAGTGCTTACGGCTGAATTCAAAGCCAATTGAACTCTGAGGGAGGATTTCCATTGAACTATTTTTGTGGGGATGGGGCAAAATATACTTAGTTCTCATAACTGCTCCTCTCAATCTAACAAGAGCAATTGATGTTGCTTCCTTCTATCTCAACTATGTATGTCTTTCACAGGAATAGTACACACACCCCATATAATGAAATACTTTTATCTCTTCACAACAGAAGATAATTAATAGAGGTAAAAGATGGAGAAACAACTATGGTGAAGACTAGCAAAAAGTCTGCACTTCTCCAAAACTGCAATCCAATTTAGATTTGGCAGATCACTTCACCCGAAAAAGAAGGCATCTGATTCTAAATTTCAGTGAAATGCCAGTATTATGTGAAGTTGCATTTGTAGATGGATTGCTGTTTGCTCTTATGTAAGTGTTAACTTTTTCTGTCTTAAGAGAAAGTTAGCATTTAATTTCTGTTATTGAGATTGCTGGTGAAATTTGAGTAAGGACTGAGACTGTCGTGACATGTAAAAAGACATGTGAACACTACTTGCAAAGTTAAGTGCATATATTAGATACTATATAGCTCAATGAAGAGAGAAAAATAGGTGCTACCTACCCTAAATTAATTATTTCCACACAGCTAAAGATTAGGCTTTATCAACATATTAGTAGGCAAGCATATTATTACCCCTCTGGAGTGAAAAAGGTTTTTATAGCAGAAATTTTCAGTTAGGGATAAAAATAAACCTAGAAAAGAATCTTACGGAAATGCTAAGAAAATCCAGAGATAATTGCATTTAAAGCTCCTTACTGAACATAAACCAAATCAACCAGGAATACTTCTCATCACGTTTATTTAATATTGCAATTTCAGGGTAACTGAAAAAAATCAGAAGCCACAGAAGGGGCCCATCAGTGTAAAATGTAATAACTCTCTAAAGATGCTCAGCTACTTCTTCTGATGGCTTCATCATTTACCACTTTAAACATCGTTGTCATTTTTGCCATCTAGTCAAAATCATGGCAGGTACAACTCATAGCTTAGTTGTAATAAGAGGAAAATGTATGGTAGATATTTAATGGCTTTTTTCTCAAAAACCTCTTTAAAAAAAGGTAAGAATTCCTGAAAATGTAACTGAAGAGTATTTTACTATTGAAATATGTATTTTACTCTCTCTCTTTTAAGAGTAGTGTTTCCAATAACTTGCTTTAATAGGATTGCAATTATATCTGAACTTCAGAGAAATTAACAGTCTGTGAAAGACAGTGGAGATGCAACACAAACTTTTGGATAAAGCCAGCTGGCCAGACATCACAAGAAATAGATGTACTTTTCTAAGTTAGCTTCTTGCCAGTCCTTCCGTATGGGTTCTTGAGATCTAAAAATGATGATTTTGTGAATTTGTGCACTGAAGGCTCAATTCTTTCACACTGGATTATAACAGAGGACTGACTAAAATGATGAAATTTAAAAAAATATTTTCAGATTCTTAAAAAAATAATTTAATTCTCTTATTTAGAAAGAGCTGTGCTTTGCTGCCTTCACGGAAGGAGTAATTTGTGAGCAGTGCAGTGAGAGCCTCTTTTTCACAGGGTGACATCTCACCATCTTTTACCCTCACGACATCCTAATACCTCTTTGGATGTCCTGAACTGCTTCCAGGGTCATTAAACACCTCCCAGTACTCTCAGCTCCCCAGATCACTGACCTGCAGCTTCACTGAGAGGTACTGCATGCCAGGGCTTCTCCTGCACCAAATATGAGCTGGATGGCCTGAGGGACACTCCTGCTCTTTGGCCAGCTGGCAGGCCAGAGATGCTGAAGCCGTTCAGCTGTTCAGCAGTGGGATTTACTGATAACTGTTTGCCTCCTGCAAGCAGTTCTAGATAGCAATTTCGTTTTCCAGTTATTAAAATTGCCTAATGGGTTCAAAAAGCTATCTGGAGATATGGAGAATGAAAGGAAGACAGAATAAAAAAAATAAACAGACAAGCATGACTGCGTAAGGATACAATAACTCTTACAAAATTAGTCTTTAAAAATATGAGGAAGAACTCCCTAGCATCACGAGTACTTGGAATGAGGCATCCTAGCAGAACTAACTGCTTAGGGCTGCAGAAACTTACTTGAAATAACAGCCTGAAGGAGAGGTATGTTTTGCCTAAACAGCAGGATTATGGTCTTAGTGATAAGAGCTGTGGGCTGGAGAAGAATTATGTGAAACCACAGATGCATCATAGACTGAATTCTTCAGAGTGTACAGAGAAATGCTGGGTTGGCTATACATAATTGGGATCTTCTGTTCTCCATGTTTCTGCTATTATAAATATTATTAGCAGATGGCAGCTACACTGTGGGTACATTAACAATGTCCATCCTCCACCCCTGTTGGTTCTTGCTCTTAGACAGATTTCTAAAATGGCACATCCGAAACACAAACATGCCAGGACTGAGCATCACCAGTGTGACCCCATGGATGGCCTGGGACTTGCAAAGTAAGAGCTGGCCAGCTTGGAGCCAACCTTGGGCTACCTCATCTCAGGGAGATCTGTGTGCCAGCAGCTACACACGGCACCAACCCTCACAGGACTGCCACTACCTGAGCACCCTGAGGGCCCACAAGCAGTGTTTTATCTCACCTGAAAATTCTCTTCATGGTTTTATTTTACCTTTAATCATTCTCTAGCTTTATTATTAATGTCTACTTTTGAGACAATTGTGAGCTACCTTGAAATACTTAAGCAAAACACCTTAAGTTGTTATACATTATACAACTCAAGGCTGAATTCAAGCAGGCTTGAAAAAGCTTTGACTTGTGCTGGACCGTTTTCTGCAGAAGTAGATTCATAAAACTGTTAAACCAAAAACAGGAGGGGAGAGGACTTCAAAACCTCTTCTCAGTTCATCTATATCTTTGAAATTTAATTCAGTGATTTTTCTTTAGATAGCTGCTACCAATTATGCCTACAGTTCTCCTCTACTGCCTACTAATGTGGATAATTCTCGATAGTCATTACACATTTATGTTAAACATTAATCACAGTCTTTTACTGAGATTTCTCAAGTAGCCTAGTAGATTGAGATACATAATTTCTGTTTATGTTACCAGGGATTGTGCATGAAAATCCCCCAAGGTGGCTTTGGCTATGTCAGCAAAAACCGTATTTATGATTTAATATAAATATGGAATGACTATGGAGAACTGTAGAAAAATATCTGCCTTCATCTCTAATGTCCTACAGTATTTTGATTTTTAATTTGTGCTCCTTTGACCAATCACTTTTATCTAGCACATTGCAAAACTCACTGCAATATAACAGCACAGCAGAAACATGGATGAAGCTAATAAAGAAGAACCTGGAAGCAACAGCAAGTGTTACTAGTATTAGATTCCTGCAGTTAATACAGCAGCCTACATGTTAATTGTACTGCTCCGTCCTGAAGAGTCAGTCCCAAAGCACTTAGCAAATTACACTCTGAAACTGCTTCTGCCTCTGAAGCAGAAGCACTGGAGCATCCTCTGTCTTTTGAGCAGGGTCAAAATTCAGCCCTAAGGCAATGTGTGAATGGTGCAGTGAATTGGAGCTGCTTATCTCTGCAGGCCTGGACTAAAATACTAGATCAGAAATGGGGGGCAAGGGGGTGGGGTGGGGGGAATTTACGTGATGATCTCATTTTAGTGCACAGAAGCTTTGTGACTAACTTGCACAAAACAAGTGTCCTAGTTTCCTCTAGTTCCTCTGGTTATCTGCCAGGTTACAGGTCACACTGATTTTCACCTGGGACTTTGATTCAGTATTTGCTTTGGAGTCAAAAGAGAGTTAAACCATCTTTGTTTGGGGTTGTTTGGTTCTGGGGTTTTTTGCATCCTCATCTATCTATTCTTCTGTTAGAGGAGAAACACACTTCAAAGACCCACACACCAAGCAGGTCACACTCAACTACTGCAATGTGCTGCCTTCTGCAAGGATGACAAACAACCAAGAAGGACTTAAGGTTATAGCCACCAAGATTTTCTCAATGTGGAAATTCTTTGTCAATCTACAGTAATATAAAGACAAGTTTAAAGCAAGTCCCATTCTATCTCAGCCCTCTTAAATTCTGTCACAAAATCCTGGGAGACTTTTGCCTTATACCATGGTGATAGAAAGACCAGATCTTTCCAAGGTGAACAAATGAATATGCAACTCTTTGCATCCTTTGTAGAGTGCAGTCCTACATCTGTTCACATCAACCTCTGAGGTTACAGGCTTCTGTCTACCTGAATGGGACATGTGCTGGATGCCAGGCTAAGCTTTGCTTACAGCAGAGACAGTCACCACTCAAAGTTTGGTCTTTCTCCTAGTTCCAATCTGGAACAAATCCGTTTGCTTGAAATCAGAAACTGATTTGCATCTCCATTTTATCTCTTCTTATAGCAAGGAATCGATGGGTGTGCTTGTGAATCAGCGTGTTGCGAGGATTCATTTTTTTCTGGTGAAATCATAAATAATTGTTCTCCTCCACAAAGAAGAATCAACCTACGTTTCCCAAGCACTTACAAAATGCTTTTTCCAGATTCCATTGTATACCTCATATTCAGAAAGTTCTTAAGATCTCTGGGTATAGGGAAAACATATAAATACAGGCTTTCTGACTTTATTTTTCATTTTCTGAGACCTACAGCCAGAACATCTCTTTAAAACAGTTTTCAGAATATCACTGTCAGGAAAGCATCCAAAGCAAAAATAGGAAACGGGATTCCTTACTATATGCTTCAGGGGAACACGATTTCTAATTATTCTAACAAGTTTCAAACTCAAGACATCCTTCTAAGCAGTCACTATCTTAGGTCACTCAGGAGGAAAGCCTGTGTCAGCTAGTAACACACATCAAGTCTCACTGTTGCAGTTTTGGAGGTTTTTTCACACTCATGCCTATAACCAGCACCCATCAGGTGAGAGGGAAGGTGCAAGATCTCGACATCACAGACACAGGGGCAGAGGGCACAACAGCCCCTGGCTGTGCTAAACCCAGGACAGAGCATTCAGCAGCTGTAGGCCTGGTCTGAGTTCCTCGTGCCCCACAAGCCTTTCCCTGTGCCACTGCAGCAGGCATAAACAACCGATACAAGAGAGCAAATCTGAACAGGAGAGCAAATCACTCCCTCCTCCCTGACACCACGACCTTAAGATGAAACATAAAGCTCACTTGTTTTGTTCACCTACTCCGTACCACACTGAGCCAAGTCTTCTCATTTCCTTAAAAAAGCCACAGAAGAAATTCAAATGCAACTGGCAACTCACCCAAAGTGGCTGGCTAAACTCATGGAAACGCAGAAGAGGAAGAAGTTTTTGATCATGATAAAGTCAGAGACCATCCCATTGTCCATTCCAGAGGAGAAGAGGAACGCAGGTGGTTGCTTTGGTGAAGGTGCAGCTGTTCACTTTGTTCTTACACTGCAACAATACAAAAAAATGATAAATTATTGCATGGACAGAGAGCAGGAGAGTGGAGTTCAGCTAACACCGCATCTTTTGCTATCTGCGTTTTTCACAAACTTATCTAGGCTTATGTAAACATCAGCTGTTTATGTAAAATTGTGTATCTTCAAGGACATGTTTTACCTTCTGCTGTCAGCAAACTGCAAAACAGGAAAAATTCTTTGTGGCCCAGCTTTTCCTTATATTCATCTGTGGTATAAATAACTAAAAAAATAGCCACCATTTTCCAAATGCCAATTTCAACCCTTTACCTATTTCAACAACTTCCACATGCCTGCAAACCCAGGGCTGTGTGCAGCCTCCGCATCCTTTCCTTCCATCGCAATTTTTTCCCATTAAATACCCGGCTTCCCTTTCCAAAATCCCAGTTGAAATGCCAAGAAACACCTACTGCTTCTTGGAATTCATGCTGCTGATGCACGGCTTAGCAAAAGGAGGGTGGGTTGTTGGGGGGGGGGGGGGGGCGGGGGGGAAAGAGGGTAAAAAGTGACCTTCCTCGCAAAGGCACATAAACCTCACGCTAGCACGAAGAACGACAGTAATGTAGCTGCTCCAGCGACTGCTGCTTTTTGGATACCTGCCTCAGCGACCAGATCACCAATTTCAGCATTGTGCACTAACGTTTTCCTCTGTGCCCTATTAAAAACAAACAAAAAACCAAAACCACAACAAAACCCCCCAAAAGCCAACGAAACAAAAACCAAACAAACCACCCGAGCCCAACAAAAACCCCAAAACAACCCCCAAAAACACACCCAGAGGGGAATTGCCTGTATTTTCTACCTGAACCCTGTGCCCCCGTGGCTACATCGCTCAGCAACTTGTTCTCCCACCCCGCCGGCGCCGCAAGGCAAAACGCCCGAACCAAAAGCCGCCCCCCGGGGCTCCCCAGCCCGGCCCGCGCTGCCCCGCACCGGGTCCCGCTGGCTCCGCACCGAGCACTGCGGGGCCACAGCTCCGTTCCCGCAGCCCCGGCCCGCCCGCACCTGTCCGGCGACCGTCGCTCCCTCGCCGCCGCCGCCCGCACACTGCGCCCGGAGCGACGCGCACCGCTCCGCGGAGGGTGACACCTGCCCGCCCGTGCCCGCTCCGCCGCTCCTTCCCGTGTCCCCTCCCCGGTCCCCCTGGCACCCCGGGATCGCCCCCGCCCCGCCCGCCGGCCGAAGTTTCCCGCGGCCATGTGCGCGGCGCGGGGCGCGGCGGTGCCCGCCCGGGGGGCTGCAGCCGGGGTTCCCCGCCGCCCTCGCCTGCCCGGCCGGGCGCGGGAGCCCGGCGCTTACCAGCCGCCGGCGAGGGGACGAGGAGGAGGGGTCAGCGTTTGCCCGAAAGTTGCGGAGCGGCAGCAGGAGCGGAGCGGGAGCGGCGGCGCTGCCTCCCGGCCGCTGGCAGGCGCGGCCCCGCCGCAGCGCCGCGCCCGCGCCGCCCCCGCGCGGAGCCCGCGGCCGGGAGCGCGGGGAGGTGTGAGGGGCGCGCCCGACCCTCGGGCACCCCGGCGGGGACCTCCCGGCGAGGGGCCGCTCCCGGAGCCGTCGCAGCCCCGGCAGGCGTCACAGCGGCTCCGGGAGCTCCCCGCGCTGCTCTCCCGCGAGCAGCCCCCACCGAGCGCCCCCCGGGGCAGCGTCTCCGGTGAGCCCGGCCGGCGCCGGCTGTCCTCGGGGAGAGGGAGCCTCTGCCACAGCCCGGGCGTGCAGGTGTCGTGTGGCCGTGGGACAGGGGCACATAGCACGGCCGAGGCTTGCCGATGTATAGGCTCGTTGCGCCACACGTGCGTTAGAGTACATATATATACACGCACCTCGACATACCCAGATCTTACCTAAAGTCCTCTTCCAGTGGACCTGACTTAAACCATCCTAGCTCTTGAACGCTGAAGTAGTAGGTGTATATCCACAACATAAACTCTCTTTTTACATCCTCACTATTGGACATCCATAGTTTATATATCAATATTGCATATTCCACGGGACCTGCAATAACTTCAAGGTTTCCTTGTGATTGTGTGTGGCACTATTCCGGAAAAATGGATTGTTTCACAGCTTCAATGATAGGAGCATTACACTCGCTACATGTTCAAGTCACATATATAATGTACTGCTTGCAGGTGCGTTTTGAACTACATGAAAGATGAAATAAGTGTTGTATAGTCCCAGTTCCTGGGGATTCCTTGAGATGAATGCAACGTTTTGCAGCATGCGTATCTTACACGTGATAATATGTGATTTCAGTATATACTGCTGAGACTGTATTTCAAAGTAACACTCCAAACTCAGTTATTAAATTATCAGCTCTAATGAGGTAGTGCATGTCTTTCAGGCAACGTTATGGATCAATGAAGCACTTGGTTTTTTCCTATATCCATATAAAAGCTCAGTGGAATTAATCCCTCCACTGAAACCAGTACTGGTTCTGTAGCTCATTGCCACAGAGGGTGCTGCTCTATGTCTGCCTAGTTCACATTCTGCACTGTCTGAGTTGAAAACTGGTCCACAGAAATTTCAGTTTACATTTTTTCCCACCTAACAAAACCAGAAATGTTGCCCTGGGGAAAATTTTCTATGTAAACAATGAATCATTTTCCTACTATCAGTCGACTAGGATTTTTCTCGGGCAGTTCTTTGTAATTCCTCTCTTCAACAATCCGTTAAAACTCATCAGGGATTGGATTAGATGATTTTTAAAGGTCCCTTTCAACCCAAACCCGTCTATGGTTCAATGGCTCTATATGTGGTGCTTAGCTGTTTTCGAGTTTTACAGCAATGATTTATGATCTTGAATGCAGAGCCAATGACATACGTTGTTCCTCGTTGTTCCTTAGTGACTTCAATAAATATGAAGTTGTGAATGAATGTTGCTATCAGAACAGCTTTCCCAGTGCTTAAAAATATCTGAGTTAAGTAGTATGAAGCGCCAGTAGTTTCTCATGATAATGTTCTTGCCTAGGAGTGTTTAAATCACATTTTTTCAGTGCTTTGATTTATAGCACAAAGTATTTATATCTCTATATAGGTGATGTTGTAAAAACACGTGATCTTTAAACAATTTTACAAAAGAGATATGTAGGAATATAGGCCTAGACTTTAGTGCAAGCAGGTGAGAGCTGTGTGCTTCGGCCTCTCGCTCCAGCTCCCTGGCGAGCAGAACTGAGTCTCGGTTCCTCCGACTCCCTTCATTTTCTCCGCGAAGCCATATGCTGTAGATCCGCTTCTCAGCACCGAAGGGAGGAAGCGTTTAGGAACTGGGGAAGCAGAATAGCAGAAAATGTTTAAGGAAAGCTTAAAGAAAAAGACAAGATAAATGGTACAGAACGGTTTGGGTTGGAAAGGGAGCTTAGCCATCACCTAGTTCCGCCCTCTGCCACGGCCAAGGACACCGCGAAGGCGCCTCCCTCGACGGAACAGCCAGCTGAGAAATGCCGGCGTCCCGCATCGCGGCGGCGCCCGAGCCGCGCCGAGCCCCCGCTGCTCCCGCCGTGCCCGGGCCGGCGGCCTCGGCCAGGGGCGGCTGCTGCTCCGCGGCCGCCGGAGGGCAGCACAGCTCCACGCAAGCGGCGCCGGGGCGGGCAGCGCCGGGAGAGCGGCGGGGCCGGGCAGCGCCGGGAGCCGGGCACGGATCGCTCGGCGGGTCGCGAACCGGGCAGGTGAAACTGCTCAGGTTCGCGGGCTGGATCCCGGCAGGACAGTGGCTGTGATCGCAGCTATTGCCAGCGATAGAGAGGACGCTGCTGTGAAGGCAAGGGTGTTGCGCGTCTTTCGCTGTGTGTTTCTTCAGGCACTCTCTTGTGATTCACACCCTGTTTGGATCCTCAGCCTCCTTGTCACGTTTTAAAGGATACCTTGAATTTAGTATGTGAGTCAAATGCTTTCTATTAAGATCAGGGAAATGTTTTGTTTGGTTGATTGTTGTCCGTGCTGGTGTGTAGCAAAATACCAATGTGGCCATTCCATACAGGTTTTCTTTTAAATTTAGGAGAAGTTTGCATGGTCTCTCTCTGACACTTCTCCTCCCTGTTTCACTAAGTAATGTTGCTTATTTGTAGACATGAACGCATTTTAGGTTGATCATCCTCTAGATGGGACTGAAACAATGGTGCAAGCAATCACAGGGCTGTGATTTTTATCATGGCACATGCTTGGGAGCTCACTGAGAAACACATGCCAACCTCTCACCATGTTAGAAAATGGCCTGTTTTGCCAGCAGCCAAAGGTGCATCTGTTATTGATCAAGTAGTTCCTTCTTCCAGGAAAGTTACAGAGAGCTGGTGAAGTTGTGTGGAGGTGTGACATGCTGTGGGAATTGGTGTGAGTAGGTCTTCAGAGACATTCACCTCTACCAAAACAATTCGATTTCATCATCTAGGTAGGGCGGACTGCCTGTTCTCTTGAAATCTTTTTCCTTTAGCCTCTTAGCTAAGATTCCATAAATGGCAGCACTTGGAACAGTGACTTTCATGATACAAATCCTTTTCCAATAGAGAGCAGTCTGAATTCATCAGTCATTGGAGGAACCCCTAATCAGCAGCTAATATAGACTCGGCTACTCTCAGTGCAGACTGGATCTGAGCAAAGGGTGTAAGTCTTGTTTTACTCCCTTCTTTACTAGTATGTGTAAAAACTGGAGTCAAGACTCTATTGAGCCCAGATGAGACATACCCAGAGTTCGCCAGTATGAAAGACGTGTACATAGCGGGAAAAGTCGAGCAAAGGACCAAGAAGATTATTAAAGGACTGGAGTGTCTCTGCTAGGAAGGTGAGGCAGAGAGAGCTGGGATTGTCCAGACAGGAGAAGAAAAGACTAAGAGGGATACTTATCCACGGGTATAAATACCTGAGGGAAGGGGGCTGAAGAAGTGGGAGACAGACTTTGCTTAGTGCTACTCACTAACAGTAAGTCCTGTGAGGAGGGAGCTGGGGTTGTTTAGCCTGAATAAAAGGAGGCTCAAGGGAGACCTTATTGCTCTCTACAGCTACCTGAAAGGTTGTAGCCGGGGGTCAGCCTCTTCTCCCAAGCAACCAACAAAAGGATGAGAGGAAATGGCTTCAAGCTGTACCAGGAAAAGTTCAGGTTGGACATTAGGAAGAATTTCTTCACAGAAAGAGTTGTTAAGTATTGGAATGAGCTGCTCAGGGAAGTAGTGGAGTCACTGTCTCTGGAGTTGTTCATAAAACGACTGGATGTGGCATTTAGTGCCATGGTCTAATTGGCAAGGGGGTGATCAGTCCAAAGTTGGACTTGATGATCCTGGAGGTCTTTTTCAACCTAAATGATTCTGTGACAGGAAAAAGTACAGCTGTCACAAATTAAAAGACATGACATTCCACCTGAATGCAAGAAAACATGTTTTTACTTTGAGGATGGTCAAACACAGAAACAGGTTGCCCAGAGAAGTCGTGAAGTCTCTGTCTGTGTAGACAAAACTTGAAGCTAAATGATCCTGGAAAACCCACTATAACTGACCCTGTTTGAGCAGGAGGTGGGCCTGAGTAACCTCCAGAGGCACCCTCCAGCCTCAGCCATCCTGTGATACTTTAAAGTATGAAAACTGTGCCATCCTGTGAAAGTCTCTCCTAATTTCTCCAAACAATTTCACAACTGGGTCTGGCAGTGAAATGATGCAAACAAACTTGCTGATGCGAGAGTCTGATTGAGTTGGAAGCATTTGATGTATTTTTGGATGATAAGGAGAGATACTGATAGCCTTTTTTTCCTCTGCTGTAATACCATGGACACCGTAAGACATGACCAATTTGCTGCATTTCACATGTCTGCTGGGCCATGCTGCAGAGAGAGCTGCTATTAGGACTTGGTGTTTTTGTGGTTTGTTCTGTGCATCCCAGTGACAATAGGGAACTACTTGCCTAAGTTTTGTGAAATGTGGCTGGAGGCAGGGTGGTACTGGGACGGATTGCTCAGAGATAGAAGTGGTCCGTTTAGTGTAGCACACAAGACATCAATGGTGCCACTGGGAGAGAGGCTGATGCCCACCTGCAGTGTTCCAGCAAATTTTGAACTGGTTGTGAGAAGCAACACCTTTAGCAAGTGACACTGATGCTTCTAGGTGCTATTTGTTGTGATTCCCAAATCTGCGGGTTCAAAGGTTCATCTGATCTAATCTTGAGCAGGGTGCTTTCTGCATGGATTCAGTTTAGAAATGAATGAAAGGCTGCATTTTCTCTTTGGCAGTTCATCCTATCTGCTATGGGCGACCTTCAGTCCATTTCCACATATTAGACTAACATCTGAGCCCGTGTTCAGGGTGTGCCTGAATACTGTTGTTTTGGCTTTATAGAATGTCCTAAGATTCACTGTTTCTGAAAACCACTCTAGGTGCCTTACAGAGGTCCTTGCTCCAAGACTAGAACCCCATTGCCCCATTAGACAATCAAAATTTCCTAGAGATTCTTCCCACACCCAAAGGAGTGAAGAACATTTCCAACATTTTTCAGCCCATTTTAAGATTCTAATGCTCTAACCCTTGGATTAGAGCATTAAAGCAAAGATTGTTACCTAAAGTGACATCCCTATCTTTCTGCAGCCATATAAAAGTTCCACCTCCAAATCCATTTAGGTATTTGACTCCTTACAGCTCCCTTGTCCCTTACCCATTCTCCTCTCCTTACAGCTTAACCCAGCTGTGGGGCTGATGGTGGGTTTCATCAGCCCTGACACGGCCCTTGCAATGCCTTTGCAGGGAAATGTTGCACACAGGCATGTTTTGACCATTTGTTTACATCAGGTCAGCTTGTCACTGAGATTGCCCTTTTCACCTCTGCCTTGGAAAAGAGAGAATTTCCTCCAGACCAGTGGGTAGCAATGAAAATTCAGAGTGAAGGGTCAAACCTCCTTACAAATATTTTTCCTGTGGAAGAACTGTACTTTTATTCATATCCCTACTAGGTTCAGATGTGAAATCTGCTCCCTGTTCCAGCAGCCTACCAAAGTCTGCCCTTTAAACACAAATAATGAAAGCCAAAGGGATTTACAACACATCTTGGTTCATGATCTTAGATTTGGGAGGCAGAAGAGCTACCTAACAAAAATCCCTCCTGCATCACACAGTCCACAATTTTCAGTATGACTATAAAATGTGACTTTCTGTTTTGCTTTCCTTTTGTGTGGCAAGAATACAGGCTCTTTTTTCTGAGTATCCTTGAACTGCAGCAAGTCACCTCTTCAATGAGTGTTGTATCCCATAAACAAGAGCCTGCTGTTATCTCACCTTGAATCTTCTCCTGGCTTCTTCTCTTGTTGGCACTGTGCTTTTAAAATAGATAAGTTTGTGAACACAAGATTTTTGCACACAAGTGAGCATCAACTCAGAAAACCTGTGAACCAGAACTTTATGGACCCTAACATATGTAAAATACCTTTAGTTAATTTTTTTTCAAAATAGTTAAATTTACTGGTTAGTATTTTAGCTAGCTAGAGTAGCAGTTATGTCTATATCTGAAAGATAATAGGTCATTAGGGTAGCATTGTACAGAATCTTTAAGGCCTCAGCCTGGTGATTTGGGTGCAAATTTATGGTAAGGCACTGCATGGTGCACCCCTTCTGAGGATACAGCACACCTTTAATGATACAGTGGAGCAAAAACCCATCTAATTAAGAAAGTACTTTGTGGTGAGTAACCACAACCGTTCAGCTTCATACATATGATTCCTAAAGAAATTTTAATCAGGCTTAAACTGGAGCATGAAAGCTCTGCATCAGTATTCAAGGCTTTATGCATATGCTACTGTACATGTAATTCCTTCGTAAGAGCAAGGCGAGAACAAATCTTAGAAGGAGCAACACAGAAATTCATTGAACTATGAGGAACAGATCAATGTTGATAAATTCTTTATTAAGCATATATTCAAATATTCATAATGAATGAAAGATGAGTGTATTAATGGACAGTGTAGGACTATAGTAAAATAATGTACTTACTGATGTTAAGAACAGAGTATTTGAAGTTTAGAAATTGGTTAAATACAGCCAAGAGGAATCAAAATCTATTTGACATTCAGAGTAAATCTGTGAATTCTATTATATATACATATGCATGTATCTCTCTCATATTTAGGTTATAAGATCTACATATTTATGTCTATTGATACATGTATGTACATATCAACTGTCAGCTGGGTTTTGGCTGTGTAAATACTAAAATAAGATTGGATTAGCATGTTTTAAGTTGTTGTTATGAACCCAGGTCTTTTTTTGGCTGCTGTAGTTTCCATATTTACTGCATTTCCCTGTGTTGTTTATATGTGTGCTGGGCATACTGACAGAACTCATTATTTCTGTTTCTGATCAATAAAGGTAACTGTCTAAGATGCCAACAAATATTAGTATCCACTTTTGTAAAATTTCACATAAGCTTTCAAGTCACCCTGTTCATGATTCATTACAATAATTAGCTGCTGCTACAGGAAAATACATTAATGCATACCATTTGGAAAGCTGTAGACACTACTTCCATTTATTTTAGGATTTGCAATATACTGATTTTCAGGCTGAATTTATTGGCAAAGGTTAGGTGGGAATAAATGTTCTCAGCAGTTCTGAATCCCATTAAATGTGACTTCTGTTGTATAGATTCAAGTACTATAATTAATAAAATCTCAAGAAAAATGAGTTTTTAAATTGTTTTATCTAAAATTAACTTCTACTGAAATTGAACAGAGCTGGTTAAAAAATTAAAAAAGGAAATTACCTCACATTGCCTTGTTTTGGAAAAGATATTGATGATTTCAAAATATTTACAGGATGTCAAATATTAGTGATTGAACTATAGTAAACATTTAAACACACCACACCAATGCAGATGATGCCAGTCCTACAGGTTGGAAAGAAAATAATTTGTCAGTCCCAGTGCAGCAGAATTCAGAAAGATAAAAATAGTAGCATATATCAGTCAGTAAGCCAGATTTTCATGCAGTATAAATTGGCCAAGTGAAGGGCAGCAGAGCTACACCCATACATCAGCTGAGGTTATGCCTGGAGTGTGACCCAATAATTATGACTCAGTCAACGAGAGTTTGTTTGAATCTGAAAAATGAGATTTGGCACAAATATTAAATAGGGGCATTTTTTTTTCATTTTATCACAAGTTTATTCAATAAAAAATGCAGGTGGCTTGCTCACAAAACAACTGCAGTGCAGTCTCAAATTTGCCAATTTGTATTAGTCAATGGAAAAAAAAGTAGATTAAAACAGCAGAGTTAATAACCATTTTGGTTTTAATATTTCTGAAAACATCAGTGGGATGGAAGAGGAGGCAGAAAAACTTAAGAACGGCTGTGAGGAGCCATCATATAACCCATACGTTGGATGTTCACTTGCACTGTGAGAAAGTCAAATTTACTCTTTGCTGAGGGCAGTCGTTTTCTTTTTGGGTGTTGGGAATTTTTTTTATGGATTTTACTTGTTCTCTTCTCTCAGACTGTTCCAGTTTTACAGAGGTGATTGAGTGTTCAACATATTTAGGATGTTGCAGATTCAGCTTCATTCCTAGGTGCAGAGTGTTTTTCTTGTCAGCTTGTGCTGTAGTTTTTGAAGGAAGGAACCAGGCACATGGATTGGACAGACAGGGCTGCATACCTGTAGTGCTGGTCCTTCTTTAAAATCCACAACAACTCTATCGGCTGCATATTTTTGAGTAGGATTGCTTGCTTAAGTAAGATAAAGTGGATTTATCACTATGCCTTTCACCTTCAGCAGCTGAAAACTAGTGGATTAGTTTGGGATTACATACATTGAATGGATCACAGACTGCTGGTCAATTGTCTGCAAGAAACTTTACCAGCTTGTCTCAACAGATCACTTGTGGATGCAAGGAGCTAACACCCATGCAGCCAAAAAGTGGGAATGGTCAATGGGCACAGCATCTCAGTTGCACAGAAGAGGATCAAAAGGGTAGCTTCAAAGAGAAAATAGTGACTTAAATAAATCATGACCACTGGAATGATTGCAGTTTGATCTACTGGTGTTTTCCCAGTTTACTAAAAAGAACAAAACAAGAGCCATCAAATGTTAATCAGAGGCTTTTTGTGTGGAGAGTGCTGGGGCAGCATCCTGTGTATGTCCAAGACAGCAGGAGGGAATGAGTTTCTGGTGAAGAATACAAGAAAAGAGAAATTAGGGCTGTGTCATGTTTCTTTTAACACGCTCTGATCTGATCTGTCCTTATCTCAGCCCTTTGTGACTTACATTGGGTGTCAAAAATGCCTGTCATGATTTAAGTTCCCTTCCCAAACCCAGGTCAGCCCCCCTTCAGGGTAACTCCCCCACTTATATGCCAGGCATGACATTCTGTGGTGTGGAATATCCCTTTGTTCAGTTTGGGCCATCTGTCTCAGCTATGCTCCCATCCAGTTTCCTTTGTGCACCTCCTCACTGGCAGAGCATGAGACAACGAAAATGCCCCTGACTTAAGATAAAAACAGCTTAGCAAAAACCCAAAACATCTGTGTGCTATCAACACTATTCTCATTCCAAATACAAAACACAGTGCTGTAACAGCTACTGAGAAGAAAATAATTCTACTTTTGCTGAAACCAGGAGAGTGTGCCAGTTAGTTTTCCACTCTTAACTATGTTTCATCATGAAGTGCCATTTTTTTGAAATTAGATTATGGTGCTTTTATCACAGCTTTTTGAGTTCCAGCATCTACATTGTGGAAAAGAAAATTACCCACCCTGGAACCACCAGCAGCCTGGTGGCTAAGGCATTCACCTAGGCATGGATGAGCCCTTTTGTAAGCACTGGACTGAAGTATTAGTCTCAGTGTGAAGATAACTCCAAAATTTTGGCAGCTGACCTTTAACTATATGTCTTATTTTATGGATGACCAGCTTGGGCTGCCCAAGGCTTCTAGAGCACTTGAAATGGTAGACAAAATTGGTGAGAGCCATGGTTTCTCAGTACTTCAGACTGCAAGGCAGTGCAATCTCCAGTAAAGTGCACAGTGCTGCAAGCCATGAATTCTAATCCTTACTCTGCCACTAATTCACAGTGTAGCTCCAGGCAAGTCCCTATCTCTTCAGCTGTAAAATGGGAATAATAATAATGGTTTCCTATCTTTCGGCAGCGATAAATTCATCTGTGTTCTTGAGGCATGCAAATACTACAGTGATGAGTGGCCCAGAAAAGACCGTGAAAAAATGAATAATTCTGTATTTACAGCAGGCTTTGGGTGTGCAGTAAATAAGGCACTGCTAACTGGCTGGTGAAGATTACTTTTCTAAGTAGCTGTTTATTCAGTAGGTACTGTGTAATCAGTACCTACTTATCCTGTGTAATGAATGATAAAGGGTTCCTTGGAGGAAAAAAGGGAGGTAAAGACAGATTTCAAGAAAATCTTAATACTAATTTACGGGAAAGTACAGTTAGGATTTCATCATCCATTTAGGTTCTAGTGTTCTTCAGCTTTAAAGTTCTTGATTTTGGCAGACATCATAATGTTCTTCTGAGACAATTGTCTTTTGTGCAGCCACAAATTTTGGTGTAGTAACTTGCCCCCTGCCTTAAGACAGAAGGGATGCTTTACTCAAAAACTAACAAAGTGACTATCCACAGATATCATTCTTCATGTGCAATTATTTCTGCCAGAAAAACAGGAAAAACCAATCCAATCTTATTTTTTTAATGGCTGTTTTGATCACACCATTATATTCCCATTCTTATATTGCATTTTTCTGAGTTCTCAGATTAGTTTCAAGGTAGGTGACCTGCAAAATACAGGCCTTTTTCTTTGTATACAAATAAAATTCCCCTAAAGGGCAATAAATATATTCCCTTTTCTTAATAAATAAATTTCTGCTGTTGAAAGTAGCAGGAAAACCAATAAAGGCCTCTGTAAGTGGTGGAATGCTAACACTCCAAACTTCGTTAGAGTAGTCTGGGCATGTTTATCCTGCAGTTTAACTGCTTATTAGACCATTGCTATCACATCTGTTAAAAGCATGTGCAATCTGCAAAACAAGCTGCCAAATGTCCCTTTACAATTACATTGTTCAGAGATCTGTATTATCATTCTGGCTGGGGAGATGAGGGGAAGAAGTGCCTGTCATCTCCCTCATCTTCAGTAAGGCTTTTGGTGCTGTCTCCCATAAGATCCTCACAGGTAAACTCAGAAGGTGTGGGTTAGATGAGTGCATAGTGAGAAAGAACACAGAGTGAGATGAGCACAGATTGAGAACTGCATGAGAGATGGAGCTCAGAGGGTTGTGACTAGTGGCACAGAGTCTGTTTGTGGAGCTGCAGCAAGCAGTGTTCCCCAGGGGTCAGCACTGGGACGATTCTCATTCTACTTATTCATCAGTGACCTGGATAAAGGGATGGAGCAGCAAGTTTGCTGATGATATGGGACAGGGAGGAATGGCTGACACACCAGAAGGCTCTGCTGCCAGTCAGTGAGACTTGGACAGGCTGGAAAGTTGGGCAGAGAGGAACCTAATGAAGTCCAAGAAAGGCAAACGCAGGGTCCTCTACCTGAGAAAGAACAACACTGATCTGCAGCACAGGCTAGGGCTGACCTGCTGCAAAGCAGCTCTGCAGAGAAGAGCCTGACAATCCTGGTGGACAACAAGCTGTCCCCGAGCCAGCAGTGTGTCCTTAGGGCCAAGAAGGTCAATGGTGTCCTGGAATTCCTGCATTAGGAATAGCAAGTCAAGAGAGGTGATCCTCCCCCTCTATTCAGTCCCAGTGAGGCAGTGTTGGGACTACTGTGTCCAGTTCTGGACTGTCCCATTCAAGAAATATAAGGAACTACTTGAGACAGTCCAGTGGAGGGCTATGAAAATGATTAGGGAATAGATCATCTCTCTTGTGAGGAAAGGCTGAGGGATCTGGGACCGTTTAACCTGTGGAAAAATCAGAGGGTATCTTATTGATACATACAAATATTTTAAGGCTGGGTGCCTAGAGGATGGGTCCTGGCACTTGTCAGTGGTGCCTAGCAACATTATAAGGGACATCAGGCTCAAATTGAAATACAAGAAGTCTGCTCTCAGTATGAGAAAGAAGTCTTTACTTTGAGGGTGACAGAGCACTCAAACAGATTGCCCAGGCTGTTTCTCCTTCTGTGGAGATATTCAAAACCTTCCTGTATTGTGCCACATGCACTAGGTGGACCTGCTTTAGCAGGAGGCTTGGACTAGACAATTTCCTGAGGTATTTTCCAACCACAACCATTCTGCAATTCTGGAATTCTCTATTTTGTACTTGAGTATATGAGGTGTTGGTGCAGCAGTCCCCCCAGTGGGTCTTTTTGAGTATAGTTTTGAGTCATACTTACTTTTCTATACAGAAGAAAATCTATATTCTGCCAAGATAGAGTATGCATAGATTTGTTAGTCTGATCTGCACCCCATTTGGTGGTGCTATATTTAAAATTAGGACACATCAAATTAGAATCGTGGTATTTGCAGTAGTCTTGATAAAACAGGAAATCATCCACTGCTGTAAGTATTAACTTACAGCCCCTTGGTGTATCTAATAAAGAAGCATGTTTTATTGTAATCTAGCTCTACACATTTCCAGACAATTACTTGATGTTATTATTTGTGATATTTAAGATCTATTTGAAATAATAAGAATATACTGTATAAAGCAATGTTCTATATACCCTCAAAGGATATTTACATTTATATCTTAAAGTAAGTTTTTTCTTGCTGCTTATATTCTAAAACTTCACAAGCAAATATTTTGGAGCAAAATATTTCCATAAATGTTTCTTTATAGGCTGTTATCTTATGATCTACACACATCATTCACTCTAGGCATGTGAATTTTTGGCAGCTGAACCCACATGCAAAGTTATAGAAGTGATTAACTCAGTGGAAACATATTTGCAACACTTTGTCCTTTAGGTTTGTACTTTTCACTTAACAAAGGGTGCTACCAGCTATGAGCAGGATACAAACAATAGGCACAGAATTATTGTTGAGGATGGCTTTTGCCTCTAGTCACTTATGAATTAAACATCTAATGTCTCACATTTGAAAACATTTTAAAAATAGTTTGCATATAAAAAGGATGGCTGTAAAACAGATTTTAGTGAAGAAATCTTCAGTGTGTTGTGAGCATGGCAGCTTTGCTGCTCAGTAAAACTTCACCAAAAGTACATCACCCTTTGCATTGTTGTCTGACATAATCTGATGGCCTAAATTTCATTCAGTATCTTCTTCTTAGTGTTTGCTTTTGGGTATGTCTACACCTTCAGAGGTACCTGAATATTAAAAAACATGGCAAAATAAATGGAATGTGGATTATTTGAATATGAATTTTCATGTGAATTTCCTCATGAATGAGAAGCCAGAATTGTCCTTTTTCTTTAGCTGCTGATGAGCTGATTGGAAAAAGTCTCCTCCCATGATCTCCCATGAAAACTGTGGCCACTGAAATAATGCTACTATTGAAAAGTATGAGATGAACACAATTGCAACAAGCAGAACTTCAGCAGGGACTCTGCTAAATACTAAGAATTCAGTGCTAGAAAATGATTGTAACCTAGCTGTACTTGGAGTTGAACATAAAACTCTCATCTTCTTGGAATAGCATCCTGATGCTTGTAATCAAAACCAAATTGAAACACTGATGTCTGTTTCTTGGTGTCAGGGAAAGAGATTAAGGGGAAGGAGAGGTCACTGTCATCTTTCATATCACAGAATGTACTTCGAAAAGGTCAGAGTGACACCAGGGAAAAACCTGAATGAAGAATGTACCATCTACCAGTACCTCAGCACCAGCTGTAATGTAGAGCTGCCAGCAGCACCACAAGCAAGGTTTTAATAAGGAAGATTCCTTAACTTAACAGAATCTGTGGTGACCAGCAGCAACTATGCAACTGTGGCTTGTTTAACTCAGTTATAACTGCACACAGGTTTACATTTTAAAGACAGGAATTAAATGTGGAAATGAGCTTGATGTTGTAAGTTTTGCTGTGTAACTGTTTCCATTGAGATGCTCAGAGAGAATTGAGTGTGTTTGCAAGGCCAGACTCAGGTGACAGCATGAAAACCTGAGCAATGTTCCATATTATATAAATAGCCCTAATCATGCAAAAGTTTTCCTATCTTTAAAACAAACAAACAAGAAAGGAGATATTGCTGCTAGGCCTTCAGATTCCTAAATAATGAGAGTTTTCCCTGTCCTTCTCTCTATTGCATGTAGGCACTCCATGGTATTAATAACTTTACTGATGGGGTAATTTCATTTCAGTCTTATTTTTAATTGTTATCATCCTCCAATTTTTCCTTAAATGTATTTCCCCAGTGGCTAAAAGATTAATGATTACCCTCCCATTAGGGAGGAACAAAAAGACAGTTTCAGCATTATTTATTTATTAATCTTTTTCTTAGCTGGAAATTGAATTATCTACTCCCTATTTAAGACCCTTCTAGTGAAAATGTCACTTGCCATGAACTAAATGCTCTTGAATAGCAGCAGTACATGCATTCCTTAATAGTAACAGGACATAGCTAGCTAGCAGAGCAGAATAGAAGGAGAAGACAAAAAGCAAACTTGGGTGTAGAACTGTGTACATTTACAGTGGAAATAGGTAAGAACCTTACAAGGTTAATACTCAGTGCACCCTCAGCAATGTGGTCATATCTTTCTCAGGGACACCCCTAAAGGATAGAATGCCATCCAGAGGGACCTGGAGAAGTTCTAGGAGTGGATGCATGGGAACCTAATGAGCTTCAACAAGGTCAAGTGTAAGGTGATGCACCTGGGTCAGGGCAGCTCCTGGTAACAATATGAGCTGTGGGATGAGAGGATCAAGAGCAGCCTTGATACTCCAGCCCTGCCAAGAAGGACTTGTGGATGCTGGTGGATGAGAGGCTGGACAAAAGCCAGCAATGTGCACTCTCAGTCTAGAAAACCAATCACACCCTGGGCGGCATCAAAAGCAGCACGGCCAGCAGGGCAGGGAGGGGATCCTGCCCCTCCACTCTGCTCTGCTGAGACCTCACCAGGAGTGCTGCACCCAGCTCTAGGGGTCCCAGTACTGGTAAGGCAAGGACCTGTTGTAGCAGATTGAGAGGAGGCTACAAAGATGATCAGAGGGCTGGACTTTGCTATGAAGACAAGCTGGAAGAATTTGGGCTGTTCAGCCTGAAGAAGAGAAAGCTCCATGGAGAAGTCATTGTGGCCTTTAGGAGTGTCACTGAGAAAGATGTGACCACATTGCTGAGGGTGCACTGATGATTAACCCGTCTGTTCTCGTAAGGTTGTCTGTCCTAGATACTGGATGAATGCTTTTATTTTTTTGGTAAAATCTCCTGATTTCTGCTAATGAATATATGAAATAATCCCGCTAAAATATTCCATCCTGACCATGTTTTAAAGCTTTCCTCTTACCTAATTCTAAGGAAAATTACCCAAAATTATCAGAATATTCTAAGTAAAATTACTCCTGTATCAGATGGTACATCAAGATCTTCAAAGATTATTTGAGTTCTCCAGAGTTCAGGCTAACGAAATTATTTATGGTCGTTGGTAGAGCTGCTCTCCAGTACCACAGTATAGTGGGAGGGGGTCAGGGGAGGGTGGTGTCTTTCCAAGAAAAAACAAAGTAAATTTTTCAATCCACTGAATTTATTAGCAAAATGACTCTTGCACTCAAACTATGCCATCATGCAGTTTCCTTCATGTTATCTTCCCTGAAGTTTGGACTTACACCAGTATTTCAACTCTTTCTAAATCTCTGAGTTGCACATATGAAAGAGAGATTTGCACCAATTTTTTTTTTTTTTACTTGAGATATCATCAGCTCCCTGTGTTTGCTCATTCTGGCATCCTATGCAGAAATGGCCAGAGTGCTCAAGCAATTCCATTCCTCCCGATGGGAATCTCAAGCACTTTTATTCATTCATAAGGATCCACAAGAGAGATTTCCTAAGGGAAGGTTTGGCCTAATGCTAGCCAGCCCTTGGGACAAGGAGGGTGACTGAAACATGTGAGGTGTGTGTGCACATGTGGGGCACAGGTGTACCTGTGTATCTGCTCCCACACTCTCCCAAGGCAGTTGTCCATGTTTCTGAGGACTGTTTCAGCATTGCACTCCCATTCCTGGCCTATCAACCTTCCTTCAAGACGGGAGAATAAAACCTAGCCACTTTCCACACTGGTCAAACCCCTAGGAAACGACATGGTGCATGCCTGAGAAAGGTGCAGCATCTGGAGCATCTGCCATGTCTGATGGAACTCCAGAGCTCCCAGTGGGCTGTGCAGCTTGCCATGACGTCCAGAGTATGCATGTTGGTGTGAGGCACAACCTGGCTCATCATTTCATAAAATCCTCTTAGTTCAGCAGAAAAGTAGTGAGTTGTTCCTCAGAAAAATATTTTCTTTTTTTAAGTATTATTGCTTTTCACTTATTTTTTGAAGTGAATTGTGTGCATAAGTGTCAATGAAAACAGATCGGAAAGAAATTACTAAAAGCAGAAAAAAATTATTTCTGTTACAAGGGCCAGAATTCCTCTTTCCAGAAGGGGAACTGGAAAATATGCTAGAACATACCACATTGAAACATAGAAGCTGTCAGCTCCATCATTTCCTTTTTCAGTCCAGTATTAATTACAGAAGACTTGTACAATTGCACTTAATACTGAAGGGATCATATTAAGGTGGGAATAAAGGCTGAGAAAGTATGTGTTTTATTCAATTTGCTACTGTTTTAAAGAATGAGGTCTTAAACTTTCTGCAAGTTATTAGACTGTATACATGGAAGAAAAAGCAGGAAAATTTTTAAAGCATAATATGACATTGATTTTTTTAGCAAAATGGAAATTTGGTATGAAGTTCAGTGAACTAAAGCTTATTTTCATTATAGATACTTCTACTGAGAGATTCTGTTAAAATTTATAACTGCTGCTGAATGTCTCCAGTGAAATGGCAAATCTCTGTACAGTTATAAGCACATAAGAATGGGAACACTGGAACAGACCAAAACACCCTCTTCAGTGATTCCCCCTAATCGTACAGAAAATGAGTAAGAAGAGGACAAGTACTTACACAACCACTGAAAGAGAGAGCAGTCCCCTTGTGCTGAGCAGCAAAGAAGGCCTGGGAAGGCTGTGAGAGGGTCCAGCCTCTCATTCCCTCCTGCTATGGTTCCACTCTGCTCTGTGTATCCGTCAGAGTCCCCACTCTGCCTGAGGTCCACATGCCAAAATTTCAAGAGGTTTAGAAACTAAAAAAAAAAAATCAAACCAAAACAAACACAACAACAACAACCACCAAAAAATACCCACAAAACAAAACCAAAAACAAACAAACAAACAAAAAACCACAAACAAAAAACCAGGGTGGTAGTTTGGAAGCAAAGAGAAACTTTCTGGTGATCAAGGAATTAGTGTCCCATTGGCCAAAATTGCATTCTGTGGTACCCAGCATTCTAGGGAAAGTCAACTCTTCCATAGCTCTCAGGTTCTAGCAATCTGCAGCTTTGAGTTAAATGTTAATTGGTATTTAATCGTATATAATAAATCTATATATAAGAGTTTTGCATGCCAACTTAAGGGTATTAGGATCTCTGAAATGCTGTAAAATATATGTCTAATTGATTTCTTTTGTCTAAAGCACTGTTAAATGTAGAATTGCTTTCTATATGGGAAAATATAATTTATGTTTCCTAGAAGTTCAAACAAAGTATTGGGCATTAGGAGGCTAATATTCTCTTTCCTGTCTGCCAGGAAAACCTTATAACCAGGACTCACAGCCTGACATTGACAAATGATTTAATTCTGTAGTGTTTGCCCCATATTCCTCAAGTGGGATTTTTAAATGGAGATTAATAACTGCTCTCCTCTCTGAGGTTTCAGATGTCCCAGTTTTACAATGTCTAATATATATGTACACACAACATTTGAGAACTTTGAGAGAAAAATACCAAATATAGTTGAAAATCATATTGGGGCCTTTTAGCCAGCTTGCAATGCATGGTACAATTTATAAAGCTGATGATGAACAAAGCCAGACAATTTAAAGATTCTAGTGGATGACTAAACACTGAATGAATGTGAATAAAGCAGTATAAATATGAAATTCTTTTTATTGTTTCTTACAGGCAATATAAAAGTATTTCAGGCATATCCAAAACTGTTTATAAAACACTCTATAAACTGAGGTGTTGAAATGTGTGCTCTGGATTTCATAAGTGTTTTTTCAGACTTAATTACTTCATGGTGTCTTCCAATAATGATACACGGAATTTGGAAGCATAATTTTAATAAAAATTTATTAAAAATTTCATCCTTAAAAAGCTTTAAATTTTTTTTTATTTACCAAGGTCAAGAGGAGATCTGAGAGAATTCTAATGTCACTGGATGTTTATTTTGCATTTAAAGAAAATAAAAGTTTTAGCGCTACTGCAACAGATAGGGAGATGTCCCAATATATTCAGAACAGTTTAAGTGTTCATATTCACATCTCAAAATCCTGTACAATAAAAACGGTGTTAGTTCTTCTGATTCATTTTTAAAGCAAAGAACATTTCCATGTTTTCCAATTCATAGAACATTTCCAATCTTTCATAGACTGGCATGACTATTTAACGACACTTTACAGTTCTCTCACCCTCACACTTGATGTGAAGTAGGGAAAATGCAAAGATGCATAGGCTCCTTCACCAGCTTGTTTCTCCCTTAAATCAAAACTTCTGATGATTAAAGAAGAGCAGAAAAAAGAAAGTACAGCTTGAGGCTATGATATAATGCACTTAGAGGTCCCAAAAGCAATATTCTTAACATCTACAGCCAACCCTGAAACATAACAGAAGAATGTAAATGTTAGGGCTGGGCTCTTAAATTCAAGGTTTCTGACACACTGTGGGCTGACAGCCTTTGAATTTATAAAGACCTCCTATCTAAACAACCAAAAGAGCTAAAGATCACTTAGAATAATTATTTTGATCTATACTTGCAAAGCAGTAGCAACCTATGAGAAAGTATTACCATGTACATATCCAGGCAATTATTTCATCTGATCATATGTTGTTTCATCATCTTAAAATTGCTCTTCCAAGCATAGCTGGTGACTAGTTTTATCTGTAAAAGTGTGTGTCAGGGGATTCATAACCCATTTTAAGTATTTGTGTATAACTGCATACACTTAACATGTTTTAGAATGGATCAAGAAAATTTTCTTCCTCATGACATTTTTTGAAATGACTGAAATACTTGAGACTTTAATCGAAATGCCTTCTCTTAGTTCAGGGTTTTTTTTTTTCCATAGTATTAGTAAAAAAAAAAAAAAAAAAAAAAAAAAAAAAAAAAAAAAAAAAAAAAAAAAAAAACCAACCAAAGAAAATATTTTTGGCTTTCTTTGGATGCCTAAAAAAATCCAAGGAACAAGCCACAGAAATTTCTTTGGAGACCAAGGGCACCTTAATTTTTTTACAGTAAAAGTACCTGAGGAGTATCTAATGGGCCCTGTCAAATTGATGTGCTCATTGGCATGGCTATTGCACAACAGCTCTGAGTTCAGCACAGAGCATGTTAGCAACACCTGCCTTCAGTCAAAACTGTCATTATGCTGGGCCAAGGTGACCTCTTCATTTTGTAATATGGGTCATTGAAAAACATGCACAATGTCCACTAGGATGCCTGAATGAGAACCAAGGGCTCTCTTCTGCCTCCATGTACTTTGCATGGAAAACTCAATCCCTCTGTGGGGAGCTGTGCCCTTCACAGTCATAAGGCCTTCAAGGGTGGAATCAGCTATTCTTTAATGAGTTAATTTTTATTTTTCCCAGGCTATTGACTTTCATTCTGAAAACAAAACCAAACCAAACCAAAACCAACCAACCAACCAAACAAAAACCCACCACAAAAAAACAACCCCAAAACAAAAAACCAAAACACTTTTAAGGAATTGAAGAGCTTGAGAGAGTAAGCTTTGTTCAAAATCATCATTGCTTCTGCCACCAAAATTGACATGAATACCTTAAAATTCAATATACATGACATCTTTTATAATATGGATATGCTTACTGAACGTATATTCTTGTCTGTGAAATGTAAAGAGGTTTACTTCTAACAATTTTTATGAGCAGTAGCTGCATCTGATTTTTTTTCTTTCTGTGTAAATGCATGTTTTACAACAGCCCTCTAATACCTCAGGAGGGTTAGAAGGACACTGGAAAACCTTTTATCACCTTGGGATGTATGCAAGCGCTTCAGAAGATCAAAGTATAGAAATCAAAAATATGCAATCGAATGAATTTCTGAAGTAAGGGAAGTAAAATCAGTGGTTTATTTGGATCAGTGGAGAGTCTAGTAATGAAAACAACAGACATTTTAAGGTGTGAAAGTTATTTAACTGCTGGCTCATGGTAAACCAGAAACATATATCTCTGATTGAATTGAAGATAACCATTCCCAGACTGAATCAAGCCAATGTTGTATCAGTTTGCTGTCATCTGACAATGGGCAGTAGTAGTACTTTGGAAAAGACATACAAAACAGGACAGATAAAACCCAATTCTTTCCCTGTATAAGCGTTCATTTTCAAGCAGTCTGAGGTTTATGGACTTCCTCAGGCAGAGGGTGCATTCACATCATTGATCTTAATACCCACTGATGGAGCTTCTTCTCATGCATTTGTCTAATGGATTCTTGAGCCCATTTATGTCTTTGACCTCCACAGCTTTCTCTGGCAATAAGCCCTACAATTTAATTATGCATTGTGTGATAAAGGACTTCATATTGTTTGCTTTAATCTGACCACCTGATCATCTGAGTGCTTCTCTGTATTTTATAATACACGTGACAGCAAATAATCATTTAGGCAGCCTATGACTTCATATACATCCATCATCTCTCTCCTCCCTCAACTGCCCTCCAGACCTAAGCATCTCAGCCTAAATCTTTTCTTCCTACCAATTCCATTCCACACTTCTAATCATCCCTGTAGCTCTTTCCTGTACATTTATTGAGCTCTCAAGCTCTCTGAGATGGAAGAGAACAGCAGGAAGCTTCAGGGGTATGGGTAAAACACAGATACTGTACTGACTTTTTAGTTCTATTAATTCCCTCGTTGTTCTTAGCATTTGTTTACCTTTTTGAGCTCTGCTGAGCATGGAGCTGGAACCTTCACTAAACTATTTGCAGTGACACTGAGATCCTTAGTGTAAGGATAATGGAAAATTTATGCACTGGTCTTGTGTGTATTTTCATGGCTTTCCTTATGCCCATTATTTTATATTTGGAAGTAGAATGCATTAAAAAGTAAAGAGAAAATAAAATATGTGGGATAAAATAATGCTATAGAAACTACAGGATTTGAACTAAAACTAGATGCATTCAAAAATATCAGTGATTAAATGTGAGCAAAGAGGAGTCCACAACTTGACATCATCTCACTTCATCATTCTTATCTTGCTCTGAAATGCCAACAAACAGGTTTGTGGACTTGCTAATTCATTGGCATGTTCCTGAGCAGTACTAAACTTCCCATCTCTGGCTGATGTCAAAAGGAGTCAAGACTGGCTAGTCCTCATAGAAATGGACCTGAAGAGTATTTTTCTGGTAACTGTTTATACTATGTGACATTGTCACTTCCATACTATTTGTGGAGCTTGATGCTGGGAAAAATGAATTTCTAGAGAGGTTATGAAAGATCAAGGATGCTATAATGTCATCATAATTACATGTAACTTGGGCATTAGTATTACATAAAAGCATATTGAATGCTTACTTAACATAACATTTGAATAAATCATGTTTAAAATCATGTTCACTGAAACATTTATTTCAGCTAGAGCTACATAGTTTAAGCTGCTCATACATAAACATTTTTGGCATTATTTATGAAAACCTGGCTTGCATCCACTTAATTTATATTTTAAAAAATAAGAGATAGCTATATGAATCTTACATTTATAGTGAAAACCTCCATCGTCTGCTGCTTACTGAGGTTTCAGCAGATCTACAATGGTAATTCAATAACTGTGTCTACAATATCCTGGGAGTTTTAAACACAGTTTCCCATTTTTGCATTTGACATTTCAGTCTGTACTTTCTTACTTTTCTTGATAGGCTTCCAGGTACTAAAAATAATTAGTTAGTGCCTATCACGCTATGTGACAGTGATGCCCTTGAATAGCTAACATGGTTAGCAAGGGCTGAACCTCCTAGGAAAAGTGAATTTTATTGACTCATTGATGCAAGTGCCTCACTGCTTCTGAAGTTTCTGGAGGGCAAGTTTGCAAAGCGGGTTGAACAGTCTTGAGGTAGAAGCCCAAAATCAGCTGTTCTAGTGAGGATCTACAGTTGGGCTTTGCCATTGCAA
Organism: Sylvia atricapilla; assembly: GCF_009819655.1. Taxonomy (NCBI): domain Eukaryota; kingdom Metazoa; phylum Chordata; class Aves; order Passeriformes; family Sylviidae; genus Sylvia; species Sylvia atricapilla. The sequence goes on from NC_089141.1 coordinate 83,229,887, forward strand.
CCAATAGTTACTGCACCAAAGCCATGTAGAATGGGCTTCACTTGGCCTCTATTGTGTGTTCTGCATCAACCAACAACTCTATTTTCTTCATTTCAAAGTGAATTAGGCTCAAACATAATGAGGTGTACATTCCCTGAGCTAGTGGAGAGGGAGTTTATCTTCACTTTTGTTTTTCATCATGTTTATAAATAGCTTGAGTGTGGTGTACTCTAAGAATTCTTCCCAAAGTAGAAAAAGCAAGTATTTTTTTTCTCAATGGTGTGCCCTGGTTCTCTCACCTCTTAGGTCTGGCCCTGGCTAGCTGTGGACCTCGGGGGGAATCTGGGCTAGGACAAAGATAAAAGACAAAGGCGCTCTTATTCCTCATGGGAAATGGTCCCACAGGTTTAATGTAGAACCTGCTCCTCAAAGACCAGGAAGAAAAGAGGGCAGGACCCCTCATGCAAGGAGTTTTAAGCCCTAGGGAGGAGAGGAGGGCAGGGGATCTGTTGACCAATGGGGAGGGACCCAGGAGGAGGGGAGATACAGGGAGGATTAGGTGAAAGATGTGCAAAGGTCCATGGAAAAGTATAACCGAAAAAACACCCAGTGCAAACAAACTAACTACTTAGTGCGATACAACAGTGATGACCTTCCATGTTCAGATACTTTCCAAATCTGAAGCTAAAATATCTCACTTCCTTTCTGTTGGCATTGTCTAACAAGCTATAAAATTAGCCTTTCTATCTATATTTTCATGCTGAATCATTTTGTTAGATACATAATGTCTAAGTATGTATCTCATAACAAGAGTACTTGTTAAGCATCCTGTGATCCATTAGCACTTGAAGTATAGAATGGTTTGGGTTGGAACCGACCTTAGATCCTTTAGTTCCTATCCCCCTGCCATGGGTGGAGACACCTTTCGCTAGACCAGGTTGCTCAGAGCCCCATCCATCCTGGCCTTGAACACTTCCAGGGATGAGGCATCCACAATTTCCTTCTACAACCTGTTCTAGTACCTTACCACTGTCATAGTTTGATTTTTTTTTTTCTAATATCTAATCTCAATGAACTCCCTTTTAATTAGAATCCATTTGTCTTTGTTTGGTAACTACATGCTCTTTTAAAAAGTCCCTCTCCATCTTTCTTGTGCATTCTCTTTAGGTACTGGAAAGTTGCAATTAGGTCATCCCAAAGCCTTCCCTTTTCCAGACTGAACAAACCCAATTGTCTCAGCCTTTCCTAATTGGAGAAGTGCTCCGCCCCTCTGATCATCTTGATGCCCCTCTCCTGGACTTGCTCCAACAGGTCCATCTCCTTCCTGTTCTGGGGACCCCAGGGGTGGATGCACCACTGCATGTGGGGTCTCACCTTAACCTGCTGGCCACACTGCTTTTGATCCAGGACATGTTTGGTATTCTGGGCTCCAACTGCACATTGCTGGGTCACATCCAGCCTCTCATCCACCAGCACTGCTTTGTATTGCAGCCTTAATACGGAAAGGATGATCCTTGTTTAAAATTCTATTTACATTTGGATAAAAGACTCCAGAAATTCCAGAAATAAAGTATTAACTTATCAGCTTTTCTGTTTCTTTGCTGCCCATTTAACATTAGCAGAGATATTCTTCATGGGATTCCAACCTGAAGACATCTTGCTCTAATAAACCTTTGTAGGGCAATATGCTCACTGTACTGAAACAGATCTTGCTTTCATTCCTATTAAATCACATGAATGGGATATATCTTAGGCAATATTACCTACCCAAAAGTTAGATGTCTTGCTAGCTATGGGCTATATGTTCACAGTTATTAGGTACTTCTGGAGGGTGATTAATTTACACTATTTTAGTCTATTTCAGCCCTTGGGATTTCTTTCAGTCTTTGGACTTGCTTTTGCTGTCCTCCCTGATTATTAAAGTAGTCCATGGTAACTGGCTCAGACTTAAACGTTAAATCTCTGATGCTTACATCAGCAAGGAGGAATCCCAACCAGAGGCATTCTGACTCATGGTATCATCCAGAAATTTTGTGGTCTTTAAAAAAACCTGCAGCATTCTAAGTCTGCAGTTCAGGAAAGTCCTAACATTCCAGCATGGGTTGTTCCTAGAGTGTTTTTCTGTATTATATTGAGTGGGCCTTCTGGAGAGCTGGAGAGGAAAAAAAGGGGAAAAGATAAACTACTATTTCTGTTACTTTAATAATCCTAAATGCAAAACATTAGCTCTTTCTAGCAACAAAAGCTCTACCAGCAGTCATACTGAAACCATATGCCCTCCATTTGATTTACCATCAACAACTGCCTGGCTGCACACAGAGCCTCTCTGCTTAATAGTGGCTCTAGGCAAGTGCATGCATAATATTCAAAGCAGTTTTGTTCTTTTATTAAAGTTGTGATAAGGAGGCAAAGCATTTTAATGGGAATAATCAATTATATAATGACATTCATATACAACAAAGTGCTTTTAATATAAGTACTTTTAATGTGCCACTTTTGTGATGGGGGAATTACTTTTTTAATACTTTCAGAACTATGTCTTCTACTGGTGCCAGGCAGACAGAGCTGCACTAGGAGACTCCTGAACTCCATTTACTCCTCATTCACAAGAAGGCATTTTTCAATGCAGAGATTTTACCATTCTGCTGAATAAGAGAATTTCAACATTAAGATGTGTCTACGATTTTTTGCAAGAGAAGGAAAAAGTGGAGTGCATTATCAGTCTGAATAAAAGCTGATTGTGAAACTTCAACACTTAAAAGATTAAATTTGATTATTTCCTGTTACGTTTGCCTGATAGTTTTCCTGATCTCCTTTTGCTATTATCCTCTCTCTACCAATAAGGAAGGTAATTCTATCCTGCCATTGGCATTTTTGATGATGGATGTCAAAAGTTATAAACAGAGTAGCCACACATGATGTTTTGCCCAGTTCTGCTAATCTGAAAATCTGCTAATTAAAGAAAACTCTATTGTATTCAAATTTCTTTTTATCTCATGAGTATGGATCTACTTAGGTGATAAGATGTAAAGTAGTGACTTATTCCATCTATACTGTAGATTTCCATTTAGAAGTGGTCCCCTCTTCCACTCATAGCTGATTTGCTGTAAGTCCCATGCCACTTGTCATGGTTACAGTTTGAGCTGTGTCTCCCAGGTGTCACTGGCTGTGTTTGGGAGCATAGTCCTAGAGGAAGATGAAGGCTGAGCTTGCTCCCTGACTCACTGCAAACACAGTGGATGTTCCAGTACCTTGCAACAGGTTGCGATGTGCATGTCACAAGGAGCCCAGCCATCTTCTTGTCTCAGCACTGACAATGTGACTGTACCAATATGAGACCCCTAACTATAATCAGGAGACATATTTGGGTCAGTGTTCAGGCTTCAGATGCTACTTCTCTGCTATTTCTCCCCTTCTCTCTCCTTTGTTAAGCTCAAGAAATTACCTGATGGGGGTCATGGAGGAACAGAGAGCTAAGAAGTGTGGAGAATAAACAAATTTGTAGTTCAGCATATCAATCAAACCCCAACACAGCATGCTCAGGTGTGGTTGCAGGCATACAGTACTATGATTTTTAAATCCAGAGCAATGTGGTTTGTGAATCTTGATGCTAGAACAATCAAAATAACATAAGATATTGTGAAATCTGGAGTAGGATTAATCTGAAGATTAGGCGTAGGTGTCTGCACAAGACCTGGGTGCTCCCATTATGTCAACAGAGATCTAGTCAACTCAGTTAATGTAGCCTTTGTATAGAAAGCTGGGAATCCTTCTCTGGGGTGGAATCTGACCTGAGAGTTTCAGCCCAGTTCCCATACACAAGCATTCTGAGCCATTGGAATTCTCCAGGGTGTTCCCCCTGGAACTCTAACTCTCCAGTAGATTGTGGGTGTCATGTAGGTCCTGTGTGGTAACTGGCAACTCCATGCTGTGCCTCAGGTACCTCAGGGTACCTTAAATGGATCAGATGTTGGCAGCCAAGTTGAGCTCAGCCCAGCACTACCTGCTGTGTTTTCCACAGCTGATGATTTCAGGGAGATCCAAGACATGGGAGAGGCCCCCCATCTCCTTACCCAATGCACAAGAGAGTTGAGCATTCACAAAACTCAGCTGTTAATATCCTAGAGCTGGTGCATATTTAATGTAAAAGGCATAACCGCTCCAGAACAGGGACCAAACCCAGTATCTAACTTCCCCATGTAAGTGGAGCTTAATGCATCCAAACTCGGGATCATTTACCCCATGCTTTTAGTTGCTTCTCTTTAACTTCTCTAAGCAGACAGGTAAAGTAATGCACAGAGACATAAATCAGATTGTAAGATACAAATCAATACTTATTATGGAGAGCCTCTTAGATTCATCACGCCTTCTCAGAAACTACTTAGCTAAAACTTATATTTTATTGCTGATTCCAGCAAAGCCAACACATTTCAGACAACATTTCTTGCTCTCCCTCAAATCACTAGCACTATTTTAGAAGAGCACTTTTTTTCCCCCCACATGTCCAATGAAATAAGTTCAGGGAAAAAACCCTCTTTTTTCTAGTTAAAGAATGCAAAATGCATTCTGCAAATTCACGTGCATTTCAATTGAAAAAGCTCAAAAATATAGACTCCAGCTTTGAATTTTCAATATGTCTTTTTTTATACAAATCTCAATGTTTAATCATACCTAGAAGAATATCAGAGTTAAATTATTTACTCACATTGAATACAGTGCATTAGACTTCAATGTAATTTTTTTTTAGTTTTATTTATTAAAAAATGAAATAACTGAATTGGATAATGTTCATTTGGATCAACTGGAAAGCATTGCTTAAAATTACTCATGTAGCTCTATCAAAAGCATATCTTTCCATTGTGTTTTTCACAAAAGCAGTTACTATTTTTTCTTTTTTCATTTCTTGGCAACAGAGTCATGGATCTATAATTAAAAACCCACTTAGGCAATTTCCAAACGATTATTACAATCTTGTCATGTGAGGGGTTGAACAAGTCAATTTAGAGGGTTTTTTTCCCCCATTTCTAGATTCTACAATGATGGTCTGAAAACATTTAGAGCCATAAACGAGGGGGGGTTTTGGCAATGGACACAAGGTATGCAACTAATATGCTCTTTTTCTTTCTTTTTAGGAATGCAGTTGAAGAAAACAAAAAATTATATGCAATTTATGACACAAGGTGAGTTACTAAAAGTACTTTAAACATGTGATTATTATCTGTGATAGGATGTAAACCCTTCAAAATGTTAAGGATTATTATTAACATTTTTTTTCCTGAGCCACAAAGTAATCTTTAAGGCAAAATGAAAAATATTGTAACCCATCACACACAATTCTATATATACCTAATAATGATTTCCCTTTAAATACAGTGATTTCCCCCTCTGTGTACACTGCATATGACAAAGAAATACAGTTACACAACCAGCTTAATTTACATGTTGTTTCACAGATGGAATATGGCCCACGATCCTATTCTGTGTATTATGAGCTTAACTGTGTCTGCTTCTGATGGCAGTGTTTAGGGGATGAGAGCAAAGGGCTATCTGGCACAGCCTTGGCAAAAGAGGATGCATTTAGAGAGACCAGCAGAGTGCTGTGCCTTGGCAGTGGAAGGCTGTGGATGCAGCCTCTATAAACATACCTCCACATTCTGAAGCCTTTCCTTTTTCCTCATCCTTCATGGACTGGCTCCTGTTAAGGGCACTCCTCAGCTAAACAAAAGAGGATTTGTGTCCTTCTCAAAGGATAAGAGCAAGACATGCACCAGATTTTCACTTTATTCTACCCATAACTTTTTCTTTGCTACCCTGGATTTTCACTTCCACAATTGTGCCTAGAAAATGAAAAAAATTTCATTTCACTTCCTTCTCATTGCTTAACCTGTTTTATGTGGAAGTGTTTGCACTGCCTTCCCCATGGTGTTTTTTTCCTTGTCTTTACTCTTTTCCTCTGTTCAAATTCAAAGGGACATTTGGATGAAAACACCAGGAACCAACATACTGGTGTTTTAGCTAGTCCTAATAAAGATGCATCAGTTAGGATCCTGGCTTGATCTTCCTTTAAATATACATAATATTAAATATAAGCAATTCAAAGAACTCATGCTTGTCTTCTTCACTCTGTATAATCTCCTGCAAAAGGAGGCTGGGATTGGAATTCTGTCTGCTGTTAGTAAAATAATTGCATAACCAATAATTATCAAAAATAGGATTCATAAAGGTATTGATAAATATGAAAACATAAATATATGGACTATATCCTTCTGATATAGCCTTAGAGAAAAAAAGGCAACTGCTGCAAACTGTCTTAAGAATAATGTGCTCCTGACAAAGGCATTTAGATGAATCCACTCAAATAGAAAAGTAACAAAGAAGTCCTTATAAAATAGAACTTCCTCAACTGCAGTTAGAGTGAAAAAATATAAAATGTCGTAACTCAAGTTACTTGACTGTTTTTCTCAAAGGACCCTGTTTTCATCTGGACAGAGACTTAAAAGAATAGCATTTCTAATGCACCACAGGCTTCTCTAATGTATTTGTGTTATTTCAGTGCATAATCATTAATCTTTATGATGAAAAAATGTGAGTTATAAAGAGCCATGATTATTTCTTCCTCTGCCAAAGTGTCAATGGATTTTTATTTTGACGTGTCTGACTCACTGTGCTAATAATCCAGAGGTTTTGCCGCATAAGGAATGGAATGTTGCAGGAATACTCTTTTAAATTCATTCAGATAATTCAAATTTTTGTTCTGTATTCTTGAATATGAAGAAAAAAATACCCATCTGAAATTTAAACAGCTCTTCTAGACAATTTGGGTCAAGCCTCTTATTAAAGGCAAATTTTCCCCACTGCTCATATGGATTAATAACTTATTCTTTATGTGGCCCACTGAAACATTCAGATCTCCACTACATCAGAACTGTTGACATAACACCATTAATATTTCTGTATAATTAAATGTAAACCAGCAAATTATGCAACCAAAGCAAATGGATTCATGCAATGCTGCTTTCAATCTGTCTGACAGAAATGGGGACAATGAGTATAAACTTACTGTCAATTAAATGAACTGTTGAGTATTACCCAACATCAGCTAATATTACACACAATTTCTGATAAATATATATAGTAAATAAACATAATCTTGTTCTCCTCACATAGTATGTCCAATAACCACTGTTTGTTATCTGAACAGGCAAAATACAGTGTAAAAAACTGCCAAAGTGCAGAATATTCCCTAAGCCCTAATGCTTCCCATCATCTGCTTGTCCCTCTAAAGCTCTGCATCTGCTCAGATACTGTAGGGCAGAAAATAAGAAAGCTGAGCTTTCTGAAGGAAATACTAGTTTTCTATTGTATGGTATTTTGGCAAAAAATGATCAACTTTTGATTTCATCAAGTGAAAACAAAAGTCAAGTTTAGCAAAACAAACAAACAGACAAAAACAAAAAAAACACCAAAAGTTGAAAATTTTCTTGTGTATTTTTTCCCAGCCAGTTTTATTAATTACAACTTTTCAGCATGTTAAACCAGCAGGCTATTGAAATTGCTCCAAGGCAGAGTAGGTAAGCAGCAGCATGGGTCTCAGCCTAGTAAGATTAATGTCCCATATTCCTCAGAAGACAACAATTCAGCCATAACAGCAATTCTTCCCACTTTCTTTTAGTTTCAGTCTCTCTCTCTTTTGTATCTCCAAATCCTTTGTGATTGCAGTTTGCTTCAGGATAAGACTGGATCTTTGTCAAAATCAGTTAAATGACAGACAAGCCAGAAAGGAAAATGAAAAAGAAAACATTTGATAAGTGATTTTGACCTCAGTCTGTAAGTGATGTTAAGTTCATTTTGTCAGGTAAACCCACAGTACCACTTTCCAGCACAGGTGTTCAGTGATGCATTGCATGGTGTGATCAAACATCTCTTCCCTGATTCCCAAGCCAGGCTTTCTCCTACATCTGGTGACTGATAGTGGTAGTGCTGCAAATGCATCAGTTGTGAGCAGACCTCTTCTCTAGCTTTCCTGTCATTGCCTCCTCTGCTGTATCTCCATTAGTACTGACTGATGAAGGAAACTGGAATTTGTTCCAAAATTTTGAGTCGCTTCTCATTCCAACCCCACTGCCTTCAACCATTTCTGTCCTTTGGTAAGGGCTGAGTGTGCTCTGTTCCAGCTCCTTCTGATATGAGATGATGGATGCATCTACATAGCATTTTACTGCAGACCAGGATTGTGCTTGCAAAGTGAATCACTAGATCATTCCCACTTACTGTGCTTTGTTTCACATCTCAGAGCAATCTCAGAGTACATGAACACAACTCCTTTCAAACAAAGTTGAAAAATGCACCCCAGCAGCACATTGCTCTAACTGCTAATGAGCACTTGGTCTAGTGGACCAGATTTGGCCACTTTTCATAATGGGGTAAAAAAACAAACAAACCCCAAACAACATATGTGGCATGGATATCAGATCCTCAGCAACAAGAGTTTTGCTCTAGAGACCAGCTCCTCTACCTGCTAACCCAGATTTAATTGATGAATCCATTAAAATCCAGCTTCCCCCCAAGGACGTCTTTCATGTGTAGGCTTGGCAGTTGTATTCTTCCACACTTACTTGCATTGGAGCAAGGACAGTCTTTTTGCTTCTTCACACATAACACTTGCCTTTGCAGTTTAGAATTATCCATTGTTGAAGTGGCCTTTACAATATTGGCAATGCTGAAGAAGTAAAGAACGCATACTGTGCTTACCTCATTGAACAAAATTTGATCAGGAGCATAGATCTTAACTGTCCAGTGGCCCAGAGGCTGGAACATTCACCAAGGTTATAGAAAATGTGATGAATTTTAGTCCCTGAACTACAGTGTTCAAAGTCTCATATTTTACAGGGATAGTTCTACTGGATAGTTCCCAGTAACATTGGAAAAAGAGCAAGGAGTGAGAATGAACAATGATGAAGGCACCTAAAAGGAGGAGAGAACTGGGGTTTGTTCATTATACCACTGAAAATTGATTTATTTTATCCAGTAATTAATTCATGAATTGTTGGATTATTTATGAAATAACAGCACTTCCTAGGCAACAGCCAAACCACTAGGCCACAGAATTATTTTAACTCTTAACTCCTTCCCTCTCCCCTATTTAACCATTTGCTGAAAAGTGGAACATGTCAAAAACCAAAAGTTTACCCTGAGATCCTGGAGTTTGGGCTTCCTTGGGATTTTCTTGGATGGACACTCTACAGGTGTCCTCTTGGATGGACACTCTACTGGATGCTTTGTTTTGATTTAGTGAATAGAAATGCCCAGATTCCTTCCAGCCATGCCTTGAAATAACCTGCTTGCCTTTTGAAAGGAGGTGTTTCGGAGCCTAATTCCAGAAGCAAAGTCAGGATGTTGAGTTCTGGGGCAGGACAAGGAGTCTATTTCTGTGCCCATTTTTTCCTTATTGGCCACATTAAATAGCTTCCCAGAAAATTCCATTTCACAGCAGAAAAGACACTCAAAACACTACACTAAATTTGGCGAATGTGAAACCATTACACTGGGCTTCTATTTCCTGTGCCTGGTGGAAGTCTTTGCTGGGTCTCACCCCTATTCCACTGCCACAGAAGCTTAGTTATGAGCCTTTTCTGCAGACAAAACCCACAGTGCTACTTTCACTGGAAATTCCATGTCACAGAGAAGTCAAGATGTTTTTTACCTTTCATGAAATTCATTGATTGTTTGTGGTTCTTAACATCTTTTGGTTACTGCTAAGCCTAATTGAACCCAGAGCCCCAAGGAACAAATGCTCCATAACCCACTAAACACTTTCTTGTTCCAACAGCTCCAGCCTAGATTATCTTTATGCTGTTCCCAAGTAAATGGTTTCTCTGTAAGATCAAGAAGACAAATACTTAAATGAAGTGTGATAAAATATGACAGACTCTACAGCACTGTTGATTCATTCCTACCTCAGATGTGTTTCCAAAGCATCAGGATAGCACATTAATCAGATACAGTGCTCTCTACCTTTTTTTATTTCTGTTATAAAACAGACAATCTATTTAAGAGAAGTTATTAGTGTTGAAATGTGCTTTTAAACCATGTTAAACTCTTCAAAAGAAATATTTTCTTTGGTGTTAATACTTTCTTTCAGAATTTAGGGGGGCAGAATTTAATTAGTACCCTTCCCTAAATTCACTCCCTCCTGAAGTCTTTGAAAGAACTGGCCTTCAATACTGCCCATCTATAGCATTTAAAAAAATCAGGGCCCAGGGCCCTAAAATTACTTACATAGTTACTTAAAATTTTCACTTTTTAGCTCTTGAGCCATGTATGCTTCATGCCACAATTCTCAAGCTTTCATCATAAGCCTAATAAGGTTTTTAAATAAAAGCTAAGATTTTCACTTACTTTATAATCATAGTAATTATGGCACTATTAAAAATCCAAATATTAACATGAAATCACAAAGATTGGGCAACACTCAGTTTCTCTTACTCTTAAAATTTTCTGCATTGCTTGTAGAGCTTAATACTGTTTTTAAAACTGAGCCTGTTCCTTCTTTTATTTGGATCTTTATTACTAACTGCAACAGCAACAAGATCAGGACAATGGATTGCACTTGTCTTTCTTTTCAATATTTTATTGAGGAGAGAGGAAAAGCCATCCATGTTTTCTCACCTGAACATAACATCATGGCATTACTCAGTGCCCATCCTTTTCATAGCAGTTTCTCTAAGGGAAGAGAATGCGTGGAAGGAAAAACAGGTGCCAAGAGAAAAAGTGCAGAATAAAGACAAAGCTTTTCTCCCTTGGCTACTGCAATGTTGTGCTTTGTCACGGACCAGTGGCCACTGATTGCCAGAATGTAACCAGAATCAGAAGCTGGCCAAGGGCGTGTTTGTACATTCACAGAGCATGGTGAAGAGCTCTGGCAGTGAGGAGCTGCCTCTGCAACCAAAACCAATATACCTAAGTCAACATTCTTCTGTTTCCATGCCAATAAGTCCTGCTGAAAGGACTAATTAACATGGAAGAAGATTAAAAATGTGCTATCTTCACCCAGCCAATATTTTATACAAACTTGAGAGCACTCTCAGCCTACATCTCTGGTACCAGTGCCATTTCCCTTCATTACTGCCCTGTATGACAAGCCTGGCTACACACGTTTTGAACCCAGCAGAGCTTCTGCCTGGCAGAGTATGTCCATCTCGGTCAGTGCAGTTGGCACCCTCGGCAGGCACGGCTGAAGGGAGCCTCGGGCCCGGCACCTGTACATGCACACCACGTCCCCGGACGTGGCAGAACAGCTTTAGGCCCTCGCAGGTCAAATGAAGGCTCCCAGGCCAGCTCCTTCTCCTGCCCCAGCGGCTCACTCCGGGCATCTCTCCCAGGATGCGCCATAGGGCAGGTGGGCACGGTCCCCCAAACAGAGCGGCAGGCCGAGGGGCAGGGGCGGACAGTCACGGCGTCGGGCAGCACCTCTCACCCGGCTCCAGGGGGGACCCTGCGGGCTCCCTGGCCCCGCAGTCCCGCTCCTACCCCGGGGAGATGGAGCCGGCGGCGGACCGGCCGGTGACCATCGCCGCCTCCGGGCGGGTCCGGCGGGGCCGCCGCCGTGCAGAGGTCGGGCGTGCCCCGAGGCGGTGCCCGGGGAGCCACCGCCCCTCGCCGCCGGCCCCGGCCCCGCCAGCCCCGCTGCCCGGGCGCCCCAGCTCGGGCTCTCCGCCCGGAGGGACGGCGGCGCCCTCCCTCCGTCCCCTCCCCTCCCGGCTGGCGGGAAGGCGGCGGGGCGGGCGGAGGGGAGGCGGCTGGCCGGGCTCCGGCGGAGGGCAGCTTCCTCCGGGGCTCGGCGGCGTCCGGCCGCGGGGCGAGCGCAGCCGGGTGCGCGGGCGGCTCCCGCGGGCCGGGTGGTGGTGCTGGGGCAGGGGGTGGGGGATTTTTTTTTTGGGGGGGGGAGGGCGAGGTGGGGGGGAGAACGGGGACTGTCGCCTCCGCCTCTTCCTCAGCGGCAGCCGGGGCAGCCGGATCGCGGCGGCGGCGGCTGCTGCTGCTGCTGCGCGAAGGGAGCGTGGAGCGGAGGGATGTGGGGCTTTGGGGGAGGCAGGATCTTCGGGATCTTCTCTGCTCCCGTCCTGGTGGCCGTGGTCTGCTGCGCCCAGAGGTAGGAGCCAGCGTGCCCCGGCGGCGGCGCGGGATGCGTTTCTCCAGGGGAACAAGCTGATGCGCTCCCTCCCCCTCCCGCCCCGCTCCCGCGTCGCCCCTGGCCCCCCGCACCCCGGCTTCTGCCTCTCCCGCCCGACACCCCCGTCTGTTTCTCCCCACAGTGTGAACGATCCCGGCAACATGTCCTTCGTGAAAGAAACTGTGGATAAATTGTTGAAGGGCTACGACATCCGCCTCCGGCCGGATTTCGGAGGTGAGTCGCCCTGCCCGGGCTTGTCGCCCGGCGATCCCCCCTCCCCCGCAGCTGTCCCCGCTCCCGCACGGCGGGTCCGGCCGCCGCGCCCGCGCTGCCGCGGCACCTCTCGCCGCCGGGTAAAGGAAAGCTCTGGTCTGCTCGCAGGTCCGCCCGTCTGCGTGGGGATGAACATCGACATCGCCAGCATCGACATGGTTTCCGAAGTCAACATGGTGAGTAGCGGGCGAGCCGCTGTCTCCCGGGTCACGGCCGCCCGTTCCCCGTCCCTCCTTTCTCACGAAGCCGCTGCTGTCTCGGCGGGCGGCGGCGGGGCTGCGCGGCGCTCCGAGCGCTGCCCTCTTCGCTTGAAAACTTTATTTCCCTGGAGACGCGCTTTCCTCCTTCCCCCCTTTTTCCTTCCCTCTCCCTGCCGGCGGCCGTCTCCGCGAGTGTGCCGGGCCGCCGCTTTGCGCCCAGCCGCCTTCTCCTCCCCCTGCGCCCGCGGGCGGCCGGAGCTGGCCGGGGCTCCGCCGGGCCGCCGGCACCTGCCGCCTCAGCAGCCCGCGGGATGCGGGGCCGGTGATGGAGGGCCGCGGCTGGCGGCATCTCCCTGCTCCTTGCGCGGTTCAGGGCAAAAAACCCGAACAGCCCACCTTGTCTGCGGGTAAACTCTGACATGTGCAAGTGCTTTAAGGCTTGTTGAGCACCCAGAGCCGGCGCGGTTGTGAATGGACTTGGGAGGAATAGTAGTCTAGTCTTGTCTCGGAAAGTGATGCTGTGCGGGGCTGTCGTGTTCACCGATGGACAGTTTAGCGCTTTTCTGGGTTTTGGTCCTCTCGTCTGTGTACCTTGATGATTCGAGGTTAGAAGCTGCAATTTCAGTTTCTTGTCCTAATCCTAAATTTGAGGTGGATTTTTCATGTTCCTGAGCAAGTTACTCCTTCTCTCTGCATCTCAGTTTTTTTCCTTGTATTTTTCCTTTTGCAAACCTCGTGTAAAAGGACCAGTCACTGCAATGCTGTAGTTATATTTATGGCATTAAAAATAATATGTACACTTTTGAAAGCTGAGTTCTCTTATAGTACACATGATGCTAACACTGCACTACCTCTCCTTCAGTGCACTGTTGCATTGTTACACGCTGGCGTATCTTGGCTTGATACGCGATCCCTGTATTTTCATTAATCCTGCCACTTCTTTCACCCCCTCTACCTGAAATTCTGAAACTTTTGCTCTACTTCTCATCTTCTAAAAAATGTTTCTGACAGAGATACGGTTACCTGTTTGCAGTTAAAAGTGTCACCACTGCCAGCCTTTCCACTCATTCAGGAGAGAGAAAAAAAAGAGATAGTTCTTACAAGAGTTTGTCTTTGGTTTCATGCAGATTCAGGCAACTGTGGAGACACCTCATGTATTTGACAGGCTTTTCTGTACCTGTAGGGTTGCTTCTCAAGTCAAAAAGAGTGGGAGCTGAATGAAAGCTTCTCTCTGAAGAGTACTTGAAAAGTCTGACTTCACTATCCCCACTGCCACCTTCCCCACCTCTGGATATGTTCCAGTCCTAGGGAAGCATTACATGACTCATTAAATTAATATATAACACTGTGTATGGGAAGTGCCAGGGAGGCAATAAATATCAGAGAAAGGCATACTGAGATTGCAAAGAAAATGAGGAGATGTATGCTACTTTTTGTGCTTTTTCTTTTTTTTTTTTTTTCTTCTGAGCTGCAGGAAAGCCTATTAGGTTTAAATAACTTGTCCAACTCACTGTAGCAGGGGTATAAGGAAAAGTAAGTAATTACACTGCTTCTTATGCTAGGCTAGGTAACCAGATCCTCAGTGATACGGGAGTTCCTCAAGACCATGGCCACTGTGTCCCCAGTGTTCAGTGTTCCAGGTGTATCAGTGTTCCAGGTGCTTAAGTTTAGCTGCCCCAGGAGTTGGTGCTCATTCTTACCCATTAGGTCCCAGAGCAGCTGCAGAGAAGTGTTTTTTTATGTGCCCTCTCATGGAGCAATGCAAACTCTGGAAAACGTCAATAGAGATCTTGCAACAGAAACAAATAATACATTTCTGAAGAAAGTTGCTAAAGTACTTTTATTATAAAAACTTTACTGGTTTGCTTAAGGAAAAATGAGCAGGAAAGGCATCTAATTAGAACACCTTACTGCAACCAGAATTTCAGCTGAGCTTGTCTCACCTGCCTGGAAAAGAAGTTACATTTGACTAAGCACATGTATTACCCGAGTTGGTTACTTCTGCATATTTTAAGTAACTTTGTACTGATCTGCAGGGATTCTTGAGTACATATTAATGAGCAGTGAATAAGGAGAAAGAGAAGGAGCATTTCAAGATTACTCAAGTATTTATTCTAAGTAGTAATTTGGGTGGGAAAAAAAAAAAAAGGCCCAGTTAATTTGAAGACCTGAGGCATAGCTGTTGACCTTCATGCTGGTTGCCAACTAAACTTTTAAACTTTGACATATTCTTTCATTTAATTCCAAACAGATATTGTGAGTGTTGACCTTTTTAGCCTCATCAACTATTGAAATGTCGATGTGTATTGAAATGTGTTATAAGAATTTCTCTGTGTAAACTGTGATAGTGTGGACATGAATTCCTTTGATTTAAATCTAGAAATTGGTGTAACCTGTTACAAATTAGCTTGTTAAAATTCATCTCTGTATTAAAGATGAATAACCAGAGATATACCATTCTTCAATTTTATGGACATAAATAAAATGTTATTACAGAAAGTTTTATTATACTACTTTCTAGGCAGCCTGTAATCTAGCTTTCAGTGACATGATGACAGTTCTTTGTAACAAGAATTACAGCTTGTATCATGCTCTTTTATATTCATAATCAAACTGTAGGTTTATATATAATATATTCCTCTATGAATCTTTATTTACTAGCTATTTATTAAGCTTTCCACCATTTAAAAAAATTATTTGTGTGGCTTTAGTCTTTCTGTTGAAAATCAGTAAGAGTCCTTTGCCTTATACATCCAGAGTACATGTAGATATTTTTTAGAATAGACTTACTGATAGCCATATACATCTTCCTTGGATTACGTGAAACAATTAACAATTTTCTTTATTTTTGATGCTGAAATGCTAAGCTGGATCGGGAGGACAGATGCAAGTATCAGGATTGCAGACCATCAACTTCTTTTACTGAAAAGTTGTAAATAAGCAGTTCCTGTTCACATCATCTTGAAAATATTAAGTAGCTTCATTGAAACTGTAAACATATATGATATAAAAATTACATTATTTGATATTTACACTTCCAGTTACATATATATGGTAGCAAGGGGAATTAGTGAAGTTGCATGTAAGAAGTGCATTGCTCAGGGAAGGGTTGCAATCTATTATTAACATAATTGTTATTAATTGTTAACACAATTGTTAATTACCTGTACGTATGTCTATATCTATTTGTCAGTACTCCCCTGTTTAACCTGTACATGCTTTCCCATAATTATTTGCCTGTTTCAAAAATGCTATGTGTAACTGGACACTTAAGCACCTACCTATTTTTGTGCCTACCACCACTAATTGCATTTAAAACCACTATAAATTGTACAGAAATATAAATCACCAATCAAAATACCGATCAGTAATAACAACAGAGGTAATATTGAGAATATGCTGTAAGTCATCTTACAAATGAAGAGTAAGGAAGATAACTATTGTCAGATTTCAATAATTTAGCTGTTAGTTTTATAATTTTTTATGATTCAGGTTGATTGTATTTTGTTCTTGCTCTGTTTTTAGGTGTTTTGCTCACATGACATGCATTGAAAAAGAAATAGTTCATGTGCTTTTACTAGTCTGTCAGCCTATTTCCAATCAGTGTTCACAATTAGCAATTTTTTTAACAGTCTGATTCTTCTTCAGTGTTTGGTCTGTGAATCAAATGCATTAGTTCCAGGCATTCAATTTTCAAGCACCCAAACACTTCTGTATCTTAGGAAGTTAAATAATCAATGTGTTGAATCTCGCAATAACCCCCTTTTTAAAGTTATTATAGCTGGAAGACTAAAGTACTGTGCTTTCATTTTACTATAATTTTAGAATGTGTTCCATAGTTTATGGGAAGTAATGATATAAAGTGGATGGAGAAAAACAAGTGGATTAGTGAAAAAATGAACCTTTCTTCTCAGAGATAATATTTTGCAGAGACCAGGAAACATGCTACTGCTCTCAGAAGTGCTGTCTGCATAGTCTTTTTTATAGAGAGGACTTGTCCATCTAGGGTTTTTCAAAGGCTCTAATTTTGATAAAATTAAGCCAGCAAAACCCAGGAGGCATCATTTGCTATATAGTTGTCCTGCTGTTTTGAAAGTACTGTAGTCAGAAAATTAGTTTGACATAAAGTCAGACCTTAAAACAGATGAGTTGTTGTTTCTGAAAAAGATGTCATCTATTCTATGTTGTCACTCTAAAAAAGATGTAATCTCTTCTATGCTAACACTGTAATTTTTATTTTTATGCGTGTGCCTTTATAAAACTGCAAGTATGTGTATAGACTTCATTGGGTGCCTGCTGATTTTCAAAGCAATTTTAACATGTTTCTGACAAACTGTTTTAGTTGCTGGCCTAAGGTTGACTGAAGTTACTACTCATTGAGACTAAATAGTGTCTATTTTCCTTGACAGGGATACACTAATAATTATTTTTAGGCGAATTAATTCATACTTCACCTGAAGTACTGAGGGTGCAGAACATAATGCTTCTGTTAATGAAATCTGTCACATCTTACTTTAGATGCTAAAAACTGTGGCGGATTCTGTTTATGTAAATTGAGATTTAAAGCATTAGATGTCTAAGTGAGAGCTGGATTGCTAAACTCTGCAGTTTAAGTGGAGTTAATGGAGATGTAGAACAGAATGTGGATGCTTGGGCAAAGGTGTCTACTGTTATTTTGGTTTCACAGTATCATACTTGCCCTCCCATTTCCAGTCATGTCACTCTGCCCAGGCCTTAGACACACCACCAGCTCCTGAAATTTAAACAGCTGAGTCTTGTTCTTGTCAATACAGGTGATGCAAAAGAGCTTAAAATAAAAAAGGCCGTGTGATAGTTGCTTCTTAGATATTTTTGGTGCCTCAAGGTATTTTGTTTGGACTCCAGGTATCTCTCTAGAACTTAAGTGAACCTGCATAGATCCTTTGCTGTACCTGCCAGCCCTATGCAGAAGTCCTGCATAATCCAGGCATCCAAAATGGCACCAGACACCTTTGCTTGGGTAAGTGTATTGTTCCTTAGCTGTACAGCCAAAGCCTATGGAATCAGAGGAAGGAGACAGGCAGTAATTTGCAACACGTATCTTAGATGTCTGTGTGGTTGTTATTTTTAAAATGGAAGGATTAATATTTCTAGGAGGTGTCTTTGTTTCCTGAATGGCTATGAAGAGAGCCAAGGCAACTTGGTTAATTTTTGAGTACACACAGTGAAATGTAACCTGTGTTTCCTACCATAAATGTAGCACATATTTCCTTCCATAAACACGTATTTCCTAAATATTTTGCAGACAGAATCTTACCTCTTGCAGGAAATCATGACCAAGTTTTGGCATACTTTGCTTTGAATATTCAGATGGAGAAATTAAAGGACCTGTTCTGATACAATGGTTACACAATCATATTGCAAAAACAAGTTTTCTAGCAAGAAGAAGATTCATGTGTTCAGTGCTTATTACTAGTTCACAAATCACAGGAGTATAAAGTAGAATATGCAACTTTATAATCTGATTTAGCTTTTATAGATTTCATAATTTAATGTATTTAGGGAGATCATACTATGGCAGAAGGACCACATGCATAGTTTTGCATATATGTGTGTATATATTTGATACATACATACATATATACATACATAGGTGTATGTGTATAGGGAGGAAAATAGGAAGAAGAAAGAAGTAGTGCCCAAGCGAGGAGGCATCTCCTGAGACCAGCAGAACCCTGCGAAGAGTGCCCTCACCGTGCTGGTGATCAGCCAGCATCCATCCACTACAAGAGGGCACAGCAACAGGCAGTGATCCTGGAGGATAGTCTTATCTTGCAGGTTACCTGCTCTCTAGTTACCCGCTGGCCACAAGATCATCCATCCTCTGCCTCGTCCCCATCCATTTTTGTTCCTCAGGATAGTACCCATGAACTCCCCCAGCCTCTCTCTCTCTCCATCTCTGTCATGTTTCGCGGTTCTTTCTGACAGAGAGAGAGAAAGAAGTGCTTGTAGCAGGCAGTGGGATAGGGAAATGACTCCTGTTTGTTCAGGAGAATTGACGACAGGCTTCTGCTTATCTGCAGTGGAAAGGTGCTATGCTGAAGGGGAAGGGATACTTGCGTATGCAGAGACTGGGAGGTAGCTAATGTTGCTGGGAGGTGCCAATAGACTATTTAAAAGCCAACTCCAGGTGCCAGCATTGAATCATCCAGACTTGGATGATGAAATAGATATGATCTGTGATGACATCAATCTGGAAAAATTGCAAGTATTCGATGGACAAAAAAGGGTTTCAAAACTATGTTTACAAACTAGAGGAATAGCCGAAATGAAGAGCAAGAATGAAGTGCTGCATTATGTAAGGAACAATGAATCCATTATTTAAAATGATAAAGATTTGGCTAAGCAGTAGACACTAAAAAAAGGTCTTACTGGACCAGAATCTAAAGCAAGTGAAAAAGTCACAGGTGCAGTATAATTGAAAAAAGACACATCTTACCTTGGGGTTTATAAGTAGAACTGTCATTCACAAGACACAGGGTTTGCTTTGTCATTAGTTAAGCCTGAGCAAGAATGCTGTGTCCAGTGTTTCCCCACTGGCTTTCAGGGAGATGGAAAGAAACAGGAGGTGTAATTAAAATAATTACAAAACAGGGCATATGCAGTGACATTGAAGTAAATGGGTTTGTTTAACACTGAAAACTAGGATGGGGAGAAGAAATAAAGGTTCCCAATATGTAGGGTGTGGGCAGTGAGAGAATGATGATCAGTTGCTCTTTAGAACCAACTGAATTAAGACCTGAAGAAATTAAGAAAATTAGGGAATTGATTTCAAATTGGTTTTCATCTAGCTACATTTTCTGTAGCATCGCCTTTTTTTCAGGTTTTCAAGAAGGGATTAGATAAATACCTTTTCCAGTGGTGTTGTTCTTGCCTTTTGAGAGGCCGGGGTAGCTGATGCTTCGAAGTGTTCTCCAGCACTCTATTTCTGTGAATCTCTGCTCTGATTAAATTATTATTTCTGTCAGTGCTCACAGGTGTGTCTTGGTGAGCTTTCAGATGCTCCTGTTGGTATCATGCTGATGTCTCAGAGGATGAGAAGTTTCCCATAGGACCTTTGTAATAAATGCCGGTGTCATAAGTATATGACTTGCCAGCTGAGATATCATTAGTCACTGACATTGTATATAAATCTTTATTATGTTCTTGGTACCTTTGCATCAGTTGCACCAGGTGTCACATGTTCTTTGAAATACACATAGCAGTCACTGAAAAAGGTTACAAGGTCAGGACTTCAGTGCATGTAATCATTATGTATTTTTACTGCTGCTGAAAGACTTATCATAGCCAGGTAATGAAAAGTGCACTAATTTAAGCTAACAGGAGCGGAAAATTGCCGGAAACTTTATGAATTTTTACCTACTCTATGCCTAGCAATTTTTTTTCACTCCCTTGAAGACAGAAAGAAAAAGAGATAAAGGGAAGAGGGATATCTATATGAAGATCTTTATTAGTGCACTGAAATTTTGTTCAGATAATTTAATGTCTGTAGTGATACAGAAAGCTTAACAATTTGATAAAGGCATGGGAGGCAATATCATGCTTGGCAGAAGACAGCAGACAGACATAGAAACTTCCATGACACATCTGCCACAATGGTCCAAAGAGCCAAATGTCCTGACTCTGCTACTTGCTAGTGGTGGATGCTTGGGAGGAAACCAAGAAACATGTGTTACTCTAGATTACTTCTACAATCTCCAGTAATTTGTAACTTGAGGAGGGTACCTTTTGTTTAGGTGTCACCAGAGCATTGGGATGATTTCATAACAATTCACTTCTCACCACAATTTTCCTTTTAATAAAGATACGATTATATAAACAATTTAAACTTGGGTAGTATCGAGTGCAATCCATCAATACTGAAGGATAATAAAAACTTTCCATGGAAGAGATTGAGTAATATTTAGCTACCATTAGGGGTTTTAGCTTATTCAGGACAAACTTTCTTTTTTTCTCCCCTGTGACATGGAGTCATAAAAAACAGCTGGAACAAGAATAATTTCAAAGCGTCAGTTTATCTCGTATTTGTAATTGAATGTCATAGTTCCTCATAACTACAGATATTGCAAGGAAAAAAATCCCCAAGTCTGGGCATGTCTAATTCATTTTTCACTATTAGGGATTTGAACCAATAATTTTGGCAAAATAATTTGTTCTCTCAGCAGTAAGGAGCTGGTTACAGGTCGCCGTGATAATGTAATCTGCAATATGAATGTAATATTGCACACAGCAGAGAGGGAAGATAAAACAGCTGTGCTGGGAGGTCTGCAGTTACACTGGGTAATTGGCAGTTCAGTAGCAGTTAATGACTTTTTTCTTAATACTAATATGAATGTTGAATTTTCATTAGTTCATGGGTATGTCTCCCTGGCACAATACAGCACTCTGCAGACATGCCAGAGGTACCTCTGGTGCAGCTAGGAGAATTTCAGGATGCTGTGAAGTTATGTCAACACGGAGCTCTGTATAGAGTGGTTGTACCAGTGGGAGCTATGTCTCTGAATAAGACTTGTCTCACAAGCTTTAAGTAGGTTATCTGGTGTATGACCAGCATCCAGCCAGAGCTGATCATCAGAGAGAAGCACTTCTGTAAGAGAATATTTTTTGTCCTAAAACGTCTGTTTAAGACAAGAATGATTGGCCCTCCTGAAGTTCCTATCTGGAGGTACTAATAGGGAATGGGATGGAGAAGACAATGAAAGTAGTTGACTGACTTGGGATAGATGCTTTTTTTAGTTAGTGTTGGAATGAGTTCCACCTGTTGCTCATTCTTAACCTGCTTTTTCGAAGATAATTAGACAGCTGAGGTTCACTTGACTGAGGAGTTAGTATTAGCCAGCAGGTTAATGTACTGTATGTGAATTCTGTGCACAGCCTGAACTGCAGAGGGTTTTTCCATGTAGATTTTTGTCTGAATCAAAATTCATGTAGGAAAGCAAGCTCAAATCCATGTGACAAAAAATACATCATCCCTTGTTCTTCGAATTGAGATACAAGATAGCCTCACTGTCTTATTTGGCTGGCCTGTTAACCCTAAAGTTACTTGAAAGGAAGAGCTTAATTCCCATAACTCTGTCCTATTCCTATGAGGGATATTTTAAGGTTTCCCATTCTGGTTGTTACTTACCCCATCATGGCTTTAGCATGTGAGCTCATTGCTTAGCTGCAGTGTCAAATGCTAAGTTGTAATCCAGTGCAGGTGCACATGAGCTCAGCTGGCCAGGGTCCTTCCTGCTTTTGGACTGGGCTGAGCACAATCAAAAGCACAATCAAAAGCTGAGGGCTTTGCCTTCCAGGAGCTGCACTTGGCTGTGCCGGGAATCAGAACCCTGTCACATTTTTCCATGGGGAAATAATTCAGGAAGAGTAAGAAATTTAATCCTCCAGATTTAGAAGGCTAAAATGTAAACTAATTTTCCTACTTAATCAAATGTTATTTTGTAAACAGATGACCATTTTTCTTGGTATTTTCCGACGACCATTTTCCCCGGTGGTTTCCTATACTACTGTGCCTTTTAGAATGCACTGAAAATTTGAGGTTGAAAATAATAGATGATACAAAATTGCATTTTAATTCTCAGTATTGCTGGGTAATGCCTTAAGTCTTGCAAGTTGTTGAAGATACATAAGATAATTATTTAAGCCTTTTTTTCATAATATAACACCTTGACATATCTTTTTTCTCTGCATCAGCAGTGATTTGGTTTAGCTTCTGACCTCCTAGGCAATTCAGATAGGAATCCTAGGTTATTCACTTGGACTTTATAAGCATTTTCCAATTATGTACAATAGGTTTCTGTTTGGGTAACAAAAATGTCTCCCATACCAACTGGAACTTTACGTAGGAAGATGTCTTCAGGACTTCCAGAACAGTATATATGACCCTTAGTTTTGGTTTGAAGCCACAAACTACGGCACTGCTAAATTCAAGAGTTGTTGTGCACCTGATAATCTGTAGAATGTCAAGACTAACATGCTCGAGCACAGCACCTGTGCTCAGGTGTGCACTTGTGTATCAGTCACTGGCATGGATTTTCTCAGGTTTGATACTCTCTGGAGGTTAGCACATGCCCGCTCCACTGCTAGCAGGCAGCTTGAATGCAGCTAGTTGTGCTGTGAAATAAGTTAATCTAGATAGACCAAATTGAGCTGTGCAACAACACTTGTCCTTCAGACAAGAAAACTCCTTGGGTCACTTCATTTGTTAGGTTAGATCTATCCAGAAAGTGCAATTCATTACATCCATGTGAGGTTACGTAGCCGTCATTTCTAGTGGGAGAGCTGTGGCTCTCCAGAGGGTGATACAGCTGATCTGATTGGCAGATCTGTATTAGAAGACGACTTCTTGTAGAGCTCAATGAGCTTGTAGATAATTCATTGTGCCTTGTTTCTTTCTCTTCTCTGTACAGCGAATGTGTCTTGAGCCAAATGCTCATCTGTTACCCTTCTGCCAGTAGGTGAAGTGAATGCCACCTGCATGACCTCTTGACTCTACCCAGCTGTCAGACCTTTTTTTTTTCTCTTTAAGAAAATAGACAGACAGATATTCCCTGCATGTTGGGAAACTGCTTTTTTGCAAATTTTTTTTATGAGGATTGAACTCTGTCTCTTGGTCTTGCTTGGCTTCATGCCCCTTGACAGCAGCTCGACACAGTTCAAGTGCTGTGTGTTGACCTGCATGACTGAGCAGAAAACTGTGGTAGGTGAGTGACAGCCACCAGTGAAGAGAAGAAAGAGCTTGAGGTGGAACACAAGACAGCTACATTGGGCAGTTTGCATGCACTTAAATTCAGAGGAGATGTTCCTTTCAGTTTAGCTAGATAAGGGCCCATAGGTGAAGGATTTCCAGAGTAGTTAATTTGTGGAAACAAACTAAAGAAAGAGTCACATAAGCAGCCTTTGTTAGGTCCCTAAAATGTAGGTGCAAGTTAATTGTGTCGATGAGGTGGACTGGATTTCTCCTTTACCTTGTGTGACAGAGAAAGCAAGTTGTCCTTGGGCAATAAGGGCTTATGGAATATGTAGAGAAGTAGTTAGCAGTACACGTGTGTGTTTGTGTGATGAACGGGAGGTGATTAAGGGAAATCAATTTTAAGGAGGCAATAATCACATTTCCTTTTAATCAAAAATGGTGTCTCCTTTGGCATTTCATCTTTTTTTTTCTTTTTTTTTTTCTTTTTTTTTTTTTTTTTTTTTTTTTTTCAGGAAAATGGTTGAGCCAGCTGGGGAATATCTTAGCTATTTTAAAAATGCTGATTATCTGCCTGCAATTCTTTTTATAAACCATCCCCCTTAAATGGACAGAGAAAAAAAAAAAAAAAAAGAGGAATAAAAAGATGGGCAGTGAATTAGCAGATGCATTTAAGGTAGTTGATCAGCTTATCTTTCCAGCAGACCCACTTTAGTCACATGCTCATATATTATTAACCTGACTGCATCAAGGCTGATACTGTGTCTTTCCCGGCATACCCATTTATGTGGCGTTGGGTGCCTTTTGAATTGGACACTGGTTCTGTAATTTGGAAAGGGAAGCCGGAAGTTTACATAATGTAATCTTGTTATCCATTAGTATAATATTCTTTATTGGTTTTATAAGTATCTGTTTAATATCATCATGAATGATCTGGAAGATGGGATACCTTCTAAGCTGGTATTCTATGATTTCATAGCAAAGCTTCTAACCTCCAAAGATCACTTTTGTGTAGCCTTCCTCAAGGAGTCATTTAGCCCTAGCACTTGTGGTGTTACGCTTTTCTTTCATTGGTCACATATTAAGGATCTCATTTACAATCTTGCATTATATTCCTGTAAGTAACTTAGGCACACACGTGTAGTGTCATTTAGTAACCTGCTGGCACAAAGGTTTCTATATGAGCAAGGTGGTTTAAATGAAAAAAAGAATTACTCTACTGAGATGCAAGTATATCCTTTAATTTGTCTGCTGGTGCTCACTGAGCAGCTGTCTTTAAGACAGAAGTCACAGTAATTTACTTCTACTTTTCCCTAAAAGTCCCTGAATGATTTTTGTTAATAGCTTGAGCAAGTGACCAAATCTCATGAGACTCCTGTATGAATCTTTTGCAATTTTCCTTTCTTACCCCTCTTGACTCTTGATGATTCACATCTTTTGTGCTGGAAAGAAGGATGCTGAATTTTTCTTATCATTTTTTTATAGTCCTTTCCCAAAGATAAGTAGCCTACAAAAAAAAAAAAAAAAAAAAACCAAAAAAAACCCAAACCCAAAAATGCCCAAACAACCAGAAAAAAAAAAAAAAAAAAATCTGTTGTGAGGAAAACCAGATCCATCCCCCTTCCTGAAAACAGTGCTGAATGAAGCTAAATACAAACATAGCTTGCTACTCTCTGGCACACAATTAGCTAGCCCTCCTGAGCTTGATACTGCAAAATATACTAATAAATCAGTTCTAAAATTCTTTGCATCTCTATATGCTGTTTGTTTTTAACAGAGCAATATTGAATTTGTATCATCTGTACCCTAATGTGTGTGGCATTGTTTGAACCTTATGTCTCCTTATATATTTATGTTATTGTGATGCCCTTCATGATCATAAAATAAAAGCAAACCTGAAATAAAATGTTATGATGAATCTATACTTAATGGCAGATCACTTTGGAAGGATTTGATTAAAACATGGCAATAATGCAGTAACAATGCTGAAGATTCAGAAGATGGATTTAGTTAATTGCTTCTAGAGGGCACAAAATTAAACACTACCTTTCAAAAATGAGTGATAAATCTTCAGATACATGGAAATAATGGGTATGAAGAATTGACTAGATGTAATGTTGATGAAGGCAATCAAAGGATGAAAGTGTCAGGGTTACTTTTCAATCTGTCATTGAATTGTGGTCATCTATCACTGCAACTAGATTTTGTCCTAGCTCTTACTGTGACCACTAGTGTATTTCCATCTTATTCTCCCTGTTGTCCCTTGCCAAGTCTTTATGTCTATTATACTCCTGTCATCTTTTGTTGTCAGAAGTGTGATATTTTTCATCAATTCGTGCAGCATAACCAACCCCCTGCCCGTTAGGCTGTTTCATATTCTTCAAGATACCCTTGCCTACAGCCAGGGCCTTGGCCTCAGTGCTTAATGGTCAGCCTCAAGTCCTTTGCCATGGTGCCTTTTCTGCTGGTGTGGCAGAGCTGTCAGTGTTTTTTTTTTTTTTTAATGGCATGCTAATTTCTTTGAAAGCAGAAAGTGCTTATTTTTAATGATATCATTACATGATGTCTTACTTGTTTATTTATTTTGACTTGAATAGCAGACGTTTGTGCTGAATGAAGAAATAAAAGAAGGGTTATATTTTTAAAAGCTTGTGGTACCAGACCTTTGCAAAAATAAATTTTCCAGTATACTCCTACCTGTGCTTTTGCTGCATTGAGCCATACTGTAACTGTGACTGTTTCTAATGGTGTTAGAGAATGCAAGGAAGGAAGGCAGGAGGGAATTGTTCAATTTTGAGATTACCATATGATCGCAGTAGAGTGAAAGTTTGATTTTATTTGGTTATCATCTCTCAGCAGGGACAGGGTATGTTGATTGTTTTTCACAAAACTCATCGGTAAAGAGGCAGGCACTCAGAAGGAGCTGCAGTCTCCATGCTATCAAAATCATGTATTCAGTAATCCTTCAAGACATTTTATTGATGGACTGAAAAAAGCCCAGAGGAGACTAGTTTAGCATATTATGTCATATCAGACTTCTGAGGAACACATTGTCTTTTCCTTTCCAGGGTGAATACTGTGTCAGATTTGGCTGTTACATGCAGTGATGCAATTCCAGTGGTCAAAGAGAAGAGGTTTTGGCCCATCTTCTGTTGTCTGTCATACAGAATGGCAGAAGCAAATCAATCCAGTGCTAATGCTGATATCCTGACCATCAGTTATCCCATTGTGTCATTGTAGAATGGCACTGAAGCTACAGACTTGCAGATCTTCACACCAAGAGGGGAATTTTTAAGTAGTTTGGTATCATCACCTGAATTTTTAGGTGCTTTGAAGGGCAAGAAATGGCCATGTTTTCAATTCAGTGTATATTCTCTGAAAAACTAGGACTCCAGCATTGTGAGCTTGGAGTGTGTGCTAAAACCAGCAACAGAATTGTGTGTAATTACAAAACTGAACTCCAAAAACTCTTCAAATCTTCATTTCTTTGAATTTTTTTTTTCAGATATTACCTGTGTTGGTCATCCTTTGATATGTACAAATTTATGTCTCATTCTGCCTACTCTTCTTTTGATTTGTTTTTAACGCATCAAAATATGTACCAGAACCGGGGCTGGTGTTCAGTTCAATACCTTCATACAGATGTGAACAGTAATCACTCCTCAGGTTTGCAAGAATATTGGCTGGAGCTCTCAAATGATGATGTGTTTCTACAACCTGCCCTTTTGCATTAATTACTCTCCAGCTTATCTTTGTTGTTGTTAATAGAGGGTTCTCTTTAGTGGCCGATGACAATAATGGCAGTTGGGATTCCTGCTGATAAATTGCCTAGTGTTGTTCTATAAATGTTATGTATGAGAAGTGGATTTTTTAATGTAGAGGTCTAGGACATAGCCAGATCCTATTCTGGGGTCTAGATGCTGGATGTTGTCTCAATACAAGAGACTAAATAAGAAACTGAGTATTCTCTTTGGGCATGCTGTTGAAAATACCTCCCTGGAGCTAATACTCTCTTTCTGTCTTGATGAGGTACAGAAAGGAGCTTGTCAGGCTGAGCAGAAAACAGAATTTGTGTGCAACGGGCTCTGTTTGACACTTACAGGACTCGTCTTATTTCTGTAGTCCTTACTGTGCTGCAGTTCATGCTGAGAGCTGGCTCAGCCTGGCTAGTTTGAGATCAGAGGAAAAATAAGGTATTTTGAGACAACTTTTCCCATTTTTTCCTTCAACTGTTCTGTTCTATTTGATGGCGATCAAAATGTTTTCTTAATTCTTTTCAAGCTAAACTCCCAGTGAAAAATACAGAAACTGAATAAAAAGTTTTGTTGTATCAACCAATAGGTCCAACAGAATTTTTTTCTCTTTGTTTTCCCTTCATGGGAATAAACAAACCAGAGTATTTTGCATGATAAAAGGTGAGGCAAAAAAAAAAAATAAATTAATCATTCAATAATCCTCAGACAGTTGGTGTCATTTAGAGTTACCATACATCCTAAAGAAAGTGTTAAAGACTCTACAGTTCAACAGTTACTGCTGGACCATGAAGAAATATCCCCAAGAACTGAATTTCCTTGGCTTGCTTTTATGTTTGTGTGTGTCTGTGTTTCTTCTGCTGTCCCACCATGACTCTTAACTTCCAGAAAAAAGGTGGTGGGGGATCATGTACAGGCATTGCTGCCATTAGGTTACTTCACAACAGATTTTGGAAAACATTCCTGAATACTTTAAATCCAGCCAACCCTACCAGTAAATTCTTGGAGCACTCACAGGTGGTTTTGGCCCCTGCCAGCTGTTACTCTCTTTCCAGGCTTTTCAGGCACTGCTCAGGATTCTGCAAGTGCCACAGTTGCTTCTGACACCCAGCTATCATAGGGACACCCCATTTTGGAGGGTGAGGTAGTCTAATAGTGAGGACTTGAGATGCTCATGCCAGAGTACATTTTTAATATTCTAGTTGTGTTTAATCCACTAGTAGAGAGATAGCTATAGAGTCTCTTTGAGAAATTTATCTACTGATCTGCAGGCCTAATAAATTCAGCTTTTTTTTTTTTTTTTTTTTTTTTTTTTTTTTTTTTTTTTTTTTTTGTGGTACCGGAAGTACTGTCTGTACTGCATTTAACCTTATTAAGCATCCTCACTACACCATACATGTTGAACTTTTAAATGGAGGTGAATTCCCAGCAGGAATTCAGAGCTGGTAAAAATTCCCCACAGTTTTCCGTGACAAAAGGCTCCAGCGATGTTTGCCATTTAGATCTTCCCAAAGAATATTTTTTCTGGATAAAGTGCATGGCTCCAGACTCAACAATCCTCAGACCACCTGCAGCTGGTGCTGCAGTGGCAGGTTTTCTCTGTTGGGTGCCATGGCCAGTTGTGTGATGCCATCACCTTGTTCTTTTCATCCTTGGCACCATTAGAGCCTTTCTGTGAAACACAGTTAGCTTCCACTTTCCTCTATAGCACTCCAAAGAAATATTTCATATTCAGTATGTATAAGAGATGAGGAAAAAAAAGTCAATAAAGTTGACATGGATAAAAATTTGTTTGATGTATACTGACCAAAACAGATGATTTTTTAAATGCCATGTAGAATCACTGTGGAGGCTTTATGTTAACAAAAGTGGGAAATTGTCTATTTTGGAATCAAGTCAGTGGAAAAGGAAGCCAACTGACGTTGCCATTCCTAGCAGCAATCTGTAAGATTTCCATTAAAAAATGCCTTCTTGGCACTGAGCTCCCTGTGTGCTTTGCAGGAGGACCTCACAAGGACCAGAGTCTGTTTCTGCCCAAATGTGTCTTGGCTCTGGTGAAGAGTCTGACAAGTGAGATGTGGGTGAGGAATGGGTAGTTTACTAACCCAAGGTACAACACAGTCTGTAAGAGGATGGATTACCAGAATATCATGTAACTGTGCTTGAAATAACTGGAAATCACTTTTCACTGATAGGTCTCAAAGTTCCATCTAAAGGGGGTTAACAGTCCTGTGCTGGGGGACAACAGACCAGAGAGGACACGTGTCCTAGATATTTCATCTGACAAGTGACACAGCCTGTCTTCCTGAGCTCTGGTCCACGTTCTGGTGACAGAGGCTGGTTTATTCAGCCCAGTAGGTGCAGATCTGTGAAATGTAGCTGGGTGACCAATGTCCATATTAAATACTGAGAGTTTGCTTTGTAGAAGTAATTCTTGTTTGGTTCAATGGGCATAATTCATAGTTGGTGCTCTGGGTCCCCTATTATGGAGGGGACCCCTGGCTTGGGTCCATCCAAGCTGTACAGAAAAGTTTTAGATCCCCTATTTCTGAAAGCATTGAAGGTCACTTTGAATGGGGTTTTGAGCAACTTGGCATAGTGGAAGGTGTTGCTGCCCATGGGAGTGGGGTTGGAGCAAGGTGATCTTTAAGGTCCTCTCCCACCCAAAACATTCTATTATTCCATGATGCCATGACATGCTCCCAGAACAGGTTTGCAGTATGCACCAAGGTGTAGAAAGGGAAACGGTTTCGCAGATGCACTTCAAAAGTATATTCCCAATTAGAATTGCAGTGCTAATATAGATAACTCAAAGCCATACCAACTCCTATTTTTAGAATTAATTGTCATTTCATTTTGGGACATTGAAGCACATCTCCATCTGATGTGTTACTTTTTCATGACTTAATTAGCAACTAGTTTGAAGTGATACCTTCCTCTTTATTCTCGTTTTTCGACTGTTTATGAGTGGCAGTGGTAAAGAGGTGTAAGAGTTGCTGTGTCAGTTCATACCAGATGTGTCTTAGCCCAGTATCATATCTCTCACTGGGGCTAGTGTCAGATGCTTAATGAATAACACAAAAAAGAGTGCTGTTTCCCTGGAAAAAATTTCCCAGCCTCCCTGATTTCACTTCAGAAATATTTGTGGTTGTAATTGGTTTCTTAATGCTAATCTAAAGGATATTAAATTCAGTTATTCTGATGGGTAAGTCTATGTTCACCTGTATAAAGGAAGTATCTATATATAAGTTTGGTTCACATTTATTCTTGTACATCATACTTTTCTACAACATATTGTTGTAATGCTTATCATTGTCATTGTTAGCTGCACTCATTAAATCCTCAGAGCTGCCCAGTGTTAACTACTGACATTGCCATGAAATCTGCCTCTCTGCACACGTGCAGATTTTGAAAGTTGCTTACTTTCACCAGCTGTTTCCTCTGAATGTCAGAAAACTTCCAGATGCAAGCAGTATGTCTGTCTGTGGCTGTAACAGGGAAATGTTGTAAATGCTCCCTTAGATTTCTGGACTTTCTAGTCCAGAATTTTTGAAGCACCAGATCTTTGCTTTAAATTGCACTAGTCCTCAAAAATCTTTCTGAAATAATGTTTGAATCATGCTACTGGGAATTCAGGAAGAGAAAATCCAAATGTCTTTGAATATTCAGTCATGGATTAATAGAGACTACTTTTCCTCACCTTACAATACCGAGTTCCATGGTATAAGATAGTGTGTAATCCCTGAGATGAGAGTTTTTGATGACTTCAATGAACTTTAAAAAAAAGAAACTGTAATACATTTTAGTTAAAGTTAAAATCTGTATTTTTTAATGCAGAATAGAAATTGAGAGCGATGAGATATTCTTTCCAGAACTCATGGCTCTGTTTCTAAATGGTAAAGCTTCAGAACTAAGTCATTGTGAAATCTGGGACAGAAAATCCAATAGAGCTCAGGTTTAAGTATTGCATCTCAAGGAGTGGACAATAATTTGTGTTTGCTTTCATAAAAAATGTGGAAAAACAGGATTATTTTCCTTTTGTGAGGTCATGCTTGATTATGGTGCCTGAAGACAAACACCCTTAATCAAGAGTTGGTGATGAGTCCCCCAATGTCTCAGATTAGATGTAATTTGTTGTTCCTGCTACACACACAGAGCTTTTGTTGACACAGTCTTAGTTTTTCAGTATTTACTTTCTCAGGTTCTTCACCTCAGCATCTTATTTGCTGTTATCTACCCTGGAACCAGTGTAGAGTTTTCCAGATAAGTCCATTGCTGTAGTCTCAGGTGTGCTGAAGAGCAGGAGGTGAACACAAAGGGGGCAGACAGAGGCAGAAGCTAATCATTGCTGCAGAATGCTCAAAAATTCCCTCCAGTGGTTTATTTCAAGTGTTTTTTTTCAGTTCAAAGACTTTTTTGGCCAAATGACCAGATGGTGCAAGAGAATTCACAAGTGCCTATATACTCTTCACCCCTCCTTATCGACAGCTGTGAGGTTTTAGACTCCAGTGTGGATTCCTGCTGTGATCAGATAGGAGACAGACTCAAGGTGCCTTTTGAAGAATTAAAACTCTTCGTTTGGCAGAGTATGAAGAAAAGGCCCTGTAGAAACCTTCTGAAAGAATTCTGGAGTTTAGGGCAGGAGCACACCAGGTAGTAGACTTAGTATTATTGTCATAATGCTTTTTTTTCCTGTGTACTGCTAATTTAATATTAAACTGAATACTGAATAATACTGAAACATTTACAGAGATGCTGCAACAAAACATTGATTTTCTTCAATGACTTTTTTTTTTAAAATTACATTTTCTCAAAATCAATATATTTTGGCAGACAAATTTTGATGCTACTTTTTATCATTGCAGAAACAACTACAGTGCTATTGGAATCTACTCATTATGGTGCTAAGCACTCCTAGCAAATTAAAAGAGTGTGCAACAAAACCCCCATCTCTGTGCCTTCTAAATCTCTTTAGCACAAGTGGGAAAATAAAGATCTAAAATGGCTTTTTTTACTCACTACTATTTGGAAGCAATGGCACAGCTAGCTCCAGGAATGCAAAAGCGTATTAAAGCCTGAGCTCTAAAGTTCTTTTGTCACTGTTATTTTAGACAGCACAGGTAAAACCAGCATTTCAGCATTTGATGACCACTCCTGTGTTTTGTAACTTTATTCCATGTCCTGTTCAAGGAAGTCTCTGAAATCAGTTTATTGCATAGATATGATTGGCCATTTATTTATTATTTATTTTTTAGGGTTTTTTCGTCCCCCAGAAAAGCATGCTTCAAAAGAATTTAGTCCTTCCCAATGAGATCCTGTTGCATCAGATACTTTCAGAGAAGTATCACATACCTATTAAATATTTCTCTGAGGGTTTATAGTTGCAATCAATTCTGACTGACTAGTCTCAAAAGATATCATGTGAATACAGCCTATTAGGCAGATCTTTATGAGCCATTCTAAAGTTACATCCACTCAAAAAAGGTCTGCTGCTCTTAGGATATTGAATATGAATATATATGAAGTATATATGAAGTTAGCTGAATGACTGCATGAAGAGTATGGCTGTCACTGTGGACAGGGCAGATGTGAAGGGTTTTTTCTGATGTGATGTTTTGTTTGATGAAGCCTAGGATGAAAAGGGTGGCATTAGGACTGGGTGTACCCGTCTCAGTATGTGTATATATGCACACATATGTATTTGTATATAACAGCATATCCTTAAACACTCTGTAAGCAGGTTGAACTGGAGCAGAGCCTGACTAAGAGTGTTGTTCTATACCAGGATTGTAAAAGTTGTTAACTGGTGCATGCGTTGATTAGATTTTTAATTCCTAGGTAAGACCACAGGTATAAAAAAAAAAAACCCACAGAAAACCCTCAGCTCTCAGCACAGACTTAGTGCTGTGGCCATACTGGGATAATTATGTGCTCCTTTAAGATCCTGCTGTTCTGCTTACAGTCCAAGCTCAGGAAAGTAGGTCCAGGTGTGTGCAGCGATGTGGCATTTTAAAAGCCGTGTCATTGAATTAGAGTGATTGCTTCTGGAGGAGCAAGACTGCTTTACAAATTGCTTTAAAATAGAGACTGAATCTCCTTGAATCTTATGCTTGATGCATAATTTGCCCATTTATTTTCACAAGAGAATTATTTGATATGTTTTTTTACACTTTAACCACCACAGAAAGCACATATTTTATATCCTCAATTACTTGCGTAGCTACGCATATATTAGTGAATTATAGTGAAGAGGAAAGGAAATACTCCAGATCAAACTGTAAAGGCTTTCTTGAAGTTGCAGTATTTTCAGTGGTGTCTTCCAGTGAGATTGATAGTAGCAAGCAGCAAGCTGCCTTCTTGTCAGAACCTTCTGAATTGCTGCAGAAAGTTTTTTTCCTGTTTTTGGTGCTGACACATGGCATGCATCTCAGATGGTGGCCTGTGACTACTGTCATGCACCTGATACAGATGACACACTTGTTTCTTTTATGAGATCATCCCATGACTCAAGAGGTGTGTCCATATCTGCAATATCTCACTTCTGAAATCAGTGCAGAAAACTGTGATGTTTTGTATCAATTGGGATTTTTTTAAAAGGTGCTCTGTATCATCTCTTGTCTGAAAATAGGATGATTTTCAACTATGCCACATTTCACTAGTTTAATTTAGATTCAGTGTGCTAGAATAAAGTTATGGATGTAATTGATTGCCCTCTATAAAATGCCCAGGTTTTCCTTAGGTTATTTTTGGGGAGAAAATGGTGCATTTTCTTCCTTTGCCTGCAGAGTAATTTATTGTGAGGGTGGCATTGTTTAACTTTGAACTTTATTAGTTATATCTATGCATAAAACAACCTGTTTAAATTAATTGCAGTGATGATTGCAAAACATGTCTTAGGACCAATATTTCAGAAACATGCTGGTTTTGGAAACGTTTCACAGAGGAATACAATAGGCAGGCAAAAATCCCAGCCTCAGAAATATCTCTGTACTGGGTCTTAAGAAAATATTAACATAAAAAAATATTTCTTATAATTTGGGGTACATCTTACTGATGCATTAGACTCCTAGTATTACGTGCATGGAAGGATACTAATACAGGTAAAAAAAAAAAATTTAATAATGCATAGACAAGCATGTAATTATTTATAACCTGTTGATTGCTTAATAGAACATTACTCATCTGGATTGTTGTTTTATTTTCTTTTAAGATATCTCATAATATTTGAAATGAACACAGGCAAATTTTTGACATTTTACATAAATGTGTCCTGGCCTGTTGTCATTTAATTTTTCAAAATGACTTTTTTTTTGGTACAGATCATGTTTCTGCATGAATAATTCACATGCATTCTTGTAGTGTCTGAACTGCTTCTCCCCATAAGGTAGGCATTTGCCTCCAAGGTACAGTCCTGTGTTGCACTCAGTCTTCTGTAAACCCAGTTAATGTTTTAGAAAGGTAAAATCACAGATAATTCTATATTCTCAAAGAGGAGGAAATAGGATGAACCAACACTAAATGCTGTATTGTTTTGCTAAACTCTGTTTTTTTGTTCCGGTGCATTAAAA
Source organism: Sylvia atricapilla (assembly GCF_009819655.1). Classification (NCBI taxonomy): domain Eukaryota; kingdom Metazoa; phylum Chordata; class Aves; order Passeriformes; family Sylviidae; genus Sylvia; species Sylvia atricapilla. Next base: position 83,264,560 of record NC_089141.1, read on the forward strand.
AACCAGTTCTTTAAAGAGTATCCTTCTTTCAGACCTAAAATGCTAGCAAAAATAACTCCTGTTTCAGCTGCCACCATGCGCATTTTTTACCTACTACTTACTTGGATAAAATTAGGGGATAAAAAAATTGTTTATTTTGGAATTTATTTTCTTTTGCTAGAGTTGCTGAGTATTTTTTAATAATACATTGGATGATGACAAGCAAAATTTAGAGAAACAGTACAAAAAAAAGGCTTCTTTTCTTTCTGCAATTTCATTATTATATTGGAAGTTTAAAAAAACAGGTGTTGACCTTTACATATTAACATGTTACTGTTAAAACACTAAGGGACACTTTTTCATTGGTTTTACTGCAGGGACTGATAAAAGCAGTAGCAATTCTGACATTCTTCCTTCTGGCAGTTATTTTAAATGGTCTTTTATACTTGGAGACTTCATCATAAATTTCTAATGTTCGTGCCAATGAAGTTTGTTACAAGTTCTTGTACTGCAGTGACACATAGTGCGTTTCATAATGCAGCAGAGTGGCCACTGGAGGAAAAACCCTCTGAATAAGCTGTAAGTGACTTCCAAACTCCCAGAGCAACCCAGAGAGTCTCTGGAGGCTCTGGGTAGGTTTTCTGCTATGTTAATTAAAACCAATTTCTTTAATGTAGAGAACCTGCCTTGATTATAGTCATAAATTTCTAATCCCTTTTTTGTCATCTCTTAGAAGCGTGGATGACTTCTGACACGAATTATTCATTTTGGCTTAAATGTTTTTATCGTGTTCTTGAGTGGAAATATGAGCAAATGCAGCTTCACCTTTTGGGAATAGAAAGGGTTTTAAAAGATAAACATGTCTTGCCATTTTTATTATTTTCTATATCACAAAGAAACAGAGAAATGAAGAGTCTGGGATAAAAAAAATGTATTATTCTTCCCACAGTCCTAAATTTATTGCTTCACCAGAAACCAGATAGAACTTGAAATACTTACTGTCCCCTCAGAGCCACTAGACTTCGTCAAATTGAGAATATTTATGCTTTTGAGAAATCTCAGAAGGAGCAGGTTGCTCCGGTGGTGTGAGTGACACGTGTGAGGTGAGGCAGTGAGGGGCTGCTCCCTTTGGGGAGCTTTCCCTGAGGAATCACCATCTCCAGACCTGTGCTGCTCACCCCAGGCGATGGAATGTTGCAGCAGCTGCGGTCTTTTAATTCTTTCTCCCTTTTGCTGACAGCACAAACCTCTGTACCTGCTTCAAAGAGAGATTGCCAACTGCAAAGGGAAGGAAAAAAAATAAACATCGTGTATGCTCTGGGTCAGTATTGTCAGTGTTCTCTGCTCTGCTGAAACATGCTCAGCCTCTGACGGAGTGCAGCCCCGAGGCCCACCGTTTGTAATCTGGCTGCAGCAATTTCCTTTCAGTTCATCTGCTCAGACCCGCCTTGGACGTGACAGCATTCTGGGCATTCTAGTCAGGCTTTTTCCGCAGTCCTTTTGACTCGGTTCGTAGTGCCATTGTGGCGGAGTGATGCAGAAAGGATGGAGAGCAAGGGGGAAGCCTTGCCAGGGTTGTTCAGACTGGCAGTGATGTTTTCTTTAAGTCCTGGCTTCAGCATCAGTGTGAGGCATGCTCTGGTCAGAGTGTGAGTTACAGGCAGTCTTGATGTGAAAGGTTTTGATAAATAAAAGTGAATAAAGGTGCTTTCTTGACTTGGTGTAGTAACTGGGGAAAAAGGCTTTTTTTTTTTTTTTTTTTTTTTAATTTTAGAAAATATAGTTTCAAGGTTTATGGTCCATTTAAGGAGACAATTTGATAAATGACCTGGTACTTCAAGAGTAAAGTATTTTATGAATAAAGCCTTATTTCTCCCTTACATTGTTCTCATGCATGAATAGTTAAAGTGCAACATCATGTACAGTATTAACTGGGACTTCCTTTTATGCCACATAATCTTTTTTACATATTAATTTTTAAAACCAGAATGCACATTCTGTAGGAATATCAGGAAAGAAAGTCCAATAATTGTCAACAATTAGTTAGAAATTGTTTACATGAAGGAATGGCAAATTGGCTTAAGGTTTAAGTGGCATCGCATCAAATGCAAGAATAGTTTCTCTAACCACCTGATCCACTAAATTAACACCCTAATCCTGAGATAATCTCTGTTTATAGTGCTCAGATATTGAAAAGATTAAGAGCAATCCAGAGTCATTAGAGGAAACATACACATACCCATGAATAATCTATCTGGTGGTTGCTTAGAACAACTGTGAGGAAGAGGTGGTCAGTGGGATTTGTTGAGCTGTGGAGATTTAGCTAGTGGAAATCTCCATTTATAAATTGCATGCCTACATGCTTAGGAAGAAGCAATTTCAAATCATTAAGTGACAAGATGACTCACTCATAAAATTTGAATAATACAGTTTTGGGTATACATACCTCATTTGTAAAATGTATTTCTTCAATATCATTGTGTTCCTTAGCAAAGACAAATGGGACAAATGACTGAGAATGCAGAAGTATTAGACCTCTAATATTTGCCTTTAAAGAACTCATTGAGCACTTTTTGTCTTCAGTAAGTTTTTGAATTGAGGCCTGAGTCATATTCATGACATGATCTTAAACTCCAAGAAAGAGTGTGGAACTGGAGCAATGTGAAATCCTTATTCCCTGTTAAGTGAGAGAGCCAGCACTGGAGCAGAGGGATGGGCTGGGATCATCTGGCAGAAGAAAGTCACAGTGCTGAGTGGGAAGATGGCAGTGCTGTTTTATGGCCAGATGTCAAATGAGAAGTCTAATTATGTCTGTCACATCTTGAAATTGATTATGAAGTGGAGGGAAAGAAAGAAAAAGAGAGAGAATGAAAGAGAGAGGAAGAGAGAAAGAAAGAAAGAAAGAGAAAGAAAGAGAGAGAGAAAGAAAGAAAGAAAGAGAAAAAGAGAAAAGGAAAATAAAGAGAAAAAGAAAAGCACAGGAATTTGGTAGGATTTGTTCTTCCTTGAGGTTTTAGTGAAGCAGACATAATTTTTGATTCTTCTCTCATGAGGCTGATCTTTCAAAAAGTCTTACAAAAGGCTCTATGCAGTCTTTCTTGATGTGAAATTGGAGCATTGTGAGTAAATCATAAGTTATTGAAAAAAAGCATGTTCCATTACAGACTAATGTAAAATAAGTAGTAGCTAAGTTTCTTCAGTCTTCCATTAGGTTCTATATGTAATGGAAAGTTCTTTTTTTCACTTTTGATAGAGGTGGAAAGATTTGAATATAGAAGTGGATAGTCCTCAATTTTATAGCTGTTTTACTTGCCAGCTATGTGCCCAGATGTATTTCTAGCTGTATATTTACAATAAGCATATCTGAAAATGTTGGAGAAGGAAAGAGTCCAAATTATCTGAAAAGCACCATGATTCATTATTCCTCCTCCAAGTGAGATTTCTCTGGCTTGACAGCTCTGAACGTCAGCCATTTTAGTTAAATTTTCAGACACTTCACAGAGAACATCAAAAAGATAGGTTTCATTGAAATCCCTTGACCCATATATTATTGAGAAAACACAATAAATAATTCTTCCACTGTTTTAGTATTTTTATGGGGAGTTGTAATGTTTACATGTATCAAGACCACAGACAGCCTAGTTTTTTATTATTACCACATGAAATCTGTCTACAACATGGCATAATTTGGTTTTATTGTAATTGAGAATTTATTAGGGTATGTGCAAAAGTCTCCCTTTCTTCCAGACCATGAAACAAGATTAAGAGAATTGATAACTGACTATGTTATGGATAGTTAAGAGTCAGTGTTTAGCTTCAATGTTTGTTCATTGAGTGAACTGCTAGTCATTTAGTTAACTAAATATGCAGTTATTGAACAGATTTGAAAAGAGTGTGCAGTGTTAGTGGGTTGTAGTCCTATTATATTTGTTTATCACCAAAATCACTCAATTTATGTTATTTGGATGAGAGCTAAGGCATAATTAAATTGAATTAGGTTTTCAAGGCATGTATAGGAAAGATTTTACTCTCCAATGAAAACGTTAAGAGGAGGAAGAACTAAATTGGCCTGGGTTGTTTACAGCTTTGAGCTTGCATATAATTTTACCAGGACTATTTCAAACCATTTATTTGATATCCATCCTCTTTTCTCTGAAAAATAAGGGAGGGAATGAAAAAAAGCTGCTGGAAATTTGGAAAAGACTGTGCTTTGTGTTTGCAGAAGTTTCAGTCTATATGGAAAGCTACTGCCAAATCACTTCACAGTCTAATACATCCTAGTGTATTTAATTAAATTAGTTGGTTGTATGTGGGACAAATTGTTTGATTTGGAGGATACTGAAAAACCTATCTTAAGCTTACATTAAGCTGATCAAACTGCCAAAATTTCTCTCAGTGACTGGAGTACAGGACTAAGGCTGCTTTTGCATTTTAGGATAGGGAATTTTCACATGGACCTCAACGACAGGTGCTCCACTTCTAAAGTCAAATGTGCTACTGCACACTTGCCATGGCTGGGTCATGAATCCCACTTCAGATTTTCACATGCCATGATGAAAAAAACCCACTTTTAACAAACATCAGCCTGGATTATTCCTGTTTACAACTGTGAGAAACTGATGTTCTGTAACACTGGTATCTTGAGGAGAAGCTGCTGGTAAACAAATACATGTAAGTCAACATTTAATCCAGAAATATACTGGAAATATAAAGTAAGTTGTTTACTTTGGTAATAGTGAAGATTTTAGGTAAAGGAAGAAAAATTATATCAATGGGTACAGAGTTCAAGAACTGTGAGTATAGATAAAAGTATTAATTTTTTTCTATGAATCCCCTAATGACAATACCTGTCACAAATTATTGCATCAAAAACTTGTAGTTGAACTAAATGTGTCAGATATTGCACCTGGATCTTAAGTACAAAACTGCTTCTTCTACCCTCCATTATCCTACTGAGATGTGTACTAGGCTCTTATTGAATGTCTGCACAGAAATCACGCTTTGACTTACTTACTTCAGGCTGGAATTTTGATTAGTTAAGATGAAAATATCTTCTTTGCCTACTTCGCCTTTGTAATAGATTATGTAAAATAAAAACTATGTGCTTTTAGTTGTACAGATGATTCAATAACATTTGTACTTCTTTTAGTAACACTGAGATATGGTGCCGCCCATTTGTGTCCTTATAAAATGTAATTAGGTATTGAATGTTTGCCTTCAAAAATGTTCAGCCTGAGGTGTTTTTTTTGAGCAGTATGAAGTGGAGCATACTCAGGTCTCCTGATGCATCACATCCCACAATACTTTCTTCATTAAATGTTTAGTAATATTTTAATGTTTATTTAACAGATCTTATTTACTTTGCTGCAAACTGCAGCTGAGAGGCATCAAATTACCTATCCTTGTGCTTAAAAATACATTTAAGTGCCTAGCTCTCTTCAGTTTAGGAAGATGTTAGCTGAAGTGATACATTTGCTGAAATTGAGTAAATAATGTGATAAAATTTGGAAATTCATGCAAGCCACTATCCTCCAGTACTATAAATCTTAACTTTAAGCTTTATTTATAAAAATTTTATCAGTAATTTCCTCCTTAGGTGAAATATGGCTACCTAGCTCCATAGAGTATTGTTTCTTGTTTTGCACTTGTGACAGCTTTGCCTTAGAGGACACCCCAAATGAACAGTCCAGTAGTAGTGTAGATATGGAAGATAAGTTTCAAAAGAAATCACCTCTATTTCTGCTGCAGTGAACAAAATCTGGGTTTTAAAAATGATCCTAGGGCCCATTGCCAATTTTCTTCATCTTTCTCTTCATCTTTGCCACCTGTGCCGTCTTAACATCATCCACATTCTTTGACTGGGATATTTCTCTGACATTACTAGAGTGCAATTTTTTCTGGGTTTTTGTTTGTTTGTTTGTTTCTTCTGTTCCCTTCCTATTGATAAAATACCATAGTGTTTTTCTACTAGAAGTTTTTAGACTTCACTGTTCTGCACCAAGACCATGATAGGGCAGTGTTAATGTCCCTTTTTTGGAAATGCCCCTCATCCAGAAACAAACGCAGCTTGTGCTACATTTGCAGTCACCCACTTCAATATGGGAAACTCTGTTGAGTCATCCAAACCAGAACAGGCTGGAGTTGGCTATGTCCCTCTTTTAAGTTGTGTCTTGGTGACTGCTTCTTTAAGGGACATATCACACACAGCACACAGTGGCTGTGCCTGTTGGAGCAGTGGTATTGTGGTCCTCATGCACATCACGTGTTTGGAGGGCCTGGCTGGAACTGCTGTGCCATGGTGCCATCCTACTGCTGCACCGTGGGCGTGAGAGCAGGAGCAGGATGTTTTACCTCTCTGTTTCCATTCATACTGTGTATTTGCTGGATTTACTCAGTCCTCCTCTGTGTCATCTACCACACAGAAAAACCTGTCATGTCTAAACAATTTCTGTCTTGCAGTCCATCAGATTACTTTGGGAAGCAGACCTGCTCCAGCCTTGCCGATATTTTCAATATATAGGAATGCAGTACTTGGCATATAGACACTGAAATACCTCGTTAAGCAGATGTTGATTTGCCAGTTTTTATCCATTGACTTTCACTGTTTGACCACCTGAATGCGAAAGACACGGCCCTGGCAGACAATCAGGAGATGAAACTGGGATCATTTTAGTCCTGAAGCTGATCGGGAGGTGCCTACCCAAAATATGCCAAAAGAGTTCGCATTGTGTCCAAGAACTTTGATTCTGAAATTATAATGGAGTCCTGTCCATTGACACTATCAAAGGCTGGTCATTCCATCCCATGAAAAAAAAAAAAAAAAAATCAGAAGTGAGGTTCCCGAGATTATGGACAAGACACTCTTAACTGTGTTGCACTGTTTACCTGAGCAGGCGTTGCTTATATTTAAACTGCTGTGTGTGACTTCTGTAAGCACTGGAGCAATTTAAGTTTTGCTTATAGAAATGCTCTGGACATAAGAACATTAAGCTTGGAAACTGGAAGTCTCACCTTTTACATAATGATTAGTAGTATAGTAGGAAAAACAATGTCCACCAGTCTTCATCTTATCAACCTTAATTTGAAAGTCTGCCTCTGCGCTTCTAAGGCTACTGTTTAGTAACTTAATCCTTGTTCTCACAGGGGGTGGAATTCTGGCTCCATCAAATTCTACCATTGCAAGAGATGGCATTCAGTAATTTTTATGGTATCTGCTGTTCTCTTAGAAATCTGTAGTGGATTTATTTAAATGCAGCCAGTGTTTCCAGAGTAAAGGACTCCACCATGCCCTGTGTGCAACATGATTAAAGTTAGGAAGATGTGGTCAATAAGGAGTTAAATAATAATTTTAGCATTCAGCAAGAGGCCTGCTTAGACCAGTGTGCAGGCTGAAATTATTTGAATATTTGCAAATCTTCCTTGATTATAAGGTGTTACTTTCACCCTTCAGACTCACAACTCCAAAATGCTGGATATATCTTGACAGCAAAATGTCAGCAGGCTAAATCAGCCTGGGCAGACCATCCAGTAACTGCAGGTATAGCCTTGAAGTAATCTTAAAATAACCAGTGTAGGCTTTCTTAGGGATTATCTGTATGTTGTTTATCCTCAGGCATTAGGTTCTGCCACATAGGGAAACCTCACGTTTTTCAAGGCACTTGTTTTCTACAAATCATTTTCCTTTCCAGAAACACTTCTAAGCTTGTTTGGCTTACCAGGCTGATCTGTACAGCTTGGAAAACAAATCTTTGGTAGCAAATACTTCTCATGAGTTGTTCTTGACCAGTCCACAGATGGAGAACACTGGGTGAACCGTAAGCAATGGTGTTTGTAATGATGACTTGCTGTTAAGAGGGCCCATGTGGCAGTAAATGAGTCAAGCTGATGAGATGCACAGACAACTGTACAGGTCTCTGTGTTATAAACAGTTTTTGCAAAACATTTCACAGTGCATGAGTTGCTGCATCCTTCACCTTGCACACTTGTCCTGCTCAAAAATATGCATTTATCTGGGGAACTTCTCTGGGTACCCAGCAAATAGGTAAAATCTGTAAATCATACACTTTTGTGATTCAGGCAGCCCATCCGTTCCAGCTAGAGTGGTGAGGTTAATGCCAGCTCAGCACTTGTACAAATGAAGATGGATTTTCAATTTAGAAACACAAGTTTTGACAAGATTGCCTTTCTTTGAGGGTACTGGAATTTGTGTCAGGTATTTTGCTGATTAATATTCGTGATATTGAGGGATTGCTCTAACCCATATTTTTGTCGTTTGTGTTACCTCAGCATTATCACTTTGTAGTTTTGGTATTTAAGGTGGCTCAAGTTCTAGAGGGCCTTTTGATGTATTTATCGGGCAACAAAACTGTTGTCTCAGAGATTTTGTTTCTTTCAAGCTTTATTATGCTGTGGAAAGCCCACTTCTCTTATATCATCTGGTGCATGTTTAAAGAAGTCAGAAGTGTGATTAGACATACCCTTGCTATCACCTTCGCTCTGCACCAGCTGAGTATCTATTTCAACTTTTCTGTCTTTTCCTCTTTCCCTTTCCCTGGCTCTTTTTATCATTGTTAAAATGGTCTAATCTGTGTTCTGATATCAACTGTCTACTGTAGCTGTCTTTGCACCTACTCTTGTTAGTGATCAAGGAATCAGACTAGTAGTGTGTAAATTATACTACAGGGCTTCCTCCTGGGCTCCTCTGTTACTTAACAGGATGTTTTGCCAAGGCCTACTCTCTGCTCTCCCCTCCAAAAACAACCAACCAACCAACCAAAAAAACCTATCCAAAAAACCCAGAAAAAACAAACAAAACCCAAAACAAACCAAAACATGAAAAAGAAAAAAACCAAAACACCACCCCAAAACCCCGATGAAAAAAACGTGAAGAGAATTTCTAAGTAGCACCCAAATAATTGCAAATCGCTTGGGGATGTGTTTTTCAAAAAAAAAATTTTCTGGGACTTCCTTATATTTTGTTTGATTTTTTTTTAAAGTCAAATCTGTGTTTTAGTAAAGCCATCAGACTTCACTTTGGAAAGAGAGAGTAGGATCTGATTCTGATAGTTCTTCCTTCATTGGTCACTTCTTTTACATTTGGGGTTCAAGTGGCTTGTGAAAGGCTTACTGCAGCAGAATGAAGAGTCCAGCCTTCCCTACAGTTTCCTTGCCTAATATAAACAAGTTTGTGCAGCATAATATAATAATTATGTGATACAATTTACATGTAAAGATTCCCCCCACCCATTCCCATTCACGCACATTCCTTTGCTTGCTTTTTCTGTTCAGAATATAAAGGGTGCCCCAACTCTCATTATCTATGAAGAGTTTTGCAAATTCCCTTAGGAAACTTTGTTTTATATAAAAACAAGATAATTTTTTCCCAGATACTTTCATTCCTGCTAAAGAAGACTTCCTTTTCTTTTGGGTATTTACCTAAAACTACAGTTTGATAATTATCACTGGAGTGCTGCTTTCTTTGTATTCAGCTCTTAATGATCCAGAAAGTACCAATCACTGAAACAGTTATTAAAATTCTTAGTAAGTAGATGTAATTTAAGAGATCCAGACTGTCCAGAGGGCAGTAGACATAGATCTCTATTAAAAATGCAAGACATGTAAACTAATTTTTGCCAGCAGTTAATCAATAGCATGAAAAGTAGAAAACTTCTGACAGAGTAATAAGTTTAATTACTTTTCAGTTCACTTTGGTAGACAAAAGTTTTTCTAAGTCTGGGCTGAAAGCATCAGAGTTTCCTATGATACTGTGAAATTTTTTGGGCCTGTCAGAACATGGATGATCAGATTTTTTGTTTTTTGGCTTTTCCTGGCTTTCTGAAATGAAATGTACCAATTGTATATTATGCTGTTGAATGCTGTAAGTGCACAGTGTCTAATTTTCCTTTTCCTTCGGTTTCTTAATACATAGAATAGTATATATTATGTACCTTAAGAAACATTCTGCAATATTAATGTTTTTTTCTTCTACTTGTAACATTCATAGAGTCATAGAACCATTTATGTTGGAAAAGACCTCATTGAGTCCAACACTTAACTGTATTCCCAAGTGCCACATCTAAATGTCTTTTAAGTACCTCCAGGGACAGTGACTCAACTACTTCCCTGGGCCACCCAGTTTGATGCTTGACAACCCTTTCAGTGAAGAATTTTTTCCTCCCCTGGAGCAACTTGAGGCCATTTCCTCTTGTCTTACCACCAAAAGGAAGTATGTGTGTGTATTTGACTAATAATTTTCTTTTTTTGGGTATGGGGTGGGGTTTTTTGTTTGTTTGTTTGTTTTGTTTTTAATGGTATGTTGGGGATTTGCTACATGTGTGAACAGTGGAATTAAGTGTGTTGTAAGAATATAATTTTGGCCTTGGCTACAATGCCTGAGTATCTTGTTGAATTGTGGGTTGCTAAAAGGTTTCCAGTGTCCCCACCCTTAAAAATGGGAGACAAGGAGGCAACATTGATCCTAGACTATTTGACAGCAAAAATGACTGCTGCCATGATTACTGTGATGTGAGAAGTGTGTGTGTGCTCTGGTTTTTTTCAGTATTGAGCAGAAATGTGTAGTCCAGCTAGGTAGTCACATGGAGACTAATTTGCTTCAAGACTGATATGGGGAATCCAAAATAGAGGAAATAGCAACTAGCAAAGTTTTTAGATCACAAAAGATTAGCAAAGCTTTAGAACACACAAGTCTTCAAGACCAGGGAGGAAAAGAAGCACAAAGCCCCACAGGCTGCCTTTATAGAATCAGAATATCCTGAGTTGGAAGGGACCCACAGGGGTGTAGTTATGAAGAAAAAAATATTAGAAAATCCTTTATTAGAATCTTTCTATGACAGCTAAAGATTGACTTGGAGCTTCAAGAAACATTTTGGGTAATTGAAATTTCTGCTGCGTACAGATTTGTTGCTTATTTTGTGCTGCTTCAGCATTTTTCAGAATAAAATCACGGTACCTTAAGTGAACATATGTAATATAAGAGATTTAGTTGATGAATTGCTCCGAAGTCTTCCTCACGAATATTCTCTGGAATTGTGCCACAGGTGAAATTGGTTCTTTTTTTTTTTTTTCTTTCTCTACCACTGAATTATATTCTGAATTATTATTTTGCATCAAAAGGCAAATGCTAATAATAGCAATCAGGTTGCTTAGTCCAACATCCTAAATGTGTAAGTGGCATAATGATTTCAGCTATGGTGCTTTATCAGCAATATGCTTGAGTCTGTGCCAGCTAGAGGGTATACAGTATAAAATAACACCACTGAGATACTAACATTAAGAATTTTTATTATTCCTTAAAAGTACAATGTTTTAAAAGCTATTAAACATAAGATTGTTCTCTGACTCTCTTTATTAGCACTAACTGTAAGATTTGCTTGGAGAATTGTCAGTAGATAGATTTGCTTTCTCACTGCTGCACTAATCTAAGATTCTACACATGGCTTAAATTATACGTGATGGAAAAGAGAAGAGTAGAGAATTTAATTAAATTAAATGACCAAGTTGTCTCAGTCCAAACACTGTTTGGTCAAAAATTGTGCCAGCAATTGCTGTAACAATTTTCAGGTTGACCCCAACTGAAATGCAGCTATTTGAATTTAAAAAAAAATAATAATAAAAAAAAATTAAAGAAACAGAAGCCCCTTAAATAAAGACCTGGTGTGTTACATTAGCATCAAAGAAAGAATTTACAGCTACTAACTGAAGTTTTCTTTGTGTATGCCACAAGGACACACACTTCTAGATGAATTGTCTTGTTCTGAATTCTGCTAAAGACTTGACGGAAAAGTATGTATCTAATTTTTTCCAGGTTCTCTGGTGACCAGCACATTATCAATCTAGTAATTTCCCTACTACACATTCAGGCACTAAAATGATTTGTCTGAGAGCCCCTTGCTCATAAAAACTGATTTTCCCATACATGCACAAAATGGTTATTCAGAGTTCCTGGCTCTTGCTGTCTCAGGTGACAGTCAAACTCTTCTGTGTTCCAGAGCTATGTAGCCCTTGTCAAGCTTATCCTTCATCCCAGACTGATGCCTAAAAATAGGGCAATGGCAGCAATATGTTTCAAATATGTGTTTTACATATTTAATCTGTATCTTATATATTCTTCTAAACAATGCCTTGTAAAATGGAAAAAAATCCACCCAAAATAACTCCTAACACTTAGGATTTATTCTTCTTTACTTATTCATAAATGGATTTACATTTTTCTTCATTCATTGATTCTTAGTTTCTCTTCAAGGTCTTAAAATATCTTAGATATTTTGTTATATTGTGATGTGATACTTTGGTGTATCAATGTTTTCTCTGGTGGAAACTCTTACTGTGTAACACATGAAATAACATAATGTTTAAAAAAAACTTCCATGGTGTGTTTGATATCGACGCCACTGAAAATAATATTATCTTAGTAATCCTTTCAATAGAAGCCAAAACCTGATGGCTTAACATAGACTACCCTTCTGAATTTAGTGTTAGTGAAGCAACACCAGAATTCACAACAGATTTAAAAATTAAGGACAGAGCATTAGCATCTTGTTTCGGGGAAAAGGGGACTCACTGCTATGAGAACTGAGTGTGCCATATTTTCTCCACTGGCAAAGGTGGTTTTGCTGCTTTCCCCTTCCTGTGGCTCCAAGTGCTTCTTTTCTTTTGTCACCTCTGTGCCAGGCTGATGGTCATGGCACTGCAGTGCTTGGTCCACCTCTGTCAATTGTTTTGCAGCTAATATACTTCACAAAAAAGCTCTATGACTGTGGCATTGGCACAATTGCAAAACAGCAGGCAATGAAACAGAAATTTGAAACAAGGTTTTGTAGGTGTCTAACTTCAGTTATAATTTTTTGACATGTTTTCATCTTTCCTTCTAGAAACAGTGACTGCTTTTGTTTATGTTTTTCCTCAGATTTTCCCTTAAAGGTATTGCCATCTTTAAATCCCATCCTAATTACAGTGTTACGAGGGCAACAGATATAATTTGTTTGTTCATTACTGTGTTGTCCTTGTTTGAGGGAGTTTTCCTTTGTCAGATAAATGTGCTTTGGGCATATGTCAGCTGGCTAGCCAGCACTGTGTTTGAGTTTGGGCTGTAAACAAAGTGTTTATGCTAAATAACCGTTCCTTTTCCCAGGAGATGAAGTTGGTAGTGCTGAATTGCATTACTACCTCCAAATATATATGAGCTAAATCCACAGGTTTCCTAACATACATATGCAGAGCTGATCATTATGGAAAAACATAAATCTGAACAATCCTGCTGGCCATCACTATGTCTTGGTACAGGTAAACACGAGCATGTGTGAACAAGCCTGTGGTCATTGTGCCCTCAGCTCAGACAACAGTTGGTCTTGCTGAGGACACGGAACTGCTCTCACTAAATGAGAAGCTAGATGGTACCTCAGCATCAAGTGACTGTCCTCACAGTCATGCACAATTCCTGTTTATGAAGTATACTTCACTGGATAAAGTCACTTGCCTGGGGTTCTGGGTGGTTTTACTTTGGCAGGTTGGGCTGAAGGCAGTCACTCTCAAGTTGCAGAGTTACAGCTGGAATCACAGGCCTTCAGTCACCCATGATCATTTGCGTGGTCATCTGTCCATCCACTAACTCTCTGCCTAAGCTTTGTTTTTTTCTACCATTCCCTCTTTGTTGAGCTCAAAAAGTGTCTCTGCTGACATTTTTGCCTTCCCACTTCTTTTGTCATGCTGTCTATATTTATACATAGAAATCATGGTGCTGTCTCTCTGTGACACTAACATGACTTCTTTTGCTGTCATGCTCTCCTTTCTGCTTTTTTATTCTTTAACTTTCCTTGGTGTAGTGAGTACTTTGTTTTAGGTACTAGTTCAGAGACTTAGAGTGTTTTAAATTAATCCCATAGTGCAGTCTCCATACAAAGCAGTGACATAATGAGCAGCATCTGCTGAATTTTGCTTGTGATGTATAAGTACCATGCATCCAGGAGAAGGAATTTTTAAATGGCCAAAGGGTAAGCTAGGGGAAAAAATCTTTATTATCCTATTATAAAGTTCTGTTGTTAGAAATTGGTTTACCAGGAAATTACTTCAGTGTCTTTAAAAATACAACTAATATCAAGGGAACATCACCGACTTCTGTTTGCAAAAGATAACAATACTGTTGGCTGCAAGAAAAAGCTTGTATTTATTCATTTCAATAAATAGAACTTACTGGAATAAAGTATTCTACTAAACTATATGTTTTTTAGTAGAACTTTACATGTAAGAGATGCATCAGATAAAGTATTAAATCTGTGCAAAACATGTAAATAGATGGTACACATTATACTTATGACTGACAAGAAGTAAATTTTGAATATAGTGAAAGTGGTGCTTTCATCTGAAGATGTCATTTTTCTCAAAAACTAAAAATAGCTTCTTATTCAGATAGATTATCAGGCTATGTTGCATGGAAACCATTTTTCTCTATTACTCTTCTTATGTAACACTGGCTTCAGGCTGAAAAGCCCAATAGTATTTTTGTTAAATTAACAGTTTAAGGTCAGGTTCTTTCTCCCTCTGCTGCTTTATATGTATGTGCAAGTCTTATTTCACATATCCTCTGTGTCTTTTTGTGACATAGTGAACTCCTGCAGTGTAATTTAAGGGTTCACAGTAAAACCTTCTGAAGGCAGGCTTGTGTCTTTTGCCCTTAGTCAAGCTGATGGGAGTTACAGCATTAAGTTACAGATTCTGTCTTGAGCTCTCTGTTGATCCCAGGGAATGGTATTAGTATAAAAAATTTAAAGTTGAACTTAAATAACTGCTTTTCTGTATTGCTGATGAAAATTAAGCCTTTTTTTTTTTTTTTTTTTTTTTCTGGTGAAAAGGGATATCTCAGAGTTATTGAACTGTTTGTTGTTGTTATTGGTTTTTGCATTGAATAGCTTTTGGACAGACCCAAGGGTACTTGGATAATGCATTTTTCAGTGCTTTTGAATCTTTCAGTTTTAGTTGTATTTAACACTCAATTACGTCCTCTTTTAATGATTATTTCACTACAGGTGAAATAGTCTTGTATTGCCGTTAGTTTCTAAAGTATGTTCTGAACTATAATTTTAGCTTAATACAGACTTTTGTCTAGAAATATATTTTCTGTATATTTTCTGTGCAGGACACGGGGACAAAATTTTTGAAGAGGAGTTTTCATGAGTCTGTGGGTTCTCTATTCTACTTCATGATTTTCCATTTCCCTTGCCTCTCCTCCAGCCTTTGGAGAGCTGTGTCTGCCCACCTTGGAAGTTACTCAGTATTCCTGCCATCTGCACATATTGATTCCTGCTTTCCCTCCCTGCAGACCTTCAGAGATACAAAGCTGTAACAGATAGGGCTGTGGTCCTGGGTGTTTATTGACACAGCATCTGTATCTGTAACTGCTGTGATATGCCTTTATTATAGATGAAGAGATACTTCAGACTCAGGGTTTGAGTTGGTAGGTGCATGTGACGTCTTAAGAAAGGAAAAATGAAATCTCTGTGATAGCCATTTGAAAAAAAAAACCATTTGACTAAGAGAGTCACATGAAATGGTACTTCTAACTATGAAGCTCTGGGCTGGAGGGTAAGAAGAAGGCAGTTGTATAAAGAAATGATGGCAAAGAGCTTAGATTTGTTCAGAGATCATAAATGTGTTCTAACTATTTTAAGAGGGAATTATAATGTGCAAATTTTGTGATTGTATATTTCTGTTAGCTGTGGTTTGAAATCCCTTTCTCCATTTGGTAGATGTCTGGTTCCAGTATCCCTATAAACGTACATTAGGAAGCTGTCTGCTACTGATTGTATTTTTCCAAGAAAGAAAAACCCTCACAGGTGCTGGAAGCTCAAGTAGATGTGGCAGTTATCAGCCATTTTTTTCCACCTACAGTTGACCCTTATAGCCTGTGAGCAGAAGCACTGCGATACTTCATCCCCTGAGAGAAGACTCCAAGACACGTCTTAAATGCTGAACCTCAGCTCCCTGTTCAGGGCCCTGGCTGATAAACACTGTGATTATTTTCTGGTCTTCATAGCATCATGTGGAAGAGCTCTTGGGTCCATTTCTTTGGACACAACATGCAAAGGTCCAGATGTGTGCCCAGTGCCATAGTGTGTAAGCCTCAAACATGGTAAATTATCCAGTTTATTAGTATGTTTTTCCAATGCAAACCTAAAGGCAGCTTGTCTAATTCAGGTACTAATGTCATCCTGAAAATTTCATCTTAAAGCACGACTGGATGTAAAACTTCCTTGCTTGTTGCTGTGCAAAATGAATGTCACTCAACAACGTGATAGACAGCTCAGTTCCTCCATTCTAGCAATCTTGTTACTCCTTTGTTTCCTCCAGAACTGTGTTTGCCTGTAGGTAAGCGTAATGATTTAGACTCCAATAGTATTTAGTCATTTTGCATTCTTTAAAAATCTTCAAAGCTCCCAGAATTCTTATTTTTATGATTACCAACAAATGATGTCCCAGAATGCCTTCATGCCTCTCCTAATGACTCTTTTCAGCTACATCTCACTTCAGATGAGCTTTATTTGAAAATTTTAGAACACACAATTTTTGGAGATGCAACATGTCAAAAAGTGCTAAGAGACTCTTCAAAACATAATTAACACCTATTCGTCTTGAATATGGGATCTTACAAGGGCTGTAACCAAGCACTGTCAAATTTGGGCCAATGGCTAATAAGAAATATCTGCAATATCTGAAAAATAAATGAGCATTTTGTTGTGTTAGGAGTTTCTTTTAGTTTTGTGTTTCAGGGTTATGGGGTTTAGGGGTTTTTTTGTGCGTTTGGGGCGGGGGGCGTTGTTTGTTGGTTTTGTGGTTTTTTGGTGGTGGTGTTATTATGGTGTTTGGTGGTTTTTTTGGTTTTTATTCATTGTTTGTTTGCTTGGTTGTTGGTGTGGGGTTTTTTCCAAGGATCTAAAGACTAGAGGTGGAGTTGAGAATCCTGGAGGGAAAGCAGAGAGCCAAATGCTGAATGACTAGATCTTCCTTTCATTTTTTTTCATTTTTCATCTGTAATAGAGCAGGAGCTAAGAAATTGAAAATCACTTTATTTCTTATTCTTGGAAAGAACATGGTATAGGATCTAGGGACCAAATCTCACTGAAATGTTTTCTCTGTAATTAGAAGAAAATCTCAAATGCATTTAGGGCTTCTCTCCCCTAAAAGAACAGATTAAAAATACCAAATCAGAAAAGCATCTCAATTGTGCAATTTCCTTTAGCTACAGAGCTTTTAGTCCCACTGCATTTTCCATTCACCTATGGAGAGGCAGCCTGACAGGACTGCTGTGCACAGCTATTAGGTTTAATTGCCATAGCTTTACTTTGCTTTTCTTTACACAGAACATGTTTGTGGCTAAAAATAGAGCCATTCTTTTCTGATGTAGATATAACATCTCTAGGAGCTTAACGGGTTGCATACTATTCACCCGCGGAATAGTGATTTATAAAATGCTTACAAGGGGGCAAGTCTGTAGAAAGCTAACATTTCTCAGCTGAGGAATTGGTTTGGATGGTCAAGCTGTATTTGTGTTCTTTTAATATTTAATCTGTAGTCCTTCTTTTCTTCAGCCTTTGTTTCCTGTTTCCATTTTCCATTTAAGAATTTTTTTTCTCAAATTACACATTTTGATGTACAGGGTGGATCAATATGAGCCTCATTGAACATGAATGGTCAGATAAAATTAGAGGATTACTGTTCAGTATTTTATATGCCTTGTGTAAATATAAAGAACAGCCCGTAGAGTAGAGGCAAAGATAACTATGAACAGCCAGCATGATTTTAGGAAGGACTGGCCCTTCCTGATCAATCTGATCTCTTTTTATGACCAGGTGACTCGCCTGGTGGATGTGGGGAAGGCCATGGATATTGTCTACCTGCACTTCAGCAAAGCCTTTGACACCATCTCCCATAGCACACTCCTGAAAAAGCTTGGACAGGTGCACCCCTTGCTGGATAAGAACTGTCTGCATGACCAGGCCTAGAGAATGAATGATGTAAATAGTAATGATGTAAATAGTTTTGTATCCAGTTTGTGTCCTCTCACTGGTGGTGTCCCCCAGGGATTTGTGCTGGGCCTTGTTCTGTTTAGTATCTTCATTCCTCATCTGCATGAGGGGATTGAATCCACCATGAACAGATTTGAAGGTGACTCCAAGTTGTGTGCTAGGATCCAGGAGGGCTCTGCAGAGGGATCTCAACTGTCTGTATAGATGGGCGGAGACTGCATCTTGTTAGTCTTGTTGAACTGCATGAAGTTCAACAAGACTAACAAAATACACCATGGCCACAGTGCAGCACTACAGGCTGGGCAGAGAGGCTGGGAAGCTGCCCAGTGGGAAAAGGACCTGGGGGTGCTGGTCCACAGCAGCTGAACATGAGCCAGTGTGTGCCCAGGTGGCCAAAAAGGCCAATGGCAGCCTGGCCTGTATCAGCAATAGTGTGGCCAGCAGGAGCAGGGCAGGGATTGTCCCCATGTGCTCAGCACTGGTGAGGCTGCACCTCGAGTGCTGTGTCCAGGGTCTGGCCCCCTCAATTCAGGTAAAACACTGAAGGGCTGGAACATGCCCTCCCCAGAGGAGGGCAACAGACCTGGTGAAGGGTCTGGAGCAAGTCCTGTGAGGAGCAGCTGAGGGAGCTGGGGCTGTTTATCCTGGAGAAAAGGAGGCTCAGGGGTGACCTTATCACTCTCTACAACCACCTGGAAGGGGGCTGTGGCCAGGTGGGGGGTGGTCTCCCAGGCAGCCAGTGACAGGACAAGAGGACATAGTCTTAAGTTGCACCAGGAGAGGTTTAGGCTGTAAACTAGAAAAAATTCTTTACAGAAAGGGCAATTAGACATTGGAAGTGGAACTACACATTGAAAAGACCACCCAGGGAGGTGGTGCAGTCAGCATCCCTGGAGGTCTTTAAGGAAAGGCTGGACCTGGCACTCAGTGCCATGGTTGACTTGGCAGGGTGGTGCTGGGTTATAGGTTGGAGTCAATGATCCCAGGGGTCTTTTCCAGCCTAATTGATTCTGTGATTCTGTGAACGGTGTGCCCCCAAATGGAAGACAGGCCTTGTCTACTCACTGCTTTGAAACTGAGTACTCTAGACCAGCTCCCTAGAGCCAGCTACATCTGTTGCAGTTGACAGGCTGTTTCTCCACTGATTTTGGCAAAGTGAACTCAGGGTTACTATGCAGTGAACATGCTGTTACTGAAAGTAAACTGAAATTTGCTAGCAGCAATGCTAAGTCAATCACCACCTGCCAAGTGTTTTTTCTTTCTATTTGTTATGGTAAATTAATTATCATTTCAAACAGCTAGACTTTTTTTTTTTTTTTCTCTGAATTCTTGTTCACATGATATGCTTGATCTCCTCTTGCAAGCTGGAGCATGCTATGAAAAGAATGTCTTCTCTTTTCTACTAGAATATAAATCTAGAAATATAGTGTGCAGGAAATAACGTGAAAAGTCCTTGAGGGAGCTCTGTAGCCTGGTTCTCCAAGATCATAGAAATATTTTCATCTTAGATATCAAAGATGCAGGCTAAGTTACGGTCCACTCATCAGTAGCATAGAAAGTCTTTTTTTCTTTGGATATATTGATATGTAATTTTACAGTTTTAAAATACAGTTCTGATTGCTGGTAAAGGGAGCAGAACCACACTGGTAGCCCTGAGGACTTTGCAGTCTCCTTTTGATACACAGGACAGGTGACGGCAGCCAGTCCTGTGCCAGGACAAGGAGGCAGCTAAAGCAGACCTGTTCATAGGCCAAATTTGTTGATCCGCCATCATTTGAGTAAGTACATCATAATAAAAAGCTAGACTGGAAACAGTATTAAGCAGAGCGACACTCCTGTCTTAAGGCACAATTCAGTCACTTCTGCTTGAGAATTATATCCTTAGCTCTTACTAAGAGCTATCTTACTGTCTATTACTCAGCTTAATAGCAATGTGCTTTCCAAAGGTCCTATTAAGAAAGGACCTTTCTTATCCTCTTCTTCTGAGAGAGTTTTTATCCACCTACATTACTTGAATGCCAGCGAACAACCTTTCAAATCCAGAATAAAATTCTCATTCTGGATTTCATCTATGGATTTTCAGGTTTAAATCTGAGACCATGAAAAGCATCTGAAAAGCAGCATAATTATTACACAGGAAGTGTGTAATAAGCATGGAGAGCCATGCTGAGATCTACTCAGGAGCTCACTTCAGAAGCCCAGGTCCTCAAGAGTGCTAGCAGGGGTATTGGAAGTGGTTGCTGTATTATGGCTCTTCCTAGTCTGGATAGAAAATAATGTCTATCTGTCATGAATGCAGAAAACTCCCCAGCCCCCTGGGGAGAATGGAATTCTGTTTGTGTCTGAAGGAAGAAATATCTGAGGGCAAAGTGGTAATTTGTTTTCTATGGCTTTGGCCTCCCGGCTGAACTTCCTCACAAAGATGTAATTTAGGTCTTACTTAGCAGCTCACTTTGCTGTGTTCCCAACCTGGAGCATGTATGTTGTTCCCCCTCATTCCGTGTGACCTCTGCCTAAGTATAAAGTTAGGAATGTTGTAGACAATATGAATTTATTTAGTCAAGCTTAAAAATACTCCAAAACCAACAACTTCTTAATCATCTCTCAGCATTTGTGCCTTAACTGTGTTTTTTATGTGCTTTTTAAGACTTCATTAAGGGGAATTAAACATTTTATATAAGCTTTAAAGCACGCTTGATGTGGACCTGAATTATGTGACCAAAATAGCTCTTGTAACCTGTGCTGGATTTAGTCTTGCTAGAGATGCTCAAGAACTGTCTGGAAACAATCCTGTGCTATGTGCTCTGGGATAACCCTACTTGAGCGGGGAGGTTGGACCAGATGACCCCACCAGATGATCCCTTATCCATTCTGTGATCCAGTGATGGTGGGATTTTTCATGCTCTTTCTAAAACTAAACACGTTTAAAGGTCTCTGCAAGGGAGCTCTTCAGCCCATTAGCAGATTATATCAATAGGAATGGTAATTATTACTGGTTACTTCATGTTTTCTAGGGTGTGCCTACAGATTTGCATTTTGCAGCTATTACAATTATGCTAATTATACAGATAAAAACACCCTACACTAGTATACAGATTTCATTTTGTTTGAAGAATGCACATACTAATGGGATCTTTTCAATACAAATTAAGCCATTTTGAACTATTCAAATGAATTTGCATAATAGACCTTGTCTATGAAGCTTAGCATTTTGGTCTTGATTAAACAAGGATAAACAAGGATATCTAGGAGTGCACTCATTACTCCTGTGAAACCTCCCTGCTGTGAAGAGGAAGTGAAGTTTTGTTTGTTTGGATTTTTTTAAAGTTTGCAATCAGATTTAAGCCAAAACAAAATACGTGTAGACATATTTGAGTAGAAATACTCTTCAGATCCCCTTTTTTCTTCGCTCAGATATACATGACAGTCAACAGCAAATATTTCTAAACTTTGTTGCACTGATACCGCTTTCAACAAAGTGGTTAGAAGACTGGGCACGAGTTACCAGTCCAAGTGGCCCCCTTCCTTTCTTCTGCCTTTCAGAAACAGCAGAGCATACCCCAGGTTGCAAGTAGAGAAGTCTGCTGAGCATGGGGAGAAAGAAGGCTCTCAAAGTAGTCTCCTCTTTCTTCCTTTCATGCTTGGCCTTCAAAATGTCCACCTCTCTGTCAAGAATGGGGGGAAAGGAACCGCAAAAGGCATCAGTGTGCGAAGATTACAGAGAAGGACTAGATTGAGGCTGTGAAGAAGAAGGACGAGCAAACGATTAACAGTCGGCTGTAATTTCAGCAGCTGGTCATCTGAAACAGACTGGCATTCCTCTCCACAGAGCCATGCATTGAATAATTAATAATTATGTTACAGACACAGCAGTTAAAAAAACAAAACCACAAGCAAAACCAAACACTTCCCTCTCCAAGTTCTAACGTGCAGAATGTGATTAGAAAGGTTTCTTCAGCATTGGTTGTATAAGACAAGCTACCATGCTTGAATTTCTTTCTTTTTCTAAAGGTTACCAAAGTATTCCCTTTGTACATATATGATAGTTAAACTCTTTTACGAATTCTCCAGCCTAGGTCTGAATGAGAACTAACTATTGTAAATGCATTTTTATTTAATTGTTGCCCTTTGGATCCAAAGAGTTTTGTTTCCTTGATCAAGATTCAATAACACACAGATAAATAAGGAGCCCCAGGCTTGCCTTTCCATTCATATTCTATGTTTGTTTAAGGTTAGAAATAATTTTATTTTTTCTCTTTCTGCTTGTAACTGCTAATGCATATGTACAATCATTTTCTAAAATACGTCCTGGTGTGATCCAAGCTTACTTCCAAGTGTCACCTTTAGTGACACTGCCTTTCATTTTTTGTTTTATCTCACATATTTCTCCTTTTTCCTTCTTCTTTTAAGTGCAGACACTCAAAGCAGGTTTTTTTTGTTGTTGTTGTTTTTGCCAGTAATCTTGGATTCAGAACTCTCACACTGGGAATCCCTGCACTGCCTTGTCTTCTTCCATCACATTCACTTTGTGCTTTTCATCTTCTGGAAGCCACTATGTCTTTCCTATCTGGTTCATTTTTGTGTTTTATCAAATCACTCTATACTCCTTTACAAAAGGAGCTATCCTTATCTTCCCCACTCTTTTTTTTTATGCAGTTCTCCATCACAGGTAAGTTTTCAGGCTGCTTATGACCCGTTTCTGCTGGAATGCCAGTGACAAAGCTCTAAATTTTAATGCTGTCCAGCACATTGAGAGGATGATGGAATATGAAAAAGAGATTATTACTTTAGTAGGCAAAGAGGTCAGTATATCAGTAGAATTGGTTGTATTTCTACCCAAACATCCTTTTATATCTCCATTTCTTTGAGAGCATAAACAGAATGAAGACTGTGTTCATGTCTGTTCTCTGCAGCAGCTATCAAATATAGCCCAATCTAAACAAATACATTCAAGTGCTGTGTTAACAGTGCTATTTATTAATAAAAGGAAACTCTTTTGTAGCACTAAATACAATTTTAGTTCATCATTACTCATTGCAGTTGTTCTACCTCCCTGTTTTGGTTTTTTTTTTTTCCCTGTTGCCATTTAAAACAAGGAACACAGACTGGAGGGATGGATGTTAATGCATGAGTTCAAAGGGAAAGTCCTTGCTCTGTTTAACATTATGAACTGATGCTTTAAAAATTATCTGCTTCAGTGCTAATTTTACCTTGTAATGAAAGCTAGGCTTTAAATATGTAAAATGCAATGAGAGGGGAGCAGACACTATCAGGAGCCTGGAAAAGTTGTCTTGTTTTCCTCAGAATAATTGCATGACCTTCCTCTCAAAGGCAAGTCTGTTTAATTACCAAATAACTTCAAAACACAGGAAACTGCATCAGAAGCTGTCCACTGGTTTAGCTGAGGAGGAGCTGCAGGAATTCCTGAAGCTTGGAGAGAGCTTGAAGGAAAGGCATTGACCTTTTAGTTCACAAATGTTTCTAGGGATACAGACATCTAGGAGCAGAGAGTTACTGTTCCAAGAATCTGCTGAAATAAGACAGCCGAATTCAAAAGACTTAGAAGAAGAAATTGCTTTCTGGTGAATAATGTGTGACATGACAGGGAACAGTCTGTGGAGGGCTTTACAAGGTATGTGGTAACAGTAGTGACACTTTTCATGCACTCCAACATGTATTGATCAATACATGTTCTATATTGACTAATAAGAGAAAGGCAGCTTCTATATTCTGCAGACTTAGGTCAGCAGAATACTGACTTGTAGAAAGCCAAACAGGCCCTACATCCTTCTCACGCTCCAGAAGTGTTTATGCATAATGGTTCTCTTTAAACAGTCCAAATTTCTTGATTTGGAGAATAAATCCTCCATGGACTGTGACACTACTGCAAGATAGAGAGTTCAGTGTTTATTCATATAAAGCTGTAGATTTTAGCAAAAAAGCCCTTATTTAAGCCCAAAGTAACAATTGTAGCCCGTGCTAATTAGATTATGCACACTCCAACAGCTGATAGCCATTGACCTGTATGGAACATTTCCAGTTACAAACGGATTAAAACTGCCTCAAGCAATCATTCTGCTTTACAGGGAAGCACTGATTCTGGATGTAATGACCTGTCCAATGCTAAGCAAATGCAAAGAAGAGTTGTACCCTCGAAGCAGAGTGGTACAAATATAGACAGCCAAAAGGCCATGGACTGTATCCTTATCGGCTGTGAATGCTGAGAGCAGGTTTCACAGCCATGAGTAATCCTCAGCCAGTAAGTCATTCTCAGCACATTCCCATGGAGCTGAATGTACAGTGGCTAATTCCTTTCTGGGCTGAACTTGATGTGTTTTCAAAAATATCTTGGTTCCCTGCATTGTGCAAGAAGTTGCATTTAGGTCTCACGTGAATTTGATAAGTGGGTGAAAAGCATCAGTGAAAAGTCATTCTCTGCTCATGTCTGTTCAAGCACTTCACCTCCTCCTCCAGCTCTGTGCCAGTCCTAGCTAAAAAAAGAGCTGAAACACTGAGGACGCCACTTCCTGGTGTATGTTTGTGTATACAAAAGGTGTGTCCCCCTTGCCTGCTAGTAGTTCTTGAGAAATTTTATGTAAAATGTAGGTTTTTACATAATTATGCTACACATTTAAGGGCCACTAAACATGAGAATGTAACTATGTTTGACATACTGTAGAGCCCTGAAGGCTTTAGAAACTTAGATTTGCTGTATCTAAATAATGTAGTTGTCATAATTTGATGTTACCCTTCCTGTGTCTACATTTGACAATTTACTGACAAAACCAAAAACTGCAATATGCTACATGCCATGCACCCAGATGCGAACATTTGTCCAGGTTGCTTTTGTTCTTTATATTCAGTCTTCATTAATACATCAAAGTGATGTGTGACTTTCCCTACACCAATGCTAACATGAATGTTTAGAATTAATTTCTGAAATATCTTTTTGATTCTCTCTATTGTTTTCAAGATGA
Organism: Sylvia atricapilla; assembly: GCF_009819655.1. NCBI lineage: Eukaryota > Metazoa > Chordata > Aves > Passeriformes > Sylviidae > Sylvia > Sylvia atricapilla. The sequence goes on from NC_089141.1 coordinate 83,289,554, forward strand.
TGAAGATACTAAAATTCAGATTTTTCAGTGCTTTTTTCCTGTGATGCATTGCTAAGTAATTTTTTTTTCACAATTTTCCTGCCAAAAAAAATTGTAAAGATAACACATCAGGTTAGTTGTAATATTCAAAATCAGCCTATAATGATGAATTATCCCATATTGGTGTTTTATATTAATAAAAAAACTGTTTGCTTGAAGTTTCCAGATACTAATTATTGTTCTTGAGAAAGAGAAAATTGTTAGGAATGGTCAGGTTTTGGTGTTTCAAAATCCAGTAAAGGTAAATGAGAAGGAGGCAGACAAGCATAGCAGTAAACAGTGATGAAGAGCCTGACACTGTTTGCAGTTCAGTGGTTTCCATGCTTCCAAGTTCACACTAAGTCAGGTTAACTCCCTTACCTCACTAATCCTTTCAAAACACTTATATTAGAAGTTACTGCTGTCATTGATCACAAAAGCAGGAAGTGGGGTGAAGGCATGAGGAGAGGAAAAATTAAGGAATTTCAGAGCCTTTATGAAACAGTCAGTACAGTGGGGTGACCATGGCTGGGTGCCAGGTGCCTGCCAAGCAGCTTTATCACCCCCTTCCCAGTGGGAGGCGGGGGGGGGAGGGAATAAGATATAAAACAATTCATGGGTTGAGATAAGGCACTTCAGTAAAGAAAAAATAAAAAGGCAAAAGCTGGCACACACTTATTCAGAGAGGAAAAAAGCATTAATCTCTATTTCCCATTGGTGAGCAATGTTCAGGCACTTCCTGGGAAGGAGGGCTTCAGCACATGTAGGGGTTCCTCCAGAGGACAAACATTTCTGTGAAATAACAAATACTCCCATTCCTCCTCTCTCCTTTAGCTTTTCTATCTGACCTTAGGTCACAAGGTATGGAATGTCCCTCTGGTTAATTTGGGTCAGCTGGCTTGGTTATGTCTCCTCCCAGGATCTTGCCCAGCCCCTTCCTGCTGGTGGGGTGCAGAATGTTGAGGAGACAGTGCTGATGCTGTGCCAGCATTTCTCAGCAGTAGCTAAAAAGTTGGGGTGTTATTAGCACCTTTCCAGCTCGCAATGGAAGCATAGCACTGTGAGGGCTGCTAAAGAAAAATGAACTCCAGCTCAGCCAGACCCAATACAGTCAGGAAAAAGTTCTCTATTTTTTGCTATATTGACATATGTTTTCCTCTACTCGACCAGACCAGCTAAGATTTTATCTAGATTAAAGGGGGGATGTGGGCATTTGGTTGTAGAGTCTAATGGATTGTAAAGTCCCAAGTGAAACAAATGGAGAAATGTAAGCTTGTATAGAGATGATGGGAATGGGGCAGTGTCCATTCTGCATGCCTGTTCAATTAAAACATGCACAGTGACCTACATGTCATATAAACTCTTTTGGCTTCTTCTTCTTTTTTTTTTTTTTTTTTTTTTTTTTTTTTTTTTTTTTTTTTTTCCTTCCTCTTTCTCCTCAAGAGAGTTCTGGCCTGTTGCTATAACAACTCTGTGGCACTATCAAAGTAGCAAACAGAAACAACTAACTCAGACCATAAAGCCTCAGTCCATCCCTTTTCCCTATGCCCTGTTTATTCTTTCAACACTCATTTTACATAACATGCACCAAGCACTCACGGGGACCTCCATGCAAATTAAAGCTTCCACCCAGAGAGTACTCAGCATAACTGTACACCCTTCACATCTTTTCTATGTTGCTAGTTGATGGTTATTAGAGGAAGGCGTTTGGTGTATGTTTTTAAACAAATGAAATAAACAGCATACATTTGCACTGGAAAACATAATTAGTTTGTTGAGTAAGTTCTTGTCAATATTTTTCTCGTATATTTAAAGTTATCTCTGGTATACTCTATCCATCTCTAATTAAATCCACAAACAAGAGAGAATGGGCTGCAGGATAATGCAAGATTCATGCTTAGGATTTACAAAGACTGTCATTGGAAAACAACAAATAAAATATCATTTCCATGGCTGGCATGAAAGTGCAACATCTTTTATCTTGGAGAATCTATTTCAGATTCCATATATTTTACTGTATTTTACTGCGGTATCTCAGAGATGAAGGGGACTTTGCTTTTCAGAATTACAGAAAATGATGTAGCAGTCCCTTTTTGCTTTCCTTCTTTCTTGTGCTGAGTAGTTCAGTCTGTCTTTCTGCTTTTGTTACTGTGATTGTATTTAAAATGTTTGACATTGACTGTTATATTAACTGTTGTCTCATCAGTCTCTTTTCTAATGGTCAGTTTATTGCTGGTTTGATTAATCCTAGCTGGAAATTGAAAAGTTGTAGCTTGTTGGTATGGATGCTACCATAAGTTGCCTCCCATATATTTGAGTACGGGAGCAGAGAAGGGAACAGCAAGGCCTGTGTGGCTCTTGCTCTCCCACACAAGTAAAAGTGGGGAAAAGATTGTGGAAGTTCAGTTCCAGCCTTCCCAGGCATCATGCTCACAGAGCACAGCAATAAGCAGCTGTCTACAGGCAAGAAACAGGTCCCTTGCTGCTGAGATTTACCATTCTCGTCACTTGGAGGTGACATGTAGAGATGTTTCCTGACGTTGAAACAATTGCCTTGTACATAGACAATGGAAAAAAGCAAAGCGTGGCTGTAAAGTACCGTCTTGGCGTTTCCAAAACGTTGGTATTTCTTGGTTCTGTTGCAAAATTATTAGTAAAAATGGTTAATTCTGCCGTTGTCTTCTTTTTTTTCCCCCACAAGTGACCTACATCTTCTCACTTTAATCTAAACTAAGAGGCACTGTGTTAGGTGCTGAGTTGTGAAGAAAAAGGAAATAGAAAGGGCAAAACTATTGCCCATTTAGTGTGGCTAATCCAAGCAGAAAAATGTTTATCTAGAATTTTGCAGTGTTCTGATCATGTCTATAAAGCATTTCTGTGTAAACAAAATTTTAATTTAAAAGCATATTGTTTCTGATCATGTGCTTTGCACACTTCTGTCAAAATTTTTCTAAGTCCTGCTTAGCTGTACTAATTTTGGCTTGTCTCTGCTGGAGTAGCTGACCACAAAAGGAATTGCAACACTACACTTCTCAGTTAATGCCTAAAACATAGAAAGTTCTGCCTCCAGGTTTGTTTGCATTTGCTTATTTGGTTGGTTTAGTTTTCCCTGATACTGTTTATGAGTGGGTCATGGACACTGACATGTGTTTGTTTCTGATTTGCCTGAAGACTTCAGTTTGATCTACAGATGCTTGAAAAAGTCCATCTGGCATCAGTAGAGCAAGCCTGCTGATGTTAACCTCTTTTCCCAGGGAGGTAAAATTGCATCTTTGCTCCTAATGTTATCTGCTGGTATTTAGGCTGGTCTTGGTTTTCCTTGTGTGTTTGAAAACAAAGGTATAATTTAGATTTAGTTTTTCTGCTTGCTGTTGCTATCCATAGATTCTGTGATGCAGCTGTGTATTTTATAGCAATGTTCCAGGTTTGTGTTTGTCTGCCAGCCCATTCTGTGCTCCGCAGATAGCCTGAGAACCCTGTGCAAGGGGGCAGAGGCATGGGAGCAGCCAGGTGGATGTATGGCATACCTTTGGGGGCTCTGTTAGGACTGTCCTGTACTCTGACACATACATCCAATCCTTAATCATACATAGTTTCTTTTCAGATGGATCAACTTGCTCAGAGCCCTTGGTCTTTCCAGACAACCAGTAAAAGCTTCCCTTATCTGGGCCAAACATGGGTAGTGTTGCACGGCAGCAGCTCTACTGTGGCTGCACCAAACTGGGCATGATTTTCAGCTTGTCACCCAAATCAGCCTGCGTACACAGGACTTGAATTACTTGCAGCTTTTAAGATTTCCCAGTGGAATTTCTGATTTCTTTGGCTACAGTGGCTTGAGTCATACTAAAAGCTCCTGCCTTGCCTCACTCCTTCCCTCTTTCTGTCGCTCAATCTTTTGTCAGCTGTCAGCAGCAGTCAGCTCATTGCTGAACCTGTTTTAAGTCAGTCTCTTGGAAGGTATGTGCTGCAGCTTTGCCTGGGGCCTCTTTTCTGTTTGTCTACCTCTACACAGAGATATTCTTTCACTGCATTTATCCTGATAAAATTTCCCCAGAAAAAACATTCAGGAATAGCAAGAATGTTTTCCCAGTTTCTAAAGGGCACTCCCATAGGATGGGCTTATTTTTATTTCTCCTCACTAGGTTTCCTCAAGAGAATGCACACAAATAACACAGAATTGATCCTACTTTGTCCCAGAACTAAATCATATAGCCTTTTTGAAATCCCAATAGTTTGTTCAACAGCTCTTTAATAATTATGGTAAAAAATTTAAAATTTGTAAAATTGCTTTAGTTGAACAACAGTTTGCATAGAGTATGGTTTTCTCCTTCTGTTTATAGGCTTGTATTTTACAGCTCTTTTACTCTCCATACAATATTTCTTACCCTGAGTGTTACCCTGTAAAATGAGTGATGTCTGACAGATACATTTCTGCTATTAATTTGCTTAACTAATTAGATGTAGAATTAATGAGAATGACTGAATCCGCCCTTGCTTTTCTTGTTCACTGTTTTGTGAATTTTCATAGATTACTTCTGAACACAGGAGATGAATAAAGTGTAAACACTCTTCTATTCTCCAGATATAAATATACTTGAATACTCAGACTTATATGTTTTATCATTTTAGATCATAAAATAGGTAGGAACAGTAATATTAGTCTTATTAAGTTATGTTTTTATTCCCCTTTGTAAGTGGAAAGAACTGGCATGCTTTAACCAGAAGCACAGGTGCCAGGCATGTGATTCTAAAGGACAAATTCTATACCAGCAAGGTTGATTCCTTGAAGATATTGTTTTTATATAGTACATATATGTGTGTGTGTGTGTGTGTGTGTGTGTGTATGAACTGATACATCACTTACTCAAGGTAAAAATCCTGCTCTCTTTGAAGACTTTGGTAAGGAGCAATTCAGGAAAGTGAATGTTTACACCACTAGGGCATATATTGTCAAACATTGTTTGGAAATCTTTGCAACTTTGAGAGTTGAAATTCCCATTCAGGTAACATACTCTGAGGGTGTCCGGGTGGAAAAGTTTGAAATGAGCATCACAGACAGGGGGCAAAAAGGAGTTGAATCACTTAAGTATTTCTTGTCATCATTCATCTCTTTTACTTTTTTTTTACTCATTTATGAAGAAAAACTGAAATAGCGTGGGACTTCTATGACTAAGTTAGCAAAATAGAACAGAAAGTGGGAGAATTTATACAAGAGACATGAAATCTGTTTAGCATCAGAATTTGTGGGCTATACTTTTGCCTGCTACTTCTGACTTGCTTAGCTATTTCAGTCCAATACCTTTGCAACTTCTGGTCATTTATTTTCTACATTCCTTCTTCCTTCTTAAAACTTTTTTTTTTCTTTTAATCTGTGTTAATTTTGTAATTGGGAGTTTTAGAGTCCTTGGCTCAATCACAAGTAGCCAGTATCTCTTGTCAATGCCCCTTTGAGTGTTGCCATTATTCCATCTGGCATCCAGGTACAGTTCCAAGAATAGAGTTCCAGGCTCATCTGAGAGTTAGTTATGTGTTCCATCTGCAGCCTTGTGCAGAAATTTTAGCTGTCCAGGTGGAATAGGTTTGTATGTCTTGGTAACCAAACCCTGCTCACAGGTACCAAAGGGACAAGTGGATCAGCTTCGAGGTCTGCCGAAGGCATTACTGCAGGGTGTTGTGAAGCACAGAACCAGATAACACCAAGATCTGCCAGACCAGAGTGCAGAAATGCAGTGGGCTCCAGGAGGATGAATTTTAGGGTCAGAGATCCAGTCACTTCTCTACAATTACACCTATTGTAATAAATTGCTTGGCAGACACGTTATGCTCCTAGTATGGAAATACTTGTTTGGCTTTATGATTAATAATTTCTCTAGACCAAGATTTTACTTCTCTGGAAATAGGAATAAGGCTAGGTTGGGCTTAGGGTCTGAATATAAGTCAAAATTTGTTTTGTAACGTTAATTATTTTATGGCTGGAATATGGCTCAGCAGAAAACGTCTTGGGAGTGCTGGTCCACAGCCACTGAACATGAGCCAAAACGTGCCCATGTGGCCAAGAAGGCCAATGGCATCCTGGCCTGTATCAGCACTAGTGTGGCCAGCAGGATCAGAGTAGTGACTGTCTTGCTGTACTCGGCACCGGTGAGGCCACACCTTGAATCCCATACTGAGTTCTGGACCCCTCAATTAAAGAACACTGAGGTGCTGAAGCATGTCCAGTGAAGGGCAACAGAGTCGATGAGGGGTCTACGGGTCTAGAGGGTAAGTCCCATGAGGAGTGGCTGAGGTAGCTGGGATTGTTTAGCCTAGACAAAAGGAAAATCAAAGGAAACCTTATCATTTCTACAACTCTGAAAGGAGGTCATAGGCAGGTCTCTTCTTCCAGGCAACCAGCAAGAGTGTAAGATGATTTAACCTTGAGCTACACCAGGGGACATTTAGATCGGGCATCAGGAAGAATTTCTTTATGGAGAGAGTGGTCAGGCATTGAAACGGGCTGTCCAGGGAAGAGGTGAGGTCACTGTTGCTGGAGGTGTTCAAGAAACAATGTGGGACTTAATGCCATGGTCATTGACAAGGTGGTGTGTGGTCAAAGGTTGAACTCAATGATCCTGCAAGTCTTTACCACCCTAAATGATTCTGTGATCCTTCTTTGGTCACTTACCCCCTTTTTCCTTTCAGTAAATGAAACCCCAACCAAACAAAAAAGCTTTTTCTAATAAATATTAAATTACAGCTTTAAAGAGTCTAACAAAATTGAGGTGGGGCTTGTAAATGCAAGTTATTTATTTATAACTTTGGGATTAGAATATAAAGTGTATTTATAAGATGACTGCCATGCACCAATGCTTGTCCAGTAGTCGTTGAGTCTGTCTGGTAAGAGTAAGTGCCAGAATGAAATCTAGTGGAAGCGGGTGTGTTATTTCTTACTTTAATTCTACAACAAAATGCGTGGTGAAGTATTTATAAAGACGTCTGCTGTACTTGAAGGGGTAGTTATCTGTTTACTTTCTTGAGGGGTAAGCAGACAATCCTTCCTGTAACAGAAGATTTAGAGGCATCAGGAAAGTGAAATGTAAAGCTTTTTTCTAGGGCCATTACAAACAAATATCAACTCTTGAGCTCTAGAAATGTAAGGAGGAGCTGAAACAAGCAATAGTTGCTTGAAATTATGTGGTGCAAATTGGAATAGAAAATCTAAAACTGCATTTGCAATAGACATTTGATTTGGATTCTGTAGTATTTAGTTCAGAGATGGCTTTGTTTCAGCCCTAATTAGTCCAGGCTGAGTAAGTTATCTCTAAAATCTGTATTGGGGTTTATATGAGACATCTAAATTTTGGGTGCATTTGTCCTAGGTTGTCACAGTCAATGGAAAGGGAAGTGCCCCTCAGAGGCTTCATCTTGTCTAAGATCTAAATATTCTTCTCCACTGGCCTGGGGCAGTTACATATCTCATTCATGTAAGTGCCTAAAATACAGCAGTGTGACCCTAGGCCTAAGGACTTGATGCTCTCTGAAGAATTAATAGCGGTTTTCTTTTTCTTCTTTCTGTCATTCATGAAAAAAGAAAATGTGGTTGCCATGTAGCCTGTACCTAGGATTACAGTTCAGGAAACAAAATACAAGACTGGCTTCATTTCAATGTTTATTACAGTGTGTTGTATTTCTTTCCTTAGAAGCTTTTGCCTCTTTAATATCCAGCAAGGTGTGGTATTACTGGCAGTGAAGTTTTTGAGTTGATCACAAGTGTTTGGAATATGGAAGCTGTTACTGAAATACGCAATCATATCTTCCTGCTGAGAAATGATTGTGTGTGTCTCTGCTAAGGAGGAAACCAGGGCTGGAGAATTAAGAATGTGATAGACTAGCACTAAAATACAGCAAGAGCTGTATACATCACCACTCCTTGGGTGAGCTCAAGGAGTATCATTCCTATTGTCATACAACATTCACTTGAGTTTCTTTTCATTGCCTTTGCTTCATAGTGGTTCTAATGATGGATGTTGCTAATTTTTATAAGAATAAAAGAAAAAAAAAAAAAAAAAGGAAGAGCGGGAGTTAGAAAAAGCAGATGTTAGGGAAGGGGAGGAGAGAGGAAAAAGGAAAAAGAAGTCATAGCTTGGAATGGGAAAATTTGAGCTGCTTTATGAAGTAGTCAGCAAGCTACTAGATTGTTCAGAAAATAGTGTCTTCCTCTGGTTGTCTGAAGTTGCCAAACATTCAGTGTTCTCATGTTTGTCAAGTATCCAGTACAGTGAATCTGTTCTTTTTTGTAAAGGATGCAAGATGGGTTACTTGTATTACAAGGTCACAAACTAGTGTTTGTGTGCCAGATTCTGAGCACTCTGAAAAAGCAAAACCTTGAGCACTAAATGAGCTATAAATAACACACTGAAAGACAGTATATTGTGGGCTAGAATAATTTTATAAAGAGTCACTGAAAAAAGTCTTCGGAGATCCTAAAATAAGTACTGTTTGGTAAAAAAGCCCCAAATTTTCTAAGTTAATTTATCTCATAATGAACCTAGATTTGAATAGGCTTTCTCATATTTTTAATAGTTATTTTTCAGAACAAATGTGCTTCCATGACTACTTTACAGATTTCAGGAAAAAAGATTATGTTTTTATGTATATATTCTTTCAAACAATGTGTACACACAAACATCAAAGTAAAACTAGAAGAATTACAGATCTAGCTGAATTTATTAAACTCTTACACAGTGTAAGTTAACAGTGTCTGTTGGGTAGAATTTTCTTCTTATTTTCATTTGTAATTTTTTGTACTGTCACTTTATGAAGACTAAAAAAGGGAATAAAATTTTCTACTAGTCATTGCCACTGATTTTCTATCCTGTTTTTATATGATGTCATTTGTTTTGTAAAAAACAAAGTAAGGGCTTGTACTGGTATCAGTAGGAAGTGGTTTAAATAATTTGCTGCTAGTCTCACTGTACTTATGTGTTGTCACATCAGCACTGTGTACCAGGAAAATACATTTTGGTTTCACCATGGTGTTTACTGATGACCGCAGTTTACCCAAGTTATTTGACAAATGTCAAATATCTAGATACTCTTTTAATCCTTGTCCTGTTTTTTATGGGCTCATGGTCTTTATGTGCTGCTACTGAGAGCAACAACATCAACTAACTGCAGTGGGCAGTATGAATATTAACATATTTTCTAAGACAATATGAACATTCTGAATTAGTTTTTCTGCAGCTAAACCAGTTTATTTTCTGCAAACTTTCTCAAGTATTTGCTAAGGCCTGGCAGTCCACAGGCTATCAAAGATGGATGTAAATATGTGTGGGAGTACAGAAGAAGTAGGAAGCTTTTTTCTCATAGGGAAGACTACTTGGCAGGAACAAACTCTTTGAATTAGTGCCAGCCAGATTATATTGGTAGGAGAGGTCACATAATAGTCCAAAGCTACCAAAAGAGGACAGATGTAAGAAAGAAATGTGTTTTTCTCATGTTTGTGAGGATGCAAGTGATGTGCACTTGTGTAGGTCAAATATCCTTGGAAGCATTGGAGTGGCTGCCCATGGAGTTTGGGATTGCTTCTTCACTAAAACTGACATAATGTAAATTTGGCAGATGCTCTAGTTTGATTAATGCAATTATTTTGTTTATCTAAATAAATAAGATTATTTATTTATCAAGTTTGCTTTAACACTTGTATTGACCTGATTTAATTGAACAACTGTATGAGCAGATGCCAGTTAATGAAGTCTGCATCCTGCTGCGTGCATTTTTTTGTGGCTACTAATACTTCAAATTTATGTCAGTGACAAAGTGGAAGTGCTAATAGAAAGGTAAGCACTAACAAATGAAAAATAATATATCTGTAGTGCACAATATCAATGATGAGGTTTTTTTATAAGAAATATAATAAAATCTGCATAGCAGGCTGACAGCTCTACTGCCCTCAGCTATCACATACATCTCCCTAGCTTTAGCCAAGTTGTATCATTGCTTTTATACAGATATTCATTGTGTCAGCTGACATTTTACTGCTTTCTATTTTTTGCAGCCTGAAATGGCAGTCACTAATTCTGAAAAAAAGAGGTGTTTTCACCTGCTACCCCCAGCAAAGGCATTAATCTGAAGGTGTTTGCTATTTCTTAAGCAGGCAACTTATATTTAAAACTAATTTCATTTAATAAGGTAATAAATTTTCTGTGAGCAGGAAATAAGCAAATCTGGTCTTTTGACGACGTACTCCAGTTTTGTGGACTGATGTTTTATGGAATGGGAAGCGCTGAAATGGTAGCTGATTAGGATAGCTCTAGGAATGAGCTGATTCAGCTCTTGAATTCAATACGCAGGTAATTATGAATTCCATGTTTACCTTTTTTTTTATTTTGTATGTATAAAGTAAAACTAGCTGTCTCTGTTCTGCATCCACAGGATGTCAGTTATCTCTACTTCAATAGTGGTTTATGTCTCAACATTTAAAGTGAAAAGTATTGTTTTTCTGAAAAATCATTTCAAGGATATTAAAGTACATTCTTATATGAACATCCTCTGAGCATGTTTCCTTTCATCTTCTCCATTTTTCTGATGCTTCATAATGTGTATTCCAGACAGAATCAATTTTGTAAATGCTAAATAATGAAATCGGGTTTGTGAATGTTAGTTAATTAATCATTACAACTGTAGCAGCCCATTTGGAAATTACTGTGTTGCGATTCATGCGGAGTGATAGCATACTGGATCTTGTTACCTTTTTGGTGAGAAAGGGAAATGAATGTGTTTCGTGTTTATTGGTCTAGCAATGGTGTTTATTTACAAGGGAAACACACAAAAGCATGAGTATTTAAAAAGTCTTGTTTTCCTGGTCTCCCTTGTATTCAGAAATGAGTAGGTCATAAGCAGTCCACTCAAAACCCTGTCTGTAGATCTTGGCTTTCTCCCATGGCTTTCTACACATGAGAGGTCTCCTCACTGATAGTGCAAGTGATAGTGTAAGCCTAGAAAAGAATTTGACTTTGTTCCTCATGAGCTCCTCTTCTCTAAACTGGGTAAGACATAGATTTGGTAGGTGAACCACTCAGTGGATGAAGAATTGTCTGGATGGTCTCAACTCCCCAGTGTCCCAGTGACATTGCTCAGGGGTCACTGTTGGGACTGGCACATCATATCCTGGGCTCCATCAAAAGCAGCGTGACCAGCAGGTCAAGGGATGTCCACCTCCGCCCCCGTGACCCCACCTGGAGTGCTGCATCCAGCTCTGAGGTCACCACTACAAGAAAGACAAGGGACTTTGTTGGGAGGAGTTCAGAGGAAGGTCACCAAAATGGCCAGAGGGATGGAGCACCTCTCCTATGGAGTAAAGCTGAGAGAGACTATTGAGACTATTCAGCCTGGAGAAAATTTCAGGGAGATCTTATGGCACCTTCCAGTACCTAAAGGGGCTAGAGTGCTGGAGAGGGTCCAGGTACAAGGATGTGTAGTGATAGGACCAGGGGGAGTGGCTTCAAACTGAAAGAGGGTAGATTTATGTTAAATATAAGGAAGAAATTCTTTCCTTTGAGGGTAGTGAGGCACAGGAACAGGTTGCCTGGGGAACCTGTGGATGCTACATCCTTGGAGGTGTTGAAAAGCTAGGCTGGATGGGGCTTTGAGCAGCCTGATCTAGTGAAAGGTGTCCCATGGTGGGGGGATTGGAATTAGATGGTCTTTAAGGTTCCTTCCAACCCAAAATATTGAGTGATTCTAAGATTTTACTTTGGTCCTTTCTGCTTTTCATATGTGGATTTATGAAGATACTAAATCTCCAGCATCTGCATTTTCAAATTGTTTTGGGCACTGGTATGACACATAACTTTTCTTGCCTATCTGAATCATGTGAAAGGTGCTTCCCTCCTAGTGTTTCAGCTACTTCTATTCTTTCATTAGAAGTCTAGGTTCTCTAGTGAAAAGCGTAACTGGAAAAATACTGTATCTCCACTTGACTGAAATACTTGCCAAGCTTCTTAAGGAAAGTATGCTAGAGTTTGGGGGTTTTTGTCTCCAGTTTCACTGAAAATACATGACATAAATATTTTTAGGGTCAATTTCTATTGCATATGGATGTCATTCTCTGTTCCTTTCATTTATACTAGTTTAAAATCTTATCAGCTAGTGTCAATGTGACATATGACAACAACAAATAATCAAAATATTTGTATCTTGCATTGCCAAACGAGAGAGAGCACAACCCCCCAAGCCAGCCTGACAGAACCTTGCAACAGAACCTTTGTGTTTCCAAACAGTTGCCATCTCTGCTGCCTGGATTATTTCTAGACTGTAACTAAATTATACATGTGCAAACAAGTTCAAACGAATTGTGGTGTTTTCGGCAAAGCTGGTTCTTCCTGTGGAGTGACCACTACACAAAATGAACGGGATTTCATGATTACGGTTGGAGAACCTAGTAAAAACTGCACTGCAGGTTTAACATGTTAGGGCTGAATTTTTATGGTTTTATGATTGTTCCAGTTTTCTTCTGAGACAGAAAACAGCAAAGACTGTTGGAAGTTACTTTGTAGCTTAGAACTTGCTGGACCAAGATTGCTGAAGAATTTCTGATTAAAACTTTGTGGTAACAACTTCACAGTTAAAGTGATCAATGAAGGGAAAGTGTGTACACTGCAGAATATTTTAGTATGTTTTGAGTAAAAGGTGTCAACTTTTTCCTTGCATATGAAGAGTAAAAGAATAAAATGTTCAGTCAAGAATGAATTCATCAGTAAAAATGCAGCATATGAAGACTAAAAGAACAAAATGTTCAGTGAGGGTGCCGTATTCAGAATAGATTTACTTATTTTTAGAATGGATTTTTAAAACTTGCTTAGAAATAGTTTAGCTAATCCATCTGAAGAAGTTTCAGCGTCCTGGGAAAGTTGCGATATATGTTGTTTGTGAAGTCAACAAATAAGGAAATGCAATGACTGCATCGGATTAGTTTGGTTGCAATCTCCTGTGATTCATTCCTTGATAATGAATGTTTTAATTATTCTCAACAGTCATCCTGAGGCCCTTTGAAGGGACTGGTTTGAAATCTACATAATTCAGAGGAAAGTCTCCAAACTACTAAATGCCATTTCCTTAATGCTGTGTGCATAAATATCCAGGTAGTGAGACCTGAATGAAACAGTGAATACTCCTCCCCCTGTAATTCAGCATTAGAACACACAGCAGTATCAGCCCATGGAAGCTGCCAGAACGAGAGGGATCAGTAGTCATTTACCTTTTTTACCTTCCTGTAAATCTTAGAACAAAATGCAGAATGCTTCTGGTTGAACTATAGAAGTCTTTTAGTCTTTCTTCTTCCTTTTGTCTGTTGAATTTATGGTCCTGATAAACCTGAGTCTGGGTAGCTCAGATAATATGTAAAAACTTGAGCATATTGATAAAATTGTTAGTTTTTAGGTGGCCTCAAAGATCTGTATCTTTTTCCAAGGCAGAGAGTTATGCTTTTTACCTATATGTTTTAGAGAGATTTAGATTAGTGAGATTTAAGCTGCTTACATTTAACAGTGAATAAACACAGTTGATGGACAGAAGAATGGCAGAAGCCAGCAAATAGCAATCAGCAAAATTTCTAAGACCACCCCTGCAGAATTCCATGGCTGCTTGTTATTCACAGCATTTTCAGAAGGAAGAGAAATATTTATTAAAACACATTCACATAAATACAGGTACTGGCTTGTGGAAAAAGATTGATCCCAACACCTTAAAATGTTCTATTTCAGTTTCTGCACTGTTATATCTGTGTGAATTCAGACTAAATTCACAGTGGAGAAATAAGTAGGAATCTATTGCTCTGGTCTGACAATGCTGTAACAAAGGTAATCTAAAAAGCACATGTAGCAGAAACAAGTATGGGGGAATACATTTAGAGGAAGAAATATGACTTCCATGAAAGGAGAAATGCATTTAAAAGCACAGATCAAATTAAATATACTCAGAAACAAAAATACGGCAAAAAGGATAAAGCTCCAGTGACATAGACCATATAATGAATGAATGTAGGTTGAATACTAAAAAACAATGAACCAATAAAGGAAGAATTTGCCTGACCAGAAACATGTTTTATAGGAGGAAGAAATGTCTAGCAGGCAGAACACACGCTAAAAGCCAAGGCTTGCCCTGAAAGAAGGGAAGCATATGTGTTTAATTTTGGGTTGTATTTAATCTTGCATCATAGCTTTCTGCATGAATCATTATTTTATTGTTTACTGGGAGAAATGAACATCTCCTGCACACAGGAGTACAACCCCATCAGAACCTGTAAAATTCTAATAGCATCACATTAGCTGAATCTGTCCCATTATCTGTAAATTGTCTGTCCAAGCTCAGCCCAGAATCTGAATCACATGATAGAAAGAATTTAAAATGGGCAAATCTTCTGCTGTGGCTGTGTTCTAGAGAATGCTTATCTGGGCATGGACATGTCAGAGATCTCCATTAAAGCTGTAAATGTGCTTTCATCTGAGCACGACTTGACAGTATTTGAGTGTAAGCTGCACACTATCATTATTCCAGTTTTTTGTCAATACTTTCTCCATGTGATGCTTCCTTTCAGTAGAAGTGAGCATAACCCTTGACTGCCAGAATAAGCATACTTAAAACATCATCCTAACATGATGATGTAGAAACCATCTGAAAGCAGAAACTGCTTATACCTGTGTTGCGACTTACACTCTGGTTTTTCCAGGTGTTGAGATACCAAAGAAGAATGTTAACCCTGCTTTGTGTCTTCTTTCTTCATCAGCCTCTCATGCGCTCTTTCCTGTAAATCAGCCACACTGGGGCATTAGACCACTCCTGCAGTTCAAACCACAAAGAGCACAAAGGGCTGCAGCTCCTCTCTCCTGACTCATCAGGCTGCTCAAACTGCACCCTCAAAACAGGGTCTTGTCTTCCTTTCTCGTATTCCTGAGCCATATGTCACTTTTTGGTCAGGCACCCATCAGCCTGATGGCATCTCCACAGGATACATAGGTGCAGCTTGCTGGTATCATCCCTCCAGTATCAGTAGACTTTGTGCACATTGTTTCACTGCTCTTGAGGTTGTGTTTTGGTTTCCAAATGCATGTGTCTGCAGTGTGAGGTACACATTTGAACAGAATTGCTATATATAAGTAGCTTTGTGGCTTTAGCCTTAAGTGTGCTTGGACAAGTCACGCAACTTCTGTTTTAGTTTAGATTTTCTGGTTTTAACACTGTACATCATCTGAAATAAACAACTTGAATCTTTAATTAGTGGCAATCAATGACTGCAACCAACGTATCAGATAAACATTAATCAGATAAACATTAATTATGCAACTGATACCTCTAAATATAATTAATGGGGTCTTTTTCCTAATAAATAAGAAAAAAAAATCTGATTAATTTATTCTGATGAATTCCCATTAAAATTTGAACAATTTGATTGCATAGAGCTTCAGCAAGAAGTTCAAGATCATAGGTAGTTTAGGAGTCTACATCCTAACTGCACCTAAATATCTTTTTTTTAAAAAAAGGACCTGTTGGGGTTTTTTTTATGAAAGTTGGAGTTTTTTAGGGCTTTCTGTGAAAGGTTAATTCAAAATGATGAAGAACTGTATCTGGGTGGTTCTTGAGGCAATCAGTGTACACTGTCTTAGATTACATCTGAGCATGGAGTATTTCTTTCCTTAGGATCAAAATAAATAAAGAATATAACTACATGCTGTGAGTGTGTTTTGCTAAGATGTGGATGCACATGATCTCTCCATCTCCTGTTACTCAGTTTGAAAGAAAACAGTGCATGTAATGCGCAGATGGAGTCACCATACATTCCATTTTTCATGTCACTGAGCTAAACAAGCCAGTGTTTTATTCAGAAGACAGGTTCTCTCTTCCCTTGGAGTTTCATTAGCCCTTGTCCTGCACTTTTCCCACCTGAAGTTTTTGAAGAAAGCTGATCAGAACTTTTCAGTGTATTTTAGAGGAAATTTTAACTGGTACCTTGGTGCTGTTTTACACCACAACGACTCAGACTCCAAGCTTCAGAAGGCTGAAATGAGTCTTTTTATTTTTGGAATGTGTCTCCCTTCTTTATACTATTTTACACAGACCAATCTGATTGGTGACAAAAAGACAAACCTCTTCAATCCCATTGGTCAGACCAGAGGGACATCAAGAAGTCCCTCCTAAGAAAAGGAATGAAAAACAAAATACAGTTTACAAAAACACTTCTCTTGTTTACAGAAAATTCCCTGGGAAAAGAATTTCAGAAAACGGAAACATCTCAGGCACGAAACCAGGGCTACAGTACCTTATGCAATGGCACTTAGACTTCCACTACCTGTGCATCTAGGATCACAGTAGCATCTTTCACGGATGCATTTCACTGGTAACTGCTAGTGCTCTTGTAACTTCCCAAAATACCCAGCTTCATCATCTATGATTTCTATTCTGATCAGCTATTCTTGTTTTCAGTCTCTGGGCACACAACTTTCCTCTTCTGTATTCCCCAATTTCAAATCATTTCATTCCCTTTGACTGAAAGGAGAGCTTAACTTGGTAGAGTAACTGAAGTGTATCCCAAACGATGACAGTCAAAGAAATTCTAGTCTTGTGAAATGCAGGGACTAAGTTTCCACAGTTTTCAATATAATTTGTCATTATCTTTAATGGAAACACCCAAATGGGCAGTGTTGCATTACATTCTGTAGACTTTTGAAGATTATTGCTGCAAAGAAATGTCAATCGATTTTGTAAACTTGAAGTATGTAAAATAAATATTTCTTCTCCAAAAGAACCAATATTGGCTAGTGATATTTTAAAAATCATTTCTAATTAAATTAGCCTTCTAGAATTCATAGCTGCAGGTAGAGGTTTTGAAACGATAGCTTCAAACCTTCATGTATTTCAGGTGGCTTGTGAATGATCAAAATTAGTTTTTTTTGAAATGTTGACTATAACTCAGAACTTTTTTAAAGCCTAGGTAGGAGAGCAATGTTACTGAAAAGATGAGTTGTCTCTTTAGTATACAGTATCATGGAACCAGGATTTAGAGACAGGTACAAATGCATGCATAATCTGTGCTCCTAGTAGGAAAGATAAATTTTTTTGTATTTAGTCATTATATAATCAGGGACCTGCTTTATGAATCCATTTGCAATATGTCTAGTGTGTCATTACTACATGCTATTGTAGTAATAATGCATATATCAATAACTCAAGCAAAGGCCTTTTTCTAAGCGTAGAATAAATCACTTATCTGAGGAACAGAGTCTGAGTTCAAAGACAGTTCTTTTTTTAGTGTAAATGCATTTGTTACAGTTAGTTGTAAAAGATGTAAAATCAATCAGCCATGTTTTTCAAATGCATCTATTTCTGTCATTACAGCCAAATAGCATCAGATGTTTTAATGTGCTCAGCATCCAGCAGCTTCTACTCTCAAGGTGAGCTGCTGGATTTGGGACCATGTAGAACAGCTGGTCATATAGGAATGAATTGTTTGTGAGATGAACCTGGACAAACATGAAAGAGATAATGTAAAACTATGTTATATCATACAGATTTGCATTTGGTTTCTGAGTTAAGAGATAAGGGCTACTTTATGTTCTTGTTTTATACAATTAAGAATTTGGTATTTCTGTTTCTGCTTGTAGCTGATAATTGCAAATCTAATTAGAAAAATAAACACTATAGTAGCTGTCACAAGAAGTAGGCAATAGTGGAGAAAGCGTTTGTTTGCATAAAGAGAAACAGAATGAAGTTTGAATATAGTACACTAAGGTGGAGGAACCATTATGTTTAACTTCTCCAATGATCTACACTGGCGTGCAATATGGTTTTAGGTTCATCTTTCTCATCTAGCAGAATTTGAACTATTTACAAATTTTGTACCGTGTGTAAAGTTTGATACTTGATCATAAGTAGAATCATTCTGTCTGCATACTGTGGACAAAAACCAGGTGACATAATAGTGTAATAAACATTCTTAAAATGTAAACTGCTAAAAGATGTTTTTCCTGTGGTTTTAATAGCAGTTGTAAAGTCAAACATTTCCTCCTTTACTGACATGATCTGTGTGTATGAGGTAATTTAACCAATTTTGCATTTGGTGTGAATAGCATGGCCCCTTAATTTGAGATTCCACTGGTCTCGCAACAGTTGTCAGATTTCAGGTTTTCCTGATTGTATCACCCTAGAAACCCATCAGACTCCCTTGCTGACATACATTTTAGAACCCCAAAGGTTCCAGAGACTCCCTAGCATGCTGCCATGGAGAGCAGCAGCCTCACCAGGGGCTGGACAGACAGTGGTCTGCCAGAAGCATGGAGGTAAAGCTGGCATCTACGCCCTTCCACACAGTGAGCAGCATTGCCTGCCTGCAGGCTTGCAAGGCAGCAGCCAGCTGGGTGGCAACAGTTTGTCCCTGGACACAGCAGCAAGTCCAGGTGCTGCACTGTCAACAAGTGACCCAAAATCCAAGACTATAGATGTATGTGAGGGAGGTGGAGAAGCTGCACAAGCAGTTGTGGGGTTAGAGGTTCTACAGGGGGTTTATGGTTAAACTTCTGCCTGTAATTTTTGTGTTGTGTTAAAAAGCACCATTTTAACTGTGTTTTAAATGCACCATTTGAACTGGTGTTTTAACCAATTTAGAATCTTTCAATAGGCAAAACCCACTCAAATAAAATGTGAATGGTGTTACAGTTGAAAAATAAGATCAAGGATATTACCCCTATCAATCAACTCATCAGGAATTGGACTTCGATGATTATCGATCCCTTCTGACTCTGGATATTCTAGGATTCTGTAAGCTTAAATTGGAAAGAACACAGTTCTGATGTCAAGCTCCAACCTAATTTAAATTTACATGTGTATCTCTCATCTTCAAACAGTGTTTTCACTTGGAATAATGTATTTCTTGTGTTTATTTGCCAACTTTACAACTATAAAATAGATATTTTAGCTATCTGATTCATTGCCATGTCATTGCCTTCAAATCATTTTGCCTCCTCTTCACAAAAATCTGTTTTCTTCATGATCTTACTCATGCTATGCATATACAAGTATCAAAGGTAATAATTATACACATCTGCTTACATTTTTCAGGAGCAGATGCTAGACAAATTAAAGTGAACTTGAGTATCACTTAAAATCATTAAAGAAGTGACTCTGAAATAATTTCTGAACTTTGACAGGCTGCAAAATATTCTACATTGACATATTTGTGTTATTTGCAAAAATCTCATGTTCAAAATCATCTTCATATGCAGTCGAATCAAAAATGAATTGTGTAAGTGTTTCAGGTTTTACAACTTCAACTTCCTTTCCACTGGGAAAGATAAGTTGTCAGCCCTGACAGCAGTGCTTATTAACACCACAGGACAGTCACATCAGCTCCTGAACAACACTGCAGAGTCCTAAATTACTTCATAGCATGCTCCAAGAAGATAAAGACATGAGAATGGCTTTATGAAGTTAGACCTGAAATCTGCCTTTCTTGGTATTCAGTTTCCTGCTGTGGGCATTGATAAATGCTCTAGCATTGTATAAAGTAGGTTGAGACTAAGTTACATTATTTCTCTGATACTCTTCCAGCATCAAATTGTGAAACTGCTTAGAGGCTTCCTGGGACATCTGCTTTTTTTTAGTCGAGTAGTGGGTAGGAATCACCTGGTTTAAACATGCACATGCATATATATATACATATGTGTGAAAATAGAGTATCCTTTCATTTGTTCTGAGCCCAACATCTGGTAATTTCATTTCTTTGCCTCTGTTTCTTACAAATGAGGAGGAGTAAATTGCTGTTGCCCTCCTCCACAATATTATTACAGATATCTTCAATTTATCCCTTTCTTGCTTCTTTTGTAGGCAGAGAAGTCCTTGCATGTTTAGTCTGGTTTTATATGGAGTTTTCTGCATTTCGTTTTTGCTGCAGTTCCTTGTCCCTTGTTATGCTCTGCCCTGATGGAGGCAGGGGCCTGAACTATACTCAGTATTCAATGTCTAAGTCAACTAAAATGATGCAGGGCAGCGTGTTTTCCTTTTTTCCTCAACACTTTCAGGAACCGTAGAATGGTTTGGCTTGGAAGGGACTGTAAAGGTCGTCTGGTTCCAACCCTACCCCCATGTGCAGGGATGCCACTCACTAGATAAAATTGCTCAGACCTCTGTTCAAACTGGCTTTTCTATCTCTTTCCCAAACAGTTGTACTGTTTGTTTATTTTAACTTTACAGAATACTGAACCAATATATTAATTAAAAAATGCTGGTTAATAACACAAAATTTTTTCTCTTGAGTGGCCATAGTTAGCTCAGAACCTACAAATTAGTCCATAGTGAGGACTGTTTCTTGTTTTTTCCCCATGTGCATTACTTTGCATCAGCATTGATTTTTTTTTTTCCTGTTTTATCACTCAGGGTTACAGAATACTGCTGTCTTTCTGCGGCTCCTCACACTCACACCTCTCATTTTTACTACTGAAAGAAACGTTTAGCGAATCTAGGTACCTTAGTGTTCATCTCATGTCTGTCAGGTTTATGAGGATGATGAAGGCCTGCACAAATCCTCATTCAGGACTGCAGGTGACCTCCCACTGTTGCAAAAACTGCTGGTCTCTGTTTCTTGTCTCATACGTGGTCATTAACATATAAAACATTCTTGCTTTACAAGGCTTTCATTTAATATCAGTTGATGACTTGCAGTGTTTATGCCTTTAAAAATTAATGCTTAGGCAGATTTGTCTTGTTTTTTTTTTTTATTTTGCTTTTCTTGTACATCTTCTTAGCTATTTACTTCTCTTTGGATGTGACTTCTTATTTTAGAAGTAAATCTTTTTAGTTATAATAAGGTAAACATTCTGGGGTTTGTTTGTTTTTTACTCAACTGTTGTTTTCGATATTTAAAAGTTCATATTATGATGACTATAAACAATCTTTTCTCCAACTTTGAAGCAAGCAGCATGATTTTTTATTTTTTGAAATCAAATACTATTTTTGTTAGTTTAGTATTTTCTCAGTTTTAAAAGAGAATTAGCCAGTTCTATCAGGGTTATTGAGCTGTGTTTCTGTCACGGAATTTTGTCCCATGACTTGCACATTGCTCAGAACCCAGTCAGGGGTATCTTGGCTTGTTTCAGCTTTTAGTAAAAGCTCCTCCCTGAATCAGTCATTTTTAGTGTCATTTGGTCTCTGCATCATGCCCCAACCTGATACTTACCCAGTCTGTGTGGGGGTGATTGAAGTTTCTGATTGCTAATTAATTTTCTTGTTGTCTTTTAAACCTGTCTTGGTACCTCACTAACACCACTGTCCTCCTGATTAGGGAGCGACAGCTTTTTCTAATACTTCTGTAGTCCTGGTCTCTTAATCCATAATGTGCAACATTCAGAACAATTATCTGATGCAAAACATTCTTTAACATACACTGCATCCTTTTTTTTTCTCTCCTGTGTAGTTTGTAGTTTCCACTGCCTGCCTTTCCTTCCATCAGATGCTCCTGTTAAGTCAATATTCTCTCTTAAAACTAAGTGTCCTCATTCCTTTATCTAGTTTAAAAGTTGTAGCATTTCAATAGTACGTTGTATGTATTTAATCTGGTTTCTAATTTTTCTATGCTATCTTTAAATGGTATTTTTGGGCAGAGAATGAGTTTAACTTGTGTCCTTCTATGAAATTCTGTCCTGTGTTTCTTCTCATGGATATAAAGCTTTTTATAATTTCACCCCTCTATGATATATCCCCAAGCCAGATTTTCTTTTGCACCTGTTTAGGTTTCCTTTAGACTTTAATTTGGTCTCCTCCTTAGGTGATCTTCCTGGTTTTTACTTACGGCAGCTTTATCGGAATTGTATTTTTGCCATAAAGAGTTTGCACAAAGTTTGTCCAGTTCCTGATGAGTCTAAACCATCCATTCCTACACCATTGTCCGAAGCCAGCATGAAAGACATTGCTGGAGCAAGAGCAGAGGTAGATAGATGGTCAAGAATATAATTTTCATACTTGGAAGGTCACCTGATCATCCTAACTGAGGGACTCTTCAGAATACTAATCTCTATCTGTAAGCAGTGGTATATAATGTATCTTGCTCATGGTGATTTACGCAGACACATTTTGTTCACCCAAAGGCCTTGTGAGGAAAATGATTTCTTGCCTCATAAATGCATTTCCTGCTTCTTAGATATTTGACAGTAGTAGATGAATTAGGTAAGTAATTGAGCAGTGGTTATAGGCTGTACCTGTGGGAAAGACTGTGGATGCTGAATGTGAGAGATCAGGCAGCAGCAGCAGAGTCTGTGAAATTAAGTCACATAACTTTCTCACACTGGCCTGAGAAATTGTAAGGAGGAATCAAAACAATCCTTGGGAGGTGAAAAACTGTTAGCAGGTGGTGTTTTTCTAACTTTTTGTTTATTTGTAAAAAACAGTCGAGAGGTGTTGTTTCTGACTAGCCAGTCCTGTCTCATTCCTTGGAACTGTCTATAAAAAGGATGGTCAAAAATAAAGATCGCTCTTTCTGCCTTCTGAGAGCGAAGAGTCTTGTGGCGTTATTAACGCTGTTCCTAATGCAATAGCGACAAAAGACTACTCAGTCTTTAAATAACTTGTCTCTGCCTGTGCTTCTGAGTTTGAGGTGTGCCTTGAAATCAGTGTGTCCATCTCTCACAGATATATATGAGGAATTTTGCTGTGAGTGCACATTGCTGTATCATGTCCCGCTTCCCAGCCACTAGCATCCCCCAGTCCTCCTCTCTGGGGTTGTTCTCAATCCGTTTTCCATCCAGTCTGTATTTGTGCTTGGGTTTGCCCTGATGCAGGTACAGGACCTTGCACTTGGCCTTATTGAGCTTCATGAGGTTCACACAAAGCAGAAAATAATTATCCACTACAGTATCAGTTTTGCTCTAAATATTCTTTGTAGACACAGACCCTGAACATACCTGCCTTTATAGACGATACTGGTTGTGGCTTAAGGAGTTAGGCAGCATTGCAGTTCAAAACTCTACTTTTTCTTTTTGCAATTGCACATTTTTATTCCCTTCCAAAAGTTATTAGAAGATCTTTGCAGGGTGTTGAGATCCCATGTAAGAGGGGAGACTCTCCTTCAGCGGGATATTTCTCTATAGAATCATTCACAGTCTGATCTTTAAAGGACACTGTCAGAAGGACACGCTCTCTTCTACTTCTTGCATGGGTCCCTGTACAGCAAGAAGTTTGTGTGGATGTTAAATATCATGTATACTTGCAATATTTCCTCTTGGGTGCAGCGTTTGGGGGGCTTTGTCCATTTCTTTGTTTTGTGCTTGGCTGAGTTTCCTGAGCATTGCTGTGTCACGAGGTGAGTTTATCCTACCCGCAGTAATGAGTTGTTAGTAAATGCATGTTTTCCTTTTGACTTGGCAGTCATCCTAATTTTGTTACTGCAAGATGTAAAGTTGAACTTAGCATTACTGATGGAGTGAAAGGAAGATGTGAGAGAAGCTGGCAGTGTGAGTGACACATCTGGAGGGAAGGGAGGAGGCAGCAGAGGATACTTTAGGCATCACCTTTGCAATCCTCAGCCACTGTAGATAAAACTCTTCCAGTTCATTCCCTTACTCTGAAATGAGCAGATAAAAGCCTGGTACAAATGAACTATCCCCTTACATATAAAGAGCCACAGTGGCCAAGGTGTCTGTAGTGGCAGGGAATCCTCATGAAAGGCAGAGAGGCAGCAGGCAGGCAGGGCCTGTCCCATCCCCAACCCAGCGCAGCCAGGGCACCAGCCCCAGCCCTGGGTGTGGGCACCTCCCTGGGCTTGGGGACGAGTCCTGGGCCCACGGGTGGGCTGAGCTTGGTTGGGCCCAGGGCTGGCGGGGGCAGGGCTGTGGAAGATGGAGACCAGCCCTGCTGGGATCACTGGGGCAGGAGCTGATGGACCCAGGGGGCTGACCTGGAGTCCGGGAGCTTGGCTCTGGCAGGGTGTGGGGATGCCCTTTAGGGCTGGTACCGAAAATACACAGATTATGTTTCAAGTTTAGCAGAGCTAAAGCATTTGATGGCTAATGTGTTCTTGCTCTCTTTCTCAAAGGGTGTTTTGTTCACTGTGTCTGTCTTCAGTGGATTTTCCTGTAAGAATATCTGCTGTTTCAGATAATCACAGACAGCAAGTAGAGCTTTGGGTGTCAGCCTTGCTGCTCCAGTGCTAGTGAGATTGGCTGGCTCCCAGCCAGCAAATGGATAGGTTGGGAGATAAGAAAATTAAAGAAATTCTTCCCACAGTGGAGTAAATACTCCTTTTTTTTAACCAAAAAATGTGGAAAGGAACAGGTATGTATTTTCATTCAAGTGCGTGTATCCCTCAGCTCTCTCTTTCTAAATACAGTTTTGATTTTTTTTTTGTGGACTCTGGATTGATTAAAAAAATGTCTGCAAGTTCTATAGTGCCTTTAAAAAGGTCTTTTTACAATTCTGTGGTGAGAAAAAAACTGTAGACTTTTCAGTGTGAAATACTGTTCACTGAAGAGTTTTTGGATGTTCATGTTTAATGACAGTGTATTTATGGTCACAGTATTTAAAACACATCTGTGTATGCCCAACTTTAGAGTCTGTGCTGAGACACCTTGCAGACACTAAAAGAGTGCATGCATTCAGTAGTTTAAGAAGTTGGAAGGCCTGAATAAATATGACAAATAATATAAACTTACAGGACTTTCTCAGAATTTGTCTTTTTTCCCTTACAGATTTTTACTGGTAATTCAAGAAGTGCAAAGGAAAAATACAAGATTATGTACATATGGGAAGAACAAAGTAGAAGTATGATAAGTCCTTCATTCCCTTAAATGGGTACCTGGTATATCCCAAAATTTTAACCTCTTTTCATGTCTCCAAACTGAAAAAAAGTAAACCTACAGCTTTAAGATTGTAGGGCAGTAGCTCATTTCTCCAACTCACTGGTGGCACATCCTGTTACTGTGTAGGAGGCACAATCCATTAGTTGTCAGTTCCCATCTCTCTAAGGTCAGCTGCCTCAATTGTGGGAACCAGCTGACAGAAGTTGATTTTTTTCTTCCCTGTATGTTGTTAGCAGGATTTCAATTAGTGCAAATAAATATACCTGCTTTCTTGAGGCCTTGTTGGCTCTAAAATGTGCTTCTTGAAACATGTTTAGTGAATCATTTAGTCTAGCATTATTTTTATTTTGTATTTTTAAGGGTATTTGATGGTATTTTTTCTGACTTGATCTCTTTTAGAGTTTTCAAGAACAGCATATATACATTTGACACTTCTATTCCTCTTTCTTAGGAGGGACCTATCAGGTACTGATTTTTTTTTTTTTCTTTTTTTTTTTGTTCTATCTGTCCATCAGCAAGTGGATTTTGATTGTAATTTATCACAAGTTCTTTGGACAGCTCTTCAGGGATGTAGTACTCTTTTTTTTTGCTTGGTTTTTGCTCTGGGTCAGAGAGTATTATACCCATGATATGTAAAGGTATGTGTTAGTTTTCCTTTAATCAGTCCTTTGGGAATAGAAATTCCTGATTACTGAAAAGCCTGTAGTGTTATAATACCCGTGACACTCTGAATCAGAAAAAGTATGTTTAAGTATTCTCCCCCGACCCTTATCTGTCAGGGATTAAATATCCCAGGCTATCTTCCTATTTTCTTATGTCCCTGTACATAAATATTTTCAAGAACTTGTTCTTTCTCTATATTCGCCTTCCAAAGCTCACCCCAAGCAATTGCTTTCTTGTCAGCTGGTGTCCTCTGATGATGGGATGAGAGAACACCCCAAGAGCAGGAAAGCATCCCCATCAGTTTGGGGTGGGCAGAGGAAGAGAAAGAAGAGCCGATACCTGGATTTTAAAGAGTGAGCTCCACTGGCCATGGCAGGAAGGTGCTGTGGGGCAGTACCCCTGAGGGTGCCTGGTTGCTCCCTTTGTTCCTGCTGAGAAGCTTCAATTCCACTGCAATGACCACCACCTGTGCCCAAAAAGCAGTGGAGAAACTGCTTGGGCTGGTTGCTATGTCAACTGGGCTCTCTTTGCCTGCAGAAAGCCAAGTGCTGGTTGGTATGGCAACCCTCCTCAGAGCACCCAAGGATGCTCAATGAGGAACAGGCTCTTCGGAGAAGGCGCTGGGGTGTCGGTGGAGGTGGAACCACTTGTGCCAAAGGACATGAGGGACAGGAAAGACCCATGGAAACACACATATATATTTGGAAATTTGTTTTGTAGAATTAAGTGGGTTCTTGGAGGCTAAAATAACTCCTGTTTGTAACACCATCCTATTGTGTTTCAGTGGAAGAGGAAAACAATAGTGATAATTTTGTACAAAAGATACGAAGACAACATGGATTTATGGAGGGTCACGCTGACATCAGTGTGATTGAGCTGCTTTAGCATTTTCTTAACGGAAGAGTATCTTAGCCACATGCTTGGGAAAATATGTGCTATGTTTTCAGCCTGTCAGTATTGTAGAGGTTTTGCTTAGTGTCAGAGAAAAGCCTGAGACAGGGTCTTACAGCTGAGATGAACCTTTACTGTAACAGCAGGTAGGCTAAGAAGCATTAGGAGAAGGTGCGTTGGTGGACTAGAGTGGATGTGTGTGTGTCTGTGTGCATGCTCAGGTCTCCTTCACTCAGACTGCCCAGGAGCTACATCTCTTGCCAGAGACATTCTGATCAGACAGTTTTCCTGTAAAAGATTCCTGTGAAAGAACAACAGATTTTGGTGACTTTCTCCATTTTCCGGCAATTAAGTAAGAAATGGTATTGTTTAGACATTGGACAACCCAAAATGTCAACGAGTAAAATATAATGTAAAAATATAGGTTTCAGGCATTAGGCTGCCCAGGGAAGTAGTGGGATCACCATTCCTGGAAGTGTTAAAAAAGCCTGTAAATGTGGCATGTGGGGATAAGGTTTGGTGCTGAACATGGTGGTTTGTGGTTTGACTCAGTGATCTTAGAGGTCTTTTCCAGCATTAATGATCCTGTGATACTAAATTCTTTCCTTAATACATTTTTTTCTTTAATATGAAAAGTTGCTGAAGCTATTAGAAAATCTTGAATTCTGAGGAAAATGTTTATGTGATCATCTCGCACAACTGAATAGCCTTGCTATTAAGGTAAATTCTGATTTCCTATGGTTAGCCTTTTTGAATACATCTTTATAAAAATTCATATTTAGTTATGTGCATTAATGTGTGCTTTAATCTATTTGTCAGGTCTCATCTGCGTATGGTAGGGTGACAGATTTACAGATATGTTGACAAAGCATAGGTTTCATGAGTTTGGCTTTGCAACTCACTTTGGGCTTATTGGGAAGAATATAATTCAATCATCAGTGGTGCAGAAATAGCTCTTTATACTACAGGAGCCGTAATTTTTGGAATGGTGTAGAATGTGAGGGATGAGACTTTGAAGCTATTAAAGAGACTAAGGCATGGATTGTCAATAAATCTTTTTATCACTGAATGACTACTTACTTTATTAACTCATCAAAATTAAATGATCCAAAAACTGATGGTAATAATCGCATTTATCTTTTGTTCAAGAAAACAAGATGTGAATTTATATCCAAATGCAAATTTAAATCAGGAAACTTCATTTCAGGTAGACGCAAGGCTATCTTCCCACCCAGTGAAATAGTTCTTAATAATTCTTCCAATATTTCCGGTAGTTTTCAATATAATCTTTCATTTTGCCTGAATAATTTCTTTTGCTTAGTTGCCATATTAACTGTATTCCCACTTAATTATTAATTGCAGTGTTTATCTAGCAGTTGTTTTGAAGGAACATTTTTACAGCTAATAGAAAACTTGTAACATCCCTGATACATAATATAGTAGGACAGCAAACAGTGACAGTCAGATTTAGAGTGTCATTGCTGCTGTAATTATGTTAATTTTATTTTGATGAGCAAACTATATTTTAGAATTTTTCTTCCACTGTTATTGAGTGCAGGAGAGAAAAACTAGAGATAACATGCCCTGTAATAGAAAACAAGTAATTGTTTCCTTTACTACCACAGCATATTAGTATTTTTCATTCACTGGTCCTACAGTCAGTACATTAGGTACTGTACATTATCTGTCTGAAGTGGCTTTTTAGGAGTGGGTTAGTTGTGTTTCCTGCATGGTATGCTCAGTCCAAGAGAGACAAATATAATGTATAAAATGCTTAAAAATTTCTTTGTACATGGTTAGCACATAAAATATTTGTTAGTATATAATTCTTGCTTAAGATATATTAAAATCATAAGCAGTACACACAAAGAACACATATGTATTATACATTATTTAAATTGTGTTATCAACCTCTTTATCGTTGCATTTTAATGTCTTATCTTAATAATGTGCAAAGTATTATCTACTATTTGAGGTTTTAAATTCTGTTTTCCACTCCTCTTGACCAGGGAAAACTATACTGAAAGAACAGCCATCACACCTTTTTGTGTGTCTTTCCTTACATTAGTGGGATTGTTGCCATGCTAGAAATTCAAGGATGACCAGCACTGTCATTTCATTTCAGAGGAAAGGAAGTTTCAGAGTTTTTAAATGCACAAAAGAAAGATCATGTTGCCTGTGAAGTCAAGCTTTTCCCATTCTGGGGACATTTCACCTGTACTTGAGAAGCACTGTGTTTGTTGCCTGTCAGAGCTTTGAGTGATTTTGTTACCATGCTTGACCTGAAGCATCTTATTACTGTGAGGATCTGGAGAGGTAAATGTTGAATGTTGCATTGTATTGTTTGAGGGAATGAAATAGGTTTTATAGAGGTCTTTGCTGCTTGAGAAAATTGTCCATTGCTCTTTGCAGTACTTAGAATTTCCTAAATCTGGCAGCTCTGTGTCATCTTTGACATAGAATAGCAGCCTAGTGCAGTGGCTGTAGTGGGATGAATCTCTTCAAGCTTTAGACATCTACCCTCTTGACCTCTATATCAGAACTAGTCATCATAAGCTCCCTGGAGGGAGGTGCCCCTTAATAAACTTCACAGACTACTTACTGAGTGATAGAAGCTCCTTTTCTCTTTTACCTGAAATATCTAGTTCATGTTTTCCGTCTACACTCAGATCATTTTTGCGTTTTCCTCTGGGATCTAGACTAGGGAAAAGCTTCCTTTATACATACAGAGTCTTAAAAATTAGTTAATCAAAAAATGAGAACTGATATCCACATAAGTTTTAAAAAGTATACTTTCTGCAGGGAGTGACTTGGGTGGAACCACCATAAGGATCTGGCCTTTCCTGGTCATTTATTGTTCCCTGCAGAGCCAGGCAGTTTCAGTTTGCTGCTCCCTTTTTTTGAGTGAGTATAAAAAAGTGTGATGGTGGCCAGGCATGGATCATATTAATTCTTTCGGTCATCATCTTCAGAGCAGGTGAGGCTGGCAGAACCCCAAGGTACAAAATGGAAATATAATCATATACAATAATAGACAGAGACTGTTGAGAGTTTTTTAAAATCTAAAATTAAGATGATACAAGAATTAAGCAGGTTTAATAGAGAAAGAACTAGTGAAAATTTTACCTTAGAGGATGTGTTTTAGGGAGTCCATTTTTCATTCAAGACACAGTAAGTTTTGGATATTTGATTGCTGTTGTGTTTCTGCACGTATTTGTAAAGTTGTTCCCTGATACAGTAAATGTTATTTTTAAATAAAATGCCAGATTATTAGTGCTTGTATTGTTATGTATGTTTAATGTAGCTAATTAATTACTCCATTCATTAGATGTTAACATATATTTTATCTCTAACCAAAGGAAAAGGAAAGCTGGCTTAAAATTTACATTTTTTTCAGATGTACCGCTGCTCTTACATTTTGGTGCTGGCCAGCTCAATTCTTTCAATGCTATGCAGTGCCACACTTTTTGTTTATTTCATTTTTTAGCAATATTTTGTGCACATTTACACATAGTGGGCTTTTGGTGTACTGTCCCTGTGTTCACAACTTTCATAATTGCAAGTCTCTTGACATTGCTGTGCAAGCCACTATAGAATAGAGTGCTATTCTATAGTGCAGAATAGAGCACGTTCTTTACGTCCGGTCCCGTCCTGACTGGGCCAAGGGCTACCGTGTGAGCAGTCTCCTGTTTGATCTGAGTAAAGGCGTGTTGCTGCTCAGGGCCCCACTGGAAAGTGTTTTTCTTGCGAGTTACCAGGTGGAGAGGGCTCACAATCTGGCTATACTCTGGAATATGCATTCTCCAAAAACCTATGGCACCTAGGAAAGCTTGTGTCTCCTTCGTGTTGGTTGGTGGAGACATCGCTGTGATCTTATTGATGACATCAGTGGGAATCTGATGCCATCCATCTTCCCACTTAATTCCCAGGAACTGAATTTCTCTAGCAGGTCCCTTAACTTTATTCTTCTTAATAGCAAAACCAGCTTCCAGGAGAATCCGGATATAAGCCACTATAGAAGCAGGCAAGTTTTTAATGTTAATAGAAACAAGCTTTAATTAAACAGAGCAAAACAGAGTCGGTAGAGAATATTTGTTCTAATGCATCAGTGTTAGAAAAGTGATTGCAGAGAATGTGAGGAGAGAGGTGGTCTTCATGACGTGGTAATGGGAGTGAGACAGGTGCACCCAGTGTCTCGTGCACCTCACTCACTCCTGAGCTGAGACCATTAGTCCCACTGAAGAAAGCTGCTGACAAAAAGATTAGAGCTCATTCTCTTGAGCAGTCATGTCAGATTTGGGGTTTGAGGAATGAGATTCCTTCCAGGCAGTTCCACGTGGTCTCTTTTCTCCCACCACTGGGCCCTTTTGTTTTCAAAGGTCTCCTTAGTTTTTTAGTTTCCTTTAGTTTCTTAAAATGGGAACAGCTTTTCCTTAATACCTATAATATTTTATTTTTCTAAGCAATTAAATTTGATTTCTTTAAACCATAGCAGCATCCTCATTAAAGAGAATGAATCACTGAATCAAGAATGTAAAAGCTCTGAGTGTGAAAGGCAGGATCAAGTTTCATATAATTTCAAGGAAAGACCATAGTGCTTGAGGGAAACAGGGCAGGAGCAGTGCCTGAAATTGGATTGTCTCCACATGAAACCCACCACAAGAATGGACCATTCCCAACAGCCGTGCTTAGAAAACTTGAGCATCCTTTTCCCAAACAAGCAGCAAGCCTGAGGGGTTTTGCATCACCAGCTTGTAGAAACAGATGCAAATGCAGGTATCCTGTGGCTTGCACACCTGCTGCTAAATATTTAAATGTGTTTGGAGATCACATAAATTTTTCAGTATTTTGTGAAGAATCTCATGAAGAATTTTATTGTTTAGAGCACTTCTGTAATTTGAAAATCAGAGTTTTAATGGCCTGTACTTACAGTCTCATTTTTTTATATGAATTATTTTTTTCAATTTTGCTGATACATAACTTTGAAATATTCCCAGGCATTTTTTTATGTTTTCTAATACCATAAAGCTAATGAATGAGGCCTGCCATCTAAGACTTTCAAAGCATTTCACTATAGCATTATTATGACATGAAGAAGTCAGGTTAGCAAATCCTGCCATGAAATAAAAAAATTTAAAATAGATGTTTTAAGCTTCTGTATCCGTGTTTAGCTTTTATGTTACTAATCACAGCTTGTAGTAGGCACTATAAACCTTAAAACTGACAAAATTATGAAAACTAAAGATGGACATTAGTGTGACTTTAATACAATTTACTGTTATTCGAAGTACCTGTGTAACCTGCTGATGAGAAAATATTTATGTTACTGCAAAATGCAGTCACACAAAGGTACACGTATAATCAACATATTTTCAGCTTATTTTTTTTCCAGACAAAAATTTGCGTGCTGCTTCAAAATGCTTTAAATGTTTTTCCACCTATCTGTCACTTTTAAAAATGGGGAAGATGGCAATATTTACCCATTATGTCGTTCATCATTCCACAAATATGATAATTTTGGGCAGTTGTCAGAGGAACTATATGAATGAAAAGTGGGAGCAGGACCAAAGATACCGGTATCCGCTGAATTTCATAAGAGTTGTAATGCCCCCTTAGTCTAGAGTGATACTTGAATGATATGAGCTATTTATTAAGTGATACAAATATTTAATTTTTAATAAACATTTAAAATATTAAATTTAAATTGAATCAACAGCAGAATAAGCTATCAACAGGGAGATTATTCTCCTAGTTACACAAAATATGGTTGACTGTTGTACTTCTCTTTTTTTCTTTTTCCTCACCAGGATTACACTTTGACTATGTACTTTCAGCAGTACTGGAGAGATAAGAGGCTGGCTTATGCTGGCATACCTCTCAACCTCACGCTTGATAACCGAGTGGCAGATCAGCTTTGGGTGCCTGACACTTACTTCTTGAATGACAAGAAATCATTTGTGCACGGCGTTACTGTGAAGAATCGAATGATTCGCCTTCACCCGGACGGAACGGTGCTCTATGGCCTCAGGTCTGTGCTTCCGTGATGAAGATTTCATCACTGCTCTTATGTGTTGTTGATGTTTGCTTCCTGGTACAAGGTTATTGCAAACATTGGTTAGTTTATTATGTAACCCTCCCTGTAACTCTAAGAGATGCCAGTAGAAAACAAATGACACACTCGATGTTTCTTAATTTTGCCAGAAGCGCCTTCAGTCAGGTTTTATCTGTTTCTGTACAGTCACCATATCTGGAAAGCCCACTGGCTATAGGAAGCAGAAAGGCACATATTAATTGTAAACCTGAAAATCCTGTCCAAAATACAGGCGGTAAGATTGAATGTGGGTGCTTATGTGGTCTCTTGATGTGTTCATACTCTATAAAAAAAAAAGCCAGAAGTAGCCCTGGCTGGGGGGAGTCAGCCACAGCTAAGATCATGACCCAGTACTTTCAGTGATTTCTTTAAGCAGGAATCAGCACTGTAATTGTTACATTTCAAACAAAAGGTACAAAGTGACCTTGCATTATTTTATTTTCTACCTATTTTAGGTTTGATTTGTGTTTTCTTTCTTTTCTGCCATAGCTTTTATGGTTAGAAATGCTGAAGTATCCTTCCTTTTATAAACTTAACTACACCAGCAAAAATCCTTATGGAAAACCCAGTAGTACCAAAATATTGCTTGCTTTGAGCAGATTACTTCGTTTGCTCCTGTGGTTTAAGCCAGCAAAATAAGTCTTTGCCAGTGAAAGCTCTGTTTCCATACTTGGAAGTTTCTTGTATACTTAAGCAGAAAAAATACTCAAGATAGGTAGTGAAGTATGCAAACACTACATAGGTAGTGAAGGATAAAAAATCCCTAATATAAAAAAATGAATGAGATCAGAAAAGGGGTGCAGATGGGTTATATATCGAATATCAATATTTCACCTGCTTTTCTTTTTTATCAACAGTTGAACTTTTTACTTGACTCAGGTCTTGGCCCTCACCTTTTTAACTCCAATTACCTGTCATGTATGGAGAATTGAATTAATCTTTCTAGACAAAATTGAAATAGACCCAGCCAAATATGAAACTTCAAAAAGCTTAGAATGTTTTCTCTGTAATTAACTGGTTTTAGCAAAAGAAGGCTTTTGTTTTGCAAGGTATTGACCCAGCATGGAACACTACAGGTTTAGGATTCTTTCCACAAGTGGTTAAATGTTAAAAAAAATTATCTGAGATATATTTGTTTTCTTCATGTCAAGAAATATCCCCACAAGCAATATAATAAAAAAGTAAAGGAGATGAGAATTATTGTGATCCTAGTAATGTGTAGAAGTCTTTTTGTCACACTCTAAAAACATGTGGACCCATTCAGATGAGAATTATCTGCCACAGAGTAGTGTATTTGCATAAGTTGGCTTCCTCTTCTGCGAAATACAAGTGTCCACAGCAAATGCATTTCACATAATAGGATTTGATTAGTAGGATTTTCACCAGTGGCTCATGTGTAGCACACTTGTTCCCATTCTTTTTCTCTGAAAGCATGTGATATCCAGGGTGAGATATCCATGATATGAAGCAGCTAAGTTGCATAGTGAAGAATGACTGTCTTAAATTAAATCATGGCAAAATATAGGACATTGTGATCAAAAGGAAGAAAATATCTGAGCCTTATCTCTGCTGATTTAAAGACCTGTGCTTTGTGTGGTTTCATCAGTACCCTACTTCCTCTGTTATTGCTTCAGAGCATCCCAATGGCACTGGGCTCAAGATGCAGTCCAGTGGCAATGTGGGTTGAGACCAGAACTTAGAGTTTTATGTGCCACAAAGCACAGGGTCACTCAGAATAATAGGTGAAATTCTGGAGGGTTGCAGCCAATTACAGAACATCCACAGAGCAATGCAGTTCCTCAACACATACATAATTGAAAGTGACCCCAAGGCCACGCTGGATGTGTCTTCTCTTCTGAACAATGTAGAATTTATCACAATTTTGAAAGACTTGACCTTCAGTCATCCAAGGTTTCTCTCTGCTTTAGAGAAAGCACTTTGCTACTGCAGCAGAAGTCTGTGATAGTGGGAGAAAGGAACAGTAGCTTTTCTGGCCAGTTCTTTTCTTTGGGTGACACACTGAATTTGTTCTTCTGTCTTCTTCAGAACAATCTGCAAGGAAAATGATGATAAAACAGCTTTTTTTTTTTTTTTTTTTTTTTTTTTTTTTTTTTTTTTTTTTTCCTCATAAGAGACTAAGAAGAAAATAACTACTTTATAGTCTGGGAATCAAAAATAGAGTCTGGCTGCTTGTGTGCTTCTCATGAATAAACCTCTTGTTTTTAGGCAGTACGATGTTAAATGTTAAAAGTAACTGGAGTGGAGGAATATATGAATTTTATCTGAGAGGACTCACATAATTATTACCCACATATGAAACATGATGAATGTTTGCAGGGTTAGAAGGTTAGTTCTGATCAGTAAGACAAGGCAACTGTGCTTACTTCTTTTTTGGATGAATGTATTTCTGTATCAAGAAAGTAAACTGCCAGGACTGTGACCTAGTCACATATGAAGTATCTATATTGCCTAGACTGATTCATACTGTAAAAGTTCTGGGAACATAAGATATCCTTCTCTCAGTTATGTATGCAGGACCTCACAGCCCATCACTGATGGGGTTCCTATACAATATAGCGGTATAATCAAAGGCAATGAGCCCAGGAATATAGTACCAGAGAAGGATAAGAGAATCCATATCCAGAGGAAAGAAAACCAGAGTAGGAAAATATAAACAATTTAAAAAATTTCCTTTATGTGTTGCTTTCACCCAAATTGTATGTGTCTCTGTGTCTGTGTCTGTGTCCCACTTCATCTTTGTCTGGCTCGTAATCATTCCTCTGTCACTGCCATGATGATGAGTTCTTGAAACCTTGTTGGCTTGTTTCAGGCACCATCCCATCCCATTAAAAGAAAACCTGCTCTTCTTGGGAGCATGCAAAAGCCTGAGCCATTCATATTTGCGTTTGGTGTGCATTTGTGCAAGTTAAATTTGGTTCCTTGAATGTTCCTTCAGGAGGGACCTCTGAGTCCTAAACTTACTTTGAAAAAATGTGGTAAACTTGTTTCTGTTTATTTCTAGCTGTATGTTCTTTTCTAGTGGATATTTATTAAATTAAAAGCATCCATTTTTTTCTGTAGTGTAAAAAAGTTTCTTGAGCAAGAACGTGCAATATCTAATACTGGAACTTGTGTCACAAAACCACTAGAGTATGTGAACAGACCAAAATAGAAATACATTCCTTAAAAGTCATAACACAATTATTAAGTTGAATATAAATTTTCCAGCTGTATAATTTTTTACAATATTGTAAAATTAGTCATTTATGTTCTGTGTGGCTGGCATTTAAAGTTAATTATACAATATAATGGTTAAGAGTGTGCTAGCACATTCCTTTTTGTATCAACTTAGTTCATGTGGATTCTGCTGCAGGATCCCACATGAGACCTTAGGTTGGTGTAGGCGGATCTTCTAAAGCATGGGAGAGAACCTTTCCAAGCATGCTTACTTGTTTTACTTTGAACACAGTTATTATTTGACTCAGGAGCAAGATCCTTTAATTGCACAATCAGTATGGCTTTGTTAAGGTGATCACTGCTTGTTTATCAAGAATCACAGATTTAAGAATAAGTTTTCTCCGCTAAGAACATATGCTAATCCTAGTTTTATATGCTTAGCCAGAGTTGCTCTTAGTAATCATATTGAGGAGACATTCAAAGAATCATAGAAAGCTTTGGGTTGGGAAGGACCTTAAAAATCATCCTGCCGTGGGCAGTGACACCTTTGATCAGGTTGCTCAAAGCCCTGGCCAGGCTTGCCTTCAGCACTTACAGGGATGGAGAATCCAGAACTTCTCTGGGCAACTTGTGCCAGTGCCTCACCACCCTCAAAGTCAAAATTTCATCCTAAAATCTTATCTAAATCTACCACCTTTCAGTTTAAAGCCATTCCTCCTTGTCTTACCACTATACATCCTTCTAAAAAGTCCTACTCCAGCTCTCTTGTAGCCTATCTTTTGGTACTGGAAAGCTGCCATAACATCCCCCTGGAACCTTCTCTTCTCCAAGGCTGAACAACACAGATGATTAATCATCTCCATAGTTAATAGTCCTGTGTCTTAGCACCCTGCCTGAAGTTCTAGGAGGGCATTTGCAAATGTTGGTTGCAGAGACCTTTCCCTGAACTGCAGAGCCACTGAGGAACTGCTGTTGATACACTGCTCCAGCCCACTGGAATTTGTATTAACAGAGGAACCAGCAATTCCCAGATGCAGCTTGGAAGAAGGCTGACCTAAGTATGCTATTGTGATACTTATTACCTGAAATCCTGTTGGACTAGCATATTCAGAGGACAGTCAGAGGAGTCAGCAGTGACAAAGACATGATCATACTGTAGTTGAGGCTTGAAAGAACAAAGATCAGGTGTGTGCCTTTCTCACTGGCTGCTGGTAGGAACATAAGGTAGAAGATGTGCTGAGCAACAGATCCTTGACCTTTTTCCCCTCCTTCCTCATTCATTGCCTTTGTGCTCATACAATTGTGTCTTCCTCTGCAAAGAAATTGAAATATTTTCTTGCAAAAGCACTTTCAGTCAGAGAAGGGAACAGAGAATCTCTGTTGTCCTGTGAGATAGCAATAATGGTCTTAACTCCTTTCTTTAGATACTATGTATTCATCTAAAATGATCCTATATACTAAAGATAAGCATTCTTTCCTTCCTTCTTTGAGATTGGAGAGAACATTCATAATAACAACTTTTTTTTACTGTGAAAGATGTGAGGAAAGGCACCTAACTACTTTTTTCTCTTGAAACATTGCCCTGGAATTTTAAAGTAGTTTACCAGATTAGAAGAGTGTTATTTGAGAAGGTTAATGGTAGAAGAAAGAACTTCAGAGAAAACACATGAAAAAAACATTAACATTGAGGGTTCCAGCTTTTAGAGGTACATTTAAGACATTTTCCCATCTTGTATTTATTAGCATAAATTACCACTAGAATATTATTTTTTAGGAACAAACTGTGTGCTAGATCCATGTCTTGTTTATATCAAAAAAGGATCAGTAAGGATTGAGCTAGTCAGATTCAGAAGATAATTTAAACGTGGAATTTATATGAAATCATTATAAAAATGATACATAATAAAGTACATACCCTTGGTGAAGGCTGTGATTCAGAAAAACATCAAAATATGCTGCAGATTAATTATGAGCATATGGTTATATCTGTCTAAAGTTAGTACAAGTTTATAAATCCATTAATTACAAAATAAAGTGACAGTGCTGTGTGAAGCTGTTAAGACAGTTGTTCTGGTTGCACATATTTATTGTTGACTCTCCGGATATACAAGAGGTTGATGAAAAATGCTGATTCATCAATAGTGAAATGTTTTGCAAAACTGTCCTTAGGGTGCGAAATGGTTAAATAGACAGAGAAGCAAAAGTGCATTGTTACTTGAAGAGAAAAGTTTAAATTCAATATGGAGCTTCACAAAATCCTCTCTGAATTTGAAAACCAGGGAAGTAAAATTTGAAACAAAGCATTTGGCTGGCCTTAAAACTTTTTTCCAACATTTCGGGGGTGTTTTTTTCTAGACTGCCACAAAACCAAGAAATCAGTTATTCATGCAGCTGTAATCATTTTGACGTTTGTAGCAGACGTTTTCACTTCATGGTTTCTATTATAAAGTCGTATCTTTTAATCTCAGCAAATGCTCATGTAATATTTGCATATGAGGATAGGTCCATTGAACCCCAAAGGGGCTGGTTGCATAAGGGTAATTCATAGTGAGTTGTTCCACTGAAAGTCAGTGTAATTGCTGCTCTATTAGGCTGCTGTTCAATGTAAAAATGCAGACCATATTTTCAGTTGTTGTAAGTTATTCCTCAGAGGGTCTTCACTTTGGAAGATAAACAGGCCCATCACCCAAAACCTGGATTACTGGCTGTACAGTAAAACTGTTTGATGCTTGTGTTTCAGAATCACAACCACTGCAGCATGCATGATGGACTTGAGAAGATACCCATTAGATGAACAAAACTGTACTCTGGAAATAGAAAGCTGTACGTACCTAAGAAGATGCATGTGAAATCTAGTTTGGATCTAGGTTTTTGTTTTGTTTTATAGAACTGTGAAATATTTATGAATGTGTCTATAAACACTATTTGAATCATGTAATTATCGCCGTTTGGATTTTTTGTTTTTCTGTTTATTTGAATTATTAAAAGATATAAGTCATCCATTTCTAGATAGATGAATATATCCTAGAAAAATGAGGTTAGGACAGAATGAAGTCATTTAGTATTCCTGCCTGACTTGGCAGAGGTAGTGACTGGATGCTTATCTTCAACATGAGAGATGAATATTTGTATTTTTATCAGATTTTTTTTCAAGAGAGCAAACACTGTGATACAATTTTCTTTCAGTATGCTTTATTATGTATGGATCATCTTGGTGCAGGACTTACCCTGGGCTTTCAGATTGACCCCATTTATGATTTGAAATTATGTTACAAAAAGAACAATATTCACTTTTTCATCTAGTCGTGTCCTAGGATTGCAGTGTTCAGGTGTATATTTGCACTTCAGAACTACCTGGTCCATTTCTGCCACTAGCTGGAAATTGTGGGCCATATACAGAAAAATATTAGTATATATTCCATATTCAGCTGTAGTCCTTCACTAGTGGAAGCTAGCAGAAATGATGCAACTCACAGTTTATTTTGAGTGGAAAAGGTCTGCCCCAGTTATGTTTCTCTGTCTTCCATGAATAATCAACCTTATTCTGGTGATTATCAGTGTAAATATACATTTGGTTTCAGTGCTAAATGCATTTGTTATCCTAAATCTTGGCTAATGCTTTCTTCTCACTGTGGTCATTAGTGAATGATGAGTGATAAAAAAAGGATAAGATGAAAAGAAAGCTGAGTATTTTGCCTAAAATTCCTAGGCAGACTGTAACGTTGTAGCAATTTGGGAGACCTTCCCATAGGCAAAAAACCATACAGCTCTCCAGCTGTTCCAGTTCTTTTTGTTGTCTCAAACAAAAGCTGCATGTTTGAAGCTATGTTTGAGTCCACTGTTATTTATGCCTTCCTTGCTTTGCCTGCAGATGGCTACACAACTGATGACATAGAGTTCTACTGGAGAGGTGGAGATAACGCAGTCACTGGCGTGGAGAGGATTGAACTTCCTCAGTTCTCTATCGTGGAATACAGACTGGTGTCAAAGAATGTTGTCTTTGCCACAGGCAAGTATTGCTGTTTGCCCATTCAGTGTTTAGTTTTCTTGTGCATGAAAATTACTGTTTTATTAATGATAATTAACTAATATTACCAGTCAAAATATGTAGTCTGTGTTGCATGTTTGGATAATTTGTCATGAAATTACTTGACAAAGCCTGGAGGTAGGAGCCCATGAAAATTCCAGACCTCCATGCGGTACTGCATTCAGCTCTGGGGCCTCCAACACAAGAAGGACATGGACCTGTTAGAACAAGTCCAGAGGGGCTGGAGCACCTCTGTGATGAAAACAGGCTGAGTTGGTGTTAAGCCTGGAGAAGAGAATCTTCTAGAAGCCTTCCAGTACTTAATGGGGATAACAAGAGATCTAGGGATGGGCTTTTTACAAATATGTGTAATGATAGCACAAGGGCAAAGGGCTTCATACTGAAAGAGGGTATATTTTGATTAGGTATAGGAAGAAATTCTTTACTGTAACGGTACTGAGACAGTAGGTTGCCCAGAGAAGTTGTAGATGCTCCATCCCTGGAAGTGTTGAAGGCCAGGTTGGATGGAGCTTTGAGGGGCCTGGTCTAGTCAAAGGTGTCTCTGTCTAGGGCTGTGGAGTTGTGTAACTATGTAGGCTTTAAGTTCCCTTCCAACCCAAACCATTTTGTGATTTTTTGCCTCCTTGTTTAGTTTTCTTCTTCATGTATGTATGTGATACTTAGCTAGACACCTAAATATCTATGATCTAAATAAATACTAAGTCATTCACCTCTGAATCATGAATGTAAGTGTAGCCTAGAAAGTAACTGATCATACGTAAATGTGTTTTGGCATTCCAGGTCAAAAAGCCACCAATTTCGTAAACACCTCCCTGGAACTTTTCAGTGCCTGTTTGTTTTGTTGTTATATAGTGAATGTAATGTTTTTTATCTCTTGATTTGCACTGATGGATATGTAGTACTTTATACATAGCCTTCCAGTGCGTTTGTTGTCATTGCTAGGTGCTGAAATTACATCCCTGCTTGTTTCCTTGAAGATGGAATAAAAGTTAGTAGTAACTCACAGCACTGGATGTCTTTAGATTACAAAGTGCAACGTTGATTTACATATTTGATGTTGACACCAAAATAGGAATATGCGTGACAAAACCAAAGCAACACAAAAAGCCATCACCACATGTGGGGCCATTATTTGGCTCATTATTGGGGGCCTTCAGATTTCCTATGCTGTTCAGACCACAGGAGTGTGCTGTTCCATCTGTCTCAGCACACTAGAACAAATGAAGCATAGCTCAATCATGTTTGTAAGCATCACTTCACCCACTCTTTGGACACAGCATCTGTTTCAAAGTACACAGAAACACAACTTGTATTTCAGAACAAAATGTAAATATTGCTGGGATTGAAATTAGAATGAGGGGGTTTGCCAACTGCTGCTGTTCTTGTTTACCATTGTGAATGGAAGATTTTTTTTTTCTATAGAGAACCAGTTGCTCTAATCCTATATCCTGCCTGTCACCTTTGGCAACCAGGGCTTACCTGCCCCTCCACAGGACTGGATGTGCTTTTGTAGGAAGGCTCTTCTATATAACAATGAGAACGCAGAAAACTTATTTGTGGAGTGACTTTTATGACAGTCCAAGACTACATTTTAATTCAGTATGAAATATTTCACTAAATGCATGACTTAGTAATGTAGGGATGAGAGATGTGTAAAAATCAGGAAAATGAGAAATCTAAAGAGATATGCGACAAATGCAAGAGAGACTAAAAACTAGGAGCACACATTTCTGTGACTGACCAAATGTTCAGAATATTAATGGTTCTTAAAAAAAACAGTGAAAGAAATAAAAAAGTCTCTTGCTTCAGGGTTTAAGACAGCTTGGCATTAGGGAGTAACAGAGAACAGCATGTTTCTTGTACCATTTTCTGAAACATTTAATTTTTTTCACTGATGAATTTACTATTGCTTTGATACAGGACATTATAAAAATGCTTGATTATTTATGAAATTTTATGACAAGTATTTTCATGTAGGGAAACATCACATTTGTTTCTCGAAACCACATGTTTAAATCTAAATCTAAAGCATGCCAGCAGATCAGATACATAAAGTCAGCAGGCGCTTTTCAAGTTTCTTCTTAAGAGTTTCTTACAGTCTTAGTAATTGGGGCCAGTTTCTACATTTTTTGGAAAATAAGTTAGGCATGTTTTTGGCTTTGAGGTTATAGAAGTCTCAGGGGGAGATGTTAGTTCTTTGAGCGCAGTATCTCAGTGAACATTTCAGAGATTCCAGTTCTAGTGTGCTTTGATTGAATAAAACAAAAAGATGACTTCAGAGTCATGCCATAAACAGCTTTTGGATTAGTTACTTCTCCTGTCCTTCAAGAGAAAATGAGTTGTATAATCTTGTGCAACTTAGGCAAAGGAAAAAATCTGTTCCCATAGTTACTACTGAGAAGCAGTGATAAGCATGGGAAAACCCTCATCGATAATGACAGAAATCTGGGTGGAGCTGCATGAATTGTGGAGGAACTGCATGCCTCTTATAGAATGGAAGTATTAAAAATAATAATAAAAATAATAAAAATTAATTTAAAAAATTAAAATTAAAAAAATTATAAAATTTATCTTGCCAAATGAACAAAATGTGTCTGAAGAAAAAGTATAAAATTCAGTATGAACAAGTTCAATATACAGCATCTGTGCAACTAATTGTTCCTATCCAAATTAACGATAAAGAGTGCCAGGTTATGCCAGGGTTTTGTGTGTAGAATTATAGGGGTTGTTGTTGATCTTAGACTGGAAATGAGCCAATATGATCTTTTTTGGGGAAGAAAAGAAAAGAAACAAATAAACCCACAAATCTCATCATAAAAAGAATTCTGATTTCCCTTGATAATGCTTTAGCTTAGTATTCATGGTCAAGGGTAGCACTCTGGAAGGCAGTAATGGAGTAAGAGAAGAGGGCTATAGAAAATAAGCAAGTGTGAGTGAAAATCTAGAAAATGGCATAACTGAGATTAGTGGAGAAATAAGTATGGTCATGTAGTTTAAAAAAAGAGAACACTTGATTGAATTAAATAAATCAATTAAATTAAATTAAATTAATTAAATTAAATAAAACTTTCAGGTGTCTAGAAGGTATCAGCTAAGCCATGTACAATACCTTGTTCCCTTTATTCATGATTTTTAAACTGCTATGAAGAAGAAATACCTGGTTTTGACTATCCTTTTAACACCAACAGGATACCATAAGATATTTAAATGGCACTGGATGCCCGTGTGTCAGTAACTGAATTAAGCACACAGTCAAATGCTATCCACTCAGTGCTGTCAGTGAAGCCTAAAGAGCTGTTCAGCTCTTGAATACCTCTGTTTTCTCAAATAAATATTTTAAGACACTGTTCAGTTGCCTAAACATAACAGTCTGCTGCTTCTTGAGCTGCTGTAGAAGATCCTGTTAGCAGTTAGGCTACTGTTCTGGTATCTTACACCCTTGTCCTATATTCACCGTCTAGTTGCTCCAGTATTGCTTACTTAAGTAGTGTTTTGTTCTGCTCTTCTTTGCCTATCACATCTCAAATGGGCTTAGACACCTCAGTATAGGCAGTTAAATCACATCCTTAGAATCAGCTGGCTCCAAGTCTGTATCTCCATGGTTTCCACTAACAGCTCATGCTCCACCCATGTGCAAATGTCTGCATTCAAACACCCCAAATGTAGTGCTGTCTGTTACCTGAATCTGCCTCCTGAACGTTTGCTGCCTGGAAATACTTAGGTAATGAACAGGAATGGGGATATGTAAAACACCACCTAAAAGCTTCAAAGTCACATAGCGCTCAAAGCCGTATTAGCAACCTGTTGGTAAGAGGAGGGTAATCTCAAAAGATTTGAAAATGAAATATTTGCTGTATTCTGTAAGATCAGTATGTAAAGTACATTTCCAATTAGCCAAAGAACCTTCCCAGAAGAGCATATTAAAATAAGAATTCTGTAACTGACCAGCTCTGTTATCTTGTTTAATACTTGGATAAAACAGCAAGAGATTAATTTAGCCTTGAAGCCAGATATTTCAGCTTGCTAGCTTTTAATGAAATTGGAACAGAAACAAGTAATCTCTTTTTATCAAGTGCCCAAATATGTGAAAAAGGAGTGTTTGGGGCTGAAGTATTGATTAAGTATTTATTTTTGTACTTTCATTCCCAATACTGTTAGATTTAGATGCTTCTGGCAAAATTCTGTTATTCCTATAGTATTTAAATTAGCCCATATACATCAACGTGTTATATGAGATAGGAGGAAGGATAACAAGGCAAAATAATGTAAAGGGGGAAAAAATTCAAAATTTTTAACAAGTAGAAT
This sequence comes from Sylvia atricapilla, assembly GCF_009819655.1. Lineage (NCBI taxonomy): Eukaryota > Metazoa > Chordata > Aves > Passeriformes > Sylviidae > Sylvia > Sylvia atricapilla. The sequence goes on from NC_089141.1 coordinate 83,333,562, forward strand.
TTCCTAGTAATTAATCTCTAAATGTACTGAGCATTAATTGACAAATCATCATGCAATCATAATCAGACAAGTAACAGTGTAACTGTTGAGCTTACTCAGAAGTCAACTTACATTAAATAAGTAGTCCACAGAATGGATCCTTCTTAGATAAATAAAGATCTCGACTTACAGTCCTTGCTCCATGAAGGTTAGGACCCATCCTTTTTCACTGGGCTCTAGCCTTTCAGACAAAGATGAGGAATTAACTACGGGAAATTAGGACAGGTCCTTCTTTTAATTGTTTTTTTTCCACAGACTCCTGTGGCCTGTTTGCTGGAGGTGAGATGCTGTAGCAGAGATAGCAGGCTGGAGGCAGGGTCAATAGATAATTTTTGAAGACAGAAAAGCAATTCACTTGAAAGTAATCTAACCTCTTATAGTCTCAGGGAGAGGTACCTAGAGGAGAACCCTGGCTATGCAGTATGATAAAAAACAGGGCTACCAGTTCATGTTTCAATTTCAACCTGACACCCTAACAAAGTCTATACTCTACATGTCAACTGCAGCAAGCATCTGTAATGCCAGTAAGACTTCAGTTTAGATTGTCTGGGAACCTCACACCATCAAAACTGTCTGAGACCTACAGGGTTTGAAATCATCTTGTTCTGATATATGGTGAATATAATTTCAGTGTCTACATTTGAACAAGGTGTCTGAGTTGGTCAGAATCTAGTCCATACAATTGGTGGAGTCTGGAGGCAAATTCAGTAAGCCTATAGGAGTCCATTTTGGGAGGTGGTGGATAATTCTCTAGGTTTCATTTGCTGGATTGACTGGATCAGCTGGAGCTTAGACACCAAGCTCATGTGTAAGCAGTTCAAGTGAGTTGCGTAATCAGCTGCTGTTGAGAGGGTACAAGGCAGTCTTCGTAGTATCCACATGCTGATCAAAAAGATGTAGGGAGTATATCATGTCCATCAGCTGTGTGCTGGTGTCTAAGATGTCACAGGGCATCTCAAAAGGATCAGGGCACCATCAGATTAGCAACTGAATCTCTCTGTTACAGTCAACTCCAGGTCCAGAGCAGGAAGACAGAAAACACTGACAGCCCTGGCCCCAGACATGGTTCTTGGGGTTCTGTCTTCAGGACAAAGTTCCTGGTGCGTGAAGCATATTTTGGTTGGTGTCTCTGGCCTTGAGGTCAGCTCTCTGGGGAGTCCACCTTTAAGGCCAGACCTCACTAGTTTCAGTAATTACCTCATCTAATTAGACAGAAATGGTGCTGAGGTAATGGATAATGGTCACAGGTGAAGCATTCAAGATAAATGTCTAAAAGTTCACTCTGTTACACAGACTGTGAGTTTGGGATTTCATTACTGAACATTACTAACATATGTGACGCATTATTCTCTCTCCTATTGATACACACTTCTTTCATCCACACCATTTTCTGTGCTTTATCAACGGTGAAGTTCTCTCTTCATTCTCTGAATTTCCCTAGTGCATCCAGGGTCCTTGGCTCTGGAGCAAACAAGAATTGACTTTGATTCAGTTCTACTGAATTTTCCTGAGTTAATCCTTCAAACTGTTTAATCAAAGAATCTGTATTTTATGGGAAATTTTTCAGTCGTCGCCTCTCTCGTTTATATTCCACAGGTATTCAGATCTGGCCAGGACATCTGGAAAGTTTTATACCCATTTATAGAGAATCTTTTGAGTGGGTGGTGTATTATAAGAAATAATTTTTCTCAGCAGAGCTTTATAAAGATTTCTCTATGATGCTCTACTCTTACTGTAGAAAAGTGATCAGATCTGCTGCATTTTTAATGTATTTCACAATGGCAGTGTTTACATATTTCATTGTGGTCTCCTGTTTATTTATATAGCCTGCAGACACAAGGCCACAGGAATATTTTCAGAAGAATCCAGATGAAAAAGTTAACCTTTGCAAAAAAAAGCAGGCCTGGTTTCAGTGAGAGAATTTGTCTTTTGAAATGTAACATTGTTCATTGGAAAATGAAGATGTTAAGCAAGTATAAATGTTTGCTTGCTGAAAATTGTGTTAACTGCTTCAGACAGCAGAAAGCCTTGGTCTGATCAGGATAAAATATATTCTTCTGATTCCACCAATACACTTCTATTGGTGTGTGGAATGAAAAGGCATTTCATTCTGGAAAAAAAAAATACTACTGACTGAAGTAATCACAGCAACCAGATACACCTACCAGATATTTCTTTTCCCAGTGATAGTTGTTCTGAGATTGTTTGATACAGTAGTTAAGGATATTTGCAAAATTTTGATATTACCTTGGTGCTCCTGCTGCCTGGAAATGGTGTGGCTTTTTTCTCTCACATGACTCAAAGTGTAACAAACTATCAGAAATGTGATGAAGAGAAATCTGTGGTTTTCTATTCCTTCTTTCCCTTTCTTTCTTTGGAAATCCATCATTCATGTCTTCATGGGCAAATGTAGTTTCTTTAGCTCATATGCAAACATATGAATATAATTTTAAGAGAGGTTTCTATTTTTTCATTTTTTTCTCTAGCTGTAATCTTTCATATATTTTACATATTTGCATTAGAATGGGTGGGAAGTATTCTAATATCTGATTGGGTTCTTGGTATGGGCTGAATTTTTTTAGGATGTTGACTAACTAGATCTTTTAGATGAGCTGTTAGAAGTATATCTAAGACTGGTAATGCAAACACTGAAATCATGGAGCTAATATGTAAATGACTACCTTTTTCTTATACAGCTGTACTCAGATTTAATCATCTTTGCATTCAGTGAAAAAAGTCATAATTATTTTTAACAATTTGAAATTTCTAAGTATATTCATCTGAATATATTTAGAATTGTAACTCTTTGTGAATTATATATATATACACACACACACACAAAATTCAATTTTTTTTTTTTTTTTTTTTGTTTAAAATATGTTTGGAAGAAAAAGATGGGCTGGCTGTAATTGATGTTAGAGGATTTAGTCTGAAGGCTTTTCCTTTAGTGGGATTGATTACAATTGATTGTTGATGCCACAGGTCACATGTTTCTTATCATTCAGACGATAAGAAAGTAATTAAGTAGTAGATGCAATTAAGAAGTCTCATCTCCTGAACAATTCCTCATTGTAAATAAAAAACCAGGCACATTACTTATTCTCTCCATATTAATTCTATAAAGAAAACTGTACTTGGATAAGCATTTTACTTGGGGACCTAAGTATTTGTTTTTAAAATCTAACCGGTGCATATCTATCTGTTCAATAGTCCAAAGTAATTTACTGTCTCTCTTTTCTTCCCAAATACAAATTACTTGGTGATCACTGTATTCACTGCAAGGTTTCTTTACCAATGAGTAATACACTGAAGGTGTCATCCCTACTGTTCTGCAGATGTCATACTACCCCACAAAATGTGCATGCTCTAGTTTCTGCAGAAACTGAAGGCAGCTATCTACAAGTGTCTTTCCTTCAGAATAAATAACACTGTTTTCCTCTCCCTTTTCTCAGGTGCCTATCCAAGACTCTCACTGAGCTTCAGGTTGAAGAGAAATATTGGCTACTTTATTCTTCAAACCTATATGCCCTCCATACTGATTACCATTTTATCATGGGTGTCATTCTGGATCAATTATGATGCATCAGCAGCAAGAGTTGCCCTTGGTATGTGCTAAGAATGAGTGGGACATTAAAATGTCAGACTTAATGTAGCCTTCAGAGGTTGTTAAAAACTACAATATGATGTAAGTGTTTTGAAATTCCAGAATAATTTGCATCAAAATCATGTCATCTAGTATTGCTTCAAAAGTGATGTTTTCCCCTCCATGCAAGAGTGTAGCTACCACTAATCTCTGACATGAGCTGCTCATACAGGTCCCAGACTTGTTCTCATCAAAGTTAATGTTGTTGTCAGTAAATTCATCTAAGAGACCAGCTCCACAATCATACTTGAGTGTGGGCTTCAGTCCAGCTCAGTGTGGGAGGACAAATGTGGCTCCAAGCCTCCTCCTGAGGTCCTGATGCTTTAATTGACACTGGTAGGAACAGACCAGCAGAAGAACCAGAAGAAGCATTGCTAGTTCAGTGCACAGGGGCACATCAGCTATGGACCATATCATGCCACCCAGCCCTCAGGATACGTGGTATGTTAAATGCATGTTTATGACAGATTGAAGTGTCATTTACCTCATGACAGAAAAACATGGATTTGACACAGGTATGTGATTCCTGCCCAAGAACTTTTCAGATCAAGGTATCCTTTAAATAAGGGAGGGCTCTAGAAAATCATGCAATTGACACATTGGAAAGAAGGGGTGCCTTCCAGAAGAACCTTGACAAGCTTGAGAGATGAACCTCATGGAGGCCAGGTGAAGATCCTGCATGTGGGTCAGGCAATCCCAAGCACAAATAGAGGCTGGGTAGAGAATAGATTGAGAAACAGCCCTGAGGAGAAGGACTTGGATTGTTGGTTGCCAAGGAGTTCAACATGACCCAGCAATGTGCACATGCAGTCCAGAAAGCCAACAGTGTCTGGGCTACACCAAAATCAGCATGGCCAGCAGGGTGAGGGAGGCGATTCTTCTCCCCGACTGCTCTCATGACACCCCAGCTGGAATACTGGATCTGGGTTTGGGGTCCACAACATAAGGTCACAGACCTTCTGGAGTGAAGTGAGTGAGTCCAGAGAAGGGCCATGAAGGTGATCAGGAATTGGAGCATCTCTCCTGTCAAGGCAGGCCAAGAGACTTGGTTTTGTTCAGCCTAAAGAAGAGAAGGCTCTGGGGTTACCTTACAGCACCTTCCAGTACCCAAAGCGGGGCCTACAGGAGAACTGAAAAGGGACTTCATACAAGGACATGTAGTGACAGGACATGGCTTCAAAATGTTAGATTAAGAAGAGATTCTTGATTGTAAGGGTGGTGAGGCACTGGAACAAGTAGGTTGCTCATAGAAGTTGTGGATTCCCCATCCCTTGAAGTGTTAAAGGCCAAGTTAGATGTGTCTTTGAGCAACTTGGTCTAGTGAAAGGTCCTTTTGCATGGCAGTGAACTTAAATGGTGCTTAAAGTCCCTTCCAAGCCAAACCATTCTGTGATTCTGTCGTAGTTTAGGAATAGTATTCTCCAATTCAGAGCTTCTACCAAAAACTACGTTGCTGCTTGCTTCCCCCTCTCCCCCTTCCCCCTGCAAGTGGCTGGAGAGAATTGGAGCCACAAAAGGTAAAGATCCCAGGCTGAGGTAAGAAAAAAATTACTGGAAACAGCAATGAGACAAGAAAATAAACAGGATCAGGAACATACTAATAACAAAATTATACAAAAGAGAGAGTGATTTAGGAGCAAAAAGGCTCATCGTGGAACTCGTGGCTCAATGGTGGCCACACTTGCCCCAACCTGAAGAGAAGCCTTCCTCCCAGAAAAAGACTCAATTCCTGCAACCTTTGACGATGATGTGAGCTGGTATAGAGTAACCTCTGGGTCCTAACCATGCTCCCTCCTGGCTACTGCAAAATTTAACCCTGTTCTGGCTGGAAGCAGGACAGATTCTATAACAACATCTCACAGCAAATATTTCATCCTTAACGTAAGCATACTCAGGGATAGCTCTAGCTAAGGAAGATGAAATAGATTTATACGTCCTTATAAATACTTCTGCTTCTCATCTTGTTGCAAATTCTCTCTTCAACCCTGTGCTTCCCAATTACACATACCTTCCTACCCAAAACTTGTCACTAAGTTCCTGCTGTATTTTCTTATTGTCTTAAAACAGGAACAAACTCCCTAGTTCTCTTATTTTTCTGTAATGTACCACAGCAAACACAGATTCCAGCCAAGGTCCCTATGATTCCATGTTTCCTTACCCCATGTCTCCCAAGGTCCCACATACCAAAGCGGGCAGGGTAGCCACCTTTGTGCAACATATTACCCAGCATCTGAATTTGGTTAGCTGGAGATACAGTAGATTAACTGCAGTTACTGTGCAGTAACTGCATATACTGAGGATTAGCTGGTGCATATGGGCATGACACAGTTTGCATTACCACTCAGCAGCCAGTGTTTGTTTAGCAAGCAGCTTGAAGCTAAGTAGTAGCTTAATAGGAAGTGGGGCATAGAACCCAAACATCTCTTATGTGTTCATAAATGAGCTACTGGATAGCAGAGATCCACTCAGGTGGACCAAGTGAGGACAGCACTTCAAACACAACTGTCAGCATCCAGATACATACTGGCCAGGGCTGCAGAGAACAGATGGTTAGACAGAAATTACCATAGCCAGTGACATTCCATGCCCTTCTGTTACAGGTTCATGAGATTTTTCCTTGTTTAAGGAGCAAGACTGTCTCATGTGACCCATTTCTGTGTAGCACAAGTTCATCAAGTACTGTAAGACAAATATTAGAACAAAAATCAGTGAGTACAAGGCAAGCTCAGGAGACTAGATGTTCTATTTCCAATTGGTAGAAAGTCCTTTTGAGAGGACAAAAATTCATCTAATAGTTTCATCTCAGAAAACAATTAATGCCTTGGTGATTATGTCTGTGATGTTTGTATAATAAAGTTCAGTATCATGGGTATAATCCTATGTTCCTTTGAATAGCCCCTCTTAGTCTGAAGATGAAAATAGTGTGTTGGAAGATCCTACAAGGGACCCATGGGAGTTCAACTCCTGTCCCTGCTCATGACTATCTCCGAGAGTCACATCATGGGCCCAAGAGGATTTTCCAAGTGCTTCTTGAACTCTTTCAGGCTGGTGCTGTGACCACTGTCCTGGGGAGCCTGTTCAGTGCCCAACCACCCTTTGGGTAATCAACCTTTTTCTAAAATCCAATCTAAACCTCCCCTGACACAACTTCAGGCCATTCCCTTGCCTTCTGTCACTGGCCACCACAGAGATGAGATCTGTCTCTGTCCCTCCTTTTCCCCTCATGAAGAAGTTGTAGGCTGCAATGAGGTCTCCAGGCTGAACAGACCGAGTGACTTCCCCTGCTCGTCATACAGCTTCCCCTCACAACCTTTCACCATCCTTGTTGCCCTCCATCAGACAGTTTCTAATATTTCAATTTTTTTTATATACTGTGGTTCCCAAAACTGCACACAATATTCAAGGTGAGACTGCCCCTGTTCAGAACAGAGCGGGACAATCCCCTCCCTTGCCCAGCTGGCCATGCTGTGCCTGATACACCCCAGGACAGGGTTGGCCCCCCTGGCTGCCAGGGCACTGCTGACTCATGCTCAACTTGACATCAACCAGAACTCAGCACTTTCTGCAGCACTGCTCTCCAGCCTCTTCTTCCCCAGTCTGTCTGTACATTGAGGCTTGCCCCATCCCAGGTGCAGAATTCAGCTCTTCCCCTTAGGGAATTTCACACAGTTGCTGATTGCCTGTCCAGTCCTTTAATTTGTCGAGGTCTCTCTGCAGGGCCTTCCTGCCTCTGGAGGAGGCAACACCTGCTCCCAGTTATGTTGTGTCTGTGAACTTACATGGCACCCTAATGTGAAGGGGTATAAAAGTTTAAAAGCAATATAGTACCTTTGGACATATATGATTGGCACTGAAAAGTGCAGTACAGAGAAGGTATACCTGATTTCCTAAGTGTTTGGGGAAGAATTCTCTGTGCAATTCTTGAGACACAAACTTACTCAATCCCTTCAAGAAGCCTATATTCTCTGCAAGAGCCTGGTTCTATTCATTCACTCCCATGTTTTCCCCTGTGCCTGATCCCTTGCTGTACTGAACCGAACAGTTGCCTCCAGAGTGAAGCCAAGGTACAGAGCAAAGGCCAGCTCATTCCAGAGACTTTGTGCTGTGGACGCTGCAGACAGATGGTGATATAGGGCTGATCTCAAGAGGAATATTCAAACCTATCAAATCTGCTCTCTCAACTTTTTGCTACTTAGCCCTAGAAGTTCCCAAATTCAGTCCTTTGAGTGAGGCGGATAATCTCTAGAGTCCTCCTTTGTGGGAAGGACTATAATCACAAGGTTATTTTAAATTTTTTTTCTTATGGGAATGTCTGCTTCTTCTCCTCCAGCTGTGCTTTTAAATAAATTTTTGAGCTTCAGAAGGACATTTGGCTGCAGGGTTTCAGGATCTCCCAGGGAATGTATTTCCCTTTGGTTAGTGATAGCCACCTTTCTATTCAGTGTGCTTAATCTTCTGGATCACCAGACATCTGGCATCAATGCACACTTGTTTCACAGTTTAGAGGAAAAGCACTGAAAACCACAGGACACTAACCTACTAAATATCCAAAATATCTTACACAATCTCATAGGGTATTACAACAGTTCCCCGGAGTGACACTGCTTACACTGACAGCTTGATTTTGAGTTACATTGTCTTTATTTTTATCCCTTCAGGTAAAAGAAGCTGTGCTTTATTATACGGTGGCAATTTTATTTCATCCTTTATTTTTGTTCTGCCTGTATTTTTGTAACTACTTGTAAACTGATGGTATAATTATGGAATCAAAGAAAATAGTAATGGAGGAGACCTAATAGAATGACTTGCCTTGAAATGAGACTTACTCCACAAATCAGTGTTTTCAGCAACCTGTGATTTGCAATTCCCATAGAATTTCCAGCAGAGACCCAGATCTTGCGATTTATTGTGAGTTCAAGCAAACTGACAATAAATTTGCTTTTGTTTCCAGATTTTCAAAACAGTGCTCTGTAATATATTTTCAGGTGCTATGTCCATCCTTAGATAAAAACCTTGACATAAGGTTGATATATTTTGTAGATATTTTATTAGTGTCTGGTTTGTTTCTATAAAAATCCTGCTCTCCTTCCTTCTTCCTTCCAAAAATTCACATACCTGTCTCTCATTGCTCACCTCACTTGTTTCTATGTAACTAGCCTACTGCTCCAAATTAGTCATCTCAAATTCCATTTATATACTGTCCTTTCCTGAAATAGGTATCTAAAATAGATGGGATGAACTGCTCTAGAAAAGTATCTGTCTCTCCCCATCTACTACAAGGAGACCTTACAGGACTAACATCAACCAACTGCCTGACTCTTAGACATTTAAAACTGTGGGAGAAGTCTTTCACCATCTGTGTGAACACTGTTCTTGTTGCACATCAGTTTGGTCTCCATGGAAGAGATTTTCAGTAGAGCTGCACTGGCTTCCATGAAGCTACATTAACTCATGGCAGTGGTGCCATGAGTTAACCCTTGTTAGCTGTTGCCATGACCCCCTTGTTAGCTGTTCCCTCTCTCGTAGGAAGGAAATAATTGTAAGAGAATAATAATGCATCAAGTTTTAATTTCCCCTTTTTTTGCAGTGATGTCACCCTCAAGACATCTTTTACACATTTTTAAGCATCTTCCCACTGACAGGGATTTTGCCAAGAATGAAAATAAAATTGAATGCTTGGAGTTATAAGATATGTGATCTTTTTTTTTTTTTTTATGTAGGAATTACGACTGTGCTGACTATGACAACAATCAACACTCACCTGCGAGAGACTTTGCCTAAAATTCCATATGTCAAAGCCATTGACATGTATCTCATGGGCTGCTTTGTGTTTGTCTTCTTGGCCTTACTTGAATACGCCTTTGTCAACTACATTTTCTTTGGAAAAGGCCCTCAAAGGCAGAAGAAACTTGCAGAGAAAACAACAAAGGCAAACAACGATCGCTCAAGGTTTGAAGGCAGTCGGGTAGGTTTCTTTAATTAATGTATCTTCTCTCTATTTTTACTTTGCAAAGACTATCGGTATGGAAAAAAAAAACGAAAAGGCTGGCATAAAAACATCACCTTCTGGTGACAACCACCCACATCTTTTTGTGGACAAACTTGGCCATTCTCATTTTCAGGAATTGACACAGAAGAATATTTGTAGGCATGGAGATGTGGAAGTATGGTCTGAATGACAAGTGTAAGAAGAAAACAGTGGGAGGGAAGCCAGCTTGAAAATAAAGGATCAGATCTACAAAGGCATTTATTTGTCTAAATCAAATATAATCTAACTGTGATCTTAACCCTTCACATACATTTCCTATGTAAGTGAATCCAGGATCTGAGCACACCTTTCATCACTTCACTTAGAGGAGATGCATTTACCATGGGAGAGAGCAGAAAAAGGATTAGTTCTGCCATGCTAATTAATTCGCCAGCATAGTTCAGTGCCTTGTGTGGCATTGTCATCTGCTGCTGTTTAGGACCAGCAGGAAAATGTACTAGAGAAACTTTCAGATTGATTTCTGAAGCATGGTATTTGCAAGGTCTGTGCTGACTATGCATCAGCCTATTTCCTTGCCTGGAGTATTACTTTATCCAGTGAATACCTCCTTTTTTAATCTTTGGAAGAAAAATTCACTGTATTCAGCAGTACCTGACATTAAGATGCCATGTAAGTTTGAATAAAACATCTTTCTTTTTTTTACTAAAATTCTCCCAGTGAGGCTTTTTCATTCATTTCTATTGAGTAAGACTGTTTTTTTTCCTAGCTGCTATAAAGTAGAACTGAGTTCACAGTGACAAAACTACTACCTGTTTATCAAAACCAGTATCATAAAAGTGATTTCAAGCTATATTTGTTTATCCTAATGATTTTGTCTGCTATAGTAAATGTAATGCAGAACTACACCTAATTATCAGCACTCATATATGTGAAACAATTCTGAACCAATAAACACATTTTAGTCCACTGTATTATGAAACTAGATTCTCATCACAATTGGCAGTTCTGCTTAGAAGTAAGATAATCAGGAAAACAAATTCTCTTTACTGGAAAAATAAATAGTCATAATAATAAAAAAATACAGATGGGAAAATAAAAGAGTATCCAAATTGAAAGCCTTGGAAAAGATTTTAACTGCAAGCAGGTAATGCAGATGTATACAGTAAGGTTTAATTCTCCTGCTGGAAGCCATCTGGTGTATCTCATCCATTCAAATGATTTACATAATTCAGTACAAGAGTGAATGGATCCAATACTATCCTATGTCTGACAGTTCTTCTATCTTGAGATCAATTTATCTACATTGTCAAAATAATCATAAGTACCTTAACTAATAAAAGTGTATCTTTTTTTACCCAGTTTATGCCCTTTTTATATCCTGGGTCTGCTCATACCACATAGTAATCTTTTTTCCTGGCTTTTGACTTACAACCTTTTGTTTCTGAAGCATCCCAAGCAAATACCACAAACTGTTCTGCTTTTTCTGCTGGTTTAATATCAACTGTGCATGAATGAAAAATTTCTTCACAGCAAGGGCTGTCAAACATTGGAACAGGCTGCCCAGGGAAGTGGTTGAATCACTATCCCTGGAGATATTTAAAAGATGTGCAGATGCGACGCTTTGAGACATGGTTGTAGTGCGGCGGGGGTTGGTTTCTTCTCCCATGTAGCAAGTTACAGGATGAGAGGAAGTGGCCTTAAGTTGCACTAGGGAGGGATTAGATTCTATATTAGGAAACATTTATTCAGAGAAAAGGAAGTCAGGCATTGGAACAGGCTGCCCAGGGACATGGTGGAATCACCATCACTGGAAGAGTTCAAAAGTCACGTGGATGTGGCATGTGGGGACATGCTTTGGTGGTGAACATGGCACTTGGTTAACAGATGAACTCAGTGACCTTAGGGGGCTTCTTAACTAAGAGATTCTATGATTCTATCCAACAAGGAGACAAATTCAGAGCAACGGAGTTCAAAGAAGGGTGTGTTACTTTGTCCCTTGGAGTCCCAGGTGTGAAAGACTGTATGCATTGTAGAATCATATAGACTCAGATTGACTGTGAATACATACTATACATACATACATACTATATATACAAATATAGTCATATATTCAAATATAGTTATATATTCAAATATATATATAATAGATATATGTTTATATATTATATAATATATATATTTACTATATAAAAATATATATAGTTATATATTCAAATATAGTTATTAGTTCAAATAACACAAGATAAATAATTTGGTATAGCACCTTTTTGTGTAGAAAGCATTTTTTCCCCAGGCCTCAGATGGGAAATTCAGCAGAGCTTTATTTCAGTTTCTGGATTCAGTGCCTTTCAGAGAATCAGTGCCAGCATGCAACAGAAACAGACAGAAACATTAGGTAGAACTAATCAGAAATCTTCCTTTGAAACAAAACATAGATAGAAGATTCATTGGCTGTAGGATGTCAAATTTTAATTTCTCATTTGAGAAACATGGGCAAATGTGAACCATTGGGAATTGATGAGAACAGGCAAGAGGTCCCATGGATTTCAAGATGCACATCTCAGGGAAGATACATCTAACAGGTCTACTTTGGGCAAAGTTTTCCATGGCTTCAAGGTACCACAGCCTTGAAGCAGGAAAATGTCTATCTTCTAGGTCATGTCCACCATTTACCATGCTATACAGATATCCATGGATGCAGCAGAACTGGAGTCATGCTAGAATTTTTAGCATACTTTCTATGGAAGACAGTACCTGAAAGCTCTGCAGCCTTCGTTCTGACCACTTCAGGGATAGTAAAGAGTGATTAACTTCCAATCTCTCCTTTGGTGGCTCTTGAAAATCATTGAATCTGATGGAAATAACAGTTGCTTGCGTCTTACTTTAGAGTTGGGATTCCGGTGCTGGATGTTCTAGGAGAGCCTCATGTGGTGTATGCCAATACCGCACAGTAAGGGAGGCTCAGAGGCACACATGAAGACTACTTCGTGAAAGTTCAATGAAATTACTGGTTTTGTGGTTTTGCTGAGGCTTCAGTCTTCCATGGAGTGTAATTCCATTCAGAAAGGGAAGGCTTCTAATCCTGGAAAATACTTCCAGTCTCATGTGATTTGGGGCTGAGTGACATTTTTAAAGAAAGTGAGAATGCCAAAAGCAGGCAGCCCACTTTACACTTATCACCACTATTTCATGACTGCCAAATGTATGCTGTGCTGGAAAGGAGATTTAAAAATGTTCAAATATAAAACTGGAAGAATGCGTTATTATTAGTTTATTTCTGACTACTATTTTGGGTTGCTCTGTTGCTGTTTTGTTTTAGTAATTGAATTTGCTTGTTTATAAACCGTGTGTATGAGCTCCCTGTCACTGATTCAGAATACTAGCTCAGGGCGCTAGAAAAACAAAATGAAACAAATAAAAAAAATGTGAACCAAATAAATAAATAAACATTATTAAATTTATTGTCCACATCAGATGCTGTAACTTGTGGGTGTAGTGACAGAACAACTTAGTGCTGTATCAGGTCCAGCCAGAGTCAGGAGGGGCTGTGGTGTGGTGGACAATCTCTTGTGTTGGGAGGCAGCACAAGCAGAGACGGGGCAACTCTACACATTACCTGCTGTTCAGGCCCTGAGTTCAGGTTTTGCTTTTATGGTTCCCAAGACTCAGTGCTACTGAGACACTGTCTTTCAGGCAAAGGGAACAAGAGAAGGCAGTGGGAAAATGGCATGTTATTTCCAATCAGAAGTGTTTCAGTCCATGGAAACCAGTAGAACCAGCATGGATGCTACTATTGTAGTCTATTTTTACACATCAGAGAAGCGAAGTCTGGAGTGCAAGCTAGCAGGCTTGGTTATAAACACTCCTCTTACAGTAGCAAAAGCGCTTTTCATGCTTTCTTAGTCTTATTGGACTGTAGAGAAAGGGAGTTTAAAAACAAAATGTTCTAGACAACAAAATGCACAGATGCACAGATGTGGGTATATTTGTGTTGTATTTGATAATTGCTTTGCAGAGCAGTAACTTCATGCTCAGTAACACATCTTCATAATGAATGCTTTTGTATTGTCCTGCATCAGAGATTATGGGTTTGAAAAGCCAAAACTGGCACAGCTACCCTCATTTTGGTGCTGCTGCTATGGATGTGCCTCTCCAGTGCCAGGTTTTTAGGTGCTTCTCACTGAGTTACTCTTGGTATGCAACCACTAAGGCTTGCAGTGTTGAGGAGGGCTCCACCAGCTGCTGCTACTGAGCTGTCTGTTGGCTTCAATGCTCCCATTATGGCTTGCTGTCCAGCACTGTCCATGTGTTGAAACCAGTGAGCCAAATAGCTCCAGGTGTAAGGGAAAGAAGAGCTCTTGCAGCATAGAATTGGCACAGCAAGAGTCCTCATGTTGCAGAGGTGACAAAGAAAAGCAGTGGGGAGAGAAAAACTCAGTATTCTCCTGTGTAGCACTGCTAAAGGTGGCATGATGGCTGAAGCATGTCTGACTAAATTGAATCTCTGGAACAGGTTTCAGAAGATTCAGAGCTGGTGATGAGATGAAACCTGAGTGAGCCTTTATGAGTGACTCATCTGTGGATCAGCGGCTGACTACAAAGGAAATTTCACACTTAGCCGTCTCTTCTTTTGACTGCTTTTGCATCACATTTTATTTCAGATAATGCACTGTAAATAGTATTTCTCACTGAATTGTTCCAACCTATCACAGTAAACCATACTTACTAAGACAAACATAGGATGCTGCGCTTTTTTGTGTATAACCGATTTTCATACACATACTAGTTTGGGATTGAAAACTCTCCTTTGAAAGCCTTGACAGTCTGCTTCGTATATGAGGGCAGGCTCTAGGACCAAGGAAGAAATTAATCTTTATTTTTTATAAAATATTTCTTCTGATATGGTATTGATGCCTAAATTAAAGTCCTCTGATTACAGAAGAACCATCAGAAAAGAATAGGCAGTCTCTAAAACGGTTTCCTTTAAAAATTGATCGCCATTGTTACGAATCAATTCCGTTTATCCTGTTTGTGTTGGCAGATTGAGGGTTCATTTATAGCCCTCAAAGCATTCAGTTTTGCTACCTAAGTTTTTTCTTTTAAATAAGGCTCAGATAGTGCCTAATTTATGGCTAAATCAGCATGAGAGAGCTTTTAGGCAATCCTGTTCTCACTTGTTCTTCACTCTTGTAGTAGAGGCTGCTTGTACAATCAGATGGTAAGCATGTGTTTTGGACATTGTTCCTTCTGGGCCAGTCCACAGAGTTTATGTGATGTATGTTAAAGTTCCCTGCTGAAAACATTGCATTTTGGTTCAAAATGTGGCAATTTATGTTTTCAGTTTGGTGAGACCAAAAGTGCAGCCCCAGAGTATCACTCAGGTGGGTAACTATCACACAGGCTCATTCAAGCTTCAAACTCCCAGTGGCTGTCAGACATGTGGGAAGAGCTTCCTCTGAGAAGAGTAATGCATAACCCTTTAGAAAAAGGCCCTTCCCATCAGGCAGTGTCTGCACGTATTTTTAGCTCTGGAGATTCCTGGCTCCAGCCCCCGCTGTTGGCCAAGACAGCAGCTTCCCACCAGGCATTGCTGAGAATAGAGGCTCAGGCCACTTACATCTACTTGTTAATTGTAGCAACCCTGCTTATAAGTGGGATTTTATTGTGAAAATTAATATCTTGACTTCTGTGGAAGAATTACCACTCAGTAAATTGGAAAGTATGGGAGTAGGGAAACTGGCAGTATTCTCTGGTCTATCTTCATCTTTCCTGGATACATTTTCAATGCTTTTTTGAACTGTGGGATATTTTTGTATCACCCCTGTGATGAGTAGGTACCCGATTTTGAAATATATCTGTCAAGGGTGATAAGCACAGTTCTTGTGGGAAGAGCATTCATCCTGTAGCTCATGGTGGGGACATTCACTGTGCACTGGGAGACTCATACATGCATTAGTTCTGTTTCGCGGCCACTTTGCTAAAGTATGAATTGTGCAAATCCTTAGACAGTAAGAAGGACTGGATGTGCAACTCATAGGACATCTCAGAGAGTGCAATAATCCTGACAGTGTGAAATACAGGGCAAAGGAGGACTATGCATTTATTTCCTTTTCTTCCTCCATTGAAATACATCAAGGTTAATTGTAAAACTTCATTATTACTTGATAGACAGTGATGATAATAATATGGAAGTTCCTAATTAGTTTGCTTCTTCATACTTTCCCTGTTTTTCAAGGTCTTTCCATCTTCCCAGTTCTGCTGGGTATCCTAAGCTCATCTACTAAGCTGATATAATATAATTACCTCTTCCATTTCTTGTGCTTATTAATTAATATAAACATACATAAATAGCAGTGAGAGAAGTATCAACTTTTAGACTCAGAGAGAACACTCAAGACTATAATTTTTGTTTTGGCTGCAGTTTGAAATTATTTTTAAATATCCAAAGCATAATATGGTCTATGCATTTAGCTTCAAGCACAGATAAAATTAAGGCCTGATTGCATATTTTTCTACATGTTGGAAAGCCATTTATGCATAAGAAAAGAAGGTAAAAGAGGCAGACACTGATCTCTCTGGTGATCAGTAACAGAACTCAAGGGAATGGCCTAAAGCTGTGTCAGAGGAGGTTCAGGTTGGATGTTAGAAAAAGGTTCTTCTCCCAGAGCATGGTTGGGCATTGGAACAGGCTCCCCAGGGCTGTGGTCACAGCACAAGCCTCACAGAGTTCAAGGAATGTTTGGACAGTGCTCTTAGGCACATGGTGTGACTCTTGGGGATGGTGCAAGGTCAGGAGTCAGACCAGATGATCTTTTTGGGTCCCTTCATCTCAGAATATTCTGTGATTCTGTATGTAACTAAGTACTAGTTTTGATGTAAAATAATGCAAGACTAACTACAGAGACAGAGCTTTTCATTATGTTATTTAAACCCCCTATTTGCATTTATATTGCTTCACATGATGGGAAGTGTTTACATGGTATTTGAAAATTTGGGATTGATGAACAAGTAAACATACCTGTGGGGTTTGAACAAAATGCTTCCTATTTTTGAGCAAAATTCTTCCTCTGAAAGACTTACGAGAAAAAAGAGATTTCATTATAACATACTCCTAAAAATTTAGGGAATATTAAACAGAGAACTAAATGAACTTGAAACAATTCAGAACTCTACCTAGTAATAAATCAAGTCTTATGGTAGTTTTCTGGCCCTAGTAAACTGCTTTCAAACTGGCTTTAACGTTGAAGTTTTAAAATAAATACTGGAGAAAGGTATTCAATAGCAGCTGTTGTATTTTTTTTCTTAAACTAGAATAGCTAATATCTAAATGAGCCTGGGTCCTGAGTAGAAGTAGATTTAGGACTTCCCAGATATAATAGGGCATTGAAGTTTTGGACATGGAACATACAATCCAAGTTGAGTCCACGTGGTGTTCCTACAAGAGCAAAGGAGCAGGTTCTTCGTGAACGTTGTCTTAATTCTCCTTCTGGGTTCAGTTAGGTGAGTCAGAGTCATTTCTGTGTAATGACATTAGGCTGCTGTAGTATTTGAATTTTTCACTTGTACTGTAATATGCATAGTTCAGAAATGGTGAACCTTCAAAGGTGAATCTGCTTCTCAAAGTGCACTTATGTGCGAGTCAGTCACTTCACCTTGGTGCAGGAGTGTGGTTACTCAGAGGTGGGAGGGATGGAGTTTGATATAAATGTATTCTAAAATAAGAGCACTAGTTTTGCATATTTGTGTCCATGCTGATTCACCAGGGAATTAATTGAAGTTTTCATCTGTTTTGATGAGTTTACTGGAAACACTCCAAGGAAACAATCAACCCCTGCTTGTGTTGGAGAGGAGATGTGAGAAAGTGGGGGGAAAGAAGGCTGCAAAAAGAATGCAAGCACAGGGTTGGCAGAGAAGTCAAAAAAGGGAAATACTTTGGTTAAAGAACTATGGGAAGAATTGAGGGGAAATGGACCAAATCCACAGTGTCATCTCTGATTTATAATAGCATTTGAGAGTAAAGCCTGGTATTAGCATTTTGGAGAGAATTTCCAGCACAGAAAGTGACATTTTTGAGCCAGGTGATAAAATTCTATTCTAAGGCTCGTAAGGAGAAAACAAAAGTTTTATCAAAGACATTGGCCTTGTCATACGTAGCCATGACTGTCTCCAGTCAGCTACTTTTCTTAATGTATACCTGGGGTAACATTTTCCCTGGAGCCACTGAGCAACACTCGTGTTCGCTCATGGAGGATTTTGCCTTCCCTGTATATTCAGGCAAACATGAGGTGACTTGCACAGGATACCCTGCCATAGTTAGTTTGCTTCTTTATTTGTTGAGAGAGCTTGTGTACCTTTGTCAAAATAATTTAAATCATTGCTTAAATGATTCCAAAGTCATGTTTATGTGCAAATACTTTTTAACGTGCTGCATGCATTAAGTATTCATACTTTAAGACATCACCTTAAGATTGTCACAAAGTATTAGCATATAGTGCTCTAATGTTGTCAAGAGCTTTGGTGGTTTATTCAAAACCTCTGAAGGAATCAATTTGAGAGAGTAAATCTCAAGAGTATCTGTGGACCAGGGGCTTATTTAGCTTCTGTAGACCTCTTCTTCTCTCTGTCTGCTCCTTCCTCATATCTGACATGCAAGCCTGTTGCTCCATTAGCAGAGAGATGAATTTCAAAAGTATGTTTCCAAATATGTTTCATTTGACGTTTTGAGAAAAATGTATACTGCCATGTAGCTTCATAGGACATAGTGGTATCTTCAGGAAAAGAATTTACACAAAAGTTACAACTTCCTTGACTGCCTTTCTGGTTTGATTTCTAGATGCAGTGACAAACAGTGAAAAGTTGGCACATCAAAGGCAGAAGGCATGTTAAGGTGGCATGTGAAGCTGGCAGATAAGGTGAAGAAGGCTATGCCATGCAAGGAAATAATAGGAATAAAATTATTTGCTCGATCAGGAGAAGCCTGAATACATAGGTGTAGCCTCCATAATACAAGCTTTCAGTTGACAGCTCACAACAGTCCAGGCTCAGTGCAGATGGACAAAGTGCCTAGGATGTGCTGATGTCTGTGTATATGTAGGTGGCAGACAGAATCAGGAGAGATCAGTAAGTCCTGAGGGAAAGAGGAGTTGACATCTGTGGTGGTGGAAGGAAAAGGAGTAGACACCTGCAAAGGGATGGCAGGGCTCTAGAGGTGAGACCCAGCAAAATGGTCTCTCTATGACATTTTTAATAAGCTGAAGGAGGTTTCTCAAAGCCTAGGAGGAGATGGGAAAGATGACATTTGATGCCATGGGGGTCTCTGGATGAGAGATTTTGTTTTAATCTTCACAAAGATAAAGCAGGTTGTTGAGATATTTTACGCATTGCGTAAAAAAGAAAAAATGCTGATCATAATTTGTACTCTTAGTGGGAAAAAAGAGCAGAAGAAATTGAATCAGTTCTTTTCAGAGACCACCATAAGTAGTGATGATATCCATTACTGTATTTTACGCTTGTGTTTATTCCCTGGTTACAGAGACTGCTCAACATAATGAACTCCTTTCTACAAACCTCAAGATCTAAATTTTGTACCCAAACAGTTTTTGCCATGGAGAAAATAAATTATTTTTAATCATCACTGAGGCTTTTCTATGCCATTATTTTTGTTCATGTTATTTATTTTTAATGTGCCATTGCCTACAGCAGCAGGATTTTTTTAGATACCTTAGGATTTTTTTTTCCTATTTGCCTGTATATCATTCATAGCATTTTATATTCTTTTTTTCCATTTGCGAGCACCTTGGCAAAGCATTATTGATATACTATCATAATTATCTTCCTGGAGAAGAGATAAGCTGAAGCATCAATAATTGATGAAAGAAATATCCATTTCACAAAATTTCAATAAGAATGAAAAAAGTTAAATGCATATGGACAGACACAGAGCTGCGCA
Source organism: Sylvia atricapilla (assembly GCF_009819655.1). Taxonomy (NCBI): domain Eukaryota; kingdom Metazoa; phylum Chordata; class Aves; order Passeriformes; family Sylviidae; genus Sylvia; species Sylvia atricapilla. Next base: position 83,353,182 of record NC_089141.1, read on the forward strand.
TACTTTTAATCCATCACACAGAGCTTGCAAAGGACATGGTATCAGATGACTTTGCAAACTTCAAAAAGCTGTGACAATAGTCTGTTTTTACAACCACTTGTAAACTGATGCTTCTGGAATGAGATGTTCAACTGCTACACAGTTCACACAGCTAGATCATGTGGCAGGTTAGAAAAATGTATTAATTGTGCAATGAATTATGGATGAATAAATTGCATATGTAAAACTGGAAATTATCCTGTATTCCATGATTCACTGTCTATTTCTGACATGGAGAACTAAATTCTCTTGAACAGTTACACGTGTGTTAACTGTCTGAAAATACCCAGCACAAGGCATTATTTTTACCTTCAGCCATCATTTTCCTTGCCCCAAAACTGGCAGAAAATTTGGAGTTGATCCCTGGATTATCTCTATTGACTGCACATCCTTCAGCATGTAGAGCCTGGGGGTTGTGCTGCCCCCCCAGGGGGCACCAGATACTGACTACCAGACACCACTGCTTAGAACTCCTCAGTGCCACTCATGGGAACTCCCAGGGTTTCTGGACTGAAGGAGCCCTACGCAACTCTGCTGCTCCTCTTTTGCCACTCAGAAGGACTGGAGAGTCTGGCCCGAATTTTAAGACTCTAAATGATCAGGATATTTTCCTTTATTGCTGAAAATTCCATCGCACTGGAAACTTAATTGGGGTTTTGATGATTTTTGTATGGAGCTCTCTGTCATAGGGCTGACCAGGGACCTGGTTTTTTGTCTAGTCCTTGACTGAGTATGGGTTGCTGCTAAGACAAACATTGACCTTGCTGTAGTTGCAGTTGCTATTAAATTAAGCAAAGTATTATTAATATTTAGCCAAAAGATCTATGTAGAAATCGCTGTCAAGTTACTCTCAGCACGACCTTGACTTTGTTAGCATGGTAAATATACTTCGTGCTAAACACTGGTCAGTGCCTCTAGGGCGGTGAAAGGGAAGAGTCCCTCCTACATTCTCAATTCAGCTGCTTTTTTGCTATGCCCTAAGTCACTGATTTTTAAGATCAGTCACTCAAGACAGAAAATCCTTGCAGTTAAAAATTGGCCATGATCGGAAAACTCTGCAAATGACTTTGGAAGGAAACCTTCAGGAGATAAGTTGTAAATAAGCTCTGTGATTGTAAAATGCAGAGTTCAGTGCATCAGAACCATTCTTGTGATTTTAGCAAAGTTCACAGGCACTTTTTTAAACCTTATTTTAGATCACAGTTAAGGAAAAAAAACCCCAAAAACTAGCCAGTTTAATTTAATTTCCTACCTTACCAGAGAGAGGATCCATCCCTTACTCTCTCCCTCCATTGCCAGCAATGTAGATGTTTCACTGAACCTACACCATCCTTTAAAGTGTGGCTGGTTCAGAGGGAGAAGAAAATGGTGGAGTTTGCCAAGGATGGTTTTTGTACTGGATGTTTGGTAGTATGACAATAACCCTGTTTGTAAAAATATTTTAAGTACTTGCCTAATTTTAGGCAGCTGAATAGTGCCATTTCTTTTTTAAGATTGTCACATGCTTAAAAATAATTCTATTATTTTTTAAATATGTATGGGTTTGGAGATTTACATACACCTACATCCTGCTCATCGATGTCAAGTCTTTTGAAAGAATTTATGTTTCTATTTTTTCCACCTAGGTGGACACCCATGGAAACATTCTGCTAACATCACTTGAAATTCACAACGAGGTGGCAAGCAACGAGGTCACCACCAGTGTTACAGAAGCCCGAAATTCAACTATATCCTTTGACAACTCAGGAATCCAGTACAGAAAACAAAGCTCACATCGTGAAAGTCTTGGGAGGCGTTCGTCAGAAAGACCAGGCTCCCACAGCAAGAGGGGCCATTTACGAAGAAGGTCTTCACAACTGAAAATAAAAATCCCCGATCTAACGGATGTGAATGCCATCGACAGATGGTCAAGAATGGTGTTTCCATTCACATTTTCTCTTTTCAACTTGATTTACTGGCTATACTATGTTAACTGAGTGACTTAGTTTTTTTAAAGGACTTCAACTATAACAAGTGAAGTACTACTTGCCTGCAGAGTTTATATATATATTTATATATATATTTATATATTAAAAAATATATATATGAACTTTTACTATGTAGACCATACTCATGTATGTGTGAATACATGTAGCGAAGAACTGTGTGTACTTCAAAGCACATACTGCAAAGCAAAAGTATATGTATGCACACACACATGAACACATTCATTCTGAGGTTATGGACACTTTAACATAGAATGCACTTCAGAGGAACTTTTTAAATCGAAAGGCAGGTGTTGTCAAAGCAGCAAGCCTTGAGAAAGTGTTGTATATTATCACTACAAAACTTTGATTGTCACAGAAATTTTTGAACAGCTGTAATCATGTACAAAATCAGTATTTAGCAACATCCTTTGTAAATGCTGCCATACACACTAATCATAAAGCAGTAGAGTTACACTGGTAAGTTTAAAATAAGTTATTTATATTGCAGATCCATCAACTAACATTTCATCAAGCCAAATTTATTTTTCTTTGCTAAAATTTCTTGGGTTTATGTATGTCATAATACATCTTTTCCCAGTCCTGGATGGGCATACTTTTTAATGATCTCTTGCTTTCTCTTCTGCAGTAAGCAAGCTGATCATGGGAGTGTTGTAGGTCTTTGGAGACATATACAGATTTATAATATTTCAAACAAGCATTTTAAGTGTCCATCAACAGTGACATGAATCTTTTGTAAGTACTGTAAATGTACAGCACATTTTCCTTCCCTTGGACTGGTTCCAGTTGCCATGTCATTTTGAAAGAGAACAGCACATTTTTAGTATAATTTAGCTGAGAATTCAACTACTGTCAATGTGTTCTACATCTGCTGTAGATTTAAAGATTGTTATTCCAGTGAAAGCATAGAAGATGTCTCAGGTTATTTGTTACTTCAACATGAAATCACCTAGCTGTAGCCTTTTTTAAACATGCATTATATTATTTAACACTCTTGTAACATTGTATGTTAATGTAAAATATATTTGCATAATATGCATATAAGCATATTTTCTCAGTATTTTTCTTTCCCGTGCTTGCTATCGTGACCGCATGTTATGTCATATTTTTGTTTCTGTGATGTTACAACTTTTTATTCTCTAGAGTTGAGCAAATAGAGCACTTCTGATACTTTGATTCAGTAATGGAGCATTTTCATATTTTATTTATATACTGAAAGTATATGCCTACACTTACCAAGATAGTGTGCTGCCATCACAGATCACAGGAGTATGTTTTGTTTCAGCATTAACTGTGTTCTAGCATACCCTTCATGCAAATGTGGCCATTTTGGTTTTGATCCCAGTTCATTCCCTCACTGGGATTCCAACTTTTTTCAGTCTAGTAGATTGTAGTCATCAAGGTATGCCAATTTCAGACCTGTAAACCTAATTTGTTATTTATTGGAACTAAATCTTTCTAAAGAAAAGAAGATATATTTTTTGTAAGCAGTGTTTCTATCATGTACATTCTCAAAAAACAACAAATACAGTAGCATAAATAGATCTTAAGAAACAGAATTCGGGCTTAGCCCTGACAGTTCTCTGCATGTGAAATTCCTGTGGACATCAATGGGATTTTTTGACAGAGAGCTTTTGGATGCTAGTTGGAGACTTCATAGGGCAAAAATATGTGTGGATATGCATCTAGCAAAACCACCAAATATTAATGAAACTGAAAAGGCCACCTTGGCTCTGTAATGACCACCCGCTGTTCTCACTAGTACTTGATTAACCTGTGAGTAGAGCTTTACTGATACTTGGGTTCCTGCCGTGTATGGCCCTTTACTGTTCCCATCCCTATTTGCAGCTGAACTGTGAAACTTTGCTGTGGACTGAAGTTCCAGGGTAAATGAGCCTGGTTTGCAGAAGTGTTTCAGTTCCCTCCTTGGGGCTGCTCCTTGAGCAGGGATGGGCTAGGCACTGTTGCCTTGCAGTGCCATCCCCAGCAGGGAGTGTTCACCAGGACCCTGGCGCCTGCCATGGGCACCATCAGCACTGCAGCCCTGCTGCATCCTTGGCAGTGGTGCAAAGTACCTGGAGCTGCAGTTTTCAAGCACTGTATCTGCAGACAACTATACAGCATGAAGAGCCTCAGAGGAGCCCGGATAGCTGGAGCAGAAAAACTTCGTATTTAAAAGCTCCATGGTATTAAGTCCCATTGGTAAAGCGCAATGAAAGCTCTCCAATATCTCTTCAAACTGAAGGGATTATAGAGCACATTGTCATCTTTATAATCAAAGTAACTAACAATTAACACCCTCCCAAAGTACATATTAGATAGGATTGTTGAAAACATCTCCTAAGTTTTTTATCTTAATAGCAAAATATGTTTAAACAAAACATATCTGATTTTAATAAAAACGATAAATGGTAGGCTTTGCTTTAGAAAAATTTCCCTGCTGAAATTATCTCCAAGCAAGTCTTCCTGTAAGTGCCCTGAAGAACTACCCAAGAAGTCGGATTTGAGAATGGTCCTGCCCTCATGATTTAACCACAGCACTCTCTTTTCTTCAAGCCCCACCTCCTAGAAATCACATAGCCAGACAGAAACCTTCAATAAGAAGTGACTTTTTAGGTGTGATAGAAATGTATATTCCACATCCCACTGAAATCAGTTCTTCAGTGGCTTCAAGCAGAATTTCCAAGAAGACAGAAAATTCCTCTCTGTACAGAGCAAAGAGGCAATGTGGATTTTTCAGGGCCCTGCTAGTGCAAGAGGACTGAGTCTCTGAGGACTCTCTCCCTCTCCTACCCTTTGCACTACTGGAGGGCAGGATGTTACTGCAGCCCCCTTCAGGGAACTGTACTCCTCATCTTGCTTGTCCTTGCAAAAAGTAGGCAGTTGCACGTTTCAGCTTTTTCAAAAGATTTTGCATTCATTGGTTTAGTCACAAACAGCTTTAACCTTGAACAGATCCACATCTTGGTTTGGCTTGAAAAAAGCCAGGAAAATCTCACTTAAGGTTAACACTTCATCTTACACACACATTTTTTGTGCCTTTTTTTGCCAATTCCGTTCCTACAGTCCCAGCACAACTTCTTACACACAAAAACACACACATACAACCATGTGTTAAGAATAGTGTTTGCCTTGACCTCCCGTTTTCTGGCTCTTGACCCTGTGCACTAGCTGCAGTATATTATTTTAACCATAGATTACTTTAAGACTAAAAACGGTAATTTCAATTAAATCACACCAGAGTAATGCATTTCATAGCTAATTAACTCCTTTGTAACTCAACACTACTATGAATAATGTTTGCACACAATTTGTTTGTAAAAGGCATTAAAAAAAGAAAAACTGGAACTATCTTCTGTTGTAGTCAAAAGGGTCAATAAACAGTAGAAATATTATGGTGGTTTAACTCTAAGTTGATTTCATCCCATTGTAAAGATAAATTAAAACCCAGTCCTTTTTGCTTAAGGCACAGCTATGTATTTTTGGTATTCTTCTGCAGTGAAAAAAAAAGAATAGTAAAATGGAATGATGAAGAGATGCTTTATGAAAATATTGATGAATGAATATTAATTTATTAAAAAGGATTTAAAAATTATTTGGTTGTTGGTTTTTTTTTTCTGGGGATGGAGGGAGCATGATAATTTTGTTTAGCCAAATTTAATCTTAAATATCATGTAACGATTAGTCTTACACATTTTACAGAAAAAGACCAAATATGGAAGCATTTTCTAAACAACACACAAATAGCAGAAGAGATTCTGAAGCACTGAACAACTATATTTCCTAGTGCTTTATATTGCAGATCAAGGAAGAGGGGGAAACTACATCTACTGACTTAGCAAGATTCTTAAGAGCAAACCAATCTGTCTTTAAGCTGCAGCAGTGCCACTTAAGAGCAAAAAGTTTGTTCTGTGTTTTAAAAAAGGCTGCTTCTACCAAGGACACGAAAGAGTTTTTTAATGTCAAAACAAGACAGCGTTCATTTATATATCTCAGTAATCAAGTACTGTGTTCATTACACTTTTTATTGCTAAATATTAATAGATTATTTTAGAGGAGTCAGGATACAGAGAATATTGTGAAAGGGGGTTTTAAAGGGACCTTGATATTAGTTGTAAAACCCCTTCCCCCAAAACCACAAAAATATCTCAAAAATTTGGAAAGCAGGAACAACTATCATATGCTTGCTTAAATCCCATAGCAGCTAATGATATATATCACAATTTTTAAAAGTAGATAAAATGTTCGTAGTTTCTTTTAAATCAACAGAAAGGCTCCCTCTCATTTCAGCATGTTTCAACTCACTTTTAGTAATGCTTCCCAAGAGGTAATTAACATCTATTATCTATTTTTTCTAGTCCAGCCTGCATTGTAGAGTAGGAGAGATTAACCTTGTAGCAAGCTTAGTTTTGTGATTGGGAATATTTGCTAAGAGATGAATTTCTTTGTGCATTTCGGAGATGAGATATGGATAAATATTATTTAATTGCTTAAATAATACTCATTATATCAAAGGAGTTCAGGTTCTAGTAGATATGATGGTTTCTTTTCTCCAAATGTTATGGTCCTGTTAATATCAAGACCATTTCCACAGATGCTGGTTTTATAGTCACAACAGCAAGTGCCACCTGCTAAAAGAGGTACAGCAGTAGCTGAAAACTGAACTCAGAACAATGGGAATCTCAAGGCTTCTCTGAACCAGTTTTGAACAAAGAAATTTCCCATAAGTGCCTTCAAACTCCTCCAAATCAGGGTCTGAGCTCTACAAAAATTATTTCAGGTTGTGGGTGTTTAATTTATGTGGCTCTTACAGCTTGTGAGGGCTGACTTGTACCTGTTCTGATGTACCTGTTGAGAAAATCAAACCTTTTGACAGTTTACCCAACATACAGCATCACCTGTACTTGAAAACTAAAGCTATGTGGATAGAATATAGTACAATAGTACAAAGAAAAAACAAAACAAAACAAAACAAAACAAAACAAAACAAAAAAAAAAAAAAAAAAAAAAAAAAAAAAAAAACCACACCAACCAAACAACAACAACAAAACCTGCACCTAAAATCAGCTAAAGTTTAAATCATTAATTAACTGAACTTAAGGTAATGCTTAAGCAAGCACAGTATTTGTTTGGACAATGTTCCTTACGTTTGTAACATTCACTGTGGTATGTCTTTGTCCCAGCACTGCAGCCTAATTTAGGTTAACAAGTTTTCTTCTCCCCAGTAAAGAGACAACCCAGAGGGTGGCCCCTGCACTGGCATAGCTCCAGCAAGGCAAAGGAACAGAGCATCTCTCAGGGTTTTCTCTACACTGAGCTCTCCAGAAAGACTCTGATCCCAGCTCTGAATCATTCACTGATCGTTCCTTTAACTCCAGAGGGAGCCTTAGGCTAACTCTGAATTATCCCCCAGTTTACCACCAGCAGTTGGGTTGTTTCAGCTGCTACTGCTCTTGCTGCAAAAACCTGGAGATAAAGTAGCTGTTACCCCAGCTGTCAGAAGGTACACTGGCAAACAGCATGTGGACTAAGGGCTAAAATACATCCTGGTAATCTTCAGATTATTCACTCTAATATTGAATTTAAATGTATTTCAGTTATGTTCTAGCCTTCGAGAGTTAGAACACTTGTCTCCAGATGCTGGTGCTTTTTATATGAATGTTCCTGGGACAGAGCATCGGGAGTTTTTCTAAACACTTGAAATCTGCCCGGCAGTTTCTCCTGGGCCTTTCCTCCATCCCTCATCCACATCACAAGTCAGAGTTTGCATTGCCCCTGCACTAGGTTAACCACCCACCTACCGGGAGCCTAAACCTGCAGGCGTGTGCTGCCAACTGCTGACTTGCTCAGCTCTACCTGTAGATCTTCTGCTTGTTAGAAAGTATCTCACAGATCAGATGCTATAATTAGTCTAACAACCAACTGCTGCTTCACACCTCCTCCTAAAATGCCAGCACTGCCACTAGGGACCCTAAAAATTGTTTTCCCACCCTTTGAAAACTGCTAGAAAAAGAGGAATTGCAGGCTGACAGACAATTAAGAACCTCTCTCTGTTCACCCAGGCTCACATTTTACTTCAAGTTACACATTTAATCTACAGGGACAGAAGTAATTTGGTACAAAATTTCCTGCCCAGGGCTACTCTTAAGAGTTTGCAGTCCAAAACACAAGTAATGTAGGTAACAATCTTTACATCTTTTTTTCCATTGGAGATATTTAATGTGAACGGCACAAACAACTGCAGGAGCAGGAACCAGCACAGAGTAAATCTCCCTATGCAAGCTGACCCAGAGCTAGGCTGGAGTCAGGCACGTGTGCTCCTCTTGCTTTCAAAGGTCTTTCTTCGTGGCTGAACAGCTGCAGAGTTTGCATGGAAATTCCAGCTCAGCTGAGAATGATTCTAGAACATGACCCAGAGCACTCTTTGGGAAAGTGCTTTAGACATCTGCCTCTGATGTAAAGAGCTGACAAAAGTACAACATCTAACTGCATCTTCGATGAGGGGAGCCTCCTGTCATGAAAAGGCTTTGGGTGCCAGGCATGTCTCTGTGAGCGCCTTCAAGGCATGGATTCTCCCTCTCTTGCCACTACTCCTGGGCAGTTGCACACTGGACATGCTGCTTTTCCCTGCTGAGCTGTACAATTCTCCTGCCACAGCAGAGAACACATGGACTGAATTCACTCCATCTCACATGGCACATTTATCTGAGGTATCCAGTTAGTCCTTCCATCTTTGTATGCCCTATTTTTAACAAATGAAAATACATACTATCATCCTGGCTATTTAAAGCACTCATTTCGTGTTTCAAGCCAAAATTTTTAGCTTCATTTTTTTGACTAGCTGCAAAACCATCTCCAAAGAAAGGTTTGAGCAGAGGAAATCTGTGCAAGTGCTGTTGCATGCTACTCTGCAGCTGGAGTTGCTGTGCTTGAATTTTGCATGTGATAGGGAGTATGAGAGAGAAATAATGCCAGGGAAATGGAAATAATTCCTACACTTGCCTATATTTATAATGTTTATAATGTATAATGAAACAGTTTCAATGTAGATAACAGAAGACATCCTATGGTTAGAGGTCCCATATCATGACCAACAGTGCCCCACTAGCCTCCCTTTGGTATCAGTGAGAGCTGAGTGTGGGTTTACAGCTTTGGCTGAAGACTCAGAACCACGTTGGCTATTGGAAAATTACTTCTCATTGTTTGGGGGTTGGAAAACTGTGACATGACTTCATTTGCAAATGGGAACGATTTCAAGACACATTTTCCCATGAACTTAACAGTCCTGACTCTGCCTTCTTCTCAGCTGGAGGCTACTGCATAATTAATTAATTTTTGAATTACTATTTAATTTTCCATTTTTTAGTGTGAAGCATCAAGGTTTGTTTTTGGTTTCTCTAAAAATACAACGCCCATTTGCAGCAGGAAAATAATTAATTTGTGTTATAAATGCATATACAACTGCACATAGTGCAAGATATTAGAAGTGAAACACTCTAAAGGATACACATTACTTGCAACTACTGCTTGGGCATTATTTAAAATACTGCTGACAGTTCTATTTGAAGAATATGCTTATTTTATAACAACACTGATTAGGTATTCTGTAGGTGCAGTTGATATAACATGCTTCCATGTATCTCATTTGCTTTGACAAGGTAGTTTTTGGTGAAGCCAATGCTGGAACAATTTCCTAATGACCTCACTGATGTTAAATTTTTCTTGATCATGATTTCTTGCAGACCTGTAACATCCTGAATGCAGATGACAGTTTTGACATTCACAAAGATGTAGGTTTAATTATCATCTTGATTACTTGAGCTGGAAAGCCAGATGCCTAAATATCATGAAAGGTCGAGTAGAACAAATCTTGATAGTTGGTATCTTTCAGTTTTAGAAATGTTGCTTGGATTGGAAGGTGACTGAAAGAATAACAAGTAATTCCTTTGCATAACTCTCTTCCTGCACAAAGGAACAATTGCTTAACAATGTTTAAACAAGGATTTGGTCCTAAAATGAGGAAATTTGAGCTGAAATACCAAAGACATGTAAATCATCTCAAATGAAAGACAACAGAAATGAGACACCAAGATATATAAAGACCTGATAGTTTTTCCCAGTGCCCCATGACAGGTAACATTTTATTGTTGAGAGGCTCACAAGCCACCTCTTTAATAGCAGAGAATTTGTCAATATCCGTTGCCTTTATGTGCATGATTTATGAATCTATTTTCTAAAGCAATTTGGGGGTTGTAAATTCACACCATTTTTTAGTACACAGCTCCTCGTGGATTCTGGTTTATCAAGTGTTAGGTAAAGAGAGGAAAAAGCATCTGCTAATCACTCATTAGCTAGAATAGATTCAAGCAAATTACTGCTATTATGAGTTTTGTTCTAAAGCCCATTAAAGTTGAAAGAAAAGATCTCAGAGGTTTCAACAAGCTTTTCATACCACCTGAAATTATTATTAACCAAACTGCTGGAAATTTTACATCTTAATTGACTATATGAAGATCAAGATACAAAAATTGCCAGACTATAAGACGTGTTTCCCTGGACATAGGAAAGACCAAAATACAGTAGTGGACTGAAACCAGGAATTGCAAGAGACACAAGGGATAGGAATTTTTATGATTTTAATTTTATCTACTACATTGTTGCTGTTGAGGTGATAAACAACCAGGCTGAGTTTTTGTTTGTCCACGGTTGTCCACAAAACCCAGGCTTGTCCATTAGCAGCAAAATGCTAAACCAAATGAAAAAAACCTCCAAACCACCACCAAACAATGGAAGCAGACAACATCTGGCAGGTCAGAAAACTCTCCCCATCTCCAGATGGCTGGCATCCTACTGCAACAGATAGGTATTTTAATTATTCTTTATAAATAAAAATGTTGATATAATATTTAAAGTACTATCGATGTTTAATCAGACATATTACATGCTTTTTTGGAAAGGAAATTTTATCAAGACCTGACCATTTTGAACCACGCTGAATTTATGGGACAGTTCTAATTTAGGAAGTGAAGAGCTTTTGGCCAGAAACTTCCCTGTATACAAAACTAAAAACATTTACTGACTCTCATGCTACTTCCTTCCCACTGATACTAGTCTAGCAGTCTCAGGGTGAGTTACTACAGGTTTAAAGGACAGAGAAATTACAGCAACCAAAAGGAGTGAGAACCTCCAAGGAGGGGCTACCTTCATGGCAGTAATTTAGCAACTTTGGAAGAATTTCTGTCTAATATTGATTTAGGTGCCTCATTTGGAGTTCAGTGCTGACTGGCATGTCAAAGGATTTTGAAAAGCATATTTAGTAGCTTCAGCTGTAATAAGAAAATGTGATGGTAACTTCTGAAGCACTGTCTTCACAGATTTGCATTCTTTTTCATTGTATAGTGGTTGTAAAACATGAAGGTAAGTGCTTCAGGGGATTGGCTGGGTGAAGGTCTGACAGCCAACTGTGGCAATTTTCAGTACGTTCTGTCTTATTGTTAACTGCTAGCTAACAGAAAGGCTGCAGCAAATCCTCCATTCATTTCCATTTTCATTAGATTTTCCCAAAGACCTGAACATCAGGAGATCTTGCCTTGCCAAAGTCAGGCAGTCCTGTCACTGATTCCTTTCCATGCAGTGATCAGGCATCTATCAGGCAGATCTACTTTTAAATCCCAGAGACTGCCCCAGTGGCACCAGCTGAGAGGACAATGCACACCCTTGCTGCTCAGATTGGTAGAAAGCTCTCCAGGCTGAAGAAATGTATTTATGGCTAATTTCCCCCCTTTTGCTCTTTTACCAAAATTGCCTTCTAGCTCAAATAGCCCTTCTCCATCTGGCATTTACTCCTGATATTCTTCTAGAAAGAAATCACATCCTTCTCAACCTTACTTTTGCCAAGCTGAAAGAAGTTCAGCTATTTTAAGTCACATAGTATGCTTTTCTCCCCTGACCAGCATATCTTTCTTTCACCTCTTGCAGAAAAAAAAAAAAAAACCCTCTTTATAGATCATAAATGAAAAAATTATTGTATACTGTTCCTACTGTTTTCATTCTTCATCATGTCCTCTCTTGTGTCATTTCAACCCACTCTCCCAATAACAATCACCGGTCACTTCCCCTGCCCAGTCCTTAGCTTGCAATTTACTTTTATTCTTCTTTTGTGTCTGTAATTCACTTTTCCCTGCTGTGTCCACTTGCTTTCTGATGCAGGCAATGGGTATTTTCCAAGATGCCACATTTCCTCCTTGAGGTCTTGGGGCTAAGACCTAACACAACTATGTTACAACATCAGCATTAATGCTGGCAGGAAGAGACTTCAAACACTGGATTTTCTTCAGGGTTTAAAACTGAAGTCATTGTCTGTCACTGTAGGACATGAAAGACTCCAAATTTTTCAGATGGTAAGAAGTACAGAAAAAGGTTTATTGTTTAAATTCTTACAGCCTTTTATAAGGTGTTCTGATACAGACTGAACTTGATTGGTGAATAGGAATGACACTTCTCTAATGCCATTGGTTAAACGAGAGAAACAGAAAACACCAGCTGGGCAAAGACTGTTTAGAGAAAGTATAGTTGTTTACTAGAATTGTTTTGAGAAAAAGCTTTTTTGAAAAACTTTTCCTTGGGAAAATGTTAGCAGCTGTTAGCTAAAATCTCTCAAGCCCACAGCTGTCCATATGTGAATCCAGGTGCTCAGGACAGGGCTGTGCACAACCTCAGCACCTACTTTTGCCAGCTCTGCTAGGTGTAAAAATGCTTACAAAATGTCACCTGTAATGAACACATGGGAACACCATTGGCAATGGCAACAACCAGCCAAAGTGCAGGGCAGTGCAGTGCACACCTAACAAATTGCTGGTATCTTTGGCTGTCCAGTGCATGACAGGCTTCACTTCCTGGGAGGATATGTACTCCCAGCTCCAGGGGAGCTGATAGATGGCCATCCCTAGAAACCTTCATTTCTCTTTCATCTGAATAATGATGGAGCTGATGGGATGCCATATCACCCTGTGTGCCAGGAAAAGCCTCTGTGCCTCTGGGGATGCTCTACAGCTCTACAGCTCTACAGCTCTACAGCTCATCCTAAAAGCCTGAGAAGATACTCTGTAAAGGGTCATGTGCAATATCAAGAGCCATTTATAAAACTAAATACCTTGTTTGGATGCCAATTCTTTTAGGTTTACCTTTCATGCATCAAGCATGAAAACAATCTTGAAGAGGCAATTGTTGAGTGCTATGCTAAAATTCGTTCTCATCAGAGCTGTTACTGGAGGACAAGAGGATATGCAAAGAGGACATGCTTTTTTTCACATAACAGGGTACTCGTCACAGCTGCAGTTGTGGGCTTTTTTAAATCTAATTGCAGGCTTGAAATGCAAATGATTTTAAAATTTCACTGACATATTTTGAAAATACAGATTTTAACATACTACTTTTTGTTGCCTGTGAGTAGCATTTCTTTTGTTGTCTGGGGTATTTATTTTGAAACTTCCCAGGCAGTCAAAATGCAAAGCTTACACTATAGAGATGCATCCCTGTAGTGCTAAATACAAATGCATGTAATAATAGGGACATATTTTGTGTGTACTGAAGAACAAGTACATTACAGACAAGCATGCTCTCTGCAACCTTAATTCCCATTACTGTGCATTAAATAATGCAGTATATTGCAAGTCCTTATCTGCATGATTTTTTCCTGCAGTATTTATGTGCCAGGACAGGCCAAAATTTCAACAATTGTCTGGCTAAAAAGTCTGAATATTTGAAGCTGGCAAGGGGATGCTAAAAATCCTCAGTCAGAAGTAAGAAAATGTAAATTTTCCCTCAGGAGCAGTAGTCTGTGATGTTTGGGTCAGGTGTGGAGGTGCAATTTGGGCCAGGCAGCTACTCCATGGATCCTGCAGCTGTTGGCTTGGATGCAGTGATGCTGGTGGTTCCTATCTTTCTATTTTTAAGGATCTTGGCCTTTCATGTTTGTACTAGACTGTAGTTGTGTACTCACTAAAAAAAGCAGGATGAATCTCAATTGTTGGAACAAATTGCTTTCACTGAGAACAAAACCAAGTGGTTATTAACATAACGTGCCAGTAGGAGCCTTGCCAGCATTGACTTATGCCTCCAGGCAATAATGCTGTGCAAATAGCATTAGATTGCAACTAAAAGCTTGAAACTGAGGAACAGGAGACTTTCAGAGCAGGTGTGTAGCAAGCAGAAAACCAATAGTAGAGGCAGACATAAGAAAGATCTCTGACAACACCGAAAGTTTTGGCTTCTCTGAAAAAATACCTCAAAAATTGAGCTGGCATGTCAGTGACACATTTTTTTATCCACATCCATAGAATCATAAAATTATAAAATTATTAAGGTTGTAAAACACTCCAAGATCATCAAGTCCAACCATTGCCTTAATTCTGCCAGGAACACCACAAAACCTTATCCTTAAGCCTCACACCTACAAATTCTTTAATACTTCCAGGGACAGTGACCCCCTCTCTGGGCAGCCCATTCCAGGGCCTGAACACTCTTTCAGGGAAGAAATTTTTCCTAATATCCTATCTAAACCGCCCCGTGACACAACTTGAGGCCATTTCCTTTTTGTACTATTGTTTGCAACTTTCAAGAAGAGACCAACCCCCAACTTGCTACAAGATTCTTTCAGGTGGTTGTAGAGAGTGATAAGGTTTCACCTGAGCCTCCTTTTCTCCAGGCTAAACAGCTGCTCCTTGTAAGACTTGTACTCCAAATCCTTCTCCAATTCATTGCCCTCCCTGGACGTGCTCACACACCTCAATGTCCTTCTTGAATTGAGGGGCCCAGAACCAAACACTGGATTTGAGGTGCAGCCTCACCAGTGCTGAGTACAGGGGGACAATCCCTGCCCTGGTCCTGCTGGCCACACTATTGCTGATACAGGCCAGGATGCCATTGGCCGTCTTGGCCACCTGGGCACACACTGGCTCATGTTTAAATGCTGTCAGCCAGCACTCACACGTTGCAGTGGATTTCTTTCCCTTGGATGTCTTTCCAGCCACTCTTACACAAGCTTGTAGTGCTGCATGGTGTTGTTGTGACCCAAGTGCAGGACTGCTACTTTGCCTTGTTGAACGTCACACCATTAGCCTGGCTAGATGCCTCTACACAGCCTTCCTGCCCTCCAGCAAATCAACGCTCCCACCCAACATGGAGTTATCTGGAAAGTGACTAAAGCTGCCCTCTATGTCCTCAACCAGATCATGGATAAAGATACTAAAAAAGACTGGCCCAAACACTGAGCCCTGGGGAACCCTACTAGTGACCTGCCACCAGCTGGATGTAACTCCATTTACCAACACTCCTCGAGTCATCCAGCCATATTTTTACTCAATGAATTGTGCACCTCTCCAAGCTATCCACATCTAGTGTACCTGAGGGATTAACTCATTTTCAGAGATAACTGCTCTACAATTTCTCCAAAATTCAATTTACTGATGTCTTTCTCAGGTTGAAATATCCAATAATAGGCACCTAAAATTGCTTGCTACCTTAGCTACAATCATCAAAGAAAAATCAGATGTCATTCGATGACAAGTATAAATTCAAGGTGGATCGAGCTACAGTCTTGCTACAGGCAAATTATCAAGGATAACTTGAAATTTCTGTTTCTCCTGATCATGGGAGCTGTGGAGACTTTTTTAGGACTTTTGCTCAGTAGATTCTTTAATGTGTGCTTAGTGGATATAGGTAATTTTAAAGATATGTTTAGGAGTCTTAAGGATTTAGCAGAAATCTGGTATCTGATATTTATGCAGGCATCACATACAGGGAGAAACACTCAAAGGGAGTTCCTGAGAGACCTCAGCACAGAACTGCCTGTAATTTTTTCACCAACTGGAAACAGCATGAGCTTAAAAGCAGAAAAGCTGTGATTCCACAGTTCGTCACAGAGTGTAGAAAATCCTTCTGAGGCAGGGCCTATGAGCTTGATGTGGCTTCCTTGTAGCTCTGAGATGAACATTTCTCGTGCTGTACATCTCTGGGCTGTGCCAGCACATAACTTGGGTCAGCACTAGTTCAGACATACTTCCACAAAGCTCCATTGCTTAGTGTAAACTCACCCTCTGTGTCCCCACCATTACTCTCTGAATGGCACAAGTGTACAGCGCAATCAGGTGCATGAAGGAAGAAGGATAAATAACAATAAGTGATTAGGAGAACATTGCAATTAATCACAAGAATGCAGGCTCAGTGAACTCTTGTTGCCATTTTTAATGAACAATACATTATAATTAGAGATGCCCAAGGGGAATTGTAAGCACTTGCCAGTGCAGAGATGTCAACTACAATAGTACCTTATCAAGAGCTTGTTCTCACCTTTTCTTAGGCTGTTTGAGATTTCTTCATGAACCATGTGCTGTGTCTCTGTGGTGGCTAGAAAACATAGAAGAAAAGAAAGTAAAAAAAGAAAGGAAGAAAATTTGATCCAAACTCTTCCTTTATATTTCTTTAGAACTTCACGTTGTTGCATAGGTCTTCAAGAAGTGTTCAAGTAATGTAGAAGGAATCTCTCTGTGACATGCAAATTACAGATGTCTCACTGGAGGGATATCAAACATAATACCAGCAAGAGAAATTTATTTCCCTTTAAAATGACTAATCTGATACAGACATACCAAAGTTTACAGTACGGGATGTCAGAATACACAATTCTGCATACCCAGCTTGGAAGAAAAGCAGTTTTGGCACAATTTATCTCTGTGTGATGGAGTCTGATACACATAACACAAGACATTAGTTATGTCAACTTTGATGATTCTTCCTGTGATTAATTTATGTGACCCATGTGCAAGGTTAACAGGTTTTCCCACAGATGTTTCCTGTTTTAATTAATGTGATAAGCCACCCATTCTGTATACCATCCATCAATGTGTAGTTTTCCAGGAAATTTGTTCTTTTGTGAATAGTTTTCCCCAATAATTTACTTGTCTGTGGACTGTCCACCAAATGATATTTTACTTCAGATATAGATATCTTAAGTCATAGAAACTTGCTGTTATTTCTCCAAATGTGATTTAGGATGGATTTAATATATTCTTGTTCACACACAGATTTTTCTTTTAGAGATTCCAGATTTCTCAGGGTTCCTAGATTTACAGAGCTCTGGCACAGTCAAAATGGGTTCACAAAAGGAAAGTCCTCTTTAATTAATTTGATATCCTTCTTTGATAAAGTCACCTGTGTTGTGGAAGAAGGAAAGGCAGTGAATGTAGGTTTTTTTGGATTTTAATAAGGCTTTTGATTTTGTTCATCACAGGATTTCTCTGGACATTACTAATGTGTTTTAGCTTTTGGTCAGCCCTCAAGTGGTCAGGGAGCTGGAACAAATTATTTTTGTAAGTCCCTTCCTACAGAAATAGTGTATTCTAACAATTATGTTACATTGCTATAGTATTTGTATACTTATTTACCATGTACATAGAATATAAATATAATTATATATCTATTATTTCACAAACTTATATATGCACCTTTCTAAGTTCTTATTTCTAAACTGCAGATAATTAGGACAAAGTCAGCAAACTTGTTTCCCTAGATTCGTGTGTTTGTTTTCAAGCTACAACACCTTGGATGGTATTTCTAGCAGACTTTCAATAATGTTTAAAAGACACCCTGACATTTTGAAGAGCAAGGATGCAAAGCTACCTCTGGAGTTTCCCTGAGATAGCTGGTGATTTGATTTGTTTAGTCAGACAATATCTATAAGTCTCATTCATATACACCAGTGTTCAGAGGAAGGAGAAAATTGTTGAGAGCCTGAAGTAAGAGCCTGACAGCATGCTTAAGTGCTTTTTTCCCCTTGGAGATTACAGCTTGCATGAAATGTAACACAAAATACCCTAAGCTAGGAGAGAAATTCAAGAAGGCTAGAGAATAAAACCCCAACACTTTCAAGGCCCTTCCTGAATATTTATCTTGTTTGGGATGTACCTGAGATCATCCTTAGAGTCAAAGACTCCTAAGCATCTCATTCAAAAAGTTAAGCATGGTTAAGTGTTTTTTTCCTCAGAGGTTCCCTTTCTTCAATTATGTATATGAGAAGAGCCATCAGGCATCACCCAAGGCATTTTGTAAGCAGGTGTAAGGAATAGGAACAACACAGTGGTGAAGTTTTGTCTAGGATTGAAAGGCAAGTAAAGATAATAAAGATGCACATGGCACTGCTTGAGAAGCATGATCATCTTCTCACTGCTTGAGAAGATGACCGCCTACCATTAATCATCTTCTCTGAATTTTAAGGACTTCAGGCACATTAATTTTCAATTTTATGAACAACCCAAACTGTTTTTAAGCAGTAGGGTTACCAAGCCCCTACCTTTACGTGTTGGCATCCAGAAATACTCCAACTTGTAATTAGAGAGAAAACAGATCTAAAAGAGAGAAATTAGGAAGATGGGACGTGCTATAAAAAGAAAAGTTGGATATAAGTAGTCCTTCTGGTCACAGACAGTCATCATGACTATCCCCACAATGTTGGGAGGCATTGCCAGGCCATAATGACCTCGAGAAAGATTTTGGAGTGGGCTTCCAGTGCAGATACAGGTCATGCTAATGAAATAGAGCCAGTAGCAGGGTGACTGAATGGAGGATGAAAACCAGGATTTCTTGCAGAAAAAGAAAGATGTTGCTTAAAATTGTTGCCACCATTACACTTTCGGCTGAATTTTGGACTCCTAAATACCTATTTTTAGATCAAGTAGAAAAGAAAACATTTGATACCATTGAGGCAAAATAGCACTTTTTTGTTAATGCATTTTTTTCCTAAGGCATTGAACAGAATTTTCCCAGTGTATGACTCTTTCCCTTTTGCACACATGCACTTATATAACCTGAAAATTATAAACATCCCAACAAATGGAAAATCCCAACAATACCATGGGAGTGTATAAATCTGTGCCCACCCAGCTGAATGAGTGTTGCTGTTCCTACTGTTGTTCTCTGTCCCCAAAGTGTTCTTTGTCTGTGGTGGCCCTTGGGAAGAAACATGCAAATATATACAGACCCTTTGGGCCAAGACAAAAATGGCCATATGGCAACATTTTGGAACTAAATACTAAAATTGCTGGTTCAGAAAATCACTAGCTTTCCCATCTCCTGTATGGTTGCAGAGCAGTGTGTGACAGCGTTAGGAAGCAATGTCCAAAGACTTTTTCACTGAGAAAATACTGTCTCCATGTCAGCACAGCCCTACTGACTTCATTACACTTATTGCTGATTTGTACCCCTGTAGCTCAAAGAAAAGTTAGACTTAGCGGGGCCAGAATTTGGTAACAGAAAAAAGAAAACAGCAAACAAAAAAAACCCCAGATGACAAATCACAGAGGAGAACAAAATGTTCATGATGTAAAAGAAACATCTGTTGTTCAGGTTATCCTTTAAGTACAGATGGTCCGAGCTTCCTCTTCATCTGAATTTGAAAAATCATACCAAAAAAAAATTAGTTAAATGCAAATATAGCACTGTGAATGCCTTGTGCCCTTTTCCAGCATTTTAAAAATTACCCAATTGTGTTATGCCTTTGTTACACTGTTTGAAAGAAAGCAATGATTATGTTTTTGGGATCAGCGTGGTCAAACCAAGCATTTGATGCCCTCATTCACAGTGACATCAAAGGAAACTCTAGACTGAAGCTGGGGTAATGTAGAAGTTGAGCAATTGATGATGCAAGTCTCAATGCAGAGCACTTGTACTTGCAGTCATTTGTCTCCCTGGAATAAATAATTTTATTTCACAGCAAAACCTGTGCCCAAATGAGAGGCTGCACAAGATGTCCCTCACAAGAATCTTCTGCTTTTTGAGGTGGATGCCAATCATCTCCACCTTTCATTTTCATGCTATTGCTATTTCTGTGAGGGAAGAAGGTTCTTTATTTATTATTATTATTTTTTGTGCTCTTCAACAGTCTGGAGGATGAATACTCCACTGCAATAGGTTAACCAAGGTTTGTAAAACCCAATGTGCACCTTCTCATTTCATATGTGCTCTCAGAGAAGCTTAGGTGGACATCTTAGAGGAGATCACTAACTTATAGCTGGAAAGGTAACAACCTCACCTTCCTCACATCCCAGTGCTTGGCGCAGACTGGGAAAATGGACAGTAAACAGCCTGGCTCTGCCTCATCTAGAGCTACAGGAATCTTCCTGTAAAGAGATTTCCAGAAGTCTACTAAAAATGGATTTCTAGTTAAGCCATAGAATCACCAGGTAGTACACTTTCTCTGAGATCAAGAGAGTCTGAACGTGTGCTTGTGCCCCCTCATCTAATTCAGCTGGAGGAGATACATGTGCTCTCCCTGGGACTCAGGATATTTTCTAACCTAAGTACTTGTCAAGATACTCTCTCCTCTGATATGTGCTACTCTCCTTGGAAGAACAAGTGTTCAGCCAAGGACTATATTTATATTGGGACTCTGTTAAGGGGCTCACGCTGTTTTCCTAGGCACTGTACCTAATCTTCAGAGGAAGACTTCCTCTCAAAGAACAATTTAAAAGTAACTTAGTGACTTTCCTCCTTTCTTTTTACCCTCTGGACATTCCTTATCTACTCTATTTTCTTTACAGAAATCTAGGCTTCAGACTGGGACACCTGATGGTAACTATTTGTGTAACTGAAGGTCACTTCAGGAACCCACTGATTGAAGATGATCTATAAGTTTCATAAATACACTCCAGTCCCGTCTGTATCTAGAGAATATCTGTGCCTGCAGTTGTAGATGGAAATCCAGTAATTATTTATCTAATAAGTTGTGAGGCCATAAGGGCTAGAATATATCTTACTGCAGAGGAGACAAAAGCTTTTCTTGAATAAAAGCAATTGCAAGATTTTACTCTGTGCAATATTAAAAACGTAAAGAAGCCATCTGTTTTCCTTTCATGGAGAATGATTTTGTGTGTGTTATGCAGTCATTAATGATGCATACTGGAAGAGTTTTCTATATTTATTTGAAGTGAAGCTAGCACTGTGCCTAATGGAACACCAATTATGGTTCCTAGAAGTCAAAATGCTGTGGAAATAGATAAATGAGTTACCTAGCTATAAAAAAACCCGGTACCTCATTCGTGCATTCCCAATATAGAGAAACACAGACAGCAGGATGTGAAAGCCATATTTCTTGAGAAAAACTTCTATGTCCTCTCTCTTCATACGTCCATTTTTAGCATAGGTACACAGATGCCATTCACATATATTCTATACAAACCAGGAAGCAGAGTTCCATTTATAGTTTACTTGAGGAAGTTGATTAAACATTGTGTTGTTACACCTATCTACATGAGCTTGCTTACATACTAGCAAAACTCTGTATATAGATAGACTTTGTAGAGGTTGAATTCAAACATGTGAAAGACTGAGCTATAAACACCCAGGCAAAGCAAAATCTATAAACTGTTTAAAGGGCATTAGTGCTCCAAAGTTACACAGTAAAAATAGATGGCATTTTGCAGTTCAGTACATACTGCCTCTCATTAACTCCAGCATTGGCTTACATGAAACTCGTGAAGCTAAAATAACGCTACTATCATCGCCAAAAAAAGTACTCATGAGCTGGGCAAACTCAAATTTTGCTTGCATAATCAAATGTAACACCTCTCCTCTACTGTGTATGCCATATGAGAGCATCGTTACATGTTCTGACACTACTTTTCAGTATGACAGTGGCAGCGTTTAGTATATGTGTCATCAAAGACTGACTCACACCTGATTCTGACACTGCTTATCTTTGAAATCATTATGTCTGCAAAACAGCATTATTTCATTTTTTCTACAGTGGTTTCACATGAAGACTTCACAGCTTAAAAAATAATAAACCACCCTCCCCAAAACACAAAGCAACAAAACCGAACTACAAACAGAAGAGAAACTCAAGGTTCCTTTATTCACTGTCCTTTTTGACACAGGTTTGTGACCCCTCAGCAATAGAGGTGCCGTGTCCCCACCTGATGTGGCCCCCACCAGACCCAGTAAGTCACATACTCTGCTGAAACATTCATTTCACAGCTGAATGTTGACAACTGAGTAAGACCAATGCTCAGACTCTGGGGATATAGTTCTTCATCTCCTCCCAGGTGTCAGCTCAAAATCTAAAACTATCAAGTATGTTTTTACCTCAAGCATGCTCTCTACACACTGACCTCTTCATCTTTACCTCCTCATCTTTACCTCCTCTTCCTCATCCCTATCTCCTATACCCCATCCTTACAGACAACACAGTTCATTCAGCAACCAAATTGGTGAACTGGTCTCCATTTTTGTGAGCTCCACATTCCTCTTCCCACCTCCTTATCCTAAGAAACACTGTCTCCTGCTCTGGGCAGTTGGCCTTCTCTGCCCCAGACCTTCTTTCCAGTTCTGGGAACTTCTAAGGTCTTAGCCTTCTCATCAGTCTTAATGTCCCTGACCAACTTTAACTGAGCTCATATATGCACCTGGAGGGCTCTAAGGCTTGTGCATTCTGGAGAAAGTTTAAGAAAACCAGAGTGCAAAATTTTTCTTCATAAGCAAGCTTACAAATCATGTGATAAAGTCATGAGAGTTCCGTGAGAGTATGGAATGCTATGCTTTGCTGAAGGCCCTCAGTAAAACAGACCAAACTGTAGAGTTTTGTGAGCTTCCAAATACACTCCCTCTACATCAGAGGAAATAACTTGCCCTGCAGAAGGGAGAGCAGGATCTTCCCCCATACCTCAATTGACCCTTGGACTGAGTACAAGAAG
The DNA here is from genome assembly GCF_009819655.1 of Sylvia atricapilla. Taxonomy (NCBI): domain Eukaryota; kingdom Metazoa; phylum Chordata; class Aves; order Passeriformes; family Sylviidae; genus Sylvia; species Sylvia atricapilla. The sequence continues at coordinate 83,375,950 of NC_089141.1, forward strand.
AAGAAGAAGAAAAGATCTACAATAACTCTAGAGGACTCAGTATGATGTGAGGAAAGGCTCACATTTGATTTCTTGTTTCTAGTGGCATTTGCAAAGCCTAAGCAGACTCTGTTACATCACCAGCAGTTATTCATCTCAATGGTGAAGACCCGGGCTCTTGTTCTTTTTAAGAAGATAAAGTCTTTAAAAATAGAGTTATAACTTCCCTAATCTGTTGCTTATTTCTTAATTACTTTCTGAGGAAGAAAAGGGTTTCCAGATTAATTTATTATAGCAGTGAAAGGAGACAAACAAACAAAAAAGGAAGATAATAATAGGGAATAATTTCCCCTCATTTCAGAAGGAGCGGTGGACTAAATGGAACATGTTCCATGAAATTCCTGTGCTTCTTTCTTTAAAAAACTGTTCTGATGCCCTAATTATATACACCTGTTTAATTACTGCTTTGTCATTGTTGGCATTAAGAGCAGGAATTTGAAAAAGGAGAACAGGAATTTGAAGTTAGAGAAGGCAAAGCGTGACTGAGGCTGACACCAGAAGCGGCTCAGAGAGGAGCTGAGCCTTAGGATCACAACTCTTGGTTCTAACTGGTAAGCCAGGAAGAAACAGAAGCCCAGAAATGGGCCTAACTTCTTTTGTTTGCCTCAAAATTTTGGAAGCATTATCAAAAATTCTGTCTTTCAGACATGAGGAGAGACAGGTTTCAAATTTCAGGACAGACAGGGTATGTGTTCAGAGGTTAATCAATTAACCTAACATTAATGTAACCCAACCATTACAGCCAGACTCAATGAATGAGATGAGAGTCCTGAGACTGAACAGAGAGAAGCAGCAAGGGAGGTGGTATCTCTCACCACTGATATCTGAAATGGAAGATGTCCTTGGGTTTTTAACCTCTTTAACCTGTAGCAGTTGGAGGCCAGCTCTTTTCCTTGCATACTCTCTCAGGTTTTTCCAAGAAAAATACAATCTTCTCCTTAAACTGGAGAAATAAACCTTGACTGACATATATATCCAAATTCAATCATTTTGTCTAGAAGCTGTTTCTTGTGAATGATGCAACACTGGTCTTTGTGCTTATCTCAGCTCTCCAGTGTGGCTGTGTCCCACCATCCAGTGTCATCATTTATTTAAGAGTATCCAGATATACTGCATTTCTCATCAGCAAAAATCCCAGAGAAAGAATGTCTTGAAGGTTGCATTAAATCTGAACGAATGTACTGGAGACTGCCACCTCAGGCTGTCATCCTCTGGCCCAAAAGGAGTAGTGTGGTAAAGGCAGAACAGTTTGGAGGACCTTGTGAGGAAGACATAGAAGAGAAACTTGGACTCCTGAGTGTGTGTCATTCTGTCTGTGATGTGCAATGCTTTGAGAATTAGCTTTGTCTTTTTCTCAAATGTTTGCATTTTCCTCATACATGATAGAGCTTTTCTTTCTTTCTTTCTTTCTTTCTTTCTTTCTTTCTTTCTTTCTTTCTTTCTTTCTTTCTTTCTTTCTTTCTTTCTTTCTTTCTTTCTTTCTTTCTTTCTTTCTTTCTTTCTTTCTTTCTTTCTTTCTTTCTTTCTTCTTTTTATTCTTTCTTTCTTTCTTTCTTTCTTTCTTTTCTTTCTTCTTTCTTTCTTTCTTTCTTCTTTCTTTCTTTTTTCTTCTTTTCTTTCTTTTCTTTCTTTTCTTTTCTTTCTTTTTCTTTTTCTTTTCTTTTCTTTTCTTTTCTTTTCTTTTCTTTTCTTTTCTTTTCTTTTCTTTTCTTTCATTTCTTTTTCTTTTTCTTTTTCTTTTTCTTTTTCTTTTTCTTTTTCTTTTTCTTTTTCTTTTTCTTTTTCTTTTTCTTTTCTTTTTCTTTCTTTTTCTTTGTCAGTCTTCTCTTTTTTGCTTCTTTTCTCATGTCATTGAGACCATGGTAGTCATTTCAGCTCTGAATCACAACAAGAGTAGCCTTCAGGTTCTGCCACTTTGATGTATGGCTTTTCAGGGAGATTCAATTTAAGATTTTCCAAGGACTTTGAAGAAATTAATGTTTAAATCCTATAGATGTAGCAGAAGCTTAATGCATCTCCTTGTTACAGTCTTCCTGCTTCTAACTTGTGGTCATTGGAAGAGTATATTTCAATATTTTCCTCTTTAATGCTACATCTTTCAGTGTGCTTCTACTTTAGTTCAAAAGGCTTTCTGTTAATATGAAATACAGCTAATTTTTTGTTCAGCTTGTGGTGTACCTCATTTGGTGAAATCTTATCAGCATAACTGTAGATAGGTTTCCACTGAATGCCCAGAAATGGAAGATCAATCTAAAGTATCAAGACTCAGACCTCAGATTAAACACCTGACAGTCCTGGGACCCAGACAATATAATGTGGTCTCATCTGAAATCTGATTAATAAGCTTGATGTCCCTATGAGCTGGAGGCTTGCACTTAACAATCACTGGGAGAGGCAGCTAGAAGTGAAGTGAAGCAAAGCATGGTCTGACCCTGAAGGGCAATAATAAGTATTTTGGTTTGCTTCCATGAACATCAGAGTGACAGGATGAAATATTTTAATTAACCTAGCTTTTGGCTTTGCAAGCTCGGTCCAAACTTTTTCCCTTTTCTAGAAACAGACTTGCTCTTCATCCATGCTCTTCTACCAGATGTCTCTCCCCTGGCCTCTCCCAGGCTGAAGTAACTTAAGTGAAGGTATAAAAATCTAGCTTGGCAAACAACTTGCCCTGCTAAAAATAATCTCCCCTATGCACTTAGCAGATGGGCAAAGATCTACAGCATGTGTACATATTGATCCTATCATTCACATGCCAGAAGTAATTGCTCCCTCTGAGCATGTTTATAGATCTATACTAACTCCTAGTTTCCTCACAGGATGTCAGGACTGAACAAAATCTTCCATAAATCCTTGTGATTTCTGGAGCACATGGAGAACCCTAGAAGTTCCTGTGGCAGGTCTGGCAGAAGCTGATCCCATTGGACAGACTCTTTAGATAATCAGTATTGACACAAAGCTTCACAAGCAGCTGGAGGTGCAGGAGAGACCCTGTGCATGTGTTTCTCTGGGCTCTCACAGGACTGCTGACATGCTAAGCTCAGCGGTTTGTTTCAACCAAGTTTTCATGTTATGTACCTTTTTTCTGCAGGGAAATGTGAGCCTAACCTCTCTTCCCTCAGTTATGCTCCAGGTTCAGCTACAGTTTCTGTGGGGTTTAGAAATACCTGGAAATCTGGAAACTGAATTATTTTAAATTTTTTTCAGTTTTTGCAGAGACTTGATGAACTTCAGTCTCATTCTGGATGACTTGCATGAAAGGCAAAAGGTCACCCCAGGACACCTGGTCTCTCTGTTCACCTCACTGGACAGAAACACGTTTTTCTGATGTCTCTCATTGTGGCTGACAAGATCAGTCCATGGCCTGGGCATGGTACCTGACACTCTGATGTGACAGGCAGCAATTAGACAACACCAGGACAACTGCCAAAATTGCTGCCTACAACTGTGTGACCGCTGATGATAGACATTGTTTAAGCAGCAATCACAAAGCAGGAGCACCTTGAACATTTGAAATCTTCATAGTGTCTCTATACTACCAGAAATGCTTGTATGCCGTGATTTATCTTCAAGTCTCAACAGAGCTCCTGGGAGAGGTTTGGCTGCCGTTTATGAGGTAGGACAGAGAATAAAGAATTGACTTGGTTTTGAAATCTAAAGCATTTACTGTTGAACTCATTGCTGCCATGGCTGACTGGGAGCACTGATGAGTGAGGAGCTACAGGACATGAGGAGGTCACAAATGACACTTTGGTTCAGCAGCAGCCCATTCACTTTCATGGAAACGTTGGAGTTGGAAGGGACTTCTGGAGATCAACTGGTCCAACCCTCCTGCCAAGGCAGGATCACATAGAACACGTTACACAGGAATACATCCAGGTGGGACTCCCTGCTGTTGCTTTTAAATTGTCAGAAAAGCCACAGAACCAAAAGGACACAAAATAAAAATCAAGAGAGAGCAAGAGACCCAGGTTCAAGGGCAGGTGACTCAAGAAATTACCTCTGGCCGGGTCTGTTGAAGAACTAATTAACCTCAAGCAATTCTAGTCAGTGTGTGAACAGGGAGGTCTTTGCACTTTAGTCTATGCCTGAGGCTATGTGAATGTAAAATAAATGTAAGTGAAAAGGTAAAAGTATTAACTGGCATTTAGATGGGAGAGATTTAGAGATGTTTCCACCATTGCTGTTCCAAGAGCCAAAGAAATCATGTGTCTAAAACCAAAAACTTACTGACCCCAAACTGAGCAAACTTTGCCCTTATCCAAAAGACCAGGGATAAAAAATTCCTCCCTCAAAAATGCAGCATTAATGTGATTAATTAGCATCAAAATACTTGTTGAGCATTTGCAGTAAGGCAGGGTTTTTTTCTAAGATTTTGTATGAAGAATTATATCAAATTAATTATTGCCAAATCTAGAAGAAAGACAAAATAACCAAAATATCTCATACTTTTATATATGTATTAAATTACCATCCTCTGTTTTCCTGGGGGCTTCCTATGCTAATAAGGACGAAGGTGGCTTTTCTGACAGAAGGTTTAAAGGAGCAGACAGATAAGAAAACACAGAAAGAGATGCCAAAGTATGCAGTAGTTAAGCCTGTCATCCCTGAAGGTGCCCTGAAGTGTCAGATATCCCCCAGTTTCAATCACAGAACAGCTCCCAACATGGCAAGGATACCCCTGTGAGGTACGTGGTCAAGAGACAAACCTGATGAGAGAGAGTATGTGTGTGTGTGTGTGCCAAGGACAAAACTGTGCTTTGAAGCTACTTAGCTTTACATGAGAGTGTAAAGCAGTGGGGCAGAGTATGTATTTCATGTGAAGGACATAGGGCTACGAGGGCTGGGAGTCTGGTATCCACCTGCTTAGGTTGTAATGGTAATTACAGCCTAAGCCATCTGCCAAATGTGCTGTCTTGCTGCTCACTGCATTCCCCAGACAAAGCGAATATGACTGGCAGTCATGGTGTTGATTTTGTGGCAGGGGAACTTAGTCAGACATGGAAGGAGAAGACAAAGTTTTGGCCTGGAAAACTACTGAAGTGCAGAATAGGTGCCCAGGTACAACAGCATGTGCTGACCTGGGGAGGAGACAGCATGGGCACTGAAAATGGTTTAGTCACAAATATCAGCAAAGACATAGTTTAAGTATAGGAGGAATAATAGCCGTCATGGCTCAAACTGAAGTCCAACAAACCCAGGAATTTTGTTCTATGGGTACTCAAGAGCAGAAGAACAAGGCATGCAGATGGATGTTTTTTACAGTAGCATCTCCCAGGTCCAATGACATGAGACAGGTTGAAAGCACCCTGAGCAAGATGATGCCTGTATGTGCAGGAGACTTTAAGGACTTTTATAGCACTATTTCTTCCCAGCTGCTTTTAGGGTCAAAATAATATTCAAGGATTTATCATAAAATCATAAAATAATTTGCAATGGAAGAGATTTTTAAAAGTCATTTACTCCAGGCCCCCTAAATGTTCTACAACATCTTCAAATAGATCAGGTTACTCAGTCCATACCAATCCAAACTCGAATGTTTCCAGAGATGGGGCATCTTCCATCTCTCTGAGCAACCTGTTCATTGTATCTTATCTGAATCTACCCTTCTTTGGTTCAAAATAATCACTCCTTTTCCTATCACTGCAGACCCTATTAAAAAGTCTGTCCCCATCTTTTTTATAAGCCCATAAATATGAAAATATTGCAATAAGGAATCACTGAAGCCTTTTCTTCTCCAGGCTGAGCAACCTCAACTCTCAGTCAATTCTTCATCAGAGAGCTGCTCCAGCCCTCTGATCATCTTTCTGGCCCTCCTCTGGACTTACTCAGAAAATCTGTATCCTACTTATGCTGGATGCAGTACTACAAATGGATTCTCATGAGAGCAGAGTGGAAGGGAAGAATCACCTCCCTGAACTTGCTGGCCATGCTGCTTTGGATGCAGCCCAGGATATAATTTGCTTTCTGGGCTGCAAGCACACATTTCTGTGTCTTGACCAGCTTTCCATCCACTGGTACCATGTCCTTCTCTGCAGGGCTGATCTCAATCCATTCGCCTCTCAGCCTGTACTGATTCTGAGGATTGCCCAGATGAAGGTGCAGGACCTTAGACTCAGATTTAGGGATGTGTTCACTCTGCCCAGCATTTGTTTTTCAGAATGTTTGTGCTTAACCTGCTAGCAGTACAAGAGGAAGAGCTAACTGAAATACCATGGTGTGCCATAGAGTCTTTTTCAGGCCATATTAAAACTGTTACCACATTTGAAGAGGTTGACCTTTGAGGATCAGAACATCCTGAAGCACTGCACTCTTGGATTTATTTATAACTTCTGCAAATTGGTACTATGATAAATGTATGACTGCTGGAAAAGAGCTGAGGTAGGCAGAGGTATTTTCTAAAATAAAGTAAATATTGTATATCTTTTTGTATGATTAATTGTTATAGCCTGAATTCTTATAGAAGACTATAGCTGAAGACCTGTCAGGTTATTGTGTATCCATTTAATTCTATCTCAAAACAGAATTGTAGAAGGTAGTGCACAACTTCTCTCAAGCTCCACAAGTCTAGATTTCTTTTGGTTTGCTTATTCTCCGAGTACAAATGTTAAACTTTAACAAAAATACTTGCATTTAAACATTTTGGGGGAATAGAGAAACAGAAATTAATGAAGAATGGTATTTATGTCTTTACAGAGCACAGAAAGAGTTCCTTTGTTTTACAGTTCACATATGAGCTTGTTCTGCCTCAATTTTGCTAAGGACCAGCAGGCTAATTAGTGAATCAATTGTGTCTTTATTACTCTGATAAGTGCTATCTTCCAAGGCAGCAAATGCATCAAATATTCACACTAATTGTCTAGAGTAACTGCAAGTCCTTTTCTCAAGTTATCTGACCACAACATATTATTCAATATTTATGGACGCAAGGTAAGCCCGGTGGTTTTCTGATGTTGGTCCTCTACATTCTCACTGATCAGACCAGCTCTGCTCATTCATCTCAAGGAACCACTTGTGCTATTACAGAATCACAGAATCATCAAGGGTGAAAGAGACCTTCAAGGTCATCTAGTCCAACAGCTGTATAGTGGTGATATATAATTTACACAGTTGAGTCCAAGCATTTTCTGCTTCCTCTGCCCTATTTCAGTCTCTTATCAAGAGATAGAAACTAGTTTTTCTTAACTTCTTAGTAATATGCTCCAACATTTCCTCAGACAGCAATATCTTAAACTTGGCTGCCAGGAACAGAGGTGTTGTGGAAGCAGGTGCTGTGAAAAGTACACTGATGCTGACACTGAGCAGCTACTGTGCTGAAAACTTAGATTGATGTACTTGCACTGAAGACCAGGAAATGACCCTTCCTACACATGGTGTGAACACCCCCATTCATGCATCCCACCATAAGGAGAGGTTTATGGGTTGTGAAATGTGCTTTTAACCAGTTTTAGCCCACAGGTTTCATCATATCTCAACATTTCAGTCAGCTACAAGATGGCAGAAATTTACTTATTAATTTACTTACAGACCTTCATCTTCTCCATGTCTATCATCCTGGAGGACAACTAGGTGACCATGTTGATACAACAGTCCTGAGTCTTTCTCTGCATCTCCATAAAATTTGTCAATCAACTCACATTGTAGTAAAATTGAGATCTTCAGTGGTAAATGGAGTACACAAATTACTCTTGGGAAAATGCACGTCTGTGTGTCTGATCATTTATACTCCTCTCTCCCTCTCCAGTTATGAGATAGTTTCTCTTTGTTAAGGGAAATACAAACACCAAATAGCATTGGCACTTGTCTTATGTGGTGGAGGGATTTTTACACATCCCTTTTGGTTTGATGGGGAGTAGGAAAGAAGGAGATATTCTGGCTTGTTGAGACTGTTTTATTTTTAACTGCTGTGGATTTAAGATATTCTATTATGATTGTTTAGGTTATATGCTTGAACTAGATATGTAAAAGGACATACCTGTGTGGGGAAGGAACACAGGTTCAGTAACTGGTATTCTGGTAGAGCTTATGCTGTCCTATACTCTACAGTGTTTTGATCCTGCAAGGTTTATTTCTGAAATTCAATGCCCACTTGAAATAGTAATTTATTTCATATGACAGTCTTCTAGGGTTTGACTTTTGTTTGAGTTCTGTTGTGCTATTTTTAATGCAGATTTATTTCCAGAAAGCATAAAATATTCAAGTGCCCAAAACAGGAATCACACAGACTGGGACCAGTGACCAGATCATGACCGGATCATCTAGGAAATAGAGGGAAGAACCCCAGATTCCTCCTATAACACAACTCAAATCTTATTCTGCAAGGTCTGGAGATACCTGATGTTTGCACTTAGGAAAGTTGTTGCAGGTCATTGGTGAAGGTCTTTATGTAAGGTTGTGGTTATAACTGTCGTTTTTCATTTAGAAAAGCAAAAGACAGGAAGAAGTTTTGCAATTTTATTTTTTTTTTTTTAAGTTTTGAAAATGGCTCAGGGTCACCTTAAACCTACAGTTCTAGTGAAGGTGCAGCATTATGGATAAATGATGGTAAGTGGTAAGTGGTAAATTTCTTTACAATCACAGTTGATTAATTTTGCTATTATAAATGAAGTACAACTAAATACAGTATCTGATATTTTTTTTTTTTGCCCATGAATGAAGTAGTTTTGTGATATTCACCCAGGAAAATATTAAAAATTTATTTACTAATCAACTTTGAAGATAAAGAACAATTAAAGTAAATGAAGAGTAATTTCAAGAGAATGCAAAAGCAGATGCCATCACCCTCTACTTCTGGAAAATTAAGACCAGATATTTTACCTTCTCTTAAAATATTTCATGGAGACCTCTACTATACCACATGATAATAAACCCCATACTTAGTGCTGGCTGGCTTAAGAAAATCAGGTCTGATAAAATGGCATGATTATATTAGGAAAAATATTTTTGGATTAGTTACTAGTTTGCTCGGATGTTGTGTAAAAATGTATATATCCTGAAGGTCAGGCTGTACTACATGTGTTCCAAACAGGCTGAATCCACCCTGGAAATATCATGATCCAGACAGTTCACTGAATTAGGCTTGTAGATACAGCTAGATTCCAAATTTAAACTGGGAAAAGTTACTACAGGAATAAACACACAAACTTCTTGGAATTAAAGTCACTTGTGAATTTTTTTTTTTTTCATCTAACAGAGCAAGTTAAAAGTCACTGTGATAAATAGAATATGTAGTCCTCACAAAACCCAAATGGTCCTTATTACCTCTACATCATTAACATTTCTTTCTTGTAGGCTATTTCTTAAGCACTGTGGGCTCTCATGTTCTGATCAGCAAAGCTGGTTACATTCAGTGAAATACCATCATGCTCACACTTGGGATAAATTCTCCTCAGGTCATGAATAAAATCTATTTGGCTGCTACTGTTTCCCACAGAGAACACTCATGGCAAAGCCAGCATCTAGTTCTCCACCCTAAACTTCTTACTGCATCTTGTAGGGTTTTTTTCCTGGTTTGGTTTAAACTTCCATTTTTCAGTCACTTGGGGGTTAGATGCTGCCCCAAATTATTCTTACAAGAGATGATTCAAATAAGGACAGGACCATTGTTATCCCAGCTTTTGATACCATTTCTCCAGACCCTTAACACATTACTGCAGGGTCACAGCCCTGTGCCCCTGAACACATTACTACAGGAGGATCCAGCCACCTGCACGTAGACAACTCATCTAGAGTGATGGTTGTAACAAGGCAGAGGTGGGAAAAGGGATTTAGTGTCACACGCGTTTGAATTTATGTTTCTGCTAAGACTGATGGCAGGGTCTTTATTTGCCCCCAAAATCCACTCAGTAGTCAGAGTTCATTTATAGAAATACAGTATTGCAGGGACAAGTATAGTGCTGTCCTAAATAACCAGGGGAACTCTGTAAGCTTGACTGGATAGCATGTGATGGACATGACCTCAGAAAACTTGCTTGACTCACAGGGTAGTAAATTCTGACACTGAAGGTAGCCTAAAGCAATCAGCCAACCTGCTGGCTTGGTGAGCCTTGAAAGATGAGCTTGCCCACACACTCTTTTCTGATTTTCTACAGAGACACCAGTTAAGCTATTGGGAGGTAGAAAAGACTTAAGCCAGCATTTAATTTCTTTCAGCTCTCATGCCTTTTGGAAAGCTGCAATCAGTCTCTAATCCTTCTTATCTTTTGGTCTCACCAATGAGGCCAGAACCACACTCTATTCTAACTATTAGCTGCAAGTAATAGAGCTGAAGTAATCTTGCTGATATGTACAGATTCCTCTTCCATTCAGCAGAACTCCAGTCTCACAAGAGATGATGCAATGGTTTCTGGGAGCTCAAATTCCATTGGAAGGGCTTTCAACAGTGTTGGAGGAGACAAGAGGGAGTGATGGCATCAAATATAAATGCAGCTGTGGTGGTAAATTAATTTTTGAGTGTCCTTGGGCTGAGGCAAATTGCAGGTTTTATTTAATAGAAGGAGTTTCCTATGCTATGGTGCCCTAAATATCTAAAATGCAGTATTTCACAGCCCTACAAATATTGTCTCAGAAGGACAGAAGCAGCTTGTGAATCACCAAACTTTATTTGCAATATGAGCATGGTTTTAATGTAGATGGCATTCTCTTAGCATTTATCAGTTCGGTTAAAGCTGAGAGAAAATCTTCTTGCCAAGCTTTCTCAGCATGCCCTCTCCCCACTTACCTCACTTGTATGCCTCATGCATTCCTTTATTACAGTGCCTGACTCATTGTGCAAACTGGATGGAAAATGACAGAGCCTCAGCCACAAGCTTGCTTGGCTGAAGTGACATTTCTTGTGAATGACCATAATGCAAGTGGCATTTACACGACAACATTTTGAAAAGGCAACAAATGATGTAGTGCTGTCAAACAACTTGTTTCCTGCATTAAAGAAGGATGGACAGTTGCCATTCACTTCACGACTATCAAAATACTTCTATTTGGAGTCTAAACATCTTCTGCTTTTATATTGCTTGATTTTGTGATCTACTTAGCCCTGTCTGATTAAGTGTTTGTTGGAAACTGATGTTGAAAGTGATGTGTTTAACAGATCATTCCTCACTCTGAGATACAGAGAGACAATTTTCTTATTTTCTGATAGGAAGAGGGAATGAAGCATGTTGATCTGAGCTGGGTTCAGAACTGTATCCAACCCAGATGTATTTGATCTCTTGATCTCACAGACCACAGTCAAGAACAGTTTGCCAAGGCTCCTGTGGCTCAAACCACAGACCAAGCAAACACACACTGCCTGTACTTTTACATTTAGAGGGATGGCTACCTTAATGAACAAGGAAAAAACATGAATGTATGTTGAAAATGTGCATTTTAGCAGGGTTCTGGATTCACCACAGTGTGACATGTCCTACCTCTATACTTTTTTCCAACTTCTTGTCAACTGTGTACAGAAAAGCAATCCAAGTTCTAACTCAGGCTGGAAAAAAAAAAGAAAAAAACAAAGGAGAAAAAAGAAAAAAATACAGGGAAAACCCCCCCAAAACAGCCATGCTCCAAACCATATCTTGATGTAATGGTTTGGGATTGAGGACTAGTCTGCCTCAGGCCATGTGTGCCTGTGAAAAAAAATGGCATTCTAGTATCTAACTAACCTCTGGTTCCACCTCTGTATCCTTAATTCTTTCTCATGTGATTTAGCCAAGTTTTATATAAATATGTCACTATTAGACCTGAAGTAATTAGGGGGCTTGGAGCTGCTGCTCTGAATAGAATTTTATTCCAGTCGTTCCCCATTACACTAACCCCTGTAAAAGGCTTTATCAATCATTTCCTATGACAGTCTCTAATTCTCAGCTTCCTCGACCACCACTGTATGTCATTTCTTATCATGTAACTAATTAGGACATGGCATTAGCAAGACAGAGGCCTATAACTTGAACACATTTAGCAGAACAGAGTATGTGCCCAGTTAGGGCCTTAGCTTTCCTGATTGCTTTATGCAAACTAGAGGGGCTATTGCCCCAACTATGCTTCCAGGCTGTGTGGTGGACCTCTCCCTGTGAAAACAAAGACTCACAAGTTCAGCTACACCTGAACTCTTTCTAAATTTTATTGCTGTACCAGTTCAGTTCCCCAGGATGACATCTGGTAAAAGGATTTATTTTCAGATACACCAAGTCTTCAATCTTTTTAACTAAGGCATTTAGAAGAGATCAAAATTCTGTTCCTCCTACTTCTAACTTGCTAGTTGCAACTCTTAATCCAGATTTTTAAACAGATTCGACTGTAATGGGTTATTCTGTTCTATAAAACTTGAGGGGTGGGCATATGATCAAACAAACTTAGTTCATGGCAGACTAAACCTACTGCAGCTGTGAGAAAAAGGGCTTTAACATTTCATCATCATGGCAAAGAAGCTGTGAGAACCTGTAATATTGCTTTAATAAGGTACTGGTGTCAAGAATGTTTCTTCGAAAAACAATCCAATGAGACAGGGAAGTGGTGAAGAACAATTAGAAGCCTGAATAATAGTAATAATAGTTAAAAGTTAAAACATAAAAGAAGACAAGATTATATCTCAATTTTTTTTTTTAAATTTTTTTTTTTGGTAGTTATAATTTTCTGCAGGTACCAATCCATGCATGTGCTGGGGACTGGGGAGGAGGATTTGATAGATATGACAGCTGACAAAGATGAATGATGATGTGGTCACTAAAGATCTTGTCACCCCCCTGAAAAACATTCTTAGTTTGACATCTGTGTTTCTTGTATAATCTTGTATATCAAATATCTACTTATGTATTTTTTAGCTCTTGTTATCGCAATATTGATGCCCCTCACAGCAGTATATTCCCATCTCCACCCTTATAATGTCTCACTGTTGACTCAGACACACATACTTGTTTTCTAAATAAGGACGTTTTGCCGCTTTTGATGCCTTGAGAGGTGACCTGGAACAGAGACTAGAGAGTGTTAAAGGAATAAAGTAGGTATTTATTAAAAAGGCCTTCAAAGCATACTTGGGCAGTACAAGAGCCTGGCCGAGGCTACACCCAAGATGGATTACAGGTCACACATTTTTGCACTTTGATAAGTTTTGGTCCATTTACATATTGGGATTAGTTGTCCAATTACAGCTTCAGGTTATGAAGTTCCATCCTCCCAGTCTGCTCCCCTCAGTTCCCTGTTGTTTATACTTTTGGGGGCCTGAAGCTGTAATGGTGTCCTTGGTTCTTGAGCTGGAAAAGGATTGTTTTGTCTAACTAAGCTGTGAAGAGAACTGACTAACACTTTATATGAAGTTCAGAGTTACATACCAATGCAGTACAGAATCTGGAAAATATGAAAGCTAAAACTTAAGGGCATCACTTTGACTATGCAACTGTAATAAAAGATTCAATTGCAGCTGTTCCAAGTACTTATCCCAAGGTTGCTTATACCATTCAAGTATACCAATAGGGTTGTATTCTCATTTGGGCTTATGTCAGCATATCTATATGTTGATTCAAAATAGTCCCACAGCTGTCTGTCAGTAATCTGCAAGTGGTTAAGGAAATTCAGTGAGGGAAGAGGACCATGTCTATCAGGACTGGGAAATAAAAGCACAAAACAAAAATCTTAATCCTTTCCCCAGGCAGTTTTCACACTATATGCAGAAAAACAACCAACATATCAGGCAAATGAGGGAGTTGTACTGCAAAGGCACTGGACATATTGGCTCCAGCACATCAGCAGGCTAGATGTTGCCAAGGTCTTTGCTATCCTCACAGAGAAAGAGGAAGCACTGAAGGACAATCTTGATGGAATTTTGCAAGGGTTTAGAGGACTTCATGAAAAAGTGCAGGAGATGCCATAGACTGAAAAGAGTTGCAAGAAATCATTTTGATAGTGAACAGAACTGAAATGAAAAGTCAAAGGTGTTAAGAATGAGATCACAAGTGGCCTGTGTCTGACAGAACAGAACAGAAAATACAACAATGAAAAGTTTCCAAACCAAGAGTATTATGATCAAAATTAATGACTCATAGAACAGCATTTTGCAGCAGCAGTCTGAATGGATAAGCAAAGAGAGGGATCTTTTAAAGCAGAAGAACATAATTTTATGCAATTAAAGATGTAAGATAGTGAAAGCCTGGATGAGTCATACTGTGTAAAGGAACTTTAGCAGAAGGATTCAACAATATTGTGCCATGGCCAGAATGTGAAAACCAATAAACTGAAAACACAACAACTGAACAATGACCCGGATAGATACTAGAGTTGGCCACAATAAGTCAGAGGAACATTGTTGTGCAGGAAAAAGGTGTGGATCCACAAATTGGTTTTTCACTCTAATGAATGGTCTAATGGCTGGATTTTCCAGTTACAAGCTTCAGTCTGCAAATAATGTTCTAACCACATGCAATCACACAACTTCTTCCACAGCGGAAGAGGCCAGCTGTGCATTTGTGGATAAGTTGTAAAGGCATTTATGCTGGGTGTTGTGTAAGAGACAACAGCACAAGAAAGATCATATTTTGATAAAATGTATTCATATTCCTATTACTGTGTTTGTGCCTGGGATATCATCATGGTCTGTTAGACCTTATTCACCAAGAAGCAGGCTGAGACATCAAATTATCCTAATGTTTGGCAAAGGGTGGATTTTTGCTTCCCTGTGCAGAAATACAGCAAACAGGCCAACTTCAGAAATTACAGGGAAATTGAAAGAAGAATAATTACTTCAGATGGAGTTCCTATAATTGCTCTAGTAGTATGGATGGCGTGAGGTAGAAGGAGGGTATTTAGCAGAGAAAGAATTCAGCATATGGTAGAGTCACTGCAGAGCATTGGCCTCAGCTGAGGCACACTCATTGCTCACCCATGGAAATTTTACTGCAGAGGGCAAACTGCCCAGCTGGTGCTGGAGTGAGTAATGTGTTAGTAGGCAGGAATGGACAAAGAGCAAAGTGAGTACAACAGATACCAGGGGGAAGAGAGAAAGAGGAGCTTGGGCAAACTGTCTGCTCTAAACAGTAGGCAGCTCTACCATCCAGAGCATGATCTAAGAAGCAGCCTGAAACACATAGCTGGGACAACTATCAACTCATGGACAGGAGCTGTGGCAAAGTCTTTGACATTGTTGTTGGTGATTACTGGTACAATTACCACTGTCAGCAAACTGAGCAGTTAAAAAATCCCCCTTCTGGGAGAATAGGAGTTGCTAAGATTGAGAGACTTTTGGTCAAATCTGCGTCTCAATAGTTAAGATTGATGAGCAATGGGTGGAAAGATTATTTAATAGCTTTTGTATCTTCTCTTCCTCCACAGGGTTGTAAGTCTCAACATGTCACACTTAGCAAATATGTTAGTGGAAAGCAAGCCTGCAAATGTATTCAATCTTTTTCCTTAGGGTTGAGCCCAAATGTCCAGATCTCTCTTAGTTGCTAGAAAATTGGTCAATTTATTGAGACATGAACAACCATATGTGACACAGGTTTGTGCATAGGGTTGGACTTTAAATCAGATCACATTTCTACAGGTACCATTGACTCAAATCCATACTGAACTGTGGCCAACAGAGACCATTCAGATACAATTGCAGTGCCCTTGCTTGTTTATGAAAAGGCATTGCAGTATCTCCTATTAAATGGCAGTGATATATCTAAAGAGAACATGGTCACCAGGACAATCTCTGCCACCAAAATGACCTTAGGATATGCAGCTCTTCAGCCTTGAAACTTTCCTAACTCATCCAAGGAGGTAAACAGCAGGTGGAGACACAAAATTCACATTTACAGATTATATCTGTAGATGAGAACAAGAACTGCTATGCTCAGGTAAGTGCAAATTTATGAGATTCTCTGTTCTGCTATCACTCCAAAGAAGTGGAAATGGCTGTTTTCATTCAATTTTACCTTTATTTTGATAGAACAGCCTTTTCAACAGATTATGCTGAGCCTCCAAAATGTTTTCTAAGGAATGCTGCAGAATTCAATGGCTGGGTTTTTCCTTACCATTTAGCTCTAAGGTATTTCCGCAAACAAGCAAAAAAAAGAAAGAAAAAAAATCTAAAAATATTTATTAAACACTGATGGAAATCAAAGCACTAAGGATCTGATTTTATTTTAATCAGATTGTAGCCTGTATTTTAGAGAAATAACTTATCTCAGTTTTATTTTTTTGATAGACTTGTGAAGTAAAAATTGCAATTTAGTGAATGCTAAACAAGTAATGAGTGCTAAAATTTAGTGCAACAAATTTATTTAAAATATCAATCATGCTAAGCCTGAACTTGCAAACATAAACTCATCATTAATACAATTACAGTTGTGCAAACTGTAAACATTGATATTTAGCATTAAATTCCCAGCAGTCAAGAATTGGAAATGTAAAAATTAGCTTCCAAGTTGTCACTCACAGAAGTACCTTTGATTTCAATTTTTTTCTGGATATCTTAAATCATGTTTCAGTATTGATTATAAAAGATATATATCCCTATTGGGACAACCATCTATGCTTTTCTTTCCAATGTGTATATAAACTGCTTCAAGTCTAAGCAGCTTTGATTCCCATAAGAGAGGCTCTAAAGTATTCTTGCAGGTGTAATTTTAAACAAAGCAGAGATCTGTTAAATACCTTGTCATCTCCAAGCTGCAGAAAGTCATTATGCAGTAACCACTTCTTCCTTGTTTCCTCTATCTGTCTTTCACTAGAGGATACGGACACTCAACTTTTGTACACCCTTGCTGTATTTTCTCCCTCTGCATGGTCTCTGAAGGGAGTACATGCTGCAGAAAGGATCTGGCCCATTCTGCACAGCTGTAGAGAGTTCCCAGAGCAGCAGAACCCTCTGCAAAGGTGTATCAAGGGTACCTGACTATTAGGAGGTTGGACAGAACAGATGACACATCTTAACCGATCCAGCTACCATGTCGAATTCCTGTTATTATCTGCCCACGATGAATTATATAAGTTCACCACATAGTTCACAGTTACAGGCTATACAAAGAATGCAAACAAACCTTATTTATCTAAATCTTAAGGTGGCTAAAGTGCCAGAACTACAATTCTACATTTAGAAACCCACTACTTCCCAGAACAGCTTAATATAAACTGTGAGTTTTCTACTGCCCCACAAGTATAAATTTCTAACTGCGTCACTGTGGCCTCAGAGGCCCACAAGCTCTGCAGGCCAAAGGGCCCAATCTGGAATTGCTCACCCTCAATCAATCCAAATATAAATCATGTCTTCACTCTCTAAGAATTCTAAGAAATCCCAACACAAAGGGAAGCTGGATTTGGAGATATTGAAATATGGGGTTGTTCTCTTCAAGTCTACCCTGCCTCTTAGTTCTCACAGGGATATCCTTACAGTAGGTACACAGCTGGGATAAAGGCTGAATGAAACCTGGTATGTGACTCTGCAAAGGCTTTCTCTGAAAACCACTTCTTGTCTAGATCCTATGATGTGGATTTACTGTTAAATCAATGTTTCATGGCAGCAGTCTCTGCTGAGTCTCTGTAGTTTGGCATGGGATTCTTACTGAATGAGACTTTGTCACTTCAGTATTAGTCTCTGTGTCTACGTCATTTGAAAGCAATAACAACCTCTAGAAAAATTTTTGTGTCCAAACACTATGACATTTTTCTTTTAATATGATTCATTGATTTAGACATCTGACTGAGGGAGTTACAGATTCCTTTTTATTTACAATATTTTTTTAAATTTCTTTGTAAACAAAGCAGACTCAAGGAGCATGAATACCTCAAACAACCAAACCAAATCTGTAACTGCAAAAAGGGAAAAAAAAAAAAAAAAAAAAAAGGAAGCCTCTGTGTACTTTCTACATAGTTGTCTCTGCATTGTTATACTTTCCTAGTCTATAGTTTACAGGGTGGAGTCAGTTCTGCACAGCTTTTGTAGTCTTTCTGCTGAAAAACTAAACTGGCAAATCTGCACCTGGTTGTAACAGGAAGCTAAGAATTGCTGTTTTTTAAAATGACTCAAGTTATGAGTATCTGCTCTCTGGACTGTTTATATGCTATAATCCCCAGAGGTAAAGTAGATTAAGAGCTACTTTTCTTCAGGATTAGCAAACCACGAATTTTTACTTTGTCGTGGATGAGGTGCATGTGCTGCCTGGGACTAAGACACAAGCCTGGGCAGTGAATATCTCTCCTTTCACAGTACTGTGAATCTGGAGTGCCAGAAGGAAACTTCTGTGTATCACATCTGATGATTTGATGAACAAAAATGAATGTGTAAGTGAACATTTCACAGAAAGTCTGTTTTCAAAATAAGAAATATTTCCAACAATAAAAAGGCTGTAGT
This sequence comes from Sylvia atricapilla, assembly GCF_009819655.1. Classification (NCBI taxonomy): domain Eukaryota; kingdom Metazoa; phylum Chordata; class Aves; order Passeriformes; family Sylviidae; genus Sylvia; species Sylvia atricapilla. The sequence continues at coordinate 83,394,296 of NC_089141.1, forward strand.
ATTGTTCACAATTCTGACAAAATGGAATGAGTGATCTGGCACTCCTTTTTCTTTGGCAACCTGATTTTTCCAACATTGTCTCTTGGACATTCCTTGACACCCTTAGATACCACAAAGCAGATGACATCTAATGTATCCTAAAGGTATGAAAGTTAGATGGCCAATTTTGAGCCAGTCACAGCAGTCTTCTTTTAGTTACTAGGGGAAAATGGCCACCTCCAGAGACAGTTCACTCAACCTGTCTTGTACAACTATTTTAGGGTAAGATGAGTCATTTATGGAAGCACTTTTTTCCTTTGAACCAACTTTGAAGGTACTACAGGTACTCAGTTTAGATCTTTAACTGCCAAAGTTCTGGTAGACTAACTTCTTCAGTAACTCATGCAGTGTACATCATTGAAGATTCAGCCCACTTAAATCAAATGTCCTAGTATGAAATAAGGATATTAAATCAGGATAAGGTAGGTTTGCTAAAAGCAGGAGTAATTGCCTATTAAGCCAAGAACACTAGCAAAGGGAAACCCTTACACTGAGGAGGGGAATAAGAGGTCCTTTGAAGATAGAATCCTTCCAGTAATACTGAATAGGCATTACCAGTCTCTCCCTCTTCCCCAAAGTAATTTGATTCCCAGATGGAACTATATTGCAATGTTTCTAACACCATAAGGCACTTACTGTATATTATCATGACATTATTTTGACTTTTTGTCTTATGATATTTCAAAATAAACCCATTCTCTTCATTTTAGCATTACTAGGAGGTTGCTTCCCAAGCTCACCAGAAAAATTTCTTCCCCAAAAAGGTTGTCAAGCATTGAAATAGGCTTCTCAGGGAAATGGTTGAGTCATCATCCCTGGAGGTACATGAAAGATGTGCAGATGTGGTACCTAAGGACATGGTTTAGTGGTGGACTTGTCAGTGTTAACAGTTGGACTCATTGATGTCCAAGGTGTCCTCCAACCTCAACAACTCCATGATTTTCTGTTTTTTAGTGTAAGCATTGACTTCATGGAAAGCTGACTGAGTCTCCAAACTCCACAAAACTTGTAGAACTTGGCTTGGTGCTGTCACATAGCCATAAGGAATTCAGTGACATTTGGGAAATAAATCGTTATGGGCTATCAGTGATGACACAACCCCTAGGTTCTCCATCCTAAAAGACATTCATAGCACTCTGAAGTGGCAGTCTGATAACTCTAAACATTTAAATAGCCCATGGATACCTATTTTTAGGGCACCACACTCCACCCCCGTACTCTGTCACCACTGTCTCTTCTGTTTCCACATGCTGAGCAGTTTCAGATGCTTTTCCTTGTTTCTGAGAAAAACATGTAAGGAAGCCAGGAGCAACCCAGCAGAGAACAGCATGTGGAAAGAAGAAAAAGCAAAATACTGTGGAGAAGATCTTACTTCAGTGATTCCTGAGGTTTTCCCTGTTGGTAAAGAGGTGCTGCTCTTCTACCTGCCCTAGAGCACAACAGAATGCCTTGATGATCATAGGCACATCTTGTTTAAGTGTTGATATCAGTCCTGAATGCACTGATTATCAGTTAAATGCATGCCATAAATTAAACTGCTTTGATCCCCATTTGATTTACACTGTGATGAGCTTTTTTATCCCATGTCCAGGTGTGGGAACTGAAAAAGCAGAGGATTTTCACAGTGCTGCAATAAGCTTACATAGGTTTGAAACAGAGTTGAATTTTAGGCCTTGAAATATTTAGAGCATAGAAAGTTTCTGAGCTGCAAAAATATAGAGCAAGTAACTATTGTATACTCTAAGGTGTACATGTTGTGTTTAGTGATTTGCTTTAGTAGATGCTTGTAAGATTTTAGCATTAGCCTATTGGCTAAAAACTTTTCAAAAGCCTTATAACAAATACAACTTTGGCTTCTGTTGTTATGGTGTGAATTTTACCATCTTTTATGCCTCTACCTTCACTAAGACTGATAATGAAATAAAAAACTTGTGGAACACCTCTCAGTCACCCCATCCCATTGTTGGTGATCAGATCCAAGATCCAGGAGGCTCTGTCATGTTCTCTTCACATTTGCATTCACCGTCTCAAGGACAGCTTATGAAACAGATAAGCTGAGAGGGAGGCTCAGTACTGTATTCAGCCTTTCTTTTCCTGGTAATGCCCTCTCTCTCATGTATTTTTTGAACACAGACACTTGTGTGAAGGTAGTGGGACAATGCCAAACACAGACACCTCAGAGGCTTATTCTTCACTGAGGCTGAAGGTCTTGAAGAAGTTAGGAAATCACTTCGGATTTGCTGACAAAGAGGGAGACTGCCAAATTCTTTTTCCAAGGTGATCTAACTCTTAAATTCAGGGGCACAAGACAGACAAAGCTGACAAAAGGGTAGAGCAAATGGACTTCTATTTTTTGATAGTGATGTCCGTGACCAAGATTTTCTGAAGTATTTAATCAGAGTTTCCCTTGAAATATTTTTCTGATTTTTTTAATTTGATGATGGGAGCAAGAGCTAAAAGATTATCTTTCTGAAAAAAAAAAAACCAACCCTCTTTGAGATGTTTCTAATGAGGTGTACTAATCAGGCACATGGCATAAAGTACCATTTAAAAATTTTTTGAAAATATGTATGGCAAGTCAAGTCAAGGGTAAGACAGGAGTTCTATTACTCCCAGGTGGTATTTTCTTTGTCTTTGAAATACTTGTTATCTATTGATGCAATAGAAAAGGACTGTCTTGGCAAGTAGCAACTTCAACTGGTTTCCTTACAAGGATTTTCCTGTCTTTCAAAGAGTACTTTCCCTGTTTGTATCACATTAACCAGTGTATCCTCTGCAAATATAAATCAGTAGAGCTTGAATTACATTCCTGTATCGATGCTGACTTTTTTCTCTTGAGGATATGCATTATAGCCTCTGAAACTTTATGGCACAGAATGGAGGGATTTTTGGATTATTAAATTAATGGGAAATATGGATTCACTCTGGAAACAATACAATACAGAACAAGAGCCAGAAACCAGAATTATAGGAGCTCCTGACTTTCAGAAATTATTCATAATCAAAAGAACATGACCAGTTTTCTTCAAAATGTTGAAAGATTTTTTCTTTCTTTACCTAGGAAACAGAGCCATTTTATAAACCAAACTTGTGGGGAGTGGATGACTCCATTCTTCATAGAGAGAAAATATTGTTCATAACTTGAGGAAGATTTATGAAATGCAAAGTTCAGAAGAAGAGGTTTTTTACAAAAGGTATTTTTTTGGTCAAAATGCAATTTTGTGACCTGTAACAAGAGAGTAAAGAAAGTAAGAATCTTGCAATTTAAAACCTTGTTTTATCTTTCATAGATCAGTGGCAGAATTGGGTAAATTTATACATTAACTGGAAAGAAAAAAATAACCCTTTGTCAAGTCCCCAAATTTTTCTTAACTAGCAGAAAAAGTAGCAGAAGGACTGAATTCAAAAATAGTGACAAATCCACTGTGTAATCTTTGCCAAATTGCAAAAATTAATTCTGAATTTTAGACCACAAGAACCCTACAAGACATGTTTAGGAACAACCTGTTAATTTTTCTGTGCAACTTCTAAATGTCTAACTTTTAAAAGATTCTTTTAAATTATTTGTTTCAGTGGAAGAGTTTACCTAAATTAAAATGCAGACAGGCATAAAAAAAACCTTTTCAAATTCATTTCCTTGTCCCTATTTTGGCCCTAACTTTTTTTAAAGAGCAGTGGGATCAAGACACACAGAGGTACAGTAGAATACCTGATGAAGGAAGTGCCTCATAATTTTTTTTTCTGACTGATATGACTTTGCATTTGCAGTCTGGTCTATCTATAAACCTCTTCATAGGCTAAATATGGGATGGGTAATGAAATCAAGTTCCTGAGCTGTTCCATCTCTTGAAGTCTTTGCAAGGCCTTGAACACTAACAGTGTTGTTTTTCTGCATGTTGTCAAGGCAAGGAAATACATGACAGGAACTTTGTTCTAGGATTTAGAAAGAAGAATAAAGTAGAAAACTCATGACTATTCAATGACTAGTTATGCAAGTCAGTTGCCTGCTTCAAATCCCGTTGTCAACAAGGAACACTTCTGTAGACAGGCTTAGATATGAAATCCTTTGGTCCCTCCCTGGTAGTCAGGCACCACCATTCCTTTGCTACCAAGACAAAACAGGAAAGCAAAAGATCTGAAGGCCTATGATAAGGACAGCTAAATCCACCACTTGCTTGTAGCCTTGGGCACCCTAAAGAAAAAAAAATCCCCTGACACCTGGGTCAGATGGCAGTGGAACATGAGTTTCCAGCCTCCTTCATCTCATCTTGCATCCAGCATGGGGCTGCCTTTGCCCTTGGAGTCATGAACATATACACATAGCACAGCCAGGAAACACACCATGACAACTCTGCAAAACTACTGGGAGATCCCTTTAGGAAAAGGCCTTCAGATATGGGAAAACAGAGATAGTGCTAAAGCCAATCCTGCCTCTGATATATTGCAGCTATGTTAATTACCAGGGAGTGGGAACTGGAACTGCAGAAGAGAAGGAGGACCAAAAGAGCCAGAGCTGTGGGGAGCTGCCCATAGGATTGCTCCATAGAAAAGGTATGACAGACTTCTACATAAAATGGTGCTAATACTTGAGGCCTTCTGAAGTTTTTAAAGAAGCGCTTTGAGTGCAGGAACAGTCTGTGGAGGTGTTCTCAGGTGTCTGGCAGTGGTCCAGGCAGTGCAATAACTAATGAAACCAGGGTAGATGCTGCTATGTTTTCTTTCATACTTGTTTTTTAACATCAGTTTTCTACCTTGGTCAAAATGTTAACTTGATAAGAACAGAAATGTGAATAGGGCTTTAAAATAAAGTGTTTTGTCAATATTTTCAAGGAAATTGCATTTTGTTGTGCAGGTTTTGTACAACTTGTAATGAATTTTATTATTATTATTTTGAAGAAATAGTCCTTGAAAAAAAGAGTCCACCCAGGAGAAGACAAGCTGTCTATTTACAGTCCTTGTAAAGTCCATAAAATAACATACAGACAATTTTCACCACCATTTGGTGGTTACCTTTTAGCATGAATGCTAAAAGGACAATGGAAACATAAAAAAAATAGTGCCCAAACAGCTACTACTATTTTAAGAAATATTTGAAATGAGGCTTAACACCGCTGACAGCTGTGAATGAGCCCAGAAAACAAGGCAAATCCAGCAAGCATCACTGGTCAGAGATGAATAACACCCTCTGATTAAAATCTAGCAAATAATATCAATTAGCTAAAATGAAATTTTTATTTAACTGAAGACTATTGCATACCTGGGTTGTAGATAACAACAGTTCTCCTTTAAAATAACTGTATAATTACCATTTTTACAGTGGTCCAAAAGACTCAGGAAACACCAGCTAGTCTATCTTGCATTTAGTTAGGGAAAATACAGGGAAAGCATTCCACCTGAAACAGCCAACTACATTGTGCAGAGTAGGGAATACTTATCTCTAGGCACTGATTTGGTCTCAAAGGACCCTGTGGTTGCTGCCAGACCACAGCACTGACCAGCTGCTGCAACAGCTGCAAGGTGCTCAGAGCAGCCATGGGATTCTGTCCTGACCAGCCAAGGTCTCATCAGATTCAGCAAGCCTGGAGATAGTGACCAGGTAAACCCAGAGCCATGTGGCTGCTCGGCACGGTCACAGGGCCAGGGCAGGGCTGAGGTCCAGCCAGGTCAAATCTGTAGGTCATGGTCAGTGAGGTACCTGTCCAGGAGTAGCCATGCCTACAGCAATAGTCAGGCAGGCAATACGCAAGGCCAGGCAGAGAAGCCATGAGTCCAAATGCAGCTCCAGGGAAAGAAGAGCTCTTTCTGTGCAGTGATCACAGTTTATTCAACCAAGCCATAGCAAAGCTGGCCTGAGCAGTGTAGCCGGACCCCAAGGAAGGGGAAGCAGTAGCAGAGCCTGTATGATGAACAGCCACAGCTGCCTACACAAGCAGGTGTTTTTTACCCTAAGGTAGGCACAGTACTAAGTCAAAGATTTCCCTCTAGTTAGGGCTCAGTGAGAGCATTAGACTTACTCTAGCCAACATCCCCCCCATCTTCATCCCTAGAAGTGTTCAAGGCCAGGTTGGATGGGACTCTGAGCAACCTGGGCTAGTGAAAGGTGTCCCTGGACATGTCAGCAGGGCTGGAAATAGATAATCTTTAAGGTTGCCTCCAACCCAAATCATCCTGTGATTCTATTAACACCTTCAAGAAAAATAAAGGGAGAAAAAATGCTCAGTAAGAAACAAAAGTAAACAGATGTGTAGAAAACCTGTTGTATGCAGAATGAATCCAGGAATGGATTTTTTAGTTCAGGAAAAAATAGTATTCTTACACACATAGAGAAATGCTTGCCAAAAAAAGAGAAGGAAATGAGCAGTCCTGCATGCCCAGGTGGTTGAATAACAGAAGGATGAAAAATCAGATACTAGATGAAAAATGATGTGAAGCATTAAGAAAAATTTTGACATCAGGTGAAGTTATGCCCTGGAACTTTTCATATTTCAGATTGGAAATTTTTTCTAGAACTGGATGGCTTCTTCAAAGCTTTTCAATACCTTGGTTCTGTATATCCCCTAAAAATATTCCGACTAAATGTTTTCACCTGGATTTGATCTCCACTGGTTTTGGAGTTTTACCATGTTTCTGTAACTTCAAGACTGAAGATTTGACATCCATTTTGGCAATTCCTGATTGAAATTCCTTCAGCAAATCATATTTTTAGATGCAAATCCCACTGAGGAATTGGAAGGAACATTTCATTCTTAATGGAAACATCTTGTTCTATAAGCATTTTGACTCCAAATGTAGTTTTGAAATAGTTATCCTTGTATGTTGTAGTTCAGCAGACAACAGCATAAGGATCAATAGCTGCCTTCATTTGCTGTTTGTCTGAAAAAACAGAACACGTCCCTTAGGGGCCTATGCTTAAAGCAAACGTTGTTGCTAAGAAACCCATTAAAGTGTGTTGTTAATTGACGATGAATGGCCTTCTAATTCTTGGGAACAATTCTTACAGCTCTGTTTCTTGTGGCGTACAAATGAAACATCATGTACTAGGAGCTGCTGATGTCAATGACACTGGTTTTTTAAGAAGCACACACAGCAGGGGATGAGAAAGGCCACAATTATCAGATAAAGGAATTGCCTTTATTTGCTTTGATGGTGGTTATTTTATTTGGGTGGCACCACAGAACTCTGTGTGACTGAAAGGAAGCAAGCAAGAAAACAGAAACAGATGGGTTTCTCAGCCATGTGAATGAGATCATGAAAAGCATTCACATTTGCACCCGTTTTCCCTAAGCCCAAAATACTTCAGCTTTTCACAAGCTTCCTCCTAGATTCCAGTTTTGTTATAAGAGCTAATGATACATATTAAAACATATAGTTTTAACATTTTCACGCATGCAGCAACCTCATTCTCTTGGCCCTTCATCTGTTGGGTATTGAACAAGCCCTAGGTTTGTCCTCCAAATCTTTCTAGGTTGTAAATTGTTACTTAATACAAAGTTCATCCAACAAATTGTGTTCTTAATCACTAATCATTGCTTTCATTTCCAAAAAATTACAACAGTTACGAAAACTGGAAGCAGAGAAGACAATAGGATTTAAGTGAAATGTGACATAAATCATATATACACCTATACCAATGTTATCTCACATAGACTTTTTTGATAGAATACTGCATGTCTCTCAGGAGGTGATAGCCAATGATTTGTAGACAAAAATAAGACATTTTTTAAGAATTTAGAAACTATTTTTTTTTTCATTTTTCTTCATGTCTGTATCCCTAGTTTTAATTGACATAAATTGCTTATTCCAATTTAACCTTGTGTAGGAAAGTGCAATGAAAAGACCTAATAATATAACAATATTTTATGCAAATCTTTTCAGACAACAAATATTATGTTGAGGAGCATAGGAGAGAATTTATTTCTGGAATTTAAAAGAAGAAGAACACTGATGCAATTTACAAGATTTTTTAGAAAATAATTTCATTTTTTAAGACATTTCTTTAAGTTTAGAAAAGATCAATAAATTAATTGATCTAATCTCAGTAAAAGACTTTTAATCATTCTTCTTTCAGGAATCACAGAATTTTTTAGATTGGTTTCATTTTAGTCTTGGAAAAATTTGAGTATTCAGAAATATGATTCCGAATGCTTTGGTGGCTGACTTAAATGCTGATATATGGAAACCAAATCAGCATTGAATGGAGAACAATTGAACCTTACTGCTAAGCAGACAGGATTTTAGAAGGTCATTAAAATCCTATTGGTCATTTATGAAATAATAGAATCATTGGAAATTGAAAGAGACCTTAAAAACCACCTAGTTCCAACACCTCACTGTGGGCAGGGACACCTTCCATTAGACCAGGCTGCTCAATGCCTCATCCCAGAAAACTGTTGATTTACAACAAAGAGGACACATTTTGTAGCATTCCTTCAGTTCCCCTCATGGTGCAAAGAAAAACAGTATAAATACAATAAACTCTGTGTTTTCAAATAAAAAGTAATAATTGCTCAAGAATTTCTCAAGAAGAAGAGCCTTTTTAGCTCTTTCCCCTGGCAATTTATTGGATGAATGTGTTTGAAAGGCCAGCTTCGTCTATCAATCTGAAATAGCTATTTCTGCATTCAGTAACCTTTAACACATCAGAGGCAAAATCGGAGTCACCTGGATCTCTGTACTCTTCAGTTACTATGAATTTTTAGGGTAAACTATGGGGAATAGATGGCACTGCTACTGCTGAGTTTTTGCAGTGCCCTGCTTAGTATATCATATGTAGAGAGATATTTTTGTATATGTAGGGAAGTAAAATAATCCAAGTTACTAATGGTTTTTTGCTATGTGAGACATTTTTCAGATTGAGAACTGCTCAAAATTTTTTCTCCAGAACCAATTGCTTTTGTTTCCATGTCATACAGAGCAGAATTCACATCACTTTCAAACTTAGCTCCTGGAAATCTCAAAAGAGAGGCTGAACATAGAAAACAGTGGTCCCATTGCCATGTAACTTCATGAAGTTCCTTATATTATGTTCTATTAACTCCAGAAAACTCCTAAAATCTACTTAGGAGGGTTAACTGTAATCTTCTCCTTTGACAAAATAATTTAAACTTGGACCCAAAAGCTGACATTCAGTTCAGAATAAGAGCCTGTGGTAACCACTTACCACAAGGAGAAATTTCTTTCACCAGTAACATATACAGAATGGTTTTCTTAATGAAAGATAGTCCATCCTCTCATGGCCTCTTCTATTGAAACAGCTCTTGCAATATGTGTATCAGTCAAAGTATGTCATTGTTATGTTTAATCAAAGATTAAAAGAAAAATTATTCTCATCATCCATCTCTCCTCAAAGATATCTCTGGGTCAACAGTGCAGGAAACTGAAGTTATTAACTAGATGATGAAAGAATTCTTCAAAGAACAGTACATGACTGCTCCCACAAGATCTCTAAGTAGTGCTGATACTTTCTTGAGTAAGATTAATCCTTGTTCATTAATGCAAAACACTGAGCAAAATCTGCAAGCTTTAACTTGACATCAGAGCCAGCTCTGGCCTCACAGCCTCTACCACATGCCGGGCTTGGAACTCTGAGGGTAAAGAAATTCAGCTTCTTATAAAGATTTTTGCATTCCTTCCTGTTGCTGCTTCTGGATATTTTTTTAGGACCTGTGGAGGTATAGACACTTGTACACACACAGCTGCAATCTAGACAGTGGTTGTGCATTCAAAGAGAAACTGAGAAAAATATTCTCTTCATCAGGGAACAAAAATATTCAGTCAATGTGGTTGGCCAGTAAGATGCAATACGAAAGGTTCATACTGCCAACCCATGTTTCTGGATTTCCTTCATTCATTCTGAGGGCTGCTTGCTAATTATGAATCTTCCCTTCCCTATGCCTATCAAAGTTAACTCTTGACACTTAAAAGGAAGCTGTACCTCAGTGGACATAATGAAGATATGTATAAAAGATATTTCTTTGCAATGCAAACTTTTTTTTCTGGACCTGGCAACATCAGTAAGGAGACCTTAACAGCCTGAATCCACCATGAGCATTCAAGTACAGGTGTGAGGAACTAATAAAAAGAAAAAGATTGCATGAGTGACATTGCAATGTTAAAAAAAAAAATAACAACTGCTGCAAGTAACTTTCCTTTGCTGTTTTTCCCTTTAGGGAAGTAAAACTTTAAAAAGAAGAAGTGAGAGAGTAAAAAGTGAGAATCCACTGACACTTTTGTTTCTGATTTGATTTTTGACCTGTGTTGGCTTGGCAGATTCTATTGACTTCACCAGGGACATTTGATGGCAACATTTTCAAGGACATCTAAACCAGTTAGGCTCCTAAGTCTTAACTTAAAACTTTCAATAGTCTATTCGGATCCTAAATACAGTTTCAAGGCAATTGCACCTAAACTCCCAAGGTCTGACCCTAAAAAAACAGATTTATATGCTACAGTAAAAGCTGAAATGCAATTATGTACCTGTGACTTACATCACCCTTGAGACTGAAAAATAACTATATGTCAAGAGAAGCAGCTCCTTCTTCACCAGGCATAGTTAGTGCTAGTCCACACTCAGCAGTTCAAATGGCTATATGGCACCTTCTCCAGGCTACCAGCCTGGAGAAAAATGTTCACTTAGGAAAGATCTGCTTTGAGTTCCAGCTATGCTAACCAGTTTATTTTTTAAGATTCTGCCACGACAAAGCAGTAATTCAGTATAAGCCTGAGTAGGACAGGCCAAGCTGAACCTTTATCCAGTAGAATTGTGGGATGTCAGAAATGAGGAGGCCAGTAGAGGATTTGGTCCCTCTTACTTCAGCTGCTCCCTGTCTCACTTTAGTGACCACACAAGGGTGTAGAACAACTTCTGATGTCCTACTTAGACACTGAAAAGTTTTTAACATGTTTAACATGTTAACTGAAAATTCTTTAACATGTTTTAACATTTTAGGAAGGGGGAGATGTTGGGAAAGCAGCATATGGGAACTTATTTTGCTTAGTAAGGTCTGTTGAATGAGGACCATGCCAAAAAAAGTCAAAACTTGTAACAATCAAAATGTCTGTGCCATTTTCTACTGACAGTTCTCCCTGTGGTATCTGGTCTAAGATGGCCAAAGCAGTGTTCCATACACCAAGGCTGGAAAACTGGCTATTTCTTGTGTATTTTACTACTTTTTTCCTTTTGTTAGTGCCAGAGTTTTTATGCCACTGGTAATTTTACTCCAATTGTTTTCTTCATAGCTACTATGAAAGTTCATGTGGGGTTGAGGCCTTCATACAAGCAAGACACCCACTGACATTTCCACTTCAGTCTTCCATTCTCAGGTCCTTTGCCTCACTGTCTGACACATTGCAAGCTCTTACTTTCCATCTGTACCTCAGCAGCACCACTAACAGTCAAACATGTAACTTAGCACTGCTGTGACACTGCATCAATCAAATGCACACAGATCCCTTGCTGCTGTGTGACTTGAATGAAAGAGTAAAACTTGTTCTTAGCTCAGATAATCCACTTTTACATTGGGGAAGGAGTCCATAGTTAAAAATGCACTGACCTACTTCTTCCATGGGTAGAATTTAACAGTTTACAACATGTAGTTATAATCTCCTCCATTCAAGAAAGTTTATATGTGCAGTTTACATATGTTCTACTATGCAGGGATCTCCTGAAGCATCGCTTTGCACCTACATCAGCCCTCAGACTAGGCTCTCCTCCTTGTATGAACCAATATCATGAGGCAACTGGGCATGAATATGACTGATTCTGTCCTGTCACCCAGTTCTATGACCCTAACCTGGACCAGGAAAGCAAAAAAGCAATCATAGTACTATGGATGTAGTCCAAGCAGTGTGATCCATAAAGGCCCACTAAGCATGGTTAATGAGAAATTTTGATTTCCACTACAGAATCCCTCATCTTTTATTATTCCTCTTTTCTGTTTGCGAATCCCATCTCAGAAAATGGACTTTGGCATTTGGTGGGGTAATGGTCTTGAAATAAGTACATAAATAAAAAGAATACATAAAATACATAAACAGTCTTTTTCCAGCTCCCAGATTTGTGTTTGTTTTGGGGATTTTTATACCTACATAATGTTTGCTATGGTTATAGCTGTACATGACAAAATTTGTCAGAGAAAGGTAACTATTGCTGGATGAGTCTTTTACCCTCATCATATTATTTCTCTTTTCTTAATCACGAGAAATAAAGAGAAACAAAGCTGAAATGAAATACAAACTATAAACTATGAACTTTTGAATCTGGGAATAAGATGAGAGTCAGGCCCCACTGTTAGTTACATCAACAAAAAGCAATGAATTTTTCATTAACCACAAGACTAAATAATTCACTAGGAGGAAGGAGAACCAGGAGAACAACTTCAGCTGAATCTTCACCCCCACAGCACAAATCTTTTCTCCTGTGCTCACACCCCAGGAAAAGAGCCTTATCCTCAGATAGCTTGGTATGTACAATGGAGTATGCTCTTCACATCTGCTGAAACACCTCAGCTATGTGGAAAATGTGTTACTCTTCAGGGGGTCTGAGACTGAAACCCAGGTGGTCTCTGTCCTCAGTGCAGCTGGCTGAAGATCTGCCATAACTCGAGTAGGTGGTCCTGGGTATATTCAAGTCCTTTTAAGAGAGTGGAAAGGCTGCAATCAGGGGGTGAGAGGAAGTGGAAAACTGCCCATGATGTTGAGCCTGTTCTCCCAAGAGGCCAGTGGGGAGGATCTTGGTGGGGATCTGCAGGACTCTGAGGATGTTGGAAAAGCATCCTCAAGTCAAACAGCAAAATCCAGATTAAATGGATTTGGAAAAAGGAACATCAACCAGACATTAGATTAGCAAAATAATATATGTCTTGACAAAAGACCCCCACAAAAACAAACAAACAAACAAAAATCAACAACAAAACCCCAACCCAAAACAAAACAAAAAAGCAAACTACAAAAAAAACCAAAACAAACACATATACCCTGTGTGCTAAGAAAAAGAAAGTTTTCACTGTAAATCTGTGGGGAAGTATCTCAGTAATACTTTACCCTCATTTAGGTCAGCAGTGGAATACTTGTCAGACCACAGGGAGCTTCATGGAAATGTGGAAAATTAGCTGAGACTTCTATTTCACAAGACTTTTAGGAGACTCTCAAACCTCATTCTAAGGAACTTGTAAATGTGTCTCAAGGTGAAACATTTTGCAAGTATTTGTTGGACAGCCACTGTGATAATTGAGGCAGTGCTGTGACTCCTCTTATGTATCAGGAATTACAGTCTTTTTCCCACTCCAGATGCAGCAATTTTACCTTACAGACTTGCAGAAGGTTATTTATTTAGAACCTTTACTAGGACCCACAAGGAGTTAATATTAAATTCATATCATTGAAAAGAATGTTGTAGTACAGATTTTTTTAAAGTCCCACTTTCTGGACATGCATTTGTCAACCAGAAATAGGCAAAAATACAAAAAAATCATAATGGAAACTAATTTCCCTAAAGGAAAAATTAAATCTTTCTCCTCCCTTTTGTCTCCCCATTTGCTTCTTCCTCTTGCTTCATGGGTTCCAGTACAGAAGCTTTTAGTTGTCTGGATTGTCAGACTTTGATATCCTAATCTTGTGCTTTGAGGAGACTTGCATCTTAGCAACTTAGCATCTGAATACCAAACATCTCTCAGTTCACAACCCTCCTGCAGCTGAGCCCCAGTTTGCATCAGTGCTCCAGTTTGCATGTCTTAGCCTCTCTCCTGCTCTCCATAGTGTAGATAAGTAGCTCAACAACCTTCCCCAAAGTCATTCTCTTCGTTTTAATTTGACAGTCAGGATTTCGTCATGTGCAAAATTTACCTGTAACAGAAAACCCAGGCAGTTACAGAAGAAAATATTGCTATAAATGGTGCAGTGCATTTTTGCCAAATTTTGCACCACTGATAGAAACCAAGAGAATTTTCTGATTTCCATCAGAGCAGAAGCTGGTGTGCTTGCACAGACTGTGCTGCTCAGACCTGGAAGCCTCCTCTTCCCACAGGGAACACGTAGAATCAAAGCCATAAATTTTTACTCTGGATGATAACAATCGAACCTACAGGTGACGTTCTGTTACAATGATTGAAATGAACCTGGGAATCTCCAGGAGTAGGGAGGCTGGGAAGAGCATAGCTATATGTATGAAAGGAGGCAGCCAACCATGGTCTTGCAACTACTTTAATGGATGTGCTCATAGGAGAAGAATGAAGGAACGTGCTCAGAACAGAGAAGCAAGCAACTGCTAATATTTGGCTGACAAAATGCAGGTGTCAGTTACTAATTACTGTGCTTATTTGGTGGGTATTGTCTACACAGGGACTGTGCACCAGTTACTCTGCTATGAAAGACTGGAGTTTTGAGTCAGGGCTGTGCTTGAAGAAGAGGAACACCATGAGAGAATGTTGTTCTTGTTTTCTCTAAGGAAATGTCTTTTAACAGCTCTTGCATGGTCTTGCAGGTTAGATGTGCCAGAATATTGACAGAATAGTGCCAAAATAGTGCCAGACATGACACAAGTCTTTCCCTCTGAAAATTGCAATTATGTAGTACTGAGCTTCTTCTCTGCTATAATTTCTTGCATTTCCACATTCACACATATAAATGTGTGTATTTATTCCATTAGTGATATCATACCTTTTTTCCAGAAAAGGCTCTTACCAGTTAATGCATCTGCAAGGTGCTGAAGTAGCTGCTGGCTGTGCACTTATGTCCATTATAGAGATACCTGGAGGACCAGCCAGGTCCTACTGTCATTAATTTTTCTTTCGCAATCAATTACTGTCACAAAAGAAATTGAAAAAAAAGGAAAATGTGAAAAAAATATAACCACAGTGTTAAAGCACTGGCAGTCAATAGTGCTTTACTGAAAGAGAAATTCTGCTTACAAATTATTCAGCCCAGGAGAATGTTGCAAATGTACAGAAACACCAGAAATATTCTGTGCCTGGGTTCTCCCTATCCCAAATGCTCATGCCTTCTCCAAACCAGACTCTTCCAATATAGCAAAAAACTGTTGCCAACCCCTTCCAATTGCTTTTGTAGATCATTTTTGTAGATGACAAGGTGACAGTGATAGCAGACCAGGCTTCCTGGAAGAGGTCATTCAAGGTGACATCAAGAGTGTCTGGGGAGAAATACTTCATGGAGTCCTCAGGAATCTGGGCAATGCTTGGTTGTACTAAATAATCCCTGGAAAATCAACAGAGAAGCACAGGGCAGAAAGATCGATTAGAGTTACCTTACTCCAGTCATTTGTAAATATGCCCTTGCATGCTTGCACTTCCAGGATCTGCAGCCCTCTCTTTCACTGTGGGCAGTGTCAGATGCAGGGTTAGTGAACTTGGAAATCTAACGTTTTTTTGGCTTTTTTTAAAAAATTGTTTTTCTAAAGGACCTCATGCACTGTGAAGCTAAGAGGTTTTTTGTTTTTCACAAAAACACTGTAAGGATGGCAGTATAGACTGAAATGTTTGCTTGTAGACCTTCCTGATGCCACAATAAAAACTGTGAACATAATTTCCCATGATTTGAAGTAGTTCAGCAATGAAAACATTAATTGATTTATTTATGACAGTTCATTGACACAAAATCCATGATCCATATATGCAAGATTAATATTGGTAATGTAAGAGAAAACCAAAAATCATTAGACAGTTACAAAATATTAATGTAACCTACAAATTTCTAAAATGGCCCTTCTATAGCTGATCCTGGGAAGTTCTGATATCAGACGCACACAAGAGATGTGGCTGCTCTGACTACATGTCACACTCACTGCTCCCAACACTCCAGAGTGGGGAAGCTCCCCCAGGTCCACCAGTACATCCTGGGGTGTGGGTTCCCCTGCACTCTACCCCCTCTGGGTGCTCTCTGCATCCCCCTGTGCCCAGGGAATCTGCCTGGGAAGGGACTGTGGAGCCGTGGAGCCACACTGGTGTTCTGAACAGTCCCACTCCATACCCTGTCTGTGTAACTCCCTGCTGTCATTGAATCCAAGAGTCATTTTCCTCTTCAGCACTACTGCCTCTGCACAGTGAGGATGTTAGACCCACACACTGCATGCACACATTCATCATTTATTATCCCATTCCTCTCTTACCTGCTGATGTTGTCCCAGACCATTTGACATGGGAAATAGGGACAATGTCAGCAGGATCATGCCTGATGGCATAACTTACCTTTTCCTTCTGAACAATACAAATGTTTGAAGATTCAATGATTATGCAATAATAAATGCTGGCAATGTGCTCTTTTCAATGATATCTATTGTTCTATAATTTGCCAAGAACTAAACTGAATAATTCACGCTTGAATAGTCTGTTCTAGCTGTGTTGCTGCCTTCTGAATTATTTCAGAGACATTTTGGAAATATATAAAAGCCTTCTTGCACAGATAGAGAATTTGGATTTTAAATGTTAACATTTAAATGAATCAGTCAAAAGTTGTGGTTTCTTGTTCTGAACAGAAAACCAGCCCACACTTTTACCTGAATCAAAACATGGAGCTGAAAACATTGCCTCTAAATTGAAACTGAAAACTGAACATCCTTTGGTTTCAGTAGCTGAGAGGACTTTTGCTATGACTTACAATAGTTTTCATTTCCCACTGAGAATGTGTTAGTACTGGCTTGTTTTGACCCACTGCTGCATTTAGTTAGTATTTCAAAGCAAAGCAGCCTCGTCTGTGTTTTTCTTCCTGCCATGCCCATTATCACCGAGGGCAGGGGACTGGCAGGAGCCTTGCAGCCAGCACCAATTAGAGCCAGACACGCTGTGAGGGCTCACCTGACCAGATGTCCAGATTTACACTGTAGATTTTCGTGGCCTGGGCTTACCACCCACCGAGAGAGGCAGGCTTTTCTGTGTGCAGTTTGATTTGCCTTCACATGAATGTTTAAAATAAGTCAGAGCAACCAAGTTCCAGTGACTGCAAACGGAGCCTGGGAAGACACGGCCACGTGTGGGCATTGACACGGGCGGCTTCAGATGGTGAGGCGAGGTGACTCCAACCCACAGTGCAACCTACTGCCGCTCACATCTAGTAGCACCAGGGTGGAAAAAATGAATGGAAGGTTTAACAGATAACAAGATAATATCTCAGTGGTGCTCCAGAGGTGAGCAAGGTCAATTTGAACACCAGACGGATGTAAGCAATGTTCAGATTAATCCACCCACTTCTGTCCCTTGATAGCACATAAATAAGTCACAGATATCTCAGTGACTTTGCTGGGAAAGATGCAGTGTGCTCTCCGAGCACTAAATTTACTACTGTGGATTTCTTTATCTCTGTCTTTTAGAGGATGGGTGTTTTATGCCAATCACAAGGTTAAACACTGAAAGAATCTTCAACTTTAAGACAGAGCCAGTTATTTTTGTTGCCTACTTTGGGATGTGGAGTTTGCAAATTTCTGGGCTCTTGTTTTATAGTAGGAGTGTACTGGAGCCCAGCAAATATATAAATATATTTATATAAATATAAATCAGAGATAAGATTTGCTGCCCCTTTGTAAAGCATGGCAAGAAATTATATGGACTTCATCTGAAGCTTCAGTTTGGAGACAAATACAAAAATTGTGTATAGCCAGGAGTTCATATCAATTTCTAAAGAAAAGCATTACATTTCATGTCTGAAAAATATTGGTCACCAAAAAAGGTAGCTCTTCCAGACCTTCTTTTGAAGTGTAATGGTAAATTCATTACTTCACTAGGGATTGGTAGCTACTTGATACCAATGTCTGTGACCTGATGACATTTGGTAGGATTTGAGGACAGTTCCAGCTGCTAAACGTCACATACTTGGATTTTCATGCTTCATCAGGAAGCAAGTATAATACCAGTGCCAATGCATTGTGTGGATGTTGTAGACCGTAATAATATATATATTATATACTGTAGAAAATAAGTGTTCTCAGAAGACTCAGGAGAGAGTACAGGCAGTAGCACTGTATAACATTATGAGGAAGAATTGATGTGATCTTCATACTGATACATAAAAAGAAATGAGGAAGAATATGGAAACATTCTACTTAGCCTTTAATGTAAAACCAAAAAAAAAAAATCTCCTCTTCTGATGTCATATACAATGAGGAGATGAAGAATGTCAAACAGAAAATGTTCAAGAGGCTGAAAAAGACGCCTGTTAGGGTGAGATTTCAGAAGGAAAAGAGTACAAAGTAATGACATAGAAAAAAAATTGCCATAAAGGAGTTCAAAAGATTATTTGATTGTAATATTTAAGACCTGCCTCAGGAAGAAAAATATTATATATTAATATATTGCTTAATCTAACAGGGAGTAGAAAATGCCAGAATCCAAAACCTGGTATCAGACATATTTGAGTAAGAATTCATGTGCCAAATTTTATTAGAAAGATAAAATTACCATAAGAAATTGACTTGAAGATCAAGTCTCTTTCACTTTGGAAGAAATGGTTTAGTTAAATACAGACTGTAGTATTTGATTTGGGGACACAAGAATGGGATATAAGAGCCTTCTCTCTAAGACTCTAGAGTGAGCCTAGTGGCACTTCCAGACTCTAAAATGTCTGAAGTTACTTGGAGAACAAAGTCAAATTATATAAATCTACAGTTTTCAGCTTCTCTTTGGATGGCTGAAAGGAGAAAAGAAGACTTTTTTTTAAATAGAAAAACATCACTCTTTGCAAAGAATTTCTACACATCTGCAATTTACCTACACATCTACAAGAGAGAAAGAAGCAGGAAAATTATGTATATACACATTGCAGATGATGACATCCAGAAGGAAAATGCTTCGTGGCTAAAAGTTTTGCTCTTGAATTTCAATTTTGGTAGTGTATTATGTAAAGGAATATTAAGAAGACAATGATAATTTAGAAAGATTTAGATATTCGTAGTAATGGCTTCGCAAGCTAAAATTTCAGGAAAAAAAAAGGCTCCAAGTTTTCTTTGTCACATCTTTTTTTGAGCCATATTGAAATGCAAAATTAAAGGACACCTCATTTTTTCAGATTGTTCTGCTCTTCAATATAAAATTATCATTCCTTTTCTGGGAATGAAAAAATACTCTGTTTTTTCAATCTGCTTTTGTGTGTGCCATTCAGAACTTCTCTTGTAATAATATCCGTGTTCCTTCTCATTTTCCTAATCTCTCTATACACAAGCCTTTCTTTGTTCAGTCCATTTGCCACTTTGCAGCTTCTTTGGGTCTTTAAGACACTGTGTGAGAGAGGCCTAAAACTGAAAGTCATACCTTGGTAAACATGCTTGTTTTTATGGAAGGGCAAAAATAACTGCACACGAAGAAAACGAGATAAAGCAAAGTAAAAAAAAAAAAAAAAAAAAAAAAAAAAAAAAAAAAGAGGAATTAACGCTAGAAGCACAGAAGCACTAAAGCTAGTTTTCATTGCAAACTGCTTGTTCACTAGACAATCTGAATTGTGACAGAAGGGTATGCACACTAAAAGTAGGCAAAATGATACAAGAGCTTACTCTAGCCACTATTATTCTCAGGGGAAGGATGTGCTCCAGATCTCACAATTTTTATGCCCTTGTTTCATAGCATCTCAGAATAATTTAAGTTGGAGGGAAACCTTGGTGGTCCTCTAATCCAACACCAAAGAAGGCCCGGTCAGCCTTGTTTAGGGTTGTATCCAGCTGCAGTTTAAATGTCACCAGGGATGGAAATTCAACAATGTCTTTGGGAAATTTTGTCTCTTTGCTTTCCTAGTAAATCAGCAAAAACAGTAATAAGTTTCATAAAACAATCTCTTTTCCACTATGAACAGGTTCCTCAGTCTGGTCTCATTTGTTGTGTGCTTCAGCCTCTGCCCATCCTGACGGCCTCCACTGCATTAGCCGCAGTATGAAAGAATCTTTCTTGCACAGAGGAGCCCCAAACTGCACAAAGTTCGCCAGAAGTGGTCTCAGAGGTACTGCAGAGAGGTGAAGCATCCCTTGCCTCCCTGCCTGGGTGGCGAGCAGGGCCCAGCCTGTGGCCAGCCTTCGTGTGGCACAGCTGGGCAGCACAGCACGGCCAGGGCAGGGGTTGTGCCAGAGAATGTCGCGCTCACCGTGTGGCACCAGCCAAAACTGTGATGGGCAGCTTCAGTACAGGAGGAATAAAAAGCTCTTGGAGTGTGTCCAGAGTGCAACAAAGATGGTGAAAGGCCTCAAGGGGAAGACTTTGGAGAAGTAGCTGAGGTCACTTGGTTTTTTAAACTTAGGAGAGAAGACTGAGAGGTGACTTTATCACAGTATTTACCTTCTCCGAGGTGGTCAGTGGAGGGCAGGTGCTGATCTCCTCTCTCTGGTGAATGTTGACAGGACACATGGAAATGGTGTGAAGCTGCATGGGGACGTTGAAACAGGATGTTAGGAAAAGGTTCTTTACACAGCATGGTTGCTCACTGGGATTGGCTCTCAGTGGAAGTGGTCACAACACCAAGACTGTCAGAGTTCAAGGACCACATGGGCCCAAGTTATATAATTTTAGATTTAGGGGGAGCAAGGAGTTGGACTGTTTTTTTCTGGAGTGTTGTTTTGTTTTGATTTCAAAAGTGTGCTTCTGTTCTGGCTTATTACAGTTTGGTTTTCTGAATTTACTGAAGTTACTTCTTGGAAATCCATCTTCCAAAACTTTAAGAAAAGCAAGGAATGGTCAGGGGCATTCATTCCACATTAAGGAAGGTGACATTTCGAGGACATGTACAAAAAAAAAAAAAAGTCTGAAGATTCAACATTAAAAGCAGTGCACAAGATGTTTTACACATGAAATATTTTAAAAATCAAATGAAAAAAAAAACCTGGAGATAACTGTAGACTACTTCTCCTTCTTTTTTTATCTAAAAAAGTATCAGTCACAAAATTTCTGGCAGCCATGGGAGAGCAAGAAAAAGCTTCTTTTATATCTTCAGAGACCAGCCCATTCTCTTCACTTCTCTTAGCAGCATATAAACTTACTGGTGCTTTAACATCAAGGTACATAAAGGCAAATACCTTTCTGAGTAAAACCCTTTCATTATTTTTCTCTGTATAAGTGATTCATGTTGCCTTATAAAACATGACTATAGAACTTTGGTTCTTTCAAAACTTTTTTATAGACTTAACTCCTAGGCATGGAGACTGGCTTAGGGAGATTCATAACTAGCACTAGCATGTTTGTCAGCATGATTTGTCACTGCATCAGGTGAAAACTTTGAAGTTAATTGGTTCATATTTAAGCCATGCTTTGAAAATGCAAAGCTCAATGCAGCTTTTTTCCATAATGAGGTCCATTTCTTATACTGACTGATAAGCAGTCAGTATAAAATGATGGGCTCTTAAATCTCTGGGAATTGTACTTAATGAGAATGACTTTGATTCTCATTATATTGATTTCGGTGGGAAAATTTCCATTCATTTTATGGCTACAAGACCAACCCTTGCTGAGGGTTTGGAGTCAGTCCAGTAAAGATCATAAGTATATGAAAGGCAGGTAAAACTGCACATTGCCTGGGCTCCTGTTATTAGACGGTGCTGTCAGCAAACAGTCCTGCCTGAGTTCATGGGGTGAGCTCAGCATTTGAGGCAGCAAAACATCTCAGGAGACCCTCTGAGCATATGTACTTGCCTAAGCTTCATGTTTTGGACTCTAGATAAGGAGAATTATACCCTTTTTATATAGAGTCCAGAGCCTGAATTTCTCCTAAGAGCCAGATGCTATGAGAAGTTGATTAATGAACTGAGTAAGACGCACTGCTTCAAATGGCAGTGGCTATATATCCACTTTCTTACCACAGCCTAGTAGTTACAGCAACTCATAATGAATCAGAAAACCCAAGTTCAATGCCTTGCTCAAGCATGTTCTGCCCACTGGGCCCCAGGCTAAAGTACACAATGAGATTTCTCAAGTATTCCATGAATTTTTTGTAGATATGAAGGGAATAGTACAAAATTAATGAAGGAAGGTTGGCAAAAGAAAACGCAAATCATTATAAGACAGCCTTTATTAATGTTGTTTTTCTGTTCCCCAACATTTTAATACAAAACCTGTGCTTTAGTTAAGAGGATAAGATTAATAGGACAAAACCCCTTGTTTTTAAAAGCTGTCATTTCCCACAGTCACGGTAATAACAAAAGTACCAAATTGCAAGATAAAAAGTACACCCTAATGGCATTTTATTTTTCCAGTTCTTCTCCTCATTCTGAGATTTATTTTGAAGCAAGTCACTACTCTGGTGCACTCTGACTCTTTAGAAAGGATTCCAAAATCCAGTCCTAGGTCTTTAATGCCACTTAGGTGCCATGGAATAAGCCCTTGTCCTCCAGTTGCTACTCTAAAGGCAAAATACCTCTTATGTCAGATTTCCCAACCCTGCACAGATGCCACAGCCACAGCAGGGTGTCCAAAGGGGCCTGCAGGAGGCCAGGCATGGCAAGGCAGGCAGAAAACTAAATCCCACTCTCTAATGCTGCCATGCTGTCTGAACTTGCTCAAAGCTCTGACAGGAATTGCAGCTGTGGCTGTGTAGAAAGCTATCAAAGCTACATGGCTGCATCTCCTTCGTTCCTGAGCCTCCCCAAGGACAAGAGAATGTATAGCACAGTGCTGTGCAGAGGAGTCAGCTCGAGTCCCAAATCCAGTGTGGCTGCTCTTCCATGCCACTGGGCTTCCAAGCCAGTTAGCAGGGCATTGTCAAGCCACATGTATCCAGATGGATTTTTCCAATGCTTCCCTCAAATCTGCCTTCACATAACCTATGACTTAGCTGCAAACCTGACTACTTACAATGCTTGCAAGTTATTGTAAAATCACTGCTTTGAAGTGCATTACAGTGCATTATTTTTTATCAAGGTACTTTGCTGCTCAGATTACAATTTCATTTTCAGCAAGAGAAAAAAAAAATGTAAAGAGAACCTGCAAGTTGTGTGTGATTCAATGCACCTTCTGCTTTAAATGAAATATCCAAATAAGCTTTAAGAAACATTGGTTAGGATGCAGGTCTGAATTATCTTTCCCCTGCTCAACATCCATTTTGCATTTCTCTGAAGACTGTGTTCCTTTTTATGGTTTTCATTCTCTTGTGTGGTCACACTGATCTAGAACATCTGCCCTTTTTTATGAGAAAGAATGGTTTTAAGTGAACATAGGTTTTCAGCTGGAGATATCTGGGATGGGTAGGAACATGATCTATTCACAAGATGTGATTTTTTTACCCCCAGGTGATTGTAATTAGTCAATATATCTGTGATAGCATTTATTTAAGAAGCTAATTCACATTTGCTGATACATGTCCAGTTGTAATTTTTTTCCCACTGGCAGGTCTCAAGGCTTCTATATTTATGCAATGAGAATATATGGAGAGATATTTTGCTGCTTTACTGTAAGCATCCATAATAACTGAATCAAAAAAGTTTAAATATTTGTTTATATTTTGGTTAGAAGACCTCCAGAAAAAAAAGGGATCTGCATTTTTTCTCATCATCCTGAGACTCTGTCTGCTAGAACCTATAGAAATACATTCAGCAGTGGAGCCCCCTAATTTCAGTACTTGTGAGTAATTTGGTAATTCTCTCCATGCTGGTATGTCATTTGGATTTGGCTTTTTGTTTGTCCATGACACCATTTGAATAAGTTAATTAACCATTTGAATAAGTTAACCATTTGAATAACTACGAATCAGTATTAAAGAGTATTTATTTAGTTCCATATTCTTTTTTTTTTTTTTTCTTGGTATGAAACACAAGGAAAAGGGTTTTTTTTTATATATATCCATTATTTTCAAATATGGAACCTCTGAGTATAAACAACTGAAGAAATGTGACTAAATCAACCTGCACAGAATCTTTAAATAACCCTGTTTAAGGAGACCAGGGGGACAGACAAGTTTTTTGGTAATGAAGTCTCACTCTTGCAATGTGTGTGCTTTTGCCTTTATGTGATACAGGTTATATGCTGTGAAGGTCCTGCACTTGGTTTGGTCACATTCAGTTGTCGATCACAGTAATCACTCCTCATGCAAATAGCAGTCTGATGATCTTTTCAAGACCTAGGGTTGGTGGTGCTTAATTTTATCATTAATCCAATAGTCAAGCTGACTCAGACTGAAAAAGCTGTAAATCAAACACTAGGAAATCTGACAAATATGGGATGGATGACTTATCACTGAGGGAATTTTTTTCTTCCTTAATCACCTACAGTTAAAAATGAAAACACAAAGGTACACCTGTAGTGCCAGTAAATGAGAACAGTTGCAGTACAAATTATGAAGAATAGAGTGTTGCCAAAAATTCATGCAGAGAAATGAATCTCTTCCTGATGGGCATCATTTTCCAAATGGGCTCTTGCATTCTGTTGTGGTTTGAATTATGGGTTTCATGCAGACAAAATCTGCAGTTCAAGTGCACAGGCTGGTGAACAATAGGTGCTTGTCTAGAAAAATGAAAACAAGTGATAGCCTAGCAAATGAGTATGGTAAATTTAAATTAACAGAGAGATTGTCTGTTTTAATCTCTGAGTAAAGGGCACATTGCTTTCCAAAATATCTCAGTGAAAGAAACAATTCCAGCAGAATTAAGTTTTTGACTTGTATGATCTGTAAATGTAACTTTGATAAGTCAAGGAATTAAATCCTTCTTGTTGTTGATATATCATCTGCATGGAAACTCTCTTAAGTGTCTTATTATTCACAGAACATGTAAAATGATGTCTAGTCCCTTGCCCCTCTGTTCACTGTTCAAACTGTTGCAATTGTTATCTTGGGCCAGATGCTGTATTTCCATGCAGGAGAAAGTAAATCAGCCATTTGGAAGAAAGCTAACTGGAAATTTATTTCCCACGAATTAGACCTTACTGACAATTTTCAGTCTTTTCTGAAGAAAACACACTTCTTGCAATGCCTGAATAAACCATTTTCTGTGCTGTGGTCTCATGCCTGTTGCAATGGGCAATTATCAGTATGTGTATGTGGGACTTCCAGACCTGCCAGGCCCAGTGGTCTCAGCAGACACAGCAGAGCAGTAGCATGGGCTCCCATTGCTGTTGCTCAAAGCTGGTCCCTCGTGCAGCTTTTCCCTGTGATCTGTAACACAGCAAATTTTGTTCTGCATCCTTGCACAAGGCTTTCCCCCACAGGCAATTTACCCTTCGGTCTTTTTTTCCCTGGTTTATTAGTCCTGGAATGTTTCAGTGGAAAGGCTTTTAAAAATGATTAATGAAGCATTTTCTGTACTGTTAGAAAAGAAAGTCTAACTTTATTTTTCATCACCATAACCTCTTACGTACTTCACAGTCTTTTTCCTCATCTTCACAATTTCCCTTGAACAGGGAGAGATGTACTATCAAATTCATCTTACACCTGAGGAATGGAGGCTATTTAAACCAGACTGTAACAACAGGTAGGTGTCTGAGCTCAAACTTATGACCTATGAAGTCCTATCCAACCCCTCTAACATCTCTAGGGGCTGAGGCACTCACTGGCCAGGTTTGTTCCTGGTGTAACACTTGTCTTTCGTGGGTATTTCCATACTAGCATATTAGCTCAATCAGGGGTGTGCTTTGGAAGCTGATCTCCTGGCTGTCCTTCTCACTGTGTTTCATGGATAAATCTCACAAGTCTGAAGGCAGATTCCCTTCAGATGAGTTAAATAAGAGATGTACTCCCAAAATGTTCCAAATACTTTTCATCTAGTGATCATCACTGAGTCTGGGCTGAGGCTAGAGTCACTCTGTGGAGTAAAGATGGATGGATGTCAGATCCTCCACGCCACCTATCTCATTCTACGAATTGGATTCTTTTGGACCACACTGTTTTCTAGCTTAGACAGAGTTTGGAATGGTGATGGGTACTGAGGTCTTTACTAGGCAGATCTGACCTCATCTGTAGTCCTCATCCCATGATAAAAAATTTGATATGTTGGCATACAACTCACAATTGTCAGAACAACAGGCAGGACAGTGGAAAAATGAAACTGTGCTACAACATTATTTTAAAAAATATGTGATCTTTTTAACCTTAACCAGGTTAAATTGCGGTGTCCTCAGAGAAGTTGTGAATACCTTATCCCTGGAAGTGTTCAAAGCCAGGTTGAATGGGGCTTTAAGTGACCTGGCCTGGTGGATAGAACCAGGTGATCTCTAAGGGCCCTTCCAACCCAAACCACTGATTCTCTAATTCATGGAATTTGCAGGAAAATTATTGGTCATCAGTCAGCCACCTGGGGACATCTGAATTTGGTTTCTGAAATCTCAAGTTATAGCAAACAAATGTTATCTTCAGAAGATAACTTGCCCTCATAATACTCATCTACTCTGCAGCCTAATGGGGCAATTATGATTTATTTAATTTTATTAAGTCATTCAAGAGCCTACTTCCTTTTTGAATAGCTACAAAAAAATGCATAAAGTCTTAATGTGTTGGGAAACTAAAAAAGAAAATCAAATGAAGAACAGTTCCTGAGATTTATGAAGATATGGTACTACTTCAATTTAAAAAATACACCCAATGACAAAAAAGAAATATAAAATGATCTAATTATAATTATAATTATATAAAATGTAATTGTGCACATTATATAAATGTAAAATTGTATAAAAAATTGATGGCTAAGCTAACCATATAATCACATATCTATTGAAATTGGTGGGTAAAATGAAGTCAGCATTCCAGAGAGCTGTTGAATGGAGAGGCACATTTATTTTCCACCAGCATGGTTAATTTCAAGTGCTTTTTTGTTTATATTTTTATTCTTTCACCCTATTTTTATAATGCAGCTCTATCAGCCTATGCCTTTCCCTTTCTTCTTTATTTTCATCTCCTCCTAACCTGGTGAGCTAGAAGGTAATGCCTACATGTGAGCAATTGGCCTGACTCCACCTTAGTCAATGGCAAACTGTCAATGGCAAGATCACCTCACTGCAGTCTGAAACTGCCACTGTATAAAACAGCCTGTATATACCACTGCTTGTTTACTAGATCTCTGTCAGCAGTAAAACAAACTAAGAGAGATCAAAATTAGACAACAAAATTAAGTCAGATTAATCCAATCCCAGTCATCTCTTCCCTTGGTTCTTTATATTCAGCAGCCTTTATATGCATATGTTGCTGTGACATCCCTTTCTGTAACAAGTTTTTCTCGTTCTTGCCCTTGCAATTCATCAGTTCTGTGCTAGCAATACTTTTGAAGTGATTGTCTGGTCATATGTTTTATGCGACTTCCTTTCACAGTTTACCATAAACCATACAACGTGACATTTATATAAATGACTGCATTTTAATGATTTGGTAATTCGTTACACCAATAATCATATTTAAGTCTAGGCATATCTTCCAAGACACTTAAGTCTTAAAAGCTTATATAGACACTCCATTTGCTGTATTGAGAAAAAGGTCAATGACTTTAGATTGCTAAGATGCCTACCCGTTTTTGTAAATATTTGCAGGCGGTGTTTCTGGCTTTTTTCCAGTATGGGTCCTGTTTGGGAAATATTTATATTCTGTAGCAATATGGAAGAAATTATTCTCAGAAACTTGATTTTTAGTTTTCTCCCAGAGCAGTTGTTTATTCTTCTCATCTTTAAGTACTTACCAATCCCACCCTATTGTCAATCTCAGGTTTTCAGCCTGGAGAACACTCCAGCCTCTTCAACTCTAGAAAAACAAAACAAATTAAAACAACACAACCACCCTCCCCTGCCCCACCAAAAACCTCACCAAAACCAAATGCAAAATAATATCGGTATTATCATAATATTAGTTCATCAATAAAAGCATGGGTTTCAAGTTAGATTAAATTATACTATTGCATTGACTTCAGCTTGCTAAGTTAGGCAATTTATCCTCAAGTCATTCGTGGTTTCTGGTCTTCATTGAGTGAAAATCTGACAACTTAATCTACCTCCAGGAAATACACCAAAACTTCACCCTGCCCATTATAGTTCAGATTGTGTTTGTGCCTTATGGGCAAGGTTATGATTTTAACGACAATGACACTAAAAGGTGGGGATGTACTACTCATTTTCTAGCAAGAAAGAAGTTAGCAAGCTGCTGTGGCATGTCTGATATTGGTAGAAAAACTGGAGGAACAAAATGGGCAGAAAGCCCAAAGTGCATTCCACTGGAGTAAACAAGAAAGTTATAAAAACTGCTACCTCATTGATAGTAGGAAATCACATTAGGGAGCAGATAACAGAGCAGTAGCCTATAGCCCAGAGAAGGATTTGGTTTGTCCTAACTTATAAAAAAGTGTTTCTTCCATTATGTTGGCTGTTCATGCTAATTTTCAGGAGTGGAATACCCCAGGAAAAACTGTGCAGGATAGGACATTTAATGCTAGACCAGATGGATCTCTCCTGCATCTTCTGACACTTTTCTTCCTTAGATTGCGACTGTTGTCTTCCCTAGTTTTGCCATACTGCACTTAACTCCTTAGCACCCTTTTGTAGCCCTTTTTCTTTGAAACGCCTCCAGTCTCACAACACTTTTCCAGCAATTTTTTATATTTGGTGAGAAAACAGTGAAGGTGCAGTAGATAAAGGCTACTTCTTTCCTGTTTCACAAGTTCTATGGGTAGCTATCCACAAAATGATGCTGGATTTTTACCCCATCACATTGCATTAGAGATACGAGTGAAAATCTCTGCTCACTGTTGCCTTCCATCCTTCAGCTTTGGGGCACTCCAGCATCTTTCCTCACTCAGAGAATGTTTATGATGAACTTATTGTTATACTACTCACTTAATTTCTGAATTGCATTTTAAATTGTGGGTGAATAAGAAGATAAGAGGGAAAGTGATCTAGTGCCATTATGTTTACAATAATGTAGATTATAAAAGAAAGCAATACTTAATATTTAGTAAAGTTTGCATGTTGTTCATAGGGTAAAACTATCAATTTGAACATGAAAATTTTATAAATGTAGAAATCCTAAGAAAAACACAGGCTTAGATGCCTGTTATATACCTATATAGAGAAAAAAAAAGTGTTCACCTTCCCTTGAAGTCATGTGACTTCTTTTAGCTATCCAACATGTAGGCTTTTATTTTAAGTCTGGTTTTGGGATCATAGTTTTAGCATATAGGGGAATAAAAACACCTTTCTAAGTTGACAGGTGAATTACCTTCTGGAGGTGCCTGATTTTCCTCACTGACTGTAGAAATAGGATGTTGAGGTGAGGCATCATCTAATTCAAGCATCTGAAGCCTGATTTACATCTGATCTCTGTCCTTTTATGGTCACTACAGAAACAGGCCTCCTCCACTTTGCAGTTCATCTCATCCTTAGTGCTGGAAGCAGATCAGGTGAACCACTCTCTCCAGATGTCTTTTACTTTCAATTTAGAAGAACGAGTACCTATTGTGAAATAGACCTCTTGACTTTAGATGCCTCAAATTTGGTGTAATGAGGTTTTTTTGGGCCAGACAACCTCAGACTCTTCCCCAGTGTTTACAAGAATGAAGTGACAACAGTGTTTAGAGGAGTCAGAGATGTCTGTGAACACTGTTTATGGGTAGAAATGGCACCTTGCTCTCCCTCAAATGAGTGGATTCCAGAAATCAAGTGCACAGCACTGCTGGGAATCTGGGTTAATTATCTAAGCAGGATTACACTACCTGTAAGCACAAACACACTGCTTCCAGCCAGTGTCTGACTGGAGTTGTGGCAGACGAACAATGCAGGCACACCAGCTCC
This sequence comes from Sylvia atricapilla, assembly GCF_009819655.1. Taxonomy (NCBI): domain Eukaryota; kingdom Metazoa; phylum Chordata; class Aves; order Passeriformes; family Sylviidae; genus Sylvia; species Sylvia atricapilla. The sequence goes on from NC_089141.1 coordinate 83,424,001, forward strand.
TTCTGAAGTAGCTCAGGTACCTCCATCATGGAGCAAGACCAGGGATGAAGACGGTTCCTAAATCTGCTGCTAGAAGTGAGAGGTGCCTGTGGGGTAATAGGTAAACAAGTGAATTCATTGCATTGAAAAAGGACTTCACAGCTACTCAGGCTTTCAGAGTGTAGCCATTGTTATGCTACCTCTTTAAGGAGAGGGCAAGAAGTAACCCATGAGAAGGACTGTGTAAGAATATCCTACTATGAAACGACACACCTTATAGATCTTACATTCTGAGATCAAGCACACAAAAGACCTCTAAATTATTTTGGAAAAATTCCCATACAGCTACAGAAGTTCTTTAGTGCAATTCATTTTTATCTTCTCTGTGGTCATCCCCTTGGAAAGACCAACTAAGATATCCTTTTCAAGAAACTTTTCATTTTTGGTCTTTTGTGACTCAGTTCTATTGTAGTTCTGTTCCACCATATGGGTTTTTTTCCCTCAGTATTTTTCTTTTTTTAAAGAGATCTATCTCTTTCTTAACTGCATGATGTCCTTCTCTTTCCAGTCTTGCTCCACCTGATTAAAATTACACAGTTTTCTTCAGAGGCTGGATCCAGTAATTAGTCTTCTCATGTCATCAGAATCCTTCCCTGCTCCTCCATACAGTCTGACTCTCCTGCAGAATGGATATGTCTGTGTCATTGCACCTCTTTCATAGTTTCTCCCCTGTAATGGTTCTGTCTGACTTTCATCTGTGAGCACATCTTTACATCTGAAGCTGTAAAATAACTGTTTGCTTAAATATTATATTGTTCTCCATGATGGGAACTTTGCAAGCTAATCTTTGCAGTGAGAACCAATATCTAGCTGCTGCTCTCCAGGTTCTGCAAAGATGGAGAATGGGGTGCACCTGAAGTCCTACTCATAAATCCTCTAGCCTCAGCAGTGTAGTAAAGATGGAGTACTGCTGCCCCAGAGGAGCTGTGCTACGTCTGACCATGGCAAGATGTGATGGGAAGAGAGATTGACAGCCCACCAAGAAGAGGCTCAGGACCCCTGATAGCACAAGAAGATGAGTTGCCATGCATTTATTCTATATCTGCATGAAAAATTATTTCAAAATATCCCTATTTATCATTCTGAGCAAACCAAAGAAATAGAACAAATAAAAGCAGTAATATCTGTTCAGATAATCTATCTTTTGTTTTTACAAGAAAGACCAAAGCCAAATTATAAGTCTTGGAATAGGCCATAAAACTTAGTTCTAAACAAGGGAAAGAAGACAATCAGAAAGCACTGAACTGACACCCTACATGACTTGGAGCACATCAGAACAGAGTTCTACTCAGTTAAAGATCCAAACCATATACATACCATCTATATGAAATTTTAAAAAGTCAAACATTAATTCCCCACAGTGGAAACAGAAGCTGTCCCATAATATTGTCTCAGTATAAAGTATGAATATTTTTTAGGTTTTTGTTACTCTGTGCGATACTGAGCTCGTTAACCTTTTAAAGCTGGGGATTCTTGGGTCTCCTTATCTGCCTGTTGATTTTATTGTAGCATTATTAATTAGTGAAAAACCCCCACTGTAAGTAAACCTTTTGGTTTTATAGCTGCAGTCATCCTTCTACAATATTTTAGTCTTGATAAGAGTTGCTGTAATTTTTGACAATTAAAAGCTCTGCTGGATATCTGTTATCTCTTTGCAGGGCTATTGATTTCAATGTGTCATTGGTAGTTCTGCCTATCCTCTCTCCTCCAGTTTGTTTTTGTTCTGTCCTCAAGCTCTCCTACTTCTACCTAATGCCATGTTTTCCAGTGGAACTCTCTGGAAGAACTTGCACCTGCCAACGACGGGGGCGATGCTCACGAGTGTTGTATGATCTGACTTAAGAACCTCCTTTGTTTTCAAGCATCTTTTGAGGGGGGTGATAAAATCCTCGTCCGCTTGGAACTGCCCACATGAACATACTCATTCAGTAATAGTATGGTTTTAGAAAATGAATTCAGAAGGAACATTTTGTACACAATTTATTATGACTGCAGACAAAGAGCCAGAAACTGATGAGAGAAAACTGTCTTTTACTGCCGTAAATCAACTCTCTGATCATTTAAATATAAGCTGTGCCCCAGAAAATGCTGTGCCCTATATCCTAGCTTAGTTTACACAATGGCTTGCCCTCTGCAGTAGCCTGTTGCTGTAGGGCAGGAGCAGATAGAAACCTTCCAAGGACAATTCTGTGTGGTATCCCACTTTTGTCTCTTCCCACTGATTTCCAACATCTGCAGATAAAAAGACCAAGTTGATTTTAATATCTTTTCACAATTCTCACTATTCAAGAGAGATTACTTTATTTTACATGTTCAGTTACTGCTATTGGATCATGTTTTTACACTTGCATGTGCCTGCTTGCATTTCTCATATGACATTAAAACTACCAACTGAATCAATCAACCATTTCCTTTTTCCTGAATTTAAAAAGATACATTGACAGACCTCCATGACATTTCTGAAAAAGCAGTTATAAATGAACTTTAGAAAGGTGAATAATATAGTTCAATGAAATAATATTTTTAGCTTCTTACATTTCTATAGTCACTCTCAATGGTGATACATTTCTACAGTCATCTCTTAATATAGCAACCGTGTGGTAAACAGAATAAACTTGTCTCCTGTAAATCTTACATTTCCTGTTAATGTATCTTCTTTTTCAGGAAAAGGAGGGTGGAGAGAATGTTACAGTGGTACATCTCCAAGAGAAGCTCAGGAATTAGTTACAAATAGTTTCTAATTTTCCAGTAGTCGTCTGTTCCATTTTTGAGTCCCTCAGCAGTGGTATCACAAGAAAAAGGGAGGTAAACACGTGTCATCTGTGTACAAATAAGTTGAACTTCTTTCTAGAGAGACAGTCAGTAATTTAAAAGGGTAATAAAAAATTTAAACCAAAATACTAGTATCCCATTTATTATTCCCTTTCTCTATTTTGCTAATTCTAAACAGAGATCATTGTGCCCCTCTACTTGGGGCACAATCTCTTATTTTCATGCAGAGATGGAAATTGAAATTTAATTTTCAATTAAAAAAAAAATTCATACTGAAAATTCAACATTTATCTAGTCATAGAAAACGATGTAATCATCAATGGACACTGAATTTACCCAGAGAATGTGTATTGGCCTCTTTGCAACCCTGCACTCTGTATGTGAGAATTCATCTCTGTTACTTTTAAAATAGAGAACAGCATATTGTATGTACCTCCATAATGATTAATGGTCTATTTCCTCCATCATGATTAATGATGGAGGAAAGAGGTTCTATTCAGTCAAGTGTGATTATTATATTCAAATGCTTAAAATCAGAAGTACATAAACTATTCACCATCTTCTTGATATCTTATGACCAAACTCAAGAAAAAAACCTGATCCAGCTGATGAAATTCCAAAAGCAAGCTTTTATTTTGAATGGAGGTGAAGAAGGTCTTCTGGCACTGATGGTATCTCAGTACTGCTGCTTGTGCTTTTGTTCACAGGAATGGAAAGAACATCAAGCACACTTGGTTTCTGGCTGATCCTGGTACTTAAATGAGATTCTGCTGCAGTTCCTTTGGTTGAATAAAATGAAAAAGAGCTTTTTTCCCCAACTAAGTACTCTGCTGTACTGCCAAGAGGACTCTATCATAATAACAGAACATTACTGGTCTAACTCTAGCATACATTTTATAGATGAAACGTTAGGTTGAAACCAAATCTGCTTTAACAATTGTGTATAAAACTGACCTTCTTTTTAATCTGATTTTTAACTTCCAACTTTTAACAGCAAACTTTTGAAGCAGCACATTTGAACTGTGTACACTTGTGCATAGTAATAAGTTCCGACCCAAACATGCACAAGGTTTTTCATAATTTTCACATATTTCTTATTAAATACAGTCACATTTTATATAGGATAAAGATATTAAGAAAGATTTGATATAAAAGTTCCTTTTTCTGATAGAGACTGTGCAGGCCTTCCTATGGATAACAGGAAGGAAAAAAGCTAAGGTTCAGTAGATGCTGGAAAGCTGTTGCTCACTCAGTTTATCACTTACTTACACTGATGTAACTGAAGGAGGAAATGCAGTTTTGCAAAGAAGCTGAGCCAAATCTATAAAACAATTCTGAGATTTCTTAATGCAGGCATACTGGTTCTCTGGAATTCTGCAAACATAACAGCATATGCTTGTGCCAACAGCAGGACTAATCCAGCTGGGCACTAGCTAAATGTAATTAAAATTTGCTACGTATGCCTTTGTTTTGCAGCATGTCCTCTGTTTAGAAAACTTTGTGTTACGGTACATATGAAAAAAATTCCTAAAAAAGGTGATACATTTCCTGAAGGTACTTATTCCTTGTTTTCAAATAACTATCAATCCCAAATGTACAAAGAGGAGGAAGAGGAGTGGTAGCTACATTGGAAAAGAAAGTGGAAAAGCAGCTTCCATGGACTGAGGAAGCTGTTTCATGGATTTGCCTTCACTGAAGTTATGCATTCAAAAGAACCACTGTTGGATACATACTCTAGGTTTACAAGCTCAAATTTCCATATATATGTGTATGGTGCACTGGAGTACTTCCAGAAAAAATGAAGCCAGAAAACAACCCAAATCCAGACTGAAGGCCTTGGTGGATTAGGATGGTGAAGTACAGGTACAACCAAGGGGCTATAGAAATCCCATAGAAATTTTTAGGCAATCATAAAGCTTGACATGCAAAGCATGAGGTGGGGTGGGTGTTACACACTAATCAAAAGCTCTTGTAAAAATCATGCCTTACAGCTACAGGCACAGCATAGTATAGAAATTTCTGGGAAGGCTACAGATTTATTACATCCAAATACTTGGAGCATATTAAGAACAAAACAAACCATTCCGCAACAAGTAGTGAAATTTTCAAATATTTTGTTCAGTAATGTTCTCATCTAGGACAAAAAGGGGATATAATATTATGTGTAGAATCTTTGTGTTGCCTTTAGAGTATCTTTGAGCTCTTGTGCTGGACCAAGATTGATTGTCTGTTTGTAAGTGAGTTATAAGACAAGTAAATATACTGCAGATCACATCTGGGTTAAGATTATGGAGGTGGCTACATATAGCTGATAAATTATTTTTTGGACTGGAGAGCAATACATGATGCCTTCCAGAAGCATAATTCATAATGTATTAATATATAAGCCTTAAAAGTGAAATAACAAGAGATTTACAGGCTGAAGCTGCTCTTCTGCTAGAGCATAAGACAGCTTCCAGAGCAGCTTTTGTAAACACAATAAATGGTAAAGGAGTCAATATTGACTGATGGGGCTCAACATAATCAGTTTCAAAAGGATGTGGAATACTGAAAAAGTTGTTTGACTTAACAAATAAGTGGTGGAAACTTTTCTAGACATACAGCAAATAAGATAATTAAATTGCTTACCTGGTTGCATATATATAGAGTGCTATTCTTCAAATTTAATCCAGTAATGCTCCAGTATCATGCCTATGTTTTAAAAGACACATAATGTTCTAGCTTTCACTAGTTTTATTTAGTTTCTGAGGAGATCTAACATTGCTAGATTTAATTCTTGAAGAGAGTGTTCATTTTTCAGAGGTAATATGATATGCTACATATAAGCATTTAAAAAATAGTATTAATTAAAATACCAATTTAATCTAAAATACCAATTTAACACTGGGTCATATTAATATGCAGGAGCTGTAAAAAGTTTTAATAAGAATATTAAAAGTGAAAATTTCTTTATTTTAACATGTCACTGTTTCCTTACCAGCCTCACTGAAATCAAAGAGGATCTTCCAGTGGGTAATTTCTCAATATTAGAAGAGGTGAGTTCACAATACAGTTTCAGACAGATCTCATTTTCAAATAATGTGCTATCAGGAATATCTGGATTGGTTTATGGCCTAAGAAGTGAATGATTTGGACAATTATTCTGATAGTACGCTAAGGAAAATTTAAATTAAAAAATTAGGTATGCTGCCTAGAAATCAGCAGTGTAAAAACAGGTTGTGAGCTCTTACTCAATTTTCATTAACTGATTAAAGAGACGGGCTAAGGAAGAGAAACTGGTGCTACTTAATGCATTGATTACATCTCATTTGAACTAGGCATGTACTAGTAAATGAACATGCTAAGGACCACCCTCACACATTGAGGTCAAATGGCACAGAAAAGCCCAAGTGCACACTATTAATGCTCTCACTGCCCAGGACATGGTGGCTGCATGCAAACTACCCTGTAGGAATAATTATTTACCCATGCTATGGTCTGAGCTGTGCTCAGAAATTTGGCCCACGCTGTGTCAGTGTCACAAGGGGACTCATTCCAGAGACTGGAAATGCTTTCTGGCAGCCATTATTCAATGTTTTAGAACTAGACCAAAGATAGTAAAGAAGGGAGTATACTGTGTGGAAAGCTCTTCTCTCCATTTCCATCTCTATCACTCCATCACCAGTGGCCAGGATCTCCAGCTTCAGCCTCTCACCAAATTAGGCACCAGAAAGCCTTTTCCTCACCCTGGATATAGAAAGCTCATTTTTCTGTAGTTGTAGTGGGTAGAAGCCTGCCTAGAAATAGACACCTTCATGTCTTGGAAGGACAGAATCAAGTTCAATAACGTGACTAGTCATCCAACAAAACTAGTGAAGCAGGAGGCTTGTGATGGACAGAACTCCTGAGCAACACAGAAACCAAAATAAACATTTTAAGGCCAGGCAAGATCATGAGCTGGTCATCCTGAAATGGGTTTGCCTGTGATGCTCCTTGCTAGAGGCTTTGAACAAATACCATGTCCAGCTCTAACAGTGCTCGTAGGTTGCAAAGTCATCAAGTAACTAATTCACACACACATATTTTGGTGGGAGTACTGCACTGAAGTTTTTCCAGGTTTCCTATATTGCACTCACATATACTTTTGGAAACAAGAGGAGAAAAAAAATAAGGTTTCAACTGTGAGTTTTATAATAAAGTGAGGAGCCTCTTCTGGTTTCACTCAACTGTATAATGAGATGATCCTGTGTCTAACCACAGAAGAAGAAAGAATAAAATGTACCTATGTACTGTTACGTAAGATGATTTATGGCTGATCAGATACATGAAAACAGCAAAATATGCTTTTGTCTGCTAAAATAAGCCAGTGCTCATTTTTGTTTGAAATTATTTCTCAGTATTTTGTACAATGATGAATGTTTAATTATTAGGCAGATGTATTTAGCTTTTGTACTAAATACTCCTTAACAGCAACAAAATGTTTGTGCTTCATCTTTTGCTAATTTTTTTTTCAAGTTTTCAAATAACTCCATGAAGACTGACAGATAATTTGAGTAATAAACAGCCTTGGTCATGAATTCAAGCTTGTTTTCTGTGCATGCATATTATAGACCTTATAATTTTCTCAGTTATGTAGGAACCAACTCCTCAAGTTAAATAGAAACATATTTTTAAGTTAAAAAAATGTTTTAAAAAACTGATATAAAAAGAACCTTTCAAAGAGAAGAAAGGTAATTCCTGAATCAGCAGGCCATGTTATTAAGGTAATGCAGTTAAGTGCAGGTGCTAGCAAGACACAGTGTGAGAGCTACAGCAGACCCAGTATAAATCACTATTTTAACAGTATGAAACTGGTTATAAACTGACAAAATCACAATTTTCTTTGTTATCTAATGTTCTTGCAGATTGGTTACACAAATGAGTAAAAATAATGATAAAAAATGGAATTAAAATTCACTTGAATTTTTGTGGTTTTGACAGAAAGCCAAGACAAACATTTCATTTTTTATATCTTTAAAAACTGAGTTCTAGTCAAAGTAATTTGACAGCTGTGAATGAAATCATTACCCTCATAATTATTGGTTTGCTGGATGACAGCATGGTATCCTATCACATTTTACAGAGATTTTAAGATGTGACACAAACTGCCCTGAATTATTTCCTATCTACACAGTCTAAAGGAAATACACCAAAGAAAGGTGAATTACACCAAAGAAATACACCAAAGAAAAACACCAAAGAATGGAGTAGATATTAATAATATTAATAACATTAATAATACCTGTGGCTAGTATACCTAGAAAAGCTTGAAAGAAGAAAGTGGCATAAAGTGGACTTCATGTTACTGGAGTAAAAAGGGATCTCATTCCTGTATGAAACAAAATAAAGGGATGAGGAAAAAGGACCCAAAAGCCCCCTAGAATTCAAGAACAGCTAGACACAAGGACAAAGCAGGGAGAGAGCATCCAGGTGCAGAGGCAGCTGGCTTGAAGTTTCTAGATCTGTAACTAAATGCTGCCTGCAGCACCTGTGCTCATGTGGAAACCAGCACCACTCCAAATGGAGGCTGGACCTGATGGCCTTAGCAAATCTCTCCCAGCCTAAATTATCCAGTGATTTTGGTAACCTGCCTGGTAAATTCTGCTGTCCTGGTCTGTCATAGGCAAAGCCTCCGGTGGGTGATGTGTTGTAGGTACAATCCTTCATTTATCAGATGCTGTGCAGTTGACTCTCTTGCCATTATGTATTTCTGATGTTTCTGAAAAGGTTTTGTACACCTGATAACAGCAAAACACAGATTATCTGGTCTGAGAGCAAGTGGACCTAAAAACATTGGCAGATTGGCATGATTTTTTATACCTTCCCCAAAAATGCAATTGAGGAGACCAGAGGGACAAAAGAAGAAAGCAAGCCCATCTTTATCAGTTTTATGAAAGAGGAGTAATGTAGAAGTCTATATAAATGATTCCTAATCATTAATTATCTCATATTCCCAAATAATATGCAAAGGCTTCGCACATAACTGAAGAGTACAAATCTGACATAGAAATTTCCTTTCACCATCTCTGCACAGCATCTGTAGGCCTGTGAGGTTCTTAGTAGCTGTGTCTTATAACAAAGCAAATTAATCTCCATTTTGCAGATAAAGAGAGTAGAATTTTACCAACAACTTGCTCATTAGTTCTGGGCTGCAGGCTGCATCTGCCTGATGCTGCCCTCCCTATGAATTTTTATTGTCGTGGTATTTATTTGGTCATAATTATGTCATCTCTACCTACACCAAACTGTCAGAGAGAGTGCTAGTTTTTCTTTACTGGTTTGTAATTCTATTACACAGCACATCAGCAGCTTGTTTCTGATTATTGCAAGCATAACACCCTTCTGGTAGCAGCTGTTAATATTTGCCCTTGCTTTATTACACAACAAGCGCATGATACTTGCCTAAAATAATGTGGCACTAACAATGTCCCAGCCTGCTTGCTGGGAAATTATGCTCTCCCTTCACCCTTTCTTTCTTTCTTTGTAGAATACCAACCAGATATTTCACCAACTATTTAATATATACATCATCTTGAAAAGTCACAGGAACAGAGAAGGCCCAGCAGATATGGCAAGAAGAAAAGACTGCATTAAAAACTTTCTGGCTTATATCAGGGAGATATCAGAATACATAGGGGAAGCTAAGGCTTGTGCTAACAGAGGGGTGTTGTCATCATGGTGCAGTCAAGACCAGGGCTGTGCAAGGCACCTTTTAGACTAGTTTATCCCAAAAGCTATTTAACAGGGAGGGCGTTTTTTTGACAGGAAGGGTGCCAAGCAAAGAAATTTGTAATTTCCTTTTAGGACTGCAAAAGACTGAGAGGAAAAGTTTTACAGAGATTTATCAAATATTTGTAAGGTACCAGTTCCTTTTCTAGACTTGATTTTGGTTTTTTCCTCTTTGTTGATCAATGCCATTCTTTGGACTGTTGGAGGATCTCAACCCCCCAGCCACAGAGAAAAATTATTTTTCTTTGAGATACTAGTAAATGTTAAAGGAATAGTGCTAGTGGCTGCAGACAGGATTTCATCTCTACATATTCATTCACAGTTGCTGTTCTCATTTTTGAAGAGTATTTTTACCAAAAGTTTCAAATTCCTGACTTTTTAAAAATATCTCTTCACACTCCAGATGTCTGCAGATGAGGGATTTCAAGCTAAGCTACTGAGATTGTTTCTAAACATCTTTATTCCTGGGATGCAGAAACCTTTCAAGTTACACTCTGCAAAACTATCTTTTAAAGTTATGCTTTGATAGCATACAAGCCAGTGGAACTGAGGTAAGTGTTGATTTTAAAATACTCGATGCTAGGAACTTCAAAGATGTCTTCATATCTGTGTGTCCTTTTTCTTTCTCACCTTGTTTGTCCCTCAGTCCAAGAGGAGCTTGTTCAGATTTACACAGAGGTCAAAATCTGTTTGTACTAAGATTTACCTTTTAATTTTACACATGTTTCATACATTTTTTAATGTCTAGGTGTTGGGCATGTCAAGATTTTTAAGAAGAAAAAGTTATTATCCTAAAATTACATCCTTTTTCATCGATGAAGGAGTTAAGATATGGATAAGTCCATTACACTAAAGTTAGTGCCTAGGTAAGAACTTGCCTTAAGTACATCTCACACCACAAGAAGTATTGTTGTGGCTCTCCCTTTCAAACTGTGGCAGAAATCTCTCAAAAGCAGGAGGGACACCCACAAAAGCTATTCTGATGACTGAAGAACAGAAATGTGAAAATGGAAAATTTAATGAAAAGTGGCCTTTTGTTCTTATGTTCTTGCTATGAACGACCTCCACTGGAAGAAAAGTACCAGTTCTGGAAATAAATGAGCAACCAGGTCAAGTGAATTTTTACCATATGTAATTAACTTCTTACTTCAAATAGACTTGCTCTCTTCCAGAGAGATGTAAAAGTTTGGGATGCATGGAGAAACTCTAATTTAGAAAGTGGTGACAGTGTCCTCACCCTCTGTTTCCTTAGGTGGGAGACTTGCCTCTGATGTCCACTTTTGTAATGTCAGTCTCTAGAAATGGGATTGAGAGAAAGCTGAAAGTGTTTGTAGCTGTCTAAAAATAATTCATAGCCAAAGGCTGACCAATGAGTTTATTGAAGTGGTGAGATCCAAGCCGTGCCTGCAGCAAATCTCAGCACTTAGGAGTATATCAGCTTCCTTTCTCAAAACCCCATCTTAGCTTATCCAACTCAGAAATTTTTGTCTTAAATATATGTGGCTTTAAATGAGTAGAAATCAACAGTCTGTATTTCAAACCGGGTCTGCATAAAGACAATAAGTCTGAAGAGAGATTCTGTAAAGCCGTGGAGCTTTATAGCCAGAGGCAGTGGGATGAAATTAGAGTGAGAAAAACTTAACTGCACATCACAGAAGTATTAGACCAAGACTTGGGTGCCTATGTGAGATGGTGGAAGGTCTGCTCTCTGTGATCCTTGGTACTGTAGTGAGATAAACTTGAATCTTCTAGGAATTGCCTTTTATTGTAGGGAATGCAGGATCAGTAAGGCTTTGGACAGGATGACTTAATAAGCTTTTGCAATTTCTAATTGCAATACTTATATGAAATAGGCCATAGAATAAATGAGGAGAGGAGAGGAGAGGAGAGGAGAGGAGAGGAGAGGAGAGGAGAGGAGAGGAGAGGAGAGGAGAGGAGAGGAGAGGAGAGGAGAGGAGAGGAGAGGAGAGGAGAGGAGAGGAGAGGAGAGGAGAGGAGAGGAGAGGAGAGGAGAGGAGAGGAGAGGAGAGGAGAGGAGAGGAGAGGAGAGGAGAGGAGAGGAGAGGAGAGGAGAGGAGAGGAGAGGAGAGGAGAGGAGAGGAGAGGAGAGGAGAGGAGAGGAGAGGAGAGGAGAGGAGAGGAGAGGAGAGGAGAGGAGAGGAGAGGAGAGGAGAGGAGAGGAGAGGAGAGATTGCATGACTGAAAAGTGGAATCTCATCCAGCATTTCCAGACTTGGTGCAAAGATCTGCCACTAGGATATTTATCTTTTTTCTAGATAGATTAAAAAGTTTTTCCTCATTGCAAGCTAGAAAATGATAGGTTCATCCAAATCAGTTCTTTTTCTCAACCTCTTGCAAGGAAATTCAGGAATTTAATATTTTGCTGCTCCACTTCCTTTGTTGTACTTTGCAATCTCCAGGATTGCAACATACCTGGAGGTACTTCTAGCACTTGTTAATAACAGATCTTAAAATAGGGTCTGGAGCCAGCACTTTCATCACATTCCTTCAAGTGTCACACAAAATATTCACCAAATAATTAATTCAGCCGTTGGCATCATGTCACAAACAGTTGTGAATATGCAACAAAATGTTGGCAAAGCGATAATTTGGATTTTAAAACCTCACTGTAAATATTTCTGAAAAGAGAAGTCTTTATACAATAAATAGAAGGAGAAAAAAAATGAAAGGTTTGTAATTGTGAATGTGTTTATTACACTACCATTAAAAAGATAGCAACACTCAAAATATTCTCAATGTTCTTAAATTACAGGAAAGGTTTGTTGGCATATTTTTGTATTGTAGTCATCTATGGCATCTACTGACCAGTCTATCTAAAAGAGGCGTTTGTTAATAGCACTAGTTAAGTTTTCCTGGGTGTGTTTGATAGAAGGAGATCCACAGAAAATCTGCAACCAGGACTCCAAAATATTTGATCCTCATACTGTGCTGGATCTCATTTCAGGGCTTACGACCTAATCTTCTGTCTTCTGTTCACATACCTTATGAAACCTTCAGACATTGAAATGTGTGTGCACAGCTTGAGCTCTGGGTACTGCAACTTCTAGAGACTGGGAGATAAGGGAGATAAAAGGCTCATAGAAGCCTTATCAGAGAGACTACAGGTTCAGAGGAACTGCTGTCTCTGAACACTATAACTCTATAGTCCCTGAACCCATTTGTAAGGGCAACTTTTTTACAAAAGCCTCGGGTTTTTTAATTTTTTTTCCCCTGCATCAACATTTGATAAAGTTTTTGTCCTCAGGCTCCTTGGCTTAGATTCCTCACCCCACTTATTTTTGGGCATCTAATTAAGTCTCCTCAGTGAGGAGCCAAGGCTCCCAGTATTGCCAAGTAAAAGAAATTAGCTCCTTCAGAAGCAATTCAGCACTTGGGAGATGATTCACCCCCCAATGAGCTCAGCTGAATGCCCATCTTAGTCTGGCCAAGCCAAAAGCTAAGGGAAATTAACTCAGTGGTGAAATTAATTCTTCTCTCTCCCTGTGTTCTTGCCTTGTGTGTGCTGTGTGAGATTTTGAGCATCCTTAGAATCATGGAATTAAGCTTGGAAAGACCTCTAAGATCATCGAGTCCAACCATTAACACACCACTAAACCATGTCCCCCAGGTGCCGTACCTACATGTCTTTTAAATACCTACAGGGATGGTGGCACCACCACTTCCATGGACAGCCCATTCCAATGCTTGATAACCCCTTCAGTGAATTAATTTTTTCCTAATATCCAATCTAAGCTTCCTCTGGTGAAATTTGAGGCCATTTCCTTTTGTCCAATTGTTTGTTTCTTGGGAGAAGAGACTGTCATACACCACACTAATTTTTCTCTTAACTAAGAACAGGAAGACTGTGAAGGCATGCTGCATTTCCCCTGGAAATGTCCTCATGTCACTGTGGGGTGTCTGAGATGTAAAGCCTGAATTAAAGCAGACAAATTCCTGCAGAGATCTGAGCCACCTGCAACATATTTCTATGTTGCAATACATCTATTTGGTTCATTCTGAGTATTTTTAGGACACTCAGGTGATTTGTTGGAAGGTGTTGTAAGCAACATCCAGAGAAATACACAGCAGGTGCCTCAAGTGGAGAGGAACCATACTGGTGACAAAGCCTGCAAACAGGTCCTCAAAAATCTGCAACACCTGTGTAACCTGTTGTGAAGTACAACAATATGGTGCTGGAAAGCTAGCAAAGATTTCTCAAGGGATGAGTGCAATCAAGAGCGTTTGGTATTTCCAATTAGCCAAAACCTTACAGAATTCTTGTTTATTAGCTGACCAAAGCAGATTCATGGAAACCCTTTTCCTTACCTTTTTTCCCTCCATATTCAGCTGCACCAATGAGGTGACAAAATAAGGGAGACAACGCATCAGTGGGATATAATGACAGTCCAGCCAAGAGGTAGAAGTCAGCCCTCCTCTGTTTCAGGTTTCAAGCAAAGACAAAGTCTGTAGATTGCATAAAATGAAGCAAAACATCTAAACCTCATGAGCTAATGGACTCTGCCCTCACTTTTTTCATCATTTTGCAGTTTCATTTGTGGTATCTTCTCCTGGGCTACATGCAAAATATGTTGTCCTTAATCCTTTACCAAGAGAGTTATCTACAAGAGACAAGACAGTTTGGACTCATGATGATCACAGCCTACATTTTTTATCCCAAAAGCTCAGTCCATCTGATAGTGGCTTTGCTCCTGACACTTCAGTGGATGGCAGATGGGCTTCAGAGATGTTCTGCTTGGTTTTAGCCTTCAAATAACCTGTTGTGATGAGTGTTTATGCTGCACAAGAGGCACCATGGTAATGGTTTTAGATACAGTCTGCTGAGGTGTCCTGAGCCTCCCTCCACCTCTTCCAGGAGATCTGGGTTTCAGCTGCCACCAAGCAGAGTCCAGGGGAAGCAGGCAACAGTGGGAGATTAAAAGCAGCAGTTATTTCTGAAGAACAACACAGGTTAATAATTTTGTTTGGAAGGAACCTGAGGTTGCAAATAGCAATAATCAATGAAATGGTCTGCAAGAGTGAATGGTTTTATTGCAGGGAGGAAATGCAGGAGGGAAGTGCAAGAGGGCAGCAAAGCAGGAGGGTGCCCAGGTCTTTTAGAACAAGGCAGCCCACATGATGGCTTGCACAGCTGGCCTAAGGAATTATTAAGATAACACGACACTGTGGCACAAAGGGAGGAGCCCTCTCAGCACTAACACTCATTCTACTCACCAGCTCACTGAGACAGGCAGCAGTACTGCTGAGTCCATACCCTTCCTGTGTATTTTCCCCCTTTCCTACAACTATGCCTGGGGAAGAAAGTAATATATATGAACCCTAATTCTCTATTTATTTTCTTAATAGTATAAAGAGGACAGAAGGTCTATGGATAAACAATGTGAGAAGGAAAACAGTGTGATAAATAAATTAGACCTACGCTTCTCTTATTCCATCTCCTTCTCACTGTGGAAATAGGTGATAGTTCCTTTGAAAAGTCAGATAAATGGTGCAGCACTTTTATCCTTTTTTTAATCCACTCTTCAAGCTAGCTATGAAAAAGCTGTAGGATGCTTAGTTATATATATACCAGGTGTGAATGCTTATTCTAAAATGACTCTATCCCCTCTCTTTTGGTGCATAACAGTCAGAAACAAATGATACATTTTACCAAATATGAAATTCTAATTAAAGGAAGTAGGAAACGGGTCAGTTAGCAAATATATCAAAGTGCTTCATGCAAATTTGTTTTCTCTCCCTGACAAGAGTGTTAGACATTAATTTATGTCTATGGTAAATGATTTGTATAAAAATCATTCTTTATCCATTATGGAAAAATAAAATATGCTATTGAGGTTGCTTTTTTTTTTTTAATTCATCTTATTTCAGACAAATTTCTATGACATACAGTGTTTGTAACACAATAATGCTTAAACCCAAGCAACAGACCACAACCAATCATGCTGGGTGCTGTCAGGAAAAGTTAAGATGGTTCCTGACCCATTGCTCTATGTTTTGCAATTTGAACAGGCAGATTCTCTCCTTGACTGTTTAGATAGAGGAGAATGGAAACCCTGTGGGCAAAAACGCCTCCATTTTGATCAGCACAATGATCAAATGTTCAATGATGTCTTGATTCCTACCTAATTTCTGGCACTGAGGAAAGGCTGCAGGAAGTGTAAGCCAGCAAAATGATGGAGGAGAGGAGCAGAGGCATATCTTTGCCATTTCCAAAAGAAACCAATAAAGCACCAAGAGTGATATTCTCTTTCCACTGAGCTGAATCTGTGGAATGGACCCTTGAAAGGCAAAAATCCATCTATGTGGAACCCACTTATGTTTTCAAACACAGAAGCCTTCATTTCATGCTGCAACAGGAATCTCCTCCAGACCTCAAGAGAGCAGAGCACATCAATGCATTCACTAGTCCTGCTGCACTAGCACTCACAGATTTGCTCAATAAAAATGCCAAATCCAATGCCCAAGCATCTTCAGTATTTCCCTTTGTACCTTTTAATGGTTTTCTGTTTCCTTTTACTCCTAAACAGATAGATCTCTACACTTAAGATAAACTTTTCAGGGCCACTACCATGCTGGATTTCAAGAGGCAACTTCTGTTAGTCCCTGGTATGTCCAGGACCTCCCTGGATTTAGAGTAATATAATTGTGACAGGTTGTGATCAGTGCCACTACTGAGCTAAGACAGATAGAAGAGCTGTGCATTTTGTTAGTGATTGACATGTTTTGAACTCTGGATAAGAGTTCCATCCTGGTTAATGTCAGCATTGTCAGTGGTTTGAGATGGGCCATCATTTCACATCCAGTTTTTTATCCAGCACATGAAAAACGGAATGTAAACTCTTCCTCAGTAACCACAGGAAGCTTTGGAGAGTTTTCCTTCCTCTGCTACTTAACTCCACTGCAGCAAGCCTTTGCACAGTACCACCAGCAGCATAATAAGCCAAACAAGGTTCACTCTGACACCTTTTCTAGTTGTCTTTAATATACAAACCTGTTGTGGCTGCCTCTGTTGTAACTTCAATGCTCGTACAAAGAATTAGAAGCTACAAACTACACCAGTTCACCTAAACCACTGTTTCAAAGCTATGTGATTTTTAGACCATGGGGCCTTGATTGGAGCAACCACATTTTTGGAGGTTATGTAGATTATGCAGACAAATAGATAGTTAAATTATATTGTGCTTATTTGGAAGAAGTTTAGCCCCAAAACACCTACTTCTCCTTGTTTCCAGATGGTTTTGCTGATGTCTGAAGTTTCTCCAGGGAAAAAAAAAACAGCCAACCATCCAACCAACAAAAAAAAACCTCCTGAAATAGCTATATCTAGAAATTAAAAAAAAAAAATTACATCAGCAAATTCAATTAAAAATTCTGTCTACAGAAATGTGACATGCTTGACAAAATAATGGCACAGAGCATTCCCATGTCCAGCATGAACAGATGCTAGATGATTTTCAAAAATATAGTAGTCCCAATATAGGAACTGCAAGATTTTTTTTTCCATAACCTAATGCTGCATAAAGGGTTAAATATAATTATTTAATACATAACCTTTTTCTAGTGGGACCCCTAATGACAAGACTGTTGACAAATGTCTCTACCCATCAAAAATTTCTGGAACAAAAGGCCACATCAGACTTCTGATGTAAAGGTTTTTCTCCAGTCCAGTGTCAGCTATCTTGGAAGGAGGAGCTGGTTTTGATGCCTTTGGACAAGACAGGAAAGAAAAGTCTCCATAAAGGATAGCAATCAAGAGAGGAGCTGGAAACACTCAGGAAATACCAGAAAGGTGCCTAACTTTATAGTACTTAAAGCAAGTCTAAAGAAAACAAAACCTTGCACTACCAACTAAAATAAAATATAAAGAGTATTAATTCATCTAACATGTATCATTTGTCACAGCATAAGCTACAAGATTGCAATATAAATACCAGATTTCTTGATTTCCCATACTTTGATGTCTTAGGTGTCCTACTGGACCTAAACTCTGAAGCAGCTCAGGCTATCTTTCTAAATAACCAACCTACTGGCCAATTCTTTGCAGATCTTCAGGCAAGGTGAGAATTTCTCCAACATTTTTCTCTGGCTATACACCTTTCTTTCCTGGGAATAGTGACCTCCAACTTTTCACATTCTTAGCCAAACTACATGCCACATACATTTTCTCATTCATTTCCACCTTGTCACTCAGACTAAAATCAAAGCAGCGATTTTGCTGAGGGCTTCCTACCCCCAGGTTTTGTATACAAAGATTCTTCAGCACGTCTCACTTTTTTTTTTTCCTTTTTCTCCCCAGCTAATAAAGTTGCTACAGAAGTGTTTCATAATAGAGTGATGGAAAACACTCCCATTAGATGTTGTCCATGCCATATATGATTCAAAACCCAGGACAATTAAATGAAGCAGAGATAAGCAAAGTTCTTCTAAATGGAGAATGTGTCAAAAGTTAAATAAAAATGACTTATCCTCATGCCTCAAGTAAAAACATTTACCAGAAACACGAAGACTTCTGAAATGAGCATTGCATAAAATTCCAGGATCCTGAAAGTCAAGTGTAATAGAAATTTGATTTGATAACACTAGTTCTCTTTAATAACTATGTTTTCTTTGGATCAGCCTTCCATCTCGTGAAGACTGGCTCGTGAAAAGAAAAGAAACACATCTATTATTGGAATAACAGTTTTTAGAAACTGCAGTCACCTGATTTCTGCAGGATTATCTTTTTAATTACGTTTAATCTACATGGCAAGCAGAAAAAGGAGACCTTGAAAGCCTGATTAAAAAAGAGAAGCTGTGCTGCAGATACAGTTCAGTCAATTGACTGTTGAGGTCCACAGTGGAACGAAAATATTGATGTCCTGGTATGGGTACCTTTGCATAAGCACAAGCAATTGAATTAGTATTTCTGGAAAAGCTGCTTTCTTTACAAGACGTTTGTTTTTCCCCAGCTAGTGTGGTTACCAGCTATCTTCCCTGGGTGTAACGCTGTGAAGTAAAATAGTTTGCTGTTCATGATCTCATGTCACAACATCTATTTCACTTACCACACCATTTTAATGTAATTCAAAATGCAAAATGTTGCATGTCACAGATGGCTGAAATCTGATATTCCACTAACAGTTCCATTAAGACTCTTGTTGATTTAAATAATTGATTGTACTTCATGTTCCGATGGGCTTTGAAAGCCAACATGGTCAGTTGCCTCATCTCAGCCAGAGAACAGTGCCTTCCAGCTACGGGGTTGTAACTTAATTACTTTTGAGCATATCCCTATATACTGAGACTTCAGATGTTCTTCTAAAAGGAAAAGAAAGCCCAACCAGTGACACAATGAGACTGCAGAACTAATCCCTGGCAGAAACCCTCTTGGAATCAATCCAAAGGCTTGCTAACCTCAGAAAGCTTTAGCCCCGACTAAACACAGAAACTGGTTTATCACTGAAAAAAAAAAAAAAGAGGAAGGAACCCCACTCTACTGCAAGTAATTCTTCCCCTTGTAAAATGATTCAGCACTATCCTCCTAGCCTGCAAAGACAGAAACAAGCAGGAAAATTATCATCTCAGGCAGATGCATAGACCTTCTTCAAAAATTAAAATATTTTCTTTTCCTAATCAGTCCTATGTATTTTGTGAGTTATTGTTTGGTCAGTTCCATTGAACATCACTGCCAATTAACTGAGGAAATGCCCTTCTACAGCTGAATAGAATGCTTCATAATTTTGTATATTACTGGCTAATTGGAATAAAGATATCAAGAGTCTCAAAACCTGTAGATGAAATTATTTACAGTCCAAAAGCATACAAACTGTACTGTATAAGTCCAGTGCACTATTTTTATGTTATGTACCTTTTGCTTCATGAAAACATACTGAAAACTGTGGCCTCACAAGCTCCTGAACTGGAAATATTATTATCATGCAATTCTCCAAAATAAAAGTGACTGAAAACCCCTAAACCAGGCTGCTGCTGAATTAAGTTCTCTTTACTTTGGGGATTTTTTTTTCCCTTGTAATTTATGTACCTACTTCCACTGCATTTGCTAAAGCCATTAAATATTTAATTTGTACTTGATTCTTCTTTCATGGCTGGAGTTCATCAGCTACCCTTACTTGGACTAGGTACTAATGCTGACACAAGACATGCATTTAAAGCAACACTCCTGTAGGCTTGTTACTGGAATCTGAGTAATTATTAACAAACCATAAGGCCAGTTTTCTTTCTGCTTAAATGTAATTTGGGCTCAATTACATGACACTAAGATGAACAGGTCATTAAATTTTTTACTCTATTGATTCTAGGTTTAGCTGAGCTCTGTTCATTATTTGTTTGAGCTCATTTTCTTTGGTTTGAACTTTTACTGTGTTATTTGATTCAAAGTTGTCTTCCATGGAAATTCTTGAGATTATGAGGCCTTATACCCCTGCATACATCGCTGTTTTCTATTTGCTGTTAACTTTTCCAGGGTATTTTTTTCTTTTCCAAGATACTCTGCTATGGCTGCAGTGTTCCAAAGGCCTCATAAGTCTCAAGGACCCTACTCTTCTATATTTATGCTTATGGCCTGGGAAGGGGGTGCAGTGAGGAGGAAAGACCCCAAGAACAGTCACATGCACAAGATGATGGAAATGGGAAGGCTGAGCCTCTTTCAGCCAGGGGGGACCACGTAGGCAAAATCCTGTGTGTTTACAGCTGGTGGGGCAGCAGCACTGAGAGCAGGGGCTGGCATGCAGCAGCCAGCCACTCCCAGATAATTCAGCTATGGGCAACTTCCCTGAAGTGGGGCTCTGCCCCAGAGCGGGGCTTCCTTGGTTCTATGTGAGAAGAGCCACTGTAAGCTCCAGTAAACTCCAGAGGTTTCAGCAGGTGTAGAGAGACAAGAGTTAACCGGGGAGGGAAAGCCTTGGTACTGTGCCCACCCACAGGCTGCTAGATAAAACTTACTAGAAAGGCTCCTGAAGTCACCAAGTCTAGTCTTCAGATCCATGTGCGACATCGCTGAGAAGTTGAATGGGGTGGCTACAAAACCTGAGAAATAATGCATCTCTAACAAGGTACAAAAATATCATATTATATTTCCTGGAACTGGCAACATTGCATGCAAGAGTGTTTAGCAATTGAAAAGAAATCATGGTCCAAATGCATTTTTCAGCTAGCTTTCTCTAATAAGAAGATTCTTACATGAACTACACCATTTTTTCAATGGAAAGGAGTAGTGTTTCTGGGAAGGCGAGCCTGCCTTGTTTCTGAATTTATCTTTTCTCTAGATGGAGGTAATGACTGCCTCTTTGAAATAATTACATGGAGTGTCTTTCCCATTACCATGAAATATGATTGTTGATGATGTATGTGCCAGATAGGAATTTATAAATAAACACTTCTCAAATAAATCACTCAGGGGCCATCCAAAGCTCCCTCTTCATCACTGCACTGACAGGCTGGGTATGAACCTGCAAACCAGAAGGGAATAGTCTGGCCATGTGAAACCCTTCAATACTTTTCAGTCAGCTTATCATACATTGGACCTATGCAGAAAGTGTCAGCATCCTCTGATAGAGACCAGAAGACCTAGGCTGTCCATCTTTGCGTGTCTAACCTAAAAATAACTAGAATCCAACCAAACTTTAGCTTTCAAGTATCACAGTGACACAGTAACTGCAAGAGGAGGGAAGAACTACATGGGCTCTTCTAGGATGGTACTAAAGGTAGAGAAAAAGGTAAAATAAAGGTAGACTGAAAACCCAGTCCATGTCTGTTTTACCACAGTTGTGCCACTTGCAAGAAAAAGAAATCATAACTAGGGGAAGAAGGGGACATGCAGGAATGTGATACTGTCACTGCTGACTGACCACACCGCAGCAACATGAAGCTGAATTTTTTTCAGGCAGGGAGAAAAAAGAATTGATTGCTCCCAATTTCTTGCTGAGTACTCTATTAGTCTGCTGCATAGATTTCTAGTTCAATTATTAAGCTGGTATATGGAACGACGGTCTTGCTCTCTAAACTATGAAAAGGCACACATTCTCCTTTCATCTCACTTAATACTTTGACCAAAGATTACTACTGCTTTCGGGGGTCTATGCTTTCCATCCAGGGCTGCCAAAGATACCTAATTCCCAGAAGGGAAAAGGATTTCACCTTTTTCTTCTGGCATGGCACAGACACCTGTGGCATGCTGTTAAGGCACCTGGCTTGCACTTCAGTTTTTGTGTCTTAACTCTGAGCTCCATAGTAGGAGACAATGTTTACCAGACAATATCCAGCAGTTCTGTATAAAAGTGATGCTTAAGTTGGTATCACCAAAGATAACAGGGTTGCATAGAGACTCACCTTTGTAGAGAAAATTTGGATTTTGTGTGTTTTGTAGAGGGACAGGGAATAAAGGGAAAGTGAACAAGTGTAGATGACAACAGCCAAAAAGAGGATATTCCAGTCAAGGAGCACACCTGGGAAAGTCGGATATATAAAGGAACTTCTCCCAGTTTTCTATGCCTGTTTCAGGGATGCCGCTTCAGAGTAGCAAGCCAAAAGCACCTAACTCCTTTTCAGGAGTTCACAGTTTCCAAGTCTGTTTTCTCTCACCCTACTGCACATTTTTTCTCTTCTCTTGGAGAACTAGAGCAGCATGTAATGAGCCATGTTTCTCATCTACTCCTAGCCCTAGGAACCCTATTGATCTCATCAGTGTTAAATTAGCCTTGATAGTGATATGGTATTTTGAACACTACTAAGCTGCAATGCTGCCACCTCCTAAACAAGCCACGGGCTTTGTTTCAAATGAACACAGCAACTGATTAATCAATACTGAAAGGTTATCAAAAACTGCCTCCTGATAGCAGGCTTTCATGATGCCCAAGGACTTTGTGTTTCCTCTCAGTTATACGAAATGACGTGGGGGATTTTTAGTGCTTTTACTGCCTTCTTCTGGTGCCTTGTTTTCTCCTTCAGGCAGTTCCACCCTCTTCCCACACAATCTCCTGACTCTAGTGGAACTTCCCCTACCCATCTGCCCAGAGGAATCCCACCTGGTCCTGCTCTCCAAAGAAAACCATAGTGGGCTGACTGCTTCCTAGGGTCTAACTCAAACATCTATGTATGACTGGCATGAACAAAGTGTTCCCCACTCCCTGAAAGGGTCTTAGTCTCTAGGTTGTTGACTACCTCCCTCCAGAGAGCAGAATATTTAAGCATAAAGCTCCTTGAGGACCAGCCAAGATAAACATGGCTATGGCATGCTTCTACCTTCTACTGGGTCTGCTCAATAGTTTGTTGGGTTCTGTGACAAAAAAAAAAGGCTTGCAGAAGGAGCAGGGAGGCCCATGGTAGGAGTGGGAGGTGAACTCCATAAAGTCATTTGGGGCCAATGGATTCTCTTGCCCTGGCCCTTCCTGATTGTCACTGGGAGCAGCCACCCCATGAGCTGGGTGAGACCCTCCAAAATGAGTCCACGGGAGAGACTCTGCACAGGGCACTTGAAAAATGAGGAGGTACTGCCTCCAGTAACAAGATTCCCTACTGGAAAAGAGCATTTTTGGATGGGATGTTTGGAGAAGGGAACAAAGCCAGTGAAGGTGAGGCAGCAAGTGGTACTGGGGAGAAGCAAACACAGGAAAACAGAGGTAAAGCAGAGGAAAAATGGGGCTGGTGCTGTTTGAGTCCTGCTCTGTCCACATGTCCAGCCAGCACAGCCTGTCTTGTCTTCCTTCCCTTTAAACTCTGTTCCTCATGATATTCTCAGGTAAGTGCTCCCCATCTCCTGTGCCCACGTGCAGAAGCACCAAGTTCCCTCCTCCCTCCCACGGGACTGGAAGTGTGGGGCCAGTGCCAGAGAAATGAGGGTTTGTAGGCTCGAGGTGCAACATGGACAAGGGCAGGCCTGTGAGGAGGCAAGGGGGGCACAGTGGGGAGATGACAGGCTCATGGGACCCTGGAGAGACCATGGGCTCTGTCTGCTGGTGGCTGCGTGTGGTGGAGTGCATGTGCCTGTCCTACCTGTTGCAGTTTCTGCACTACCATACAATATGAATCACTGACATGCTCAAGTGAGAACGTGGGGAGGACTCTACAGGCTAATTTGTGAAATAATCTGATATGGGGGAAGACTCATGTTCTGGGCTTCACTCTTAATGAGTGTTTAAATACATAATATAAATCAAAGTGGCTTGGGGAAAAAAGTCTCCTTAGCCTACACAGCACTTGTAGATAGCAATTGGGCTATTGCTTGAAACATCCATCTCTTCTCTTTCCAAGTAAGCAAGTAAATGTTGATTTGAAAAGGAATCAGTAAAAATGAAATGTTACCTTTAAAAAGCTCTGAAGAAAATGTTAACATTCTTCAGCATTTTAAATGACTGCCATAATACCTTATAAGAAAAGGCATTTAAGTACCAAGCTTCAGAAGAAGTTTGACATTCTGCATCCCAAAAAGCACAAGGTGTGTTCTCATAGACCAGAAGGGTCTGATGTGGATTTCTTACCTCTCCTCAGCATCCTGGATCCTCTCTCTGCCTTGAATTTTCTGCACATCCCAGGTTTTAACACATCATCTTCCCTCTGTGTTGATCCTGAGCATCAAAGGGGCATTTGTGAATGGCCAGGGAAGCACTTGTCTGCCTTTGCCTTGAGCTGCACATGGGTTCAGTTCCCTCCGGATGGGACAAATAGGGTTTTCCAGAAAACAATTTGCATCACCCATATTCATTGAACCTCAGAACGGCATGATCGTTTTCTACTAGATTGTTACTTCTTTAAGATTCACTTTAAGATCAAAACCAGCTTTTCACAGCATTTGTCACTTGAAGAAAATATTAGAGAAAACATTTCAGCTCCCTTCGTTTGCACATTGGGCTGAATTTTGGTTGATTCTTCCCTTGTTGAGTCTAGTCCTAAAATATGTTGAAAGATTCCCTCCGGAATGTAGGAATTTATTGTATAATACATATTATATACTATTAAAGTAATACATAGTATCTGACATATATTGTTAATATATTCAATACTTTTAAATAGATATATGTGATAAGTAATATATTCATACATCATGCATATAACATAATATGTAATATAAATTATACATGTGTTGAATATAATGTTATATTTTATATTTTTAATATACATTGTATATTTATGCATTATTTATATTTCTAGAAGTGCAAGTTGGGGAGATTTCTACTTTGATATTTCCTTTAATTTTTTCCACTTGAAAAAATAATATCTTTATGAGACAAAAATTTATTAAGGTGAGGAGAAAATTGATCTATTAAGCTATCTTGTGTCTGTTTCTGCTCTTGTCACCCTACACAAATTACACCCTTTATTGCACCACCTTGATCAGACCTTCCTTGACCACAAGCACATGGTCCTTTATGCAGAAATATTATAGCCTGCCCCTACCTACTGCCTACAGTTTTAAGGTAAAAACACAAATTTCTGGAAAAGCTTTAAGCACCCTTCTGCCAGTGATCCCTCTGCAATGTTGTCCTGTGGAAGCAGCAAACTTGTATGGCAGCCAGAGTCCTCTGTTTATTATACTCTTAGGGTTCTAAAGTGAAATTTTATTCCATTAGACCCTGTCCTCTCTGATAGTTGGCAGTATTCCCCACTAGTTACTGCCCAAAATATAATGTCTGAGATGAAGATGAAGATGGATTTTTGTTCAACAGAAAACAGCTGTAAAAAATTCCGAAACATTGCACCAACCTCAAACTCTCATACTTCACCAAGAAATTTTATGTCAGACAGTGCAGGGAACTCTTGGTAGGAAGTTTCCTGAGAGAGAATAAAATGCTGTTCTCCATCAATACTTACACCTCTGGTCCCCTGAAGAAAAAAAAAAAAAAAAAAAAAAAAAGCAAACACCTTAGCTGGGTTTTCTTATTTTGATTTTATTATAGCTTTTGGAAGCACTTCTCTCTTGTAGTTATAGAAAACTTTAAGCTTAGCATTATCTTGTTACAAAAGTGGGGGAATTGTAAAGCTGAATCAATATGACTTTGAAAGCTGCTATTTAATTAGTTTCAGCTGATTAGACAGACATTTGAGTTAATAGCAGTGCAGCCTGCTGGGATTAAAGGGCAATAATATCTAGATATATTTTCTGGTAACAGTTTTGTCCATGTCTATGTTATAAGCACATCTGCAGATGGCAGCAAAAAAAAAATTAATCTGTGGGAGGTGAATTTACCTATTAAAATGACATATGATACAGCATTCTTCCACCTTATCTAAAAAGTCGTTTGAGTGTTTTGTATTCCTGTCCTCTTTGTGCAGAGACTTCCAGAGCAAGAGGTGAAAGCAGCACAGTGAGTTGAGGCATTGAGGGCATAACTCTCATAGTCTCTGTGTTACAGCCTTGTGACCCATGAAAGAAACTCAACTTCTACCATTAGTCCAATGCAGTTTTTTACAGTGAGCACTGCTTAGAAATAGGGGTGAGATTATCAAATATTCTTGAAAAGACCACCAAGGTCCTTAGACATGTCTGTGATGTTCAGACTGACCTCATGGCAGAATACAAAAGAAGATTCAACTTTGAATAAATGAAATGGTGAACAGACTCTTTAGCACATTTCTCTTAAAAAAAAAAAAAAAAAAAAAAAAAAAAAAGCAGCTTTAGTTTTGCCTACCTAATGCTTTCAGAAAGAAAAACACAGTGTTTTCATTTGTGCCAGAGGATTTCCAAATTTAATATGTGGTAGCAGCTGGGAAAATCCAAAAATGCAGCTGCTACAATTTATAAATTAGTGCAGCCCCAGTGAAATAAAAGTCAAATGATTTAATAACAAACTACTATCTGTTTAGTTATCTTACAAAAATCCAAAAATGTTCTGAGAATGTTATCCAGCACAGACTTCTTGCAACCCACATGTGGGATGAAAGGTGGGGCTTGGTGACTTGATCCTTAATCCCAGTTCAGATACATCACCTTTTTAAACCAACAGCCTAACAGCACTGCCAGAGCCTGAGCATGCATTGTAGTCCTTGTACATGTGAAACTGCCTTTCATTTCAGCAGGAGTTTTGCCTGAATCCGAAAGACAGTGTTATCTTTGGCCCTGCTTTAGGAGATGAGCAATTTTCAGAGACTACTAAATCCCTTTCTAGATTAGATTACAATTCTAATAATTGCTTGATTATGGAGGCTGGAAATTTATCATCCATGTCAAGCAGACAAAATTGAACTGAATTTTCAAAGAATAAATGCTTTCAACATTAAAATTATATTTTAAGACAGAAGCTGTATTCTAGGAAATCTAGGTTATCACTGACATACAGCGAGTGCCTGGCAGGTGGATTCATTCCTAGTATACCCTTTTCATGAGGCTATTCAGAATATAATTTAGCATTCTATTCCTGCCGTCAAGGTTCTCCCTAACAGGTTTTTGAAGGGAATTTTTCATTCATTTGGTCATCAGGGCACAAAATCAGTAACAGACATGAGGAAAACATACTTGCAATTCCAAAGTCCAAAGTCAAGTCTGGTATTTCACTGTCAAACCTTCCCTTTCTCAGAGACATTTATTTGTGCTACCTTTACTCCTCCCCCATTTTTGAGATGAGTTTTGGGGACCAAAAGGCCTTCGCTGCAGTTACCACAGTTGCTAAAGGCAACGAAGAAGCACTGTGCAATTCATATGTCAGTCTCAGGACCTGCTCAAGAGAATACTAAAGGGACTCAGGAGAAAATTCTACCTTAGGAAATGGACCAGACAGATCATAGAATCTTAGAATGGTTTGGGTTGGAAGGGAGGTTAAAGACCACTTAGTTTCAAATCCCCTGCTATGAACAGCAACACTTTTCACTAGACCAGATTGCTCAATTCGCAAATCCAGCCTGGCTTTGAACACCTGGAGGGTTGGAGAGTCCACAACATCTCTGGGTAGCCTATTCCAGTGCCTCACCACTCTCACAGTAAATACTTTTCTTCTTATTATCTAACTTAAACTTTCTCTCTCACTTTTAAACCATTCCCTCCTGTCCTGTCAATTAATACTCTTTGTGGTTGGCACAACAACTGTGGCCACAGAAGTGACATTGTCAATAAAAAGCTGAATAATGTCTGGGAATAGAAATACATATTTCAAAAGTAAAGCTGGTGGTATTGCAGTGAGTTTTGATTTCCCACGATCTCAGCTTTAAAACTGTGGAAGAGGCAACCAAGGTACTACTTCCATAATATTTGAAGAGTCTCTGTTACTGTTGGTCCATTTTCTAATTTTTGCTGGTGGAACTGTGAGACCTAGGTGAGGTTGCAAATTCACCTCTATTGCAAAGCTTTGGCATCTGAGCTCCCCATCTTCTGTTGTGCAAGCACCTAGGAGAATTTATATTAAGGAAGAGATGTAAGTAGTTTCTGAGATCCCAGCTAAGGTAATAGAGTGGGTTCAATCTGAGACAGAGACTTTCTTTGATTCCCTGCCTTACAGCTGTTTCACATTTCCCCAGTAAGTTTTTCAGCAGTGCAGACTTACTATGCACATTGTGGGGAGTGAGAGGCTTTGCATACTGGAAGATGACAGGTGCTGACAGTGTAAAAGAGGATATCCTGAGAAAAGGCAATGAGCAGGAAGGGGAAAGAGAATCACCCCCAGTGCTACTTGCCTTCATATGGAAATATCCCACAGATTATCATCCAAAGGAAATCAATGACAAGCAGTGAGAAAAGGAGTGAATAGACAAGGAAAGAGAGACTTTGCACTAATCCTCAAAACAAAACCAGCCCAAACCAACCGACCAACCAACCAACCAATGAAACAAAAACTACAACTAAAAAACTTACAATGATCCTCTGGATGGCATTCTTGGCTATTCACATGCATCCAGTGGAGAAAAAGAATATGTCCAGCAACAGCTCAGTTCCAGGACAGGAATTGCCTTGCTGTCCAACATGCAGCATCCTTTCAGATGACCCCCCACTAGTTACCTGCAGACCCAATACACAACACTGAGAGAGCTGAGCCCTCACTGAGTGGCCAATGTGAGATTCACAGCTGCAGAGACATTTACATCTTAGACCTACCTCTGCATGAGTTCCTCAGCAGAGCAGATAACCACCTTTAGAGGATATCCTTTTGAAGTGCTCTTCACCATATTTCCAGCAGGGCTATGGCTACAAAGTAGGACTATGAATGAATATTAGTTCATACCTGGGTGCCTATCGGCGATTAATGGAGAGACGGGAAGACTGATTCATGATCAGAATTCGATTTTACTGAGGTTTTCCAAGTCTTATATACCATTTCAGTGAAGTTAATAATTTCTACTACAATAACTAGGTTAGAAGATCATACAAGCAACTCATGCATTATACAACATGTTTATCGTAGGGGGTTGATTGAATCTTTTCCCTAAAACAGGTTTTAATCCCATCTTCTCATAGGCTCAAAGTTCTGTTTGTCCTTGCCATGGCATCCTAGTCACCAGACTAGTTATGCTAATTAAGTCTGTCTTACTCTCAGACTTGTGTATTCCCACAGGTGCCCACATCCAAGATAGTCTTAGGGACAATAACTAATGTCATGAATTTCCAAAGGATTTAGGCAGCAAGTGGCTAAGCTTAGTGAAAACCCCAGACAGAAAGAGTAAGCTGAGAAGAGAGTCAATAACTAAGGTCATTAATTTGAAATGTCAATAATGTAATGAACACTTAATCTGCGTGATTAAAAAATTAACAATAAGTATATTGTTAATGTGAAAATATAAGTGCAATGATCCACTTTCTAAATTCTTAGTTCGGCCCTGAAAACAAAAACATTGTACATAACAGTAAGTCAAGCCTTCCATCAGCACTGCAGGCACTGGTGAGGAATGGAAAGCCTTTTCCTCTAGGACCAGAGTAAGTAAGTTTTCTGGTGTACAGAAAACAGTGTGGTACATTTCTGTACAGAAATGTACTTCAGTTTACAGATTGATGTTTGCAATTTAGGCAAACTCAAGCCTCTTTTACTGGTGAAAAACAGCTCTGACACTACAACAGCACATAACTGCACTACAAGGGAGCTCAGCACAGGCAAGGCAGAGCCTCTTGTGTGGTTGTCCTGGGGTGGCTATATGATGGCTGTATCCCCAATTGTCTGTTCTGTCTATGCTGTATGTTAAGTTCCCTGTCTTTAAGACTGGTTCCGAGAGAAAGAAGTAACATGGAGTTTGTTTTCAGAAGCTGCACTCCCTCCTCATTCCTGCTCCCAGAATGTGTTGTCTGTGGACAGACAGACAGTGGGACAGAGGTCTCCTGTGCTTTTAGTTAGTTTTAGCTAGCTGAGGCAGAGAAGTTCTCTGGACTGGTTTGTGGGGGTTTTTTTCGCTTTTTCTTGGGACTGTTTAAACCTATCCTGGACTGAAAAACCCAGGGAAACACTGGGGCCCAGACCTTGGCACTTTCCAGCACTGGAGGGGCTGATAAGAGACTGAGAGAGCTGAGCTACACTCATGGCAAGGACTTTTTGAATTTGTCATCTCTCTTTGGAATGACAAGAGGTTTTATTGTTTCATATTATTCATTTTTAATGCTTGTGGGCACTTCGTCTGTTGTATAAATTTCTTTTCTCCAAGGAGATTTTTTTCCTGGACCAATTGGGGGAGGGGATGCTTGAATTTGCTTTTCCAGAGGGACCCCATTTGGAGGTTTCCTCCCAAATTTGCCCTAAACTAGGACAGTGGTGAACCCTGTGAAGTGCTGAGATGGCCATGCTACAGCTGCAAGAATGAGGCAGCGGAAAGTGCTAGTGCATCCACAGGGGTCTGCAGTGCTGGTGTGCAAAACCCTTGCCTCTTTTAAGTTGCTGATAGTTAGTTGCTGATAGGGGTAGTAATTTTCAGACGAGGTATGCTGTAAAGCGTCAGAAAGCATGGTGCAACAACCATCCTCCCACCCACTTGTCCACCCCCAGAGATTTCTGTACAGAGGACCATCATTCAGGACATATTTGCATTCAACCTAATAATCAGTAGCAACAATTTTACTCTTGCCATGTCCTTGAGAAGTAAGGCAATAAACTGCAAACAAAGTAAACACCCTTCCTTTTGAAAATGTAATTTGGACATCATATCCAAATGAATAAATCATTCCTGAAAGGCAGAAGCAATATTACTGCTGAATTAGTGCTGGATGTTCTTTTGTTAAATTGTATACAATCAAAGTAAGGTGCCAAATTACCAACTAACTGTCTGGAGGTCGATTTTTAAATTCATGGATGAGCTAATGCATTTGTGCCACTGATCATAAAGGGAGGAGTTCACCTTGCATTAGCCTTGACTCATAACTATAAATCCACAATGCTACCAGAAATAGATGTCCTATTTCTTGTCATTGATCTGCAAGCCATAATTTAAACATTTACATGTCCTAATGTTGAGCCTTCCAATTGCCTGTAACATGTCTCTCCAGAGAATGCTCTCCATGAGGAGAGGAACTGTAAAAATAAGAGCATCTTCAGTTAGAACTGGGAACCTTTGACATCTTGAAGTTTATCAAAAGTCTCATAAGTCAAGAAGAGTAAAAACTGAAAGATAAAAGGATATTTATAATGGTTAAATGAGGACATAACAGAAATAAAACAAGCGTACACTAGATTATAGTATTGGTGGGCAAACAAAATTAGAAGTGAAAGAATTCTGCATGAGTGTTAAGCAATAAAGCCGTAGGAATTGCTATAAAATTGCCTCATGTATTGTCTTATTTTTCAGCAGAGCTAATACTGTTCCAACAGAATCATTCATTAATAGAAAAATCAGAGAAATGTTGTTTCATTTGAAATAATACAATGTGTTTCCTTGACACTGATATTTTAAAAACAATACATATGGGAAATGAATGAGTCACCAGTTAAGAAAAGATGTATCATTCAGGAAAAGTGAAGCACATGGCAAATTTAAAGGAAGTGGTTTTAAGGCTGTAGTATGGGCAGACATCATTTGTAGGGGAGATGGGAGAGTGCACAGATCAATTTCCAGGCATATTTGTATATTTAATAAGTGCACAAGCAAACTTCTTGACTGTTTCTTGTGAAGTGTTCCCTTTCCTAAAGGGTGGAGATTTCTGTGAGATAGCTAATTAAACCAGTGCAATGTGAACGTCCAAGCACCAAAGTACCTGAATATCAATGTGAGCCTCGAGGGCTTTTGAATTTTTAATTTAACTGGGTTTGCTCAGACCACAGTTCAGACAGCTGAAGGTACAATAAGACTGAGAAACCCTACAAGAAGTTCACTGCAGTATTATAGTGAATTTTAAATCTTTTCATTTTTATATTAATTTGAATATTTACTGCTTCTTAAAATTTCATTCTTTATATAGTCTGCAGTTGCTGAGTTCTGCTGAGGCCTTTAAATGAGTCTCATAAATAGATAATGATAGAATTTTTGAAAGTGTTGTGAAATTCAATAAGACTTTGTGGTCTTTCATCATGACTCCAGTTATGAACATCAGCACTGCACATCTAATGCCTACCTGACTTCATTTTTTCAGTTTGCCTTTTGTAGTAGTGAAAAATCAGTAGAACAAAACTCTGCCTTCTCGACTAGATATATCTTTAATAGCCTGTAATTTTTAATAAAATTACTTTTTAATTACTCTTTAATTCAGGATCGCTACATCTTTCATACAATTACAAACAAACAAACAAAAAAGAAGAAATGTCTGTGTATTTACTGGTGCTTCAATTGTCCAAGTGGCCCTAGTCTACATTTAAATGCCTCTCATGGTGTCTTCAGATGTACATGCATATGTGAATTTGGTTTGTTTAAATTCCCTGCTAAACTGGGCAAAAATTGCACCATTTTTTATTGTAGGAAGGAATAAATCACAGTGGCTGCTCCTACCTTTTAATGTGAGCTCCAGGGGTGCTCCCTTGGGAGTGGTCTTGGGGAGCCCTGCAGGCTGGGGAACCTGCAGGACCTTATCCTCCCTCATCCCCACACCTGGGCTCTACCTGATGGAAAGTCAACCTCAAGAAACAAAGGAGCTTTGAGGACATGGATCTCATCCATGTGTCCTGGGGCCAGGAAACCCCACCCAGGACAAGGAAACACTCCTGAGCCCCAGAGCTCCAGTGGAGTCAACAAGCATTTCTCATTTCACGTCAGGAAAGCCAAAACTTATTCTGACATAGACTCAAATATGACTGCAGAACATGTTTACAAGTAGTACATGACATTTTGATGCAGTTTGGAATGACCTGTGCTCATACTTCTGAGCAAAGTTTTATGATCTTAGCATAACTTTAAGGGAAACAGAGAGGTTTGGGTACTTTTGGATTGATCAGTTATTTAATGAATAAAGCAAATTTTGTGACCTTGGCTGTTAGCTGTAAAGAAAGAAAGTTTCTTTGATTGTTACTTGATGCCTCTGTTAATACTTTTTGGGTTCTTCTATATCATATAAAATTGAATATCATGTCTTTATACAGGATAGGCTCGATCCTGTTTTATAAAAGCTTGTGTGCACTTTTCTATTGCTTTGGAAGGGGTTTTTTTGGATATCCTAAAACATAAATTCTTGTCTGGGACTGTTGAAAACATTCTGCAGCAGAGAGAGACCTATGTTGCCCTGACACAGAACTTCATGAGAGTTTCAGATGCCTAGAACTTCTTTAAATCCAAAATATGGAGTTCTATCCCTCTTCTTATCTGCATTTTTAAAAGCTCTTCTTATTCTACTTATCCCTGTAATTCTCCAGATACTCATATCAATCTTTTAAAACTGTAACTTCAGTGTTTTATCCAATATTTCATAAGAAAAATATTCGCTGTAATTACTTTTGAGTTTACCCTCCTCATTCCACTGGTGGTGCTTGTTCTAGCTTTGAGGCCAAGAAGAGAAAAGCTCCTCACCCTTCTTCCTTTGATTATCGTAATTTCAAACATATTTATAATTTCTTTCTTTGACTGGCACCAGATTTAGGTGTGGTGACTCAGTGCCTTCTCCCACCAGATGTTGAATGTCTCCAAACTGTTCCACGACATCCTGAGACAACATTGTGCTGTGCCGAACCACACTTACTGAGAAGAATCTTTTCCCCCTACATCCATGCGAAGTTTCTTGCAAAGCTTGCAACCACCACCTCTTGTCCTTGCACCTTTGGAAAGCATCCAAGTCTCCTTTCCTACAAGGTTCCTTGGAAAGCAGTTAAATTCCTCTTTTTGCCTTCTCTTTTGCAGGCTGACCAAGTCAAGGCCCCTCAGCGTCCCTCCACTCACCATGTGTTTCCCAATGGTCCTCCCACACATTCTCTTCTGCTTATTCATGTCCTTCCTGAATGAGGAAGACAAAAGCTGACACAGAATCCCCCCCAAACCACTACAAATGCTAAGTAAAGGGGAATTAACACTTCCTGGCTATATTCTTGTTAATACAGCCCAGTCTCTGCTAGTCCTCATCATGCTGCTGACTCATGTTCAGCCTGCTATATACCAGGTTCTCCTGGTCTTTTGAGGAAAACTGCTCCTCCCTTGCTTACTCCTTGCACATTTACACGGAGTATTCCCGTCCCAGCTGCAGGAATTTGTATTTTAATTTGTTGAATTTCATTGCTTCTTTCAGCTCATGTCTCTGTTGTGGTTCTTGTGAAAGGCAACTCTATACGCTACCATATAAAGATCTCTTTCCAGCCTGGTGTCATCTGCTCACTTAGTAAGTGTTCTCTCCTTTCAAGGGTACAGAATTTTTATGGAGACCATCAGCACTCAGTCTCAATATCAACTGCCATTAACTGGTGCATAATATCTTCCAATTCCTGCCAAAAATATTCTACAGGTTTGATATCTGACTTCTAATATTCAGAAAATTCCTTCTTTGACAGTGTGCACGTATGACAAATATCTTGAGTGCTCATTCAGGTACATTTGGAACACCATGGCATTGATATATGCAAGTCCAGACTGGCTTTGGATGCTTCCAGCAGCATGTTTGTCTCCTCAAGTTCATTTAGGAGAAAAATTCTGTGATTTAGGAGAACTCACTGTTGAAAGTAATGATTTTCTTGCCTCTTCCTTTGCTTAATGCTTGTTTGTTTCACCTTGTCTTATCCTGAACATTTTGTTTTCCCTTTTGTTTGCATCTTCAAGTTTCCATTCAGCTACATGGATCCTCAAAGCCTAATGTATTCAAAATACATCTCTTTGCCTAGGGAACACAAGAATAAACTAAGAAAGAGAATGACACTTTCAATAGCTTCTGAGATATTTTTTGTCTCATTGCTGACAAGGTCTGCAACAAAGTTCAAGGATCTTTCAAATGTGCTAGCTGAGTACTCAAAGTTCTGGTATAACCACACAGCAGCTCTTACTGCAGAGTTGTGTTTCCCAAGCAATTTCCTCTTTTAGCCAGACATTAATTTAAATTTAAAGAATCTTTCTTTAAATAACAATTAATTGGCTATAAAATCTATGTTCCACTTTGGAAGCAGAAGACTCACTTCCTTAAAGGCTACTCAGTACCTCATATTTAATGCTCAGTACATTGCTTGTTTATACAAAGACATAACACATCCTACTTGTGCACATGAAGCTAAATTTCATCAGTTTCAAGGTTCTTTCTGAAAACCACAGTGTCTTCTGATTCCGCTGTGACCAATTTGGATGACAGCCTCCAGTTTGGCTTTGTCTGTCAATAAGAATCTGATGTTGAAGTGTTCCCAGGCATAAACGTTCTCTGACACTAGCCATGTCCAGGACTATTACATTTGTATTTAAAAATGTAGAGTCCAAGCCCACTAAAATTGGACAAATAATGCAGATGCAAAGTTTCTGGGTTTCCGCTTTCCCGACATGGTAGATTTCTGACTACAACAACTATCATTCTCTGGGGTGATATATGAACTACCTTGCTCTTGGCAATTAAATACCATTCTATAAAGGGAATACAAAAAATTAGAAGCAGGCTCAGTTCAAAAACATTAAATACTCATGCAAAAATAGCAGTGGGGTTTCCAAGGCACTCGTTTTGATGTGTTTGCCACCAAAACACGGGTATGGTATCACATGGCTATCCATGGAGGTTCAAGAACTGATAGAAAGGTCTGAGGATAATGCTGTGTCTGGGGTAAATTCATGTCTGGGTTGTATGGCTGCTGCTGCTAATATTTCATACCAGCAGGGAATGTTGACACCGGAAACTAAACATGGAATCAGAGTCAAGAGCAATACTGAATCCAAAGGACCCTCAGCAATAAAAGTGACCCAGAAATCCAGGCAGCACTAATTATAAACAAGATCATTACATAGCTCAAATGAAACCACTCAGGCCAAGTGCATGCCTTACACTTGCTTGTGTCAACTTGACAAAAGCTGCTGCAAGGCAAAAAACAGCTAATGGTCCTTTAAGCATTTTACTTCTTGTTGTAGGGAGTTGTTTCCTCCTAAAGAGTTTAAAAATGAATTTTCAGAAGATGCCTGAAGTCAGCTGGTCCCCTTTTCTCCAGAAACTCCTATCTGGTCAGTCAGACCATTTTGGCTTTCTAGGTTTTCCTTCAAATCTTCATGCTCCTGTCAGTAAGTGTGTCTCAGAGCATGTGGATACACCCAGTTCAGAGACAGGGAGACTCTATTGCACTATCCCTGCTGCTACAGCTGCAAGGGCGTCAACCTGAGAGCTCTGGAGCCAAACTGAGTGGCCTAAAACAGAAGCCCATTATCAGGCTCAAAGGGACTTGTAAGAGGCTGTTCCAAAAGGGGGGCACTGCAGCATACCAGTGCTTGACACTGTTCTTTTGTCTCTGTTTTCTCTTCCATGTCCTCTAGCAGAACTGGATGGAATTGCACTGTTTATTTCCAGGGCAGGTTTACCAGACAGGCAGGGGGAAAAAAAAATCATCAAAATGAATCATACCAATGGTTCATCTCATCGCTCCTGGCTGCCCACAGAAGGTTCTGCTTCATATGAGGATGTTAATCGTAGTTCTCCTGCCCTCTCAACACATCCATTTTAGGCAAGAGAAAAAACTAATCTATAATATTTTTGCTACCTGGCAATAAATTCTCTCTCCTCTTACTGTGATGCCGTTGAACCCTTTCATAGTTTATGATGTGACTTGATTTACAGAATTCATAATGTCACTAAATAGATCTGCAGCTCTGACCTATAAATACTGAAGTATGTGGCTTCTTCATTTATAAACGAGGTTGGTGATGAGAGCAAATTGGATAAAGTGTTGTGGGCTGCAGGAGGTGTGAGCTGAAACACTATCATTCTGCCTTCCTAATCTAATCTTAATATTTATCACTCTGCTAGAGAGAGGTCTCCTCCTTTCACCAAATCTGCATTGCAAAGCTTTTGAATTGTTAATGTTTTCCCTGAACAGTCATACTGCCCCCTTATTTACTATGAGAGGTGGTGAGGGAGTATGAAGAGTGTAAAAATTGACCATTGTTGATGGTCTTCCTATTAATTTGAATGGGGAGAAGAAAAGCACACATAAAAATGTACTTTCCTTGACTTATTTCCGACTTTGCACAGGAAGAGAGAAGTTCTTATTTTTAGTCAAGATTTACTTGTGTTAGACTCTATATTCCTATCAAAAACATGAGGAACGTCTTTATTTCCCAGAAAATGGCCATTGCATTCATCATTTTCAGAAGTAACTGCATATTGCAGTGGTGGCCTTCTCTTGCCTGGTGTTAGTAAGGGGTACTAAATATTTAAGAAAAGAATGACAAAAAATAATTACAAAAATTCTAGCCTTACTGGATTTTTTTGCCTGTTTTAAAATCCTTTGGGGACAGGTATTATGTGACAATGTGAAGGGCTGTAAAAGTTTTCCTGCTAGTAGCCTAAGAAATGTTAGTGATGACTAATGCAGCTATCTCAGACTTGTAATAATTTTTTTATAGTAACCTATACCATTATAGGTTCTTTTTGGCTACATTTTTCCAGTAGTACTTCAACCATCTGCTAATGCTGGGGCTTTAGAAAAAGTGGTCTTATGGAAATTGGATACCATTTAGCAATCTTATGCCAGCAGCTACTGAATAAAAAAAATATTGCACTCTGTGTGAGGGCAACTAGGCAAAATCTACTTTCATATATGCTTTGCTCTCTTAAAAAACACTGGAACTTGAGAGGTTCAACTCAAATCACCACCATCCCTGGCAGAACTCTTAATCTCTCTTTTCTGTGGCTTTGCCATGCAGGAAGAGCAACAGGATCATTAGATGCCAAATGCAAATTAATGCTTCATTGAAATGGAAACTTGCTGCAGAGAAAGTTCCTCTTTCATTCAGGTTGGAAACCACACTTGAGGATAGTTTTCAACACAGAACTAACAGTCCATGAAATAGCCCTCAGGGCATTTCTTGTAGGACAAGAATGTCCCAATGCCACAAGGCAGGAGAGAGCCAAGAAATATGTGGATGAGGACATGTTATCTAGATAATTTGGAAACAAATCTTCTGTGTCTCCTTTCCATAGTTTCATACTTTTTCAGAGAACCCACTAAAACTTCAGAGGAAGTGAGGAAGGAACAAGATGTTACAAACCCCTTTGAGTTGTCTTGAGCTGCTGTGTTGTCAAAATTATGTTAAACAAATGTGTGGAAAGAACTCTTAGGGCT
The DNA here is from genome assembly GCF_009819655.1 of Sylvia atricapilla. NCBI lineage: Eukaryota > Metazoa > Chordata > Aves > Passeriformes > Sylviidae > Sylvia > Sylvia atricapilla. Next base: position 83,462,118 of record NC_089141.1, read on the forward strand.
GACTTTCCAAAGCTTTTCAATAGATACAATTTTTCCTTTGAAAGACACTTAGGAACCTATACAGATCTCTGGTTTTTGAGTGCATATCACTCAAGTCCTGTATTTTCTGACTACATGATGATCAAGAGACTCTCAGAACTGGCAGGCTGTGCTTGGGACTCTCCCAGATCTAGTCTTTTTCTCTTTTATCTCCTACTTCTTCTGAAACTCTGTTGCTGACCGAGAGCAACTTACAACTTTTATAAAAGTATAAGGGACAGAGTGAAATGAAAAGAGGCTTTTAGAGTTTGAGAGAGGAGAAAAAAATTCAGTGAAATAATATCTGTGAAGTACAATCAGAAAGAATATTATCAATAATTCTTTACAATACAGTTTTTAAATGGAAGCTCATCAGCTAATCAGCCAGGGTTAGCAAAGTGTTTTTCCCCCTACCCAAATACCTGAAGTCAGAGTGCTGTTAACAGTCTATCAGATTTTCTTGCCTGTTAAACAAGAGCAGTGTGTAGGTAGCAGCAGTCAGAGGCTGAAGGAGAAACACTCCAGGGGTTTTCTACCTCTTCCTATCGGGGAAAGGACTCGGATTTGAACTGAGCTGATCTCCTTGACCTGCAAAGAAATATAGAAGTGACACTGTTGAACTCCCTCCCTCTGCCTTTGAATAAATAATGCACTGCTTCAAAATAAGTTGTTTTGGCTTCCCAAGATGAGAATTTAGACCTGTTGTGCCCAGGTGAGCCCATAGGGGTAAGGCAGAAGAGTGAAGGTTCCAGCAGCAGTGAAGCTTCCCATCAAGGGACAGAAATAACAAGATCTTCCACAAAAGAGTGTTCCTGGAATGAAAGGGTCAGAGTCATAATTCAGACTTTTCCTATGTCTTTGAAATGTCCCCATCTTAAATAACATTGTCAAGTATGTCTGGTTGTCTATGATACTAATGCTTGTGTAAAGAGGCATTATTTTAGTAGAAAATGAAATCATAACCATAAATAATGGAGAGATTGGTGTATCTCATTGAAATACATAAAGTTTGTCCAAAATGAGCACTGTGGTATTTCAAATCTGGGCTAAATTTTGAATGGATTAATGAGACTTGAGTAAGACATTTCAATTGTTTTTAGACTGACTTACTTCAGTGGTGCCTAAGTATCTCTTGAACAGGTTAATAAAAAAAGACAAACCATGATTAAATTGAAAGATGATATACACATTCACACTATTTAAATCAGACCAAATTTATGTGTATAGATGAAGATTTATTAATTCAGATTTCTGACACATTTTAATATTTAACTCTGGGAAAAGCCATTTCTGTGCTGATTGCCTTCATTATATTTCTGCAGTTAGTTACTGTGCAGAGCTAACAGCAGGGTCTGAGTCTGCAAAGGCTCTGTTTTCCCTTCTGGCAAGAAATATTTGATAGAGTTTATCCCCATTTTGTACATGTGTGCCATGACCCTACTCAAGCATCTTGTGAAGACAAGCATTATTTAAAATGCATGTTTTTATGCTATATTTGCAGAAAGCCATGTCCTCTCAGTCCCCTGTTAATCCCCACACCTTGTTCATGTCTGCATAAGCGGTCAGCCTTTTACAGCACCCCAAAGGATTACAACTCCTTGGCTTGTATACAGATGAACTCAACCAAAAAATTTGCCTTTCCAGGTTAAAAAAAAAAAAAATCACAAATGGAACACAATGAGAACTTCATGCCTTGTGGAATAAAATTAAACTGTCAGAAACCTCCTGCTGTGTTCTCGAGGTTTGATGTTTATTATAGACCATTACTATTTAAAAACCAAGGGAATGGCTTGGCCAGTGAAGAAATGAGTGGAAACATGTAGGACGGCATGCAGACATAAAAAAAATGTGAATGAATATATAGCAATAAAAACAAATTAATATGAAAGGAATGAAAAAGGGCCAGAAGCCTTTCAAGCCACCAAACCAAATTGTTTGGTGGGACAGCTCTTACTGTCTACAGCCATCCCTTCATCTCCCTGGTGGGCAAGGAATGAGCATGGCTATGGACATCCCTTAAGCAAGGACCTGAAGTGTTTTGTCAGGAGGTGCCACAGCCCACTTGAACTGGCAGTTTTAGGCCACCTGCCTTCCCCAGGCAAGATATTTTGGTACACCTGAGATCTGTCCCAGGGGTTGCCAGAACAAGAATAACATTGTAGGAACAGGGCCTGCTCATCTTGCATAAGAATTAAAGCTGACACTGGGGCAGGGTTACAGCTGGGACTTCTTGTTGGCTGCACCTACAATACAAAATTTTGTTTGCTCTCTGGAATGGTCTTCAGCTCCTCACTAAATGGTGTGGAGCAACTCAGAGCAGAGGGCCTTGGACGCCCCTCCAGCGTAGAGCAGCTGGGACCACATTAAAAAGCACACAGCCAGGGTGCATGGGATATCTATTTAGCCATCAAGAATCAGTGGTTTTTATAAACAGTTTATTGCAGATACAAGTTTCTCGAGTGATGTGGGCTTTGTTTTGGCATGAATCCTGGATATACAGTGTTTGTCCTGGAATGTGGTATGCTGGCAGCTGCATACTGGGAGGTGCAAAAATTGCTAGGACAAAGTTGAAGTAGGTTGTGCAGATGGATGGTAAATCCTCCATGCTGCCCACTGGGAGTAGTCCCTGAGCTGGACATCCCTCAGAAGCAAACCCAGGTTTTTGTTTTCACCTGTTTTTATTAATCGGAGCACATGAGTTTGTTCCAAAAGAAAGCTGCCATAAGAAAATTAACATTTCTGCAGCATGAGCAATTATATGATCAGTTCAGTGAGGGATGAAATGGGAAACTAAATTATTAGACAATGTAGAAGTAGCAGCAATTCTGATATGGTTTCAATAATACATCTACTACATCTTTCAGTTACTTTCATAGCTATAAAAACATTGTCAGTTAACTGTTGCTTGCCCAGAAATATTTTTGGAGTACAATATCGAGGCTTTTCACACACAAATGTAGAGTCTCCTTCAAATAAGGACAATAAGGAAAGACACCTATAAAATCAGAGGATTACCAGTAGTATCCTCCCTGTCTGGGCTATCCAAAGACTTTCAGATTGTCCAGATGAGGACACAGCAGGGAACTTATTCAGCAAAAAACCTTTACTCTTTAACTGAGATTCTTTAATAAGGATTCAGGACAGAAGAGTTGCAAGCCAGGATTGAGACTGAGGAAGAAGGACTCTGAGGCAGTAACAATAGCATTTTTTACCAGAGGGAAAACTGTTCTTGAAACAGTTTTTGAAACAGTTTTCCATTAATCAAGTTGTGCAATCACTCCTATTATATTAATGATGTAAGAATATTTCCCCTCTTTACCATGTTTCTGGAAAAACAACTTTTACTAGCATCTTTTTTTTAAGTCCAAATATTTGTTACTCTGAAACCAGGAAAGACTGGTTTGCCTCATGAAGCAGAAAAGTATTACTCCTGTCCTGCCTGGTGTGACAACCAGTTTGGTTCCCTCTCCGAATTGGTCCAACCACATACAAATATTTCTGTTGTAATACAGTTAACCTAGATTAATTTTCAGGTTAAATGAGTTAATAAAGAGAGAAAACTAAATCTAATAATCTAGTTAACAAAGAGACATGAAATACCTTTGTGAAGAAGAAACTTCCTAATGCATTTGTCTAAATATTATGAAAAGTGGTACTGTTACATGTAGGCTGAGAGTTGTGCCAGCCATTCAGTGGTTTCCAGGCTGCTCTTTCTGTGTTATACCCTTTTTTAAAAAGGCTGTACTTAAAGTGAGGGAAGAACAACATGAAAAAGAAGGGGATATTTAGGAGAAACATGGAGCTGTACCTGTCCCCCAAAGGAGTCTATGTATAATGATTGCTGAACAGCAGCCTCCTGAGAAATGTTCAAAGATCCTCCACACAAAACCCTCCTGCTTGTCTGAGGCATAGGCAACATCTTCAGCTGGATAATTAGAGGGCAGCATGCTGGCAAAGAGTCTGTGTAATCTATATAACAATAACATTAAGAAAAAAGTCAACATTCCGGGGACTACGCCAGCGATCAGGGCATGATAATTGCTATAATTAAAAGCAAGTCAAATATTTCAGGAAAAGTAGGTCATTCTTCAGGCTGTGTATCCCTGATGCAAATGAAGACAATATAAAGAAGATTGTGTAATGTGATCTAAAGCAGACAAAAGTCCTGCTTTTCCAAGGTTGCTGCAGACCCTTCATTAAATGCCGTTGTTTTCATATGTCCCACCAGCAGGAAATGTTTCCATAAACACAGTGAAACTGTGGCAGTCTGGTACAAGGACTCTTGGAGGAGTCTGTTGCAAAAATTCAGTGAAAGCAGCATAATTAAGACCTATTGTGTGCAAGGATGGTTTAAGGAGACTGTGATACTGCATATTTGAGAGCTGGTGAACTTAACCTCTGGGGTTTTTGTGACAGTAGCTCCGGCACTGAATTTTAACACGTGTGGCTTTGCACTTTCAGAGACACTGAGACTCCAGTCAGTATGTAACATCTGTTTGAGCCACCTGAGAACTGGTTTCTGAGGAAGGACAAGGGGGCACAATAACCAGAAAACAGAAGGACATTTCCTTGCATCCTCTCTAGAAGCACCTGGGCAGCACGCTGATGATAATTCTCTCTTGCTGGGGATGTCACTTCCTCCCCTTCTCTGCTAACCTCACTCCATCAGATGCTTCCCTTGGACAGGACTTGCCTAACTTTTACAAAGAGATTGCTGTGTCCCCACGTCTCAGCCCATGTAATTTTCATCTTCTTTTGCCCTTTATATCTTCCTCAAAATTGTTTCACTGACTTCTCCTCCATGCAAATCTAGTTTTTTATGACCCTACAGGCAAGTGATGTACCCCCATTTCCTAATCCTGAGGTTTACAAAAGCTGTTGGATACAGACATTCTCACCATGAAGCCCCCTGTGCCATGAGCTTCACCTCTCCTTCCATGCTTTTTGGGTGCCCCTGTTCTCTGCTGCCTTAACCTGGGCTGAGGATTGCACACTGAGTGCTGAGCAGGGACTCTGAGCTGACAGCAGCGTGTGGGACAGGTCTGGGTGTATTCCAGTGAAGAAAAATTTGAAAGCAAAAAAATCATAAAGTTATTTGAAATATTTATTTTAACTTTTCAGTACAAGGATCTCAACTTTCCAAAAATTCCTACATTTACTTGCATTCCCATGCCACTGCAAAATTAATTCTGCATTGAATGCAAGGTTACAAGAATTTTGCTTTAAAGGAGAAGGTTATACTTGAGTCTAAATTGCATTCATTTGAATTAATTAGCTAACTGTAAGCTCTTTTCCTCTTAATTGTAAAGATTTGTTGATATCCATGAACCCTTTCACTCTGTATCCACCTTTATTTTAAATGTTTTTTACGTTTATAATTTACCTAACAAAGTGATAGGAGTCACAAGCAAGATCCAAAAGTGTACAGATGTTTTACCTTAATAATTAGGATAGCAAAATCATTTCTCTGTGAAACAATGGTCTTGATTTAGTTAGCATCCTGTAATGAAACTATTTAGATAATCAATTCAAATTAGGGCATGGTGCTTTTTTGGTAAACTACTGCGTTATTAACCTTAACGGTGTCAATGTTTGAAGTTTTCTTTTTCCTGCAATCAAACTCAATTTACTAGTGTCTAAGGTAAAAGTCACAAGTGTACTTCATACCGAGAAATGCATTCATGTTTGTAATTAAACACAGCAACTGCGTAGCACAATGTGAGGGAATTGGGAAGTTGACTAAAATTTAGAGATAGACTGCAAGAACGAATTTATCCTTCTAAAACTTTTCCTGAAGGTCTCCCTGTTCTTATTTGGCTTAGTGCACTGAACTAAGAGCAATTTAAAAATGCATGAAAAGAATTAATAATTGCAATTATTTTGGCTATACTTGTGTAAATTATATATGTTGCAATGCCCTACAGAAGCAGGCACCAGCATGCAGAACTTGACAGTGGCAGATCAATGCCTTGGGTTAACCTCGGCTGGCTGCTGGATGCTCACACGGCCACTCTTCCAATCGCCCTGTCCAAGAGCACAGGGTTGAGATGAAGGGCACCCACACATCTGCTGCGGTGTGGGGTCCTGGCAGGCTGCACTGTGTACATTTGCTCCAGCATGGCTCTCTCTGGGCTGCAAGGAAATCTCTGCACCAGTGCCTGGGGACCTTATCCCCTCCTTCTTCTCTCACCTTGGTGTCTGCAGGGCTGTTTCATTCCTGTCCTGTACTCCTGTCAGCTACATTGCAATGGTTTACATGACCATCCATGCTTCCTCTGGCTGTCATACACCACCTGTCTATCTTCTGCTTATGACTTAAAAAAGGTCTGAAACATACTTTCTTCTGCTGTTTTTCATAATTATTCCTGACTCTGCTGAGCATTTAGGACAAATCGATTTCACTGTGGGAATAGCTGCCCCTATAACTCATCTTCCCTATTAAATCTTTAAAATCTTAGAGTGAAATGGACATTCATAAGATGATAGTCTCTGCAAGAAAGACTATTCAGAAATGCTACTATACTAGACCTGAAAATTTAGTTATTTTCACTGCTTAGGGTTTTACCAACAGACTAAGGCCAGGGAAGAAATGAAGGGAAATCAATTAAAATGGAGCATCTGAAGAGGATAGTTTCAGGACACCAAACCTGATGCTCCTCATTACTCTGCCAAAAGAGTCTCATATGTCCCATGCAGAGCCTGAGAAACCATGCTGGAATTAGAAACTACCTCCAAAAGACTGAGAATATATCTACATCCCTCAGCAAAACATTTTATGGTATTGTCCTCTACCTTTCTACTTACATCCATTTGAATTCCTTGAGCTGCTACAAGTCCTCTTTTTTCTCAGTATGGTTTTTCCAAAAGTGTATTATGTTTCAGCACAGGTATTAGCAGCAGGTGATTAAGTATCCTCATATTGTGCCTCTTACTATCTAACTGCACTTCATTTGCTCATATCTCGATTCTTCCTTATAACCTACCTCTGCATGCTGTACTATTTTTCCAATGTCTTTGTCAACTGAGAGACACAAAATATTTGGTCCATCCCTTCTGTCACTGAGGACTGCTGTTCTGAATCCAAGTCATATCTTGTACTCCACTTCTCACTGGACATCTTCTGCAACATCCCAAGCTTTCTTTAACATGGTTCTGCTCCTTACCATTTTTTTCCTACTTAAATCCTCACTTTGTGAAGAGCCCTTGTGCACAAGTGATCAATTCCAATTACACCTGACATGAATTTATTGACCCAGGTATTCCTACTATTTTTAAGAAAGCTGAAAAGCAAGGTGAAAATATCCATAAGATGTAGAATACAGAACAATTTTGTAAGAATTTCACTTATTCTCAATAGAAAAGTTACATGCTGGATGAATAGCCCAGAGAAGTATTTTCTGTATTTTGAAGGCAAAATTCCTGCATCTCCCATTTGCTCTCAGCTCTGTATACGATAGAAGCTGCATCTATCACAATATTTTCAGTGCATATTGTGAGGTGTGACAAACTGATTAATAGTGTATACAAGTTGTTGTGTCTGTCAGTGATGTCAGTGATTGAAGCATAATCAGAATTCTTTTCTTTCCTCTTTAAGCTGATAATCTTGGTGGAAGCAGCCATAGTCAAGGAAAAATCCTCCTTGGTGAGCAGTTTTCTGCCTTCCCAGCAGAAGATGCTGCTCTTCAGCACCACAGTCCAGCACAAAACTTAGTGAAGGATGTGGACAGTTTTCCCTGTAACAATGTTTAATGGAATACTGTAAGGCCCCAATCAACTTGCTCAGTGAGACTTTTGAAACAATAGTTTGTGTATTCTTAGAGTCTGTTCTTCAAGTCTTGCTTGAAGGAAGCAAATACTCCAGGAAAAATCTCTAGTACACAAAAAAAATCCTTTCATTCTAACAGCTGAAGATCTTTTTGCTCCACTTTAGGCAGGATTTACTGTGGAATAAGAACAGTATGGAGGCCTCCAGAGAGCTGCAATTCAAAACAAGCACAAGTGTACAAGGAGAACCTACTTCACACAGATGCAGCATGAGAAGCTGTACCTTCAGTGGTTTTTTGGCCCACAAACAAAAAAACCTTTCAATGGTTTCTTGTCCAGTTACAAATAATTTTCACCATATATTCACAGAATGTTATTTCTTTTCTGTAGTCTGACACTAAAGGCTGTTCCTCAAAATAGAATATTTCAGAAAAGCCATAAACTCTTTCCCTGATCTCTGATTTGAAAACCCAAAGAAATCCAAGAAAATTTCATTGGAAGAGACATATCTGCTGAAGTTGAAGTGTCAGCATTGCTTCCTCCTTTCTTCTTTCAAAACACAAGTCAGACCTACTCTCATTTAGCATCTTCTAATTTAAGTTGGAGAGGGTTTTTTCAATGTCTATTACAAAATAAATGTTCTGTCTTCTACAATTAGCAGAGAGCACTGGCCAGCTGCCCAAGTAACTAATCAACATGAAACTTTTATTGAGACATACTGCAAAGGATATACACTATTAGGTGCCAGATTCTATCACTTTTTATTGAAATTCTATCACTACTGAATGAAATTTCTGCCACAAATCAGTTTCTTGTTGTTAAACATCGTCTCATTTGAGAGGATGATAATTAACATCAAATATTTTGAGACTCCTGCAAGAAAATATTTTGCAAATGCTAACGTCCTCATGGAAGAAATGCTGTAAGGTTATCTTCACTTATTGCTACCCTACCCTTCAGCAGAAAAGAGTTTAATTGCACAGCAACACAGCCAAAAATAGACACAGACAGTGACATCTGCACCAGAATTTCTCAGTTAGTTTGAAAATTTCTAACAAGTGTTTAGTACTGCAAGTGGTTCCCTGCTTGGTAGCTGAATGCTAGACTACTTTTGCCTGAAGAAAATTTCAGGTGTTTAAGAACAACTAATTCATTTCCTTTGCTCTATTTTGTGTTTCATTAGCAATCCAGGCAAGTAAGGATGTTTGTATCACTCTCCAGAGAAGCATCCAGCTACTTGATATATTTCCAGATTACAGAGAAAAGGGAATGGGTGCTTTTATTTTCCCTTTGTCTGCATGTGTGGAGATGCCTCTACTGAGAACCATATAACTTTCTTACCACTCCCTCAAAACTGGGTGCATTGCAAAATGCACATGGTAATCAGCCTGAACACGCCCTGTCCTAGACCACAGATCTATTTTTTGTCTTTGTATCTTGCTCAAGAAAAAAGTTTTCAACAGGTCCTTCTTGGCTTCTTCTTTCGTATGATGATCCTTAGGAGAAGACGAATTCATTAATGCCATTAGCTGCATCCCATAAAGCTCCCTGACAAGCTAGTAAGTACATGGTCCAAACATGCATAATTATGTAGACCTCAGAAAGGATGCCAGGTGCTCCCTTGAGCGTTGGGTGTCTTCTCAGTTCTCCATCTGCTCCGAAACAATCATTGTATCTGAGGCACACTAAAGATTTAGACATATGAGTAGTCTGTTGGATCACTGAATTTATAACAAGACTTGCATTGTTATTGCATATAACCCATTACTATTTTCCTCCCAAAATGAAGTTGTTAGAAGTTTTAGCAGGCAATGCTCTACATCAGAGCATACCAGCACATCTGTGTTGATATGTGATGCTAGTCACACAAAAGAATTTGTAAGAATAATACCCAAACACTTAATTCCCTTCTGCAAATCTCATTGTGGAGCTCTACTGTCAGGTTCTGCTTCTCCTCCAAGCCTCTGCTCTACTCCCCGATGAGAAATCACATTTTGTTTAGATAGCAGACTTTTTTCCTCAAGGTGTGCCAAAGTCACTGACTTGCACTTCAGTAGCTGGTGAGAGCAGCGTGCCCACCGGCTCCTGAGGATTGCAGCTGTTTGTACTCTTCACTGCTCAGACTTCAATGTGCCTGTGGGACCTCAAGGAAAAATGTGCATCTGAATATCTGAGGCCGTGTTGTACAATATGTTGTCTAATTTCAACACTGAGGTACACCAGCTTCCCTAGGAGGTTCCTTAATGCAGTCTTATTGCTCGATATCCTCTGGTGGCTGCCTTGCTCGTAGCTCACTGGGGAGGTGGCAAAGCAAAGCCACTTGAAAACAAATACTGCTCATCTTTACGGGGAGAGGAAAAAGAGAGTGCTGGCAGTGTGACAGGAGGGATCAGGCAGCTTCTTCTCCTTCAGAGGCACTGGCAGACTCCACTGGCCAGGCTGCAAATGATGCCTGGTCCATCCAGCTGTGTCTACACCATTTAGTTGCCCTCAGTGGGGACAACATCCAACACCTTCTGTGCACCAGCTGAATGGGGCAGCTTGTACAAGTGACTCTCACAGAAAGGAGGATCTTTTTGAGGAGGCCAGCAATGTCATAATGGCATCACCCCAAATGTTTTAATCCCATGGACAGAGAAAAAGAGAATGTATTAAGGTGTATAGGGTTATCCCATGATGCTGCTGCTGGTTAAAACCACGTTTTGAATCAATGTTTCACTGCAGGATATTGCCTCTGTAATGTACTGCATCAACAAAGGAGTGTAAGTCTGATACTTCACTGTTCCAGAAATCATCCTCCCATCGCCAGCTGTAGAATTTATTGATTAGCAGGAAGAGAAACATACACCTCTCAGGATGTTTTTGCCTAGTGTTTACAGAATATGCAGAAAAAAAATTCATTATTTCCTTTTAGAGCAGCATTTGCTGTGGCTGGGAAAGAGGAGCAGCCTCAGATCCTTCTTCCCCCTGTCCCCCTTGTTGCTGCTGTCTCTGCAGAGGCACATTTCCCATCCCCATGGAAACAGGATGAGGAACACAATTTGCCTCTCTGCAGAGGACCCTCTCAATAAAGCTGCTCAGAGGTTTTGGCTTCTCACAACCCAGGCAGTGACACTTTGGGATCTGAGCTGCCCTTGGACACCGGGATCACCTCCTCCCAGGAGCTTTCCTTCCCAGAACCCCACGTTTTTCTCTTCCAGAAGTCCCACTGCAGGACAGAAAGCAGCTACTATTTTTCCTATGAAGCAATGGGGATACCTGTCTGCAGCCTCTACTACCTACCTAATAACATTTTCTCCCTGGATTTTTTTTTTCTAATCTAGGGCATAGGAGGGATAATGTTTTCCATCAGGTCTGAAGAAAATAGCACAAAACTGTAAAACTTGGATGGTACTTTCTAAAAATGTCTCAGAATAAATTAAATTAAACAAAACTGGATTATTGAAATCCTGTTCCAAGATTTCATTGTTCAGGAGATGATGGATCCAATGGTCAGTATCTGCCATTTGGGAAGGATAAAATCAGTTGTGGGGGATAAAAAAGCAGAGACAATTTGCGGTGAAGGAAGAAATAAGGCGATGCAGATTTCAGGCCACTGCTATGCTGCAGGGTGATGGACTTTCCTGGTGAAAATGCAGACTCCAATTCTGCAATTGTCCTGTTTAAATATACAAGTAAATCCAAAAATAAAAAAAGAAAAAACAAACAAACAAATAAAATAATTCAACTGCAACCAAAAAACCCCACCACAACCCCAAGGGAGAAGAATCCCCTTAATATTACCTGGTGATCAGCATTTTATTCAGAGATTTTTCTTTCTGTATCATTTTGATCATGTACAGATCACTTTAGTACAGTGCCTTTCTGGACTTCCAGTGTTTACACAACTGCTCACAGAAATGCTTTCTCACAGAAATGTTTTCTCCTTCAAGAAGAGACGATATATGCCAGCTATCAGGTTTCTCATCCTGATACCTGGGGCCAAACATTTGATGATTAAAATCTTTCAGCAACACGCATTCTGAGCAAAGAAGAGTCAGTCATGATTGCTTCAAAACTGCACTTTCCTCTAGATGAAATCAAGTTTTAAGATTGTTTTCTAGAAGATTGGAATTGGATGTCTTTTCAGATTAATAAATCAACCACTACATGGATTAAGAGAATTAATAAGAGGAGGTTGTCAGTGTGGAATAAAAAGATAGTTAAGGGATATTTATAAACGATATCTATTGTGAAGGAGCTTCTGATGCAGGAAAGCCTTTTCTATAAATGAAAATAACACGATGAGAATAATTCTAAAGAGACTATGCATATAACACAAATAAAAAGTATAGTGAAAAGTAAAAACATAAGCAAATTCCAAACAAATTTTTGGTATTATGGGATTGGTAGCTAACAAACAACAAACTTATTTAGGTTATTAGATCAAATGTTTCCATTGAAATAACTGAAAGTAGCATCTTACTACTTATTAATTTTCAAAATATTTTGTGCTTCCATATTTAAATTCATAGTATCAATTTCAGGCTTTAATGGAGTTTGACACTTTTAATATTTAATGTTCGTAATATTTTAATTGACCAAAATTTACTGGAGAAGTCATAATTTAGTAAGACAGGCAAATTTCTAGCTGCTTTAGTAATAATTGGCATCCTTTTTAATTTTTTTCAGCAAAATATTTGGTCCCATTATGTCCTCTTGAAATATAAATCTAATTTGAACAGCACAAATTTAATATATTTCATGGTGCATTTTTATGTATTTTACTTATTTCAACTATCAACTTTGCTAAATGGCCATATGGAAAGCACTTTTTAATGTGCTGTTAATTCCCTGATTTTGTATCATAATACCAGCTCTCAGCAAAAAAGATGAAATTACATCAGCTTCTATCATCATGCCACTTTGTTCTTACTCTATTTTCATTGCAGAGACAGAAAACCCATCAGCTGGTGTAGCTGGACATGCTTTGAGGGTCTCAGTAACCATCCAGCTCAAATTCCTATTTGTGTGTCTTTGCAGACTGCAGACAAAGAACAGTAAATTGTTTTACCCCATCTCATCCTCTAACACCGAAACTGATCTGTGGTGCCAACTCAACTTGTGCAACAGGTCAGTTAAATCTGATCCTTGTCAAAAACATCCCTCAGGGAAAATCAAAGGATTTTAAAAAGACTCTTCTTCCTGTTTCATCTTCACATGAACTTCTAAGGAAGTGGATGCAGCACTATGTATGATGGTCACACCAAAGTCAGTTTTGGTTCATGAGTTATGTCCACTTTCCAATTCCACTTCAAATATACTGGGGCAACATAAACCACAATTTTCAGTTTATTCAATGTGCGCCTGATGAATTTTTTGAAGAATGGACGCATGAATTTTTACTGAACTCTGCAAATATGGAGGAAGATAATGTATATTCATTTTATTATTTTCTATGCAATCTGACAAGGGAAGTTGTCCCTATGCTCCCAACAGAGGAATCTTACATCAGCTCAGATGCTTGCTGTGTGCCAAGGCACTATTTCATGCTCCTGCCCTGGTCAATGCCCCACAGAGAACAGAAGAAAGGTTGATGTCTGCTCTCTGTTCCAGATCCATTTTTCCTTTCTAACTGTTGGCCAGAGGAGAAGGGAACATTATGACTTTTCTAACTACTCCAAACTACCTGGATTCCTTGTTACCTTGAGAGCAAAGATCCTTGAAAAACAAAACTTCAGCTGAACTGTTGCTGCTGAGGGGCTCACAGCATTAGATAAGTCCCATCTTGCGCGTTTTTCTCTGTCTCCTCTCTTGAGCTGCACCTGCAGCTTCCCACTAATAAATCAGAAGACAAATATGCTCCCTTAGATTTTATAAGACTGTGCACAACTGAGTGTGAGGGCAACAGGAACCTGCCAGTTGGTTCTGCTGCTTTATGTAAGTTCTCTGTTAATTTCACCCTATTTTGGAGTTCCATGGATTAAAACTAAGCTAAACCATTACCTGCTGCACACATCTGAAAGCAGCTTTAGCATACTCAAAGTCAGGGTTATAATGTATAAATATCCTGCAATATTTGACTTATTTTTCAATCTGCACCCCTATAGTATCCCCAGAATAAATAAAAAAGATGTTGTGTTTTTCTGACTGTAACCACTGCTGTTTTTCTTTTCATTAAAGCCGCATATTTATGTATTTTCTTCCCAGCAACGGTGTCTGAACAGGACTTACATTTTACCTGCACTTTTCTACGGCACAGAAAGCACTGTCACTGCTTAAGAGCTAAAAATGACAATGCTATAGCAGCCTCCAGCCATTATTATTTGCAGTGGAATGTGGTTTTCATTTTTGCTGCCTTCCAAGATACGAGCTATTTCTCTGAATATATGTGCATGCACATGTTGCCTCAGAGGAAGAAAAAACCCAACCAACTGCTCAGATCCAACAGTTTAACTGAAAGGGCTTGGTTGATTTATTAACAGCTAGTTTCTGTGGCCCCAGTCCCATGCATTGATCACCCTCACGTTCCCACCTGAGCTGATGAGGTTTGTCCTGGCCATTTAGAGACCCTCTATGATGATGGAGGAGGCAATGTGCAGGCTACTTTCTCCTGACCACAGCAGGGAGGCGCAGGCACTGAGGAGTCAGGACATGCTGCTTTTTGCAGTTCCTCCAGTGAGGCAGTAATTTCTGGCAAAGAGCAAGGCCACAGGAGAGTGGCAGCTTTACCCATTAACACCCAGAACTTGGCCACAGACACAACAGCCTTTGAGGGGTGTTTAAATCCTGGCTTCTGAGAAGAAACCTTCATCAAACAGTGTTTGAGGTGCACTGAGAATTTACTGGACCTAACTTTGCTTTTATCTCAGCAATGTTTTGCCATGACCTCCAGGGAATGAGGTAAGTAGAGGAACTGAAAGACAGAACATTTTGAATAATGGTGCAAATTACAGTTTGTAGCAACCTAGGATCTGATTAGCAAGATTAGCAAATACCTTCTAGCACAGGAGAAATTCCAGCAAAAAAACAATCTGTATGCCCAAGTACCCTGCTGAATTTGAGTCTTGGTCACTATTGGTGACTATTTTCTTCCTATTTCCTATCCTGAAATTTTCTGGCCACACTGCAGGATGCAAACACAGAAACTACTCCAGCTCACAGAAGGTTCATGTCCCTTTTCTAATCATCAGTGTGTCAGGGCCATAGCAGTGATTTTATCTGTAAACTTTGTTTATCGATTAATTTCCAGATTCATATATATCTGTAGAAAAAGTTCTCAATATAAGTCAAGGTCAATATTTTAAATCTGTTTGTTGAAGTGAAAACATGGAGTTGATCTCCTGCACTCCCACTTACTGAAAGACTAGAGCACCCAAATCTCTGTTATACCAGTTATTTGCAATCATTCATGGTAATTAACCTCAGCAAACTCGGGCCATCCAGGAGCTATAATATAATGCCCCATGAGTCAGGCTCACTGGTCGATAGTGGAAAGGAAAGCCTGTGGAAGTGTCTCTCTCCACAATGACAGCAGAAAGAGTCGAAATACCACTTTAGATACTTTAAGTTTAAACATCTTAAACAAACAAGACTATGAAGACTTAGAACCACACTCTCCCAGATGGTTTCATTAGTGAGCTATATTTCTAAATCACTATTTCTATATTTCTGAATCATGCATTCTGTTTTCCCCCTCCTGAAAATAGTAGAAATTTTATTCTGAGTTCAATTGAGCTAATGGGAGATTAACTAAAAACAAAAAGCCCCAAACTCTTTTCTGTCTTTGTTTCACTTGCTGTTAGGGTTATGGCTGGAAAACAGCAATCAAGTGCAAAATTCATTACCCATTTTTAGACAATAAGGTGCCTATAATATTGGTATCTACATGTGAGTTGGTTTTTAAGACTTTGGTGCAGCTAGACTTCAGATTAATCCAGATTAAGCAAAACAAGGCTAGCATTGGTGTCAGCTGAATATCCAAGCTATGTAATTGTCCAGCCTGAATAATGGGATGATTCAGTTGCCTAAATATTGATGCCATTTTAGCTATATCCATTTTCTGCTTCAAATATGGTCAGATCTCCCAGAAGTCCTTGATGTTCCTGACACCCCAAAACATCTCATATGGCAACAGGTGGCACACTGAGGTAAAGAAACCACGTGCCATTGACTTGGGCACCATTGGCTGTGCAGCAAGCTTAGGCACGTCAGGACACCCACATGCAAACATCTGAACTTCGGTGTCTGCAAACTGGAACAGAACTGCATCTGTTTGTGCAGGCACAGCAATATGCTGCATCATTAAAACTTAAATTCACCTTTATTTTGCTTCTACCATCAGCCTCCCAAGATTTAATTTCTGCATTTGCTTCTTAATCTGTGCTGCCCAAAACTCTAGAGGAGGGGAGTGGGAGTCAGGTCTCTCCTCCCAAGGACACCACCACTGCAGGCTAATTTGTGAGGTGAGGCTGGTGGAGCCACTCAAGCAAATTCAGCATGATATTTTGTAAATTCAGAGTGCTTGAAAAAGAGATTTATAGACTTCAAACCCCAACTCAGCACAGACCAGAGAAGATAATCAGGCAGTATTATACACGTTGTATCTCCAGGCAAGGATTTTGAAAGAAACAAGTAAAGGAACTCACAGAAACTTTTTTTTCTCCAGCAAGCCTGTTTCAGAATATAGAATGCCTCAGATGTTAAAAATGTAGTTTCTTTCTTGTCACTGTGATAACATTAGCTTTAGGTTGCTTCCTGCTGCTGTGCGACAGCTGTTGCAGACATCGGTTGGAATGCACAGAACATAAGTTTGTCATATAAATTTAAGCTAACCAATCTCTCATCATGCTATAAAACTTAACCTGGTCATCTCCTGTGTAATATCTGGTCACTGGAGTGATAAAGTTGTTACAACAGCATCTTGACTAATTGCATGCATCAATAAAGATGGGTTCTACACAAAAAAAACATCAATTAAAACCATCAATCCACAAGAAAGCAGTCACTTTTAATGCATCATTTATCACAACAACCTGGTATTCTTCTCTCACAATTTTTAGAAATCTTGTTGCCATAACAACTGGATGTAGCCTTTACACAGAGTGGGCCAAATCCTGTCCATGATGACACAGATGTAAATTCAGAATAGCTTTGCTAAAATGCCTGGAAAAACAGTGGTGTAAATACAATCTAATGGGGCAGAATGGGGCCGGCCCACTATCTCTTTGTGTTACCATTTTCTTCTGCTGCTTTGCCTTGTCAGGAAGACAAGACGTTTTTCTCTCCTACTCTGAATAAGCTCATAACGTAGTAGAATAATCAGACATAATGACAGGTTAAACAACAGAGGAGTGTTACATCTTAAATACCATATTAACTAAATTTCCAATTTTTATATTAGCAGTTTTTTTAAAGCCCAAGAAAAGACAAAATAACAGATAGGAATATTTCTCTCTGTTCAGAGGCTACATCTAAATCACATAACATAATCAATAACTTGTGTAATAAGAAAATTTAATGAAGGTAAAAGCACCTTGTTTGGCTAAGCAGAAGAGATACACTCTCACAGAAAAAATGCATTGAAGAGTCCTGGATCCTATTATCTAGAAGACGAACATGTGCAGTTAACCTCTGTTTTATTTACATGAAACTCATTACAAAGACATCACAAAATATTCTCAGACTTGTCCCTCTCTTCAAGGAAATCCATAGGAATTTGCTGGTGGGTCATAGTCTGTGTATGGATCACTACACCCAAACAAAGCACAGTCCAGGAACAAAGTGTGGAGTTATTCTATCTCTTGTTCTACAAGAGGCATTTCCAGGCTACCAACTAAATTATATTTTAATTAATTATAATAACTAGAAACGCAGTTGAACAAGTACTTTGCAACTTTGTAGAGATAAATTTGGTAGACACATACCCTAATGATAATTTTAACAGCCATTCCTGTTACAAAACCAAATTATGCCACCAGAAAGATTCTGTAGGAAAGCAGCAGAGAGGGATATGCAGAATTTAAAAGGCAAGGAATTCTTTACATGCAGTCCACAGAACTAACCAACCTGCAAACTTCTATGCGTTAGAGATATATTTTCCCTTATTAAATTCAAACAGTATGGAGCTGCCATCCTTGACGATAAATAGCTCGTCACATTTGAAGGTTTTCTCTGGGTGCAAGGAGGCTCAAAGACCTGAAAAAACCAGCAGCACGAAGGGAGGTGACTCGTTATGTCCAGAGCAATCTTAGAACAATGTCATTTTGGAATGTAATTTTGCAAGCAAACCTAATAGCAGGCATTACTAGTGCTCAGATGTCACTCTGAAGATCGATGCCTCAGCATTGCACTGAGGCAGTACAAGAGCCTCAGAAAAACAGATTAGCAAGGCTTACTATCCAATGAAAATGTAAGGTTATGAAGTTAAAAAATGCACCTGGCCAGGACATCAAAAGGTCAATTACTTTGTCTATTTGCCCAAAGGCAGGAGCATCTCTAACTACATCATTCCAGATAGCTTTTTATTCTCCTTCCATTTAAAGACCTTCAACAAAGAGGTTTCACAATTTCCAGCCACTTCATTTCAATGCTTCTTTATCATTAGAAGGATCTATGGTGCACTTGAGGGTGTGATTTCAGCATGGATGGGCACTGCTGCAACATCTTTACTGCAAAATCAGACATTAAGAGCAGTGAAGCCATCTTGAAACAGGCTGCATTAGCTGAGCTTTGACTGGATGTCCAGTAACAACAGAAGCCCACTGCAGTTTTGCTGGTATTAATCAAAAGAAGCTGATCTGCTGTATTTTTCTCCCATCACCTCCCTTACAGTATGGGTTTCATTTCATTTTCTCTGAGGCCATGATGTTTCACAGGTCCCTCATGCAACTGCTGTGGCAAATGGTGAACACTGTGGTTTCCAAGCTCTTATCCAGAATTTTCCAGATTGATTCAAAATCAACTGGCAGGTACCTGAGCAGTGCTGTACTGCTCAGTGTGTACTAGTGTGCTTGTTTCAGCTGGGCTACAGTTAATTTTCTTCACAGTTGTCAGTACAGGTTTTCTTTCCCCCAGCCCATGCCTCAAAACAGAAACAGAACTAGTAAGAAGATGACAAAATACTAAGATAAAATAGATTCTTTCATGGTAGACTAATTTCTGTGAGTCTGTGCAGTAAATGCCTCTATAGTGCAGCACAAGAGGAAAATTGTGTCATTTCAGAAAAAAAAAGTGAACCTAGATTGGAAATCCTACTTCAAAACATCGGATGTTGAAAGGAAACATTAAAGCACAGGTTCAAATTTGATAGAGGTACTTGTTTAGAACTGAAATGCCTCCCACAGTGAGATCAGTCCCTAAAAGCAAATTCTGAATATCAAAACAATAGTGAAAGGCCAACACAACTTTTTGAACTCTGGGAGAATGCCTAAATTATACAGATGGTAGGCATTAACATGGGGATAAGACCCCACTGGCAGTAAAATCTCTTCTTGCTGTGTGGTGGTAGTGTCCATGCTCCTGTCTGCAGGGTCATTTTACCAGACCCAACAAAGAGCGAAGGTAAAGGGCAGTGGGTGGAAAGATTATAATTCAAAACAGTTGCTTAAGAAGCATGTGTTGGTAGGACCTTCAAGACAAATATGGTAAAAACAAGGTCTGCACTTGACATTGCTGGTAAGAGACTAAGAATAGAAACAATGTCTGTGAAGAAAGAAGCCACTGAATCTGTTGAAAAAAAAGGAGAACGCACCCTACTGAGGAAATTTAAAGACTAAATCCATCTAAAAACCTTCAACGAGGTTGAAATTCCTAGGGTTAGGGGTTTTGACATCTGAATTTCCTTACATACTCAACGTGGTCAGGGGGAGGAGAATCTTCTCTTCGCTGCAAGGCAACATTGACCTCACATGCCTGGAAGGTACAGCCCCCTTTCATCTCATCTAGAGGAGAGGTAAGGAACTTCTCAGCATAGGCACCTCTCTTCCAGAGGGATATGCTCAGGGAACAGAGTCAAATCTGCCTCACTGACCAAAAGAATGATTTTATTACAGTGTAAGTACTTTCAGAGGGAGAAAATGGGAAGTGCAGCAGAGTTCTCCAAATGGAGCAGAACGACATCGCATGGGCCGTGTGACAGGAGAGTGATCCACCATGTGCAGACAGGAGCAAAGCGTTTTTAGCCCAAAAGCCTCAGAGGAGCTGGCCCTCTAATGCTTGCTGAGTACAACACTTAGTGCAGTGGCACCATTCTTCATTGGTCATTAGGCACTGCTGTCATAAATGTGATGAAGGGAATCTTTATTTTATACGCTCTTAAAACCAGACCAGACGCCAAAAAGGAGTCTTTACATTCTGTAAAGCAGCAGTGAGTAAAGTTATGAGATCTATAAATTAGAAGAAATCATCACTTTGAAAACTAAAAATAGAAATGAAAGAAAATATGCCTGGAAGAGCTTCAAGACATTTTCTAGTCTACCTTCCCTTCCCAAGTCAGGATCTGCCCCTTTTTTTGACATTCCTAAAAAAAGTTTATCTAATACTTACTCTCAAAGACTGCTACTAATAAAGATTTCCCAGCCTCTGGAGACAAGCTATTTCCAAATTTAACTTGAAATTCCCCTGAAGCAATTTTAAATGGTTCCTTCTAGCCATAAGATCGACACAGATTTCCCTCTTTTTATTCCCCTTCTTTTGAAGCCAGCTCCTTATTTCAAGGAACACAAATCTGAGTAAGTCAGTAATATACTAATTTATACTCTTCACAGCCCTGCTGAAATTAGTTGCTTCCAACAGTGCAAATCTCAGCATGTAATTAAACCTGTAAAATTCTATCTTAATGCTGAAATAAACGTTTCAAAGATTTCATTCATACAGACCTGTCCTTTATGCCCATCTTGATATCCCTAATGTAATGCTCTTACAATTCGTCCACATTTTACAATGTCAAATGATTTATCACCTTCTATCTCTTCAATCTAAATCTTCAGTAATTTTCTATTACAACAGAATTCCTCTTCCATTTTTTTAAATGTCTTTCAACCGAACTTCCTTACATGGTCATATGTGTAATTACTATGACTCTTACTGAACCAGCAGCTTACAGATTATTAAATGGCTTCTGCATCTCCTGGTGTCATTGGGAGTTCTGCCATTGCCTTCAATAAAAGCAAGACTAGACCTCCCTGAAAGAGCCATGTTATTGGATAACTCAAAGCTCTGGTGAGAATTGACACTGGTTTAATGGCAACAGCTTGTTGTTTTAGTTTAGGATATCTTAATTGGATTAACCAGTCACTTTGTTTTGTGTAACGGTTTTATATCTCTGAGTGCAATTTGCTATGATTAAATAAGAAATGTTTCCTTCTTCAATCGACATCAACAAGAGGAGTAAGTAACTTTCAGTCAAAAGTATAAATTCCAACTTGGATCTCGTCTTGCACCAAGAATCTTTGGGTGAAAAAGGAAATGGGGTTAGTGCGAAGTACAAGGAATTTGGTCTGGTAACTGAGAGTGCAAGAAAAATTAAGTCTATTTCTCTTTCTGGTTTGTGCCTCAGACAGAAACAAAAACAATTCCAAAGGCTGCAGCTATGCACCCTGCTCTGGGCAGATGCCAGCTTCACAGGTGTGTCCTCTTGAATCCTGTGTGGTTCAACGTAATGCTGTTGGTTTACAGCAGCCAGGGGTGGACAAAGGAAGGCTGGTAAACAGAAGACAGCATGAAGCTGAGGTGGGGGAGGTTTAGGTTAGATGTCAGGAAAAAGTTTTACACTCAGAGCATGGTTGGGCACTGGAACAGCTCCCCAGGGCAGTGGTCACAGCACCAGCCTGACAGAGTTCAAGAAGCATTTGGACAATACTCTCAGGCCTGTGGTGTGACTCTTGGGCTGTCCCACACAGGGCCAAGACTTGGACCTGATGACCCTGGTGGGTCCCTTCCACCTCAGAATATACTATGATTCCCAGATATTTGCTGCCTGGTCTGAAGTTCAAGTCCTTCATAAGCCAGCAGGTGAGACACTTCCACTAGCAGTTTCTGGGATAACACTTGACTCAGCTCCCACCTGCCTTGAATAGCTCTGGCTGATCATTAAGGTAATCATTTAAGTGCATTGCCCTAAAAATCTAGCCAGGATTCACCTCTCTCATGAGAACAGAGGAACAGGCAAGAGATTGCCCTTACTATGACATAATTGCAACTTCTTGAAGAGGAAGTGTCTCTCTTGGAAAGAGAGGATGCAGACTGGCTCCGCAGGAGTAGGCTGCCAATGACCACATGAGATTCAGTGGCAGGTGCTAATGTTTAATCCATCTGTCAAAACCAAATAAACTGCTTTGCACTGGGCTCCTGGACTCAGGTTTTTCCCTAGCCTTGAACTACATTAGCAAAGGAAATTCTATTTGTTTGCCTAAAGATTCTAAAGTGCCTAGCCAATTTTTATTTATTTTATTAAATATTATGTTATTTTAACTTGATTTTACTACAGAAAAACATGCTCCAGAGCAGTGTGAGATCCAGTTTGCATAGTCTTAAGCGAGCCACATACTGGCCAAATAGTTTCTAAATCATCAATATGCTATTTCACTTTTCATCCATAATTTCTTCTAACCAGATTCAGGAATTCTTGGTCCAATAATTTCCCAGGCAGTGATCTGACAAGTGATTAAAATGCCTTCTTGGTTATCATTTATTCAGATTACAAAAAAAAGAAACAATTTAACTTTTGCTCAGATTTGGGAATTCTTCAAACAAATTTGCTTGGGTTTTTTGCTCTTATTTTGTTCTCTGTTGAAATAGATCCATTCTGGTATTTGTGACATAGAAAAATAATCATCCCACCAGTCTTGCAGCACATAAAAAACTGGAATTCTACATCCCCCTGCTGGAAAGATATTTTGAGAGTGTGTGAGGTATTACACCACCACCTGATCCTTGCTAATCTGGCAGTTTGGAAAGGCTGATACCCATTGAATTCCTCCACTTTCTCACCTTAGCTACTGCAGAGTCCACCTATGGGAATTCCTTTTGAAAAAACTTGCCATTTTTACTTACAAAATACACTTGTCAAAAAAGCAGATCACAGGCTTCCTGCAGATTTTTTTTTTTTTTTTTTTTAGGATTTTGCAAACATATCTTTACAGGGTAAAAATCAGAGGTACCAAAATAAGGTGATAAAATTGCCTTCAAAATCTTTATGATGGAAGAAAAATCCTATCAAATGACTCCTGTATGCTAAACTAAATTTTACAAAGAATTATTTTTAAATGGCTGCCTGTTAAAAGAATAAGAAAGGTGGGTGGTTTTTCTGGTTTTTTTCCTCCTCAAAGATACTGCTGTTGCAGGAAATTCTGTTGCTTCTTGTGTAAAGCAAGTTGGGAAATCCATCAAGATGAGTGTGTTTACATGCATACCTGGTGGCATAGTTTGAAGTGGTATATTGTAGATATAAAACCCTGATCAAACTTAACAGGCAGGATAATTTTGTGCAGTAATTGTATTTCTTCTTTCCTTACTAAAATAAGAGCTGCTGCCTGGAAGCATGCAAGTATTGAATTTTGTCACATAATTCCCTCAATTTCAGGCCATGGTAAGTAACACTTTTGGTACATGTCAGCCGTCAATTCCCATCAGAACATCTAGCTATTACATGGTTTAGATGTAGCTGCCTGACGATTACTGCTGTGTGTTGTGAATTCATCACTCCAAAAATGGCAGTTGAATTGAATAGCAAGGATTCTGTATTAATTACCTTAACCTGTGAAATGATAATTTCTGAAAGCTTTATCACGTTATCAGCTTTTGCTGGAGAGGATTTGCAGAACACGTGCTCTAGGCAGGAGTCTTGGTGGAAGGGAAATAAATCTCCTCTGACCAAGTGAAGAGAGACCTCTACAGGTGTTTGGTTTTCTCAGTCCAAAGACCTTTGGAAAGCATTCCCTGAAACTCTTAAGCAAAAGATGTGCCCGGTGTTCAGCTGCTGAGTCAGGGGAGATGGGAGGAAATCCTGACCATACTCCTGGGGGGAGCTGTGCTGTCCTCCCTGTGAAATGAATAAAATGTAAGAAACTCCCATTTTTGACACGGTCTGTCATTTGTTAGGAAGGTTATGCTGTTTAAAATGTTATGCCAGTTGTACCCTGTCTGTTAAGAAAGCTATGCTGTTTGTACCAAAATTTGTACCCTCAAAACCTTATTCCAAGTTGTATACCCCCTCTAAAACCCCGGGTTCCCACCCCTTCCGTCGGGCTAGGCTGTCGCCATTCGCGCCGGCTCCTCGAACTGCCGGCCCCGCCTAATAGGAAAATCCAAAGACTTCCATGGTGCATCGCTCCAAACCGAAGTGCAGTTGCCAGCAAAAGGACTCAAAAGCCTCGACCCAGCACAAAATCCAGATAAAAGAAAGACACTACAACAACGAGAAGACCCTCAGCTACTCCGACTGATTCTGCTTCTGCCGCCTCGCCAAGACCACAAGAGACTGGGAAGATGTGACACCCCTAGACCACACGAGCCCAGTTGAGTTCCTGAAGATTCCCATGAGACCAGAACTCCCAACTCTGCTGCGAGAGCAGCAGATTCGACTGGCACCTCCTCCTCAGCAACAACCAGAGCGGGAGCGGTGACGGCGCAGGCGACCCCTCGAGTTCCCCCTTAAAAGAGCTGACTAATAAAGGCCTTTTAAAGGAGCAGGTCTCCTGGCCCATTTTTAACACCCTGGTGCCACCTTCAGCGCACCCCATGTTTCCTGGGGAGCTCAGCGCAGCACGGAGGGTGTACAGGGGGATGTGGAAGCAAGCAGCCCCCAGACCAGCTGCCGGAGGGGTGGGAAGCTGTGTGGTCCAAACACGCACAGGACTGTTCCTTCCTGCACAGTGCAGGGTGTGCTTGGCTCTGCGGAGGAGCTAATTAAAGGCCAGACGAGCTTTTAAACAGCCAGCTTCATTATGCTTCTCCACGAGGCACACTGAGACTCAAGTTACTTATTATTATAACTGTTTTGTAGTATGCACCAAGGCCCCAGAGACAGCATAAATAGAAGGAAGTACACAGTCCTGCAGTTTTGCAGAACATAATTTCTGATGCTTCTAAAGAGTTCAATCCATCTGCATAGGTAGCAGTCCCTTCTGACAATACTCTTTGCTGCTTGAGCAGTGTGGTAGGGTGTAACCTTGATGCAGATTTTTTGTGCATTTTGAAAAGCATGCTATCTTTCTCCATTACTGAGGCTCATTGACAGAACTAAAAACAACCCAATGGAAAGCATGAACATCATCTACAACCATACTTTCAGCACCAGTATTCATATAATTTTTCTCTCACATGTATCAACAAGTCTTGCATCACTAAAAATGCCAGGAAATAGATGAGAGGTAAGTGAAGAAAAATGCTAAATAGGTATTTCTACAACAGACATAGCAATGGGAATGTTGAGCTAAAAGCTGCTGATTCTGTGCACTGCTTAAGCCTTTAAGAATTGTATCAGCTTCCTGTCTAAATTTCCACAAGATCATTATGCTTTAATCTATAAGTACCAATATTTTTCCAGAAATTGCAACTGGGCATAGAGCTGCAAAAGCTAAGGCCAAATTAGGACCTGTATTTACTTTTCACGGTAACTACATGTGCCCTGAAAACCCAGGATTCTGAAGTTTCTCATGTATGAACAGGATCAACAGGTTGATACAGGGCACTTTCAGTCATCAAGTGTAAAAACATTTATTGATGGAACTGCATGCTGGGAACTACTGAAAACTAAATGTTCTGTTACAAAGATAAAAGATGAAAAGACAGTACTCCAGGGGAAACAGAAACTAAGAAAAACAAGAAAACAAAGAAAACCTGAGCAAACAAAAAGCAAAGGGTTCTCTTTTTCTAAATTTGGTTTTCTCATTGGTATCTCCACAGGCTGCATAGTGTTGCTATTCCTGTGTGCACACTCTGCCCCAGGAGATATTTGAAATTGCCGTGCATATATATATCTGTACATTATTTCTGACTGTCTAGGATGTGGCTGCATCAGATGAGATCTTATAAGACCTCTGTTACAAAAACTCACAGACATTGCACTGGTGCCTGGCCTTCAGGGAGCTGCCTAACCAATCCTCCCCTCACCTCCTCAGCTGTAAAATAGATGGAATAACTTTGCCCTGGCAATAGTCAATTTCTCTTTTCTTACGTCATCTGAAGTTTTTAGGAAGGGTATCATGAGCACATAGATAAAGTTCCTTGCAAACTTCCCACAAATTTAAATACCAATCAGTAAACAAGAAAAAAATATTACCATAATGAAGTAATTACATTAATATACTCCTTGGTCATGGCCGTATTTACAGATACGCTATTCTATGTATTACCATGTTCTCACAGGCTGTTTTATTTTTTAATGTTTGGCTAAGTAAATCCCTCTGCCACACCATCATTAATTCCAGAATCAGCTGGAGAAAGACAGATCTGCTACTGTATAAAGACAGACCTAGACACAATATGGGGGCTCATGCATGTGGACTCAAAGCACCAACCTCAGGGACCTGCAGGCATCTCTGGAGCATTCCCTGGAGCACACCCAGCTGACTACTAGGGGTGATATATCACAGACCCCTCGATGTAACGTGTCTTATGTCACTGGGAAAGGCATATGAGGACCTTTTCACTTCCTATCCTTCAGAAAATGCCAGTTTCCAGTCTACTTAGTCTTGCTGCTTCTTTTTTGTGCTGCATCTGGATTTCCGACCCCCCTCTCTCTGGCTGTTTTCCGAGCAAGAGCCTGCACTAAGCCAGTGTCAGTGAGAAGTGCAGGAATCTGCTGTTTCCCTACTCATGAAATTTGCATGGCTCTTGCACCGCCAGACGCTGCCTGTGTTTTCAGGGCTGTGAAAGCTAAATCAAAATATTCACTGTAGCGCACCGTGCTAAGCATAGCTATAACACATTTCACAGTTTACCTGGCTGCCTTCTTTCAAAAGAGGGCTGAAACTGTCATTTTTAGAAAGTAACTGCTGATTAGAGTCTCTTAGCTCCACCTGAGCACTAACAAACAGCTGCGCTGGCCCACAGTGCTTCTTCAGAGGTGCTTGGGGTCAGGCATCAAGCTGAGGATAGGTGCTGTGAGGAGGGAACAAAGGAGCTGGGCACCCAAGGTAGTGAGTGCTTTGTCTTTTACAGCACAGCATAAGAAAGAGCCAGGTGTGCCTCAAGCTTTTGTTTCCACCAGCCTAATGAAAGGCTGCTGGAGGGGTGGAAACTGCTCCATCATGACAAAGAAAGCTGTGTTCTGTCCCCATCTATCTCTGCATGATGTCCCTGCAAGCAGCAGGGTTTCGATCTGCTTGCATATTTCATCACGCAGCAACATTTCTCCAAGCCAATGCGTTGGCCAGTAGATATTTATAATTATACAGTTACTCATCATTCAGAGAGCTCAGTATTTAATTGTAAACTTCTTGAAATTCCGTTACTCCATATTCCCGTGGGTCCACTCATCCCAGCCCACCCTTTCCATTATTTTCAGTTAAATACTTGAACTCAATGCCATGTACATCCTGTAATTTTTGATAAAGGTACTAAGGGTCAGCAACAGATTTTTAAGCATCTACAGTCATCTAAATCTAGGACACTATATTTAAGAGTGTCATTTACAAAAAAAGACTACTTAAGTATTCACATAATTGAAAGATGAGGGACATGGCTTGAGACCTTGTGGTAGAACTGAGCATCAGTTTCAAGACCTGCTTGAAACTGAAGCCTAAGTGGGGTACATGCTTTCACCTCCTAGTGCCTACATGCCCCGAGAGATCCAGTCCAGCAGACACTATTTTGATAACGTGACACTCAGACACATTAACTGGTGAGCACTCCAGCTAACAAGCCAGGACTTACCCTGAATCTGTTTCTCACTGATTCAAATATATCATCAGTCAACTATCAGCTATCTAAATGATTATTTAAATGAATTATACTGTGACATCCTAATATTTATGCATGCACCCAAAATCTTCTCCTTCAGAAGAGCTCAGCAATGACATGAAAGCTGTTGTCATCAACCAAGGGAGTCAACAGCTAATAACACATGCCACAGCATATTATGTCCCAGAAAGCCATTTCACCCAAACGAGCCAATCCTACCCAAACATACTCAGTTCATATTTCCTGGAGGGATTTAGTAATGACCTGCATTTATAGATATCTCTTATATGGCTGTACAAGGGATGTATTTTGCAAAATCTATGCTTTTCTAAGGTTTTACCACTTAGTCTAGTTTAAACCACTCTAGTGAATTTTCCAAGCTAATGTCATCTACCATGGCTAAATGATACATCTAAAATTCAATTAACTAACATCCTGGCCACACTGTCTTGTTCAAACCACAGTGACGAGTAGAATTAATGCTCAAGCAGATTTTATATTATTATGTAGAGGGTCGGAGGTCTGTACCTGCTAAAGTTCATGGTATAAAAGTATCTGTAGCTGTTAAAAGTTTGAGTACTTACATTCTAAGGAAAGACCTAAAACAACTTCAGCTGCAGGGTGGTAAACCTGTTATTCTATTACTCAAAGCATATGGGTGTGCTGTGCTATCCAAACAACCCACTCTCATTTCTGTCATCCTTTAGATTTACTGTCATATGTAGAGTCATGACTATAGCAAAAAGTGTAATAAATCTTGTACATTTCATATCTCATGACAAAATAGGTTGATCTAGCTATGGATGGATTTAAGGGCCCAGTAAACAGAACAGAACAGACTGATACCTAAAGCAAGATCTCTGTTGCCTCTAATTAAAGATGGAAATGGGAATCCAAACTGCAGCTCTCAAAAGGGGGGGATAACATGAAATCAGGATTATAGTTGGTCATGAGAAAAGAAAAAAACTCAGAGGGAAATTGCATTCTAGACTGATTTTTCAGCCTAAGGTGGGAGCAGAAAAGACACAGTTCTGGGAGCTTCCCAGCACCTAACAAGCCCAGCGTAGGGTGCAGAGGCCAGTGTGGGCTGACCTGCAAAGCCATAACAATGTAGGAGTAGCACAGAAAGTTTCTTATATTAAGCATGAACTCAATAATTTTGCTGAATGTTTTAAACTTTATTTCATAGTAGCAGATTTGTATTTTCTTATTAGCAAGTCATTTTATCTCTCAATCTTGCTCATTGCTGAATCTGTGACTAGTATAACACTGGCTTGACATAACAGCCTCTCCCTCTTTTTGGAATCATTTTTGTAGAACGGAAAACATTGTCTCTGACACATTAAAAGGCAAGATTCTCAAAAATGTGAAGTGTTACCAACCCTGAAATGCAGATGTTAGCAAATTGGGGAAAAGTGTCTTTCTTCAGCAGAAGTCAGCTTGAGTATCTTAAGAAAAATGCAAGGTAATGAAAGAACAAAATGTATTAGTCACTGTAAGATGAATCTGTGAATCTCTGCAGCCTCATATTATTACTTTCCTAGCTCCGGATTGTTCATAAAACTCACAGAATCACAGAACAGGTCAGGCTGGAAGGGACCTCAGTGGGACATCTGGTCCAGCCTCCCACTCAAGCAAGGATCATCCCAGAGCACATGGACATGACAGTTCTTGAGTATCTCCAGAGAGGGAGACTCCACAGCCTCTCTGTGCAATCTGTTCTCATGTGCAATCACCTGCACAGTAAAGAAGTTCTTCCTCATATTCAGGTGGAATTTCTTGTGCCCATCCACTTCCTGGGGAACTTCAGTTTCTATCCATTGCCTCTTCTATTGCTCAGCAGCACTGAGAAGAGCCTGTATCCCTCCTTTCGGCACCCGCTCTCTGGATATTTGTATACACTGATGAGATTCTCTCTCATAACCAAGACTGAGGAGCTCAAAGAATCACAGAGCATATGAAAGAAAAGGAGCTTTTAAATGAAATTCTTCATTGGGGCATTACTTTTTACCTGCATTCCCAAGGTAATTAGATGTATTTGATCACTGCCTTAGTGCCTATGTCACTCCTGCCTCCAAAACATTGTCTGAACCTCTTGGTCAGTTTCAAACAAATCACATCTGGTCAAAAATTCCCAAAATCTCCGTGAAAGAAGATGGCCAAGATGGACTTCCTGAGGTCCTTCCTGAAGGAGGACAGCAGAAAGTGACAGGGCAGGGGAGGAGCAAGCCAGTGTTCAACTTCAGGAGATTCCTTTGTGAGAGCACCATGATGCCAATCTTCTCAGACACCTCTTTGGCCAGTCAGGACATAGGGGACTGCAGAATAAAAGCCTTTGGTGCTGCCACTTATAATTCTTCCTATCCTGGTGTTTCATATTTCATTATCATTATCTTTTACCTGGACTATTTATATCTCTAGCTGCAACCATTTGTTTCCAGTCCCTTGGTTCTTTAAATAAGGCTGTCTAAATGTATTACTGTCATTTTTTGCTATTATTATTTCTGTTTCTTTTTTTTTTTTTTTTTTTTTTCTTTTTTTTTTTTTTCTTTTTGGTGAGGTAAGCTGCATGCATAGGTCTAGCCATTATATGACTGTTTAATTTGAAATAGAAATGTACCTAAAATAGTTTCTCTTTTCTTTCTTTTGGGACTTACGAGTTTCTTCTGAATTATGAATGCTCCCAGCCTGATTTTCATTGAAGATGTAATTGACTATCTGAACAACCTCTCAATTTTCTGTCACTTGGGTTATACATGAGTTCTAAAGTCTTGCAAAGTGTTTATCCAAAGCCTAATTTACCAAGCTGATTCGGCTATCCTTATATGAAGGTCAATGGTCAATGGAAAAACTCCTCATTTGCTGGATCCTACTTTCAGACAGAATTAGATACTTTTCAGCAAGGGGAAATATTTTACCCTGAATTATATAGGACATGCAAATCATGTTTTTAATAGGCTTAGGAACTCATGTGATTTCCCTTGAAATGTTTCTGCAATGGAATATATGCTAGGATCACAACACATTTCAGAAAAGGGGATCTGCAACATTTCAAAAATTTTTAGAGAGATGCCTTGGCAGAGGGGTCACAGGTGGGGTATGCTATTGTCTATCATCTGTAAAGAAAAAAGAAAGATTCAGGCAGGTAACAAAATCTGAGTATGCCCAAGATGGAGGGCAAGATCAGCCATTTCGTGTCAGGGCAAAGGACTCTCCTTGCTGTCCACATTTATCTCACACTGGATGCAACTGAGAGGAAACATCTCAAATGAATGAAGCCAAAACTGCACATTCCTCACATTGTGCATCTCCTAAATCTCCTCTGCTTAACTGTAAAACTGCTGCTTAGTAAAATGCAGCATTTGAGGAGAATAATTTTATTTATATCTGTCCTACTTCATAGTCAAATACACAATTCATTATTCAAATATTCCCTGCTCAAGATGAGGTATAACTGGGAAGGAAGAAATGCTGACTAAATAGGTCCACAACTGCATCTGTTTCTTGTGAGCAGCTGGAGGCAGTGAACTGTTATTAATTTTATTATGTATTTTGTAGTTGCCAGAAGCAAGCTGGATGTAAACCTCTAACTAACAAGGTGTATGGAGTGGAAATGGTCTCCCTGTTGTTGGCTGCATCTTCTCAGTAAAACTCTTCCTCTTCTCCCACTTTTATCTGTGTGAACAGCAAGTGAATATTCCTGTTGTTCTCAGGATGTCAAAACACTCCCAGCTCTGGAATCCTCTCCCATGAACCCACATGACTGAGCTACCACGACCAAACATCAAATGTTGCAGGAGTGGCAACCTAAAAGTTCTTTCTGTTCTTGCTTTCCTTGGATAAGATCCATGGTCATTCCAGTGGTCTTTCTTATCATCAAGAGCAAGAAGTTCACACTTCAGAGACAATCTACAGTATTAAAATCTTCAGTGTAACACTATCAGTGGTTTCATGCCCATGATGAAGGGCCTTGTAATGCATTCAGAGATATTTGGGATGCACATTAGGCCCTTGAAGTGAAAAGGTGACAATAAGTGCAAATTTTCTCAGAGATATTTGGGACGCGCAATAGGCTTTTGAAGTGAAAAGGTGACAGTTAATGCCAATTTTCTTCTGGTTTTATTTCATACCCAATGGACTGTGAGGTGGATTGAAGTCGATGAAGCATTCTGGAGATTTGTACAAATCATCTTGCCTATGCAGAACTAGGACACACAAAATTTTTGCCTCCTAATGAATATATAAGCTAAAAACTTTTGGGTTTGGAACTTGTTTGTTTTCATCAAATGATCCATTGAAATAAAATGAGGAAGACTGCCAATTCCTTCAATGACAGTTTGGAAGCACAGGTTGGCTCGTGAATTTGAAAGCCATTGTATTAGTCCAAAGTCACAGAACTGAAGACATTAAAAGGTGTCCTGTGAGATACCAAATTCCTACAAAACACACAGAATTTAATCTATTTTTGCTTTATTTTTCTCATAATTGTAAATAGCTAAAGACACACAAAGACATACAGTTAATCTCAGTATTTTACTCTCTCGTGCATTGAATTCCTACATTTTGTGAGAGAACATATACAAGCAAAAACTCTGAGCCAATGTTTTGATAATTTCATCACTTTCAATGGAATGAAGCTGCTGGAGTGAAATAATCATGGCACTCACATCACATTTTGAAAAGAGCTATTTTCCTTTTAAGTCCTGAACAGTAAAACATGTTGTTCAGACAACAGCCCATAATCACCATCAGCATCAGAATTTCAACCTTTCTTGAAACAACCACAAGCAGCAAGAGAAAGAACTCCAAATACATTTAGCAGTAGAATCCAGGTATGTGTCTCATCATGGAGCTTGAATTAATTCAATTCTTTCTCTACCTCAGCAAGCAGTTTGGGGCTATTGGCAAGCAAGATGGAAGAGATGAGAGTGCCAAGTACTTTAAGGTTAGCAACAGTGACAGATATTAACACAGCACAGAAAAGCACAGCATTTCTGCAATGAGACTGCAGGGGCCAGTGACAGAGGGGTGAGAGTGAAGAGACACCCTGCCCCCTTCCTGAAAAACTGCTTGCATTAGGGACCAGGTTTAAGAGCAGACAGTTTGTCTGTGTATGATGTTTCATGACTAAGACTGAACAAGTTATTTTGCAAGGAACTGTGCTATTAATGAGTTTAACTATTCATCCTGTTCACAGAATATCCAGAAATAGCTCACAATGACCTCTAATTTATCCATTGTTTGAATTTACACATCTTGTTGCAAGTCTTTTCAGTCCTCTGGATTTATTCAGTCCAATATTGAAACTGCTTTAGTTAGCTGATAATAGTGACAAATCATACAGGATTGCTGTTTTTCCTGGGTGGATTAGCACAACTCATAATTATGAGAAGGTTTTACAGGGTTTACAGAAAATCTTGAAGGGGTTCAGGCTTTCAAGGAGCTGTGCAATAAATGCCACACTCTAAGGTGCCTTCTTCTCCCTGGTGCTGCTTCCCCAGAGGGGCACTGCCGAGAGGACCCTGCCAAAGAGATGTCTCTCTAGTCAGCAACCAGCAGGATCAATGCCCAAAGGATCTTTGTCCCTTGGTGGAAAAAACATCCTTTTCAGGAAGTTCTCATCTTCCCACAGCAGATACCATGTAAGTGTTCCTTTACACTTGCAGAGCAATTTTCCACTCTCTAATGAAGACTATACCCTTGCTAGAACATTCAGAGTGTTTCCAAGCTCCTAGGACAAGACTAACCAGACAAAATGAAGTGGTGTGAAATGAAATGGTCCCAGATTGGGAAGAATGGAAGGTAGGATTTGGGATGGACACTGCTGAATGTGCAGACCTGCAGCTAGGCCTAGGTGCACCCTGTACGACTTCCTTGTTACAAATCTGGGTATAGAAATAGAATATTAATAGAAATAGAATAACTTCGCCACTGAAAAATCAAAATTAAGCTATTAAAGGAAAAAGCATCTAATGCACTTTAAAGATCATTGCTTATCAAGTTCATTCGAAATGTGCATTTTAAATTTAAATGTTATCATCTGAGATGAAAAGTTTTGTTTGGGCCAGACCTGTAGGAGGCATTGTCAGGACATGAAAGACTTATCAAATAGTCCACTTGCCTGCATTATGTCTGCAAAAATCTATCAAAGTTAGAGAATAATTCCTATAAATATATCTACCCGGGATTTATGGGTATTAAGCAACCCAGATTCCATTCCCTTCATTTGAGTTTTGGTACAATCATGGCCAGAAATTCTCATTTTTTTTCCATTTGGAACATGATTAGTTTCAGCCTCTTGCTGATCATCAGTGGATGAACAATCTCTACAGCACCTGCAATTGTTTATTCATGGAGACACTTGCCACAGATGATCAAATCATCTCTCAAACTACTATTTAAAAAATAAATAAATTGAACTTCTTAAATCCCTTGATGTGGGTAGCAGGCTTTCTAGATTTCTGGATTTTTTTCCAATGCTCTTTCCTAAGCCGTCTCTAAACTCCTCTCTTCTTTGCCTAAAGGTAACCATGAAACTTGTTAAAATAATGAGATCTCTTTCTCTTCCATACCGCAGACATAATACCATTTTTTTCAGTCAGAAGGAATCAGTTGAGTCAAATTTTCCTCCTTTTTGGTAATCCATGGATTAAAAGTCATCAGTACATTGAGGCTTCAGCTGAAAAACATAAGAAATTAATAAATAATTAGAACGTTGCTATAATTCCAGAACTGGGGGTTGCATTCACTAAAAGGAGATGTAAATAAAGAAAATTTTGCAATCTGATACTGATCCCAGCTTCTCAGACATATTTTAGGCAGCAAAGAATGGATGTTTCTCATCTCACTCACTAAGTGAGCCTGCTTCCTCCAGAGGGACTCCTTTATGTCCTAAGAAAAACTGTGTCAGTTCCCAGATGTTCTCCAAATGTTTGACACAAAAGGGTAAACTAAGGACAGAGATCTTGCTGTAAATTACTTTTTTCTCTCTTTAGTGGATTTAAATGAGATGTTTATTATCGCCTTAACATTCTTACAGTGGTTTAGTTCTGTATAATAGCAAAGCCAGTACTAAGTTAATTAAAAGAGCTATAAAGTCTGAAAGAAGCCAGCAGGTTTCTATGGGTTGCTGATCAAAGGGAAAGTGGTTCTTTTTTAAGTGTTTTTTTCTTGGTCCTTTAGAAACACTACATCTCTCTAATCACTTACAATGTTGCTATGATGACAAAATTACATAAACCCAATAATTTGAAACAAAATAAAGTTGAAAATGGAATTCACCAAAAAAGGGAAAAAAATCAACTTCAGAAAATCAGGCCACTAATTTACAAAAGCAACCACAGATCAGTCTAGAACAATAATATTCTGTAATCACAGCACTTTGATGACCTAGTTTAAGAATGAGTAACAAAGGACAGAAATTATGTGGATCAATAATTCACTTGAGTGGTAGTAATGCATTCATGTAATAATGTAGTTTGAGTCAATGAGATGAAGCTATGGCTATACAGTACTTGGAACTGAGGGAGTTGTGTGCCAGGGTTATACCCCAATCAGTTGTCAAGTTAAATGTGCACGTAGATATTTTTAATGTTCAGACCAGTGAACTATTTGACTCTAATCATACACTTACTTTACTTGCACATAATGGATTCTTGTTTTTGTCCATAAAAAATGGCAGCATTAATATGATCTCTATGCTGGGGGAAAACAAAGCAAAATATTTATT
The DNA here is from genome assembly GCF_009819655.1 of Sylvia atricapilla. Taxonomy (NCBI): domain Eukaryota; kingdom Metazoa; phylum Chordata; class Aves; order Passeriformes; family Sylviidae; genus Sylvia; species Sylvia atricapilla. The sequence continues at coordinate 83,497,513 of NC_089141.1, forward strand.
CTTCTTCATAATGCCTAAAAAAACTTTTCAAAAACACGTATATGCTCTGGAAATACTTTTTTACTCTAAATGTTTCAGATCACCTAACTCATTTTCTCCTATGTTTTAAATTACTCCTCCTGTCCAAGTATAAATGAATTTATGAAGCAGCGGGATTTTTTCTGGGAGAGGGAGAAAGAGAAGGTTGTAATTTGTCATGCATAATGATAATGGACACAAAGAGAAAAGGAAAAATTTCTTAGCTTCCTGTAACATTTCCTGTAAAAAAATATTGTATTTTAAAAGTACTATTAAAGAGTATCCCAAGGTAAGCTACAGAAAGAAAACCCATAGAGTTCTGAATTTTCATTTTCATGTCTTAACATAGGTAAAACATTCTGTCTGTCTCACCTACAATCCTTTTTACACAGGTATTTTTGTAAACACATGGGGCATTTCTTAAAAAGTGCATGTGTCAGGTAAACTAAAACTTTGGTAGAGAGATCCTAATTTTAAAAGTGTTCAATGGGAGGATTCTGAGGTACAGAAAGACAGAAAAGAAAACACTGTGTTAAATCTATGAATCTGGCTTACATGATCTAAAAACAGACCAGTTATGTTTTGACACTCTGGATGTTTACTGGTTTTCTAATAAGGAATTAAGAGAAATATGAAAGTCTGAAGGGTCAGAGCAAGAAAGAATGACCAGCCTCCATGCACTTTTTATTTTGGATTCATTAGCAATTATAAAATGCTTTGCCACTGAAACCCCTCAGTGATGAGCATTTTTGACATGCCATATCAATAGGGCAGGATAGCTGAAGATGATGAATTTGACATAAAAATTACATGGCCTTTTGTATTTTCTGTAAAGAACCGGAGGCAATTTGATTCTAGCACAGACATCTTCCAATGTAAATTTATTTTGAGCCAGAGTGTGAGAAACAGAATTTAGGTAGTGAGAAATTTTACAAATTTTTTTTTCCAGTAAACATAGCCCTATTTTGCAGTGGTAGGACCTGGCAAATTAGGCTGATTTTTGCTGATCAACTCCATTTCCACAAACATTCACCAACTTAATCAGTCAGTATGTGATGTCTTTGCACACTGTTCACTTTATTCTTTTCCCACACACTGAAATGGGGACAACATTACATAAATCCCTCATTGACTCTACACCAGATACTTCTCAAAAAAGTGCAAAAAGTTTGATTAGCAATAAAAAGGAATAACAAGCTATGATTAGTGAATATATGTCTTTCTCTGCATGATTATCCTTGATGGCAGAAGTAAATGGGGGCCATACCAAAAGCAACCCAAATACCTATGATGAAAATAATTTTAGAAAGCACTTGAAAATAACAAATATTTAATCTGGAGTTAAGAAGATGGTCTGAAGAATTCATAAATATTCTTACATTGGTACTGGTGTCTTTAATGAGTTTAGATCTGTTAATCTATTTCAGACTTTGGACTGATTAAGAACACTGACTGAAAAAATACCTTGTGACTAGAGTGCACTGGCTGAATACTAAGCCAAGCTCCTGCCATGAATGACACAGTCTTGAGTGTATCTCGAAGCTTTTGGCTGCATTAGACAGAAAACACACACTGAAATAGAGATGTTCTGGAGTAATTTACGAGTACTGTATTTTGATCTACATAAAAAAGTGTTCACTGCAAGAGTACAAGAGGGTTGTCAGGAGGAACAAGCAGTGAGATAAGGAGAATGGCTAGAAGACAGAAATCCAGTGAATGTTTGTGGGCTTTCAAATCATTGACTTTAAATTTTCTTTCCTCAAAGAACAGGCTACAGTAACAGTTTCTCCAGAAAGACCAAATTTTCCAAATTCACTGTAAGGGAAGGAGCTCTACTATGAGCTGTAAAGGTTGAAAGGAAATTGTTCAGGCAAACTGGGTGAAGAAAGATACTTGTTCATGCTCCAGAAAAATAACTGATATTTGTAAAATCTTTGGATATTTATTTATTTTTTAGTATCTGGGTGAGCATGGCTAACGCCTGCACTGCTCGGCAGCTCAGAGTAACATAATGTGAATATCCCAAGTACAATAAAGACACACAGCCTGGCCTTGAGATGCCTCAGGGGAGGTAGAAAAGCAGCTTCCCTGGGTCCCAGGTACAAGACTACCAAGATGAACTGGGGACGTTCTACCAACTCCTAAAATTCTTGCTTAAGACCTAAGTTTTGAAAAATGCCTGTGTATTCTTGGTTTAGAAATGAGACTTACAGCTTCATTTATTTGGAGAACTGCAAAGCCATTAAAAGTGGCACTATTGAAAGAAAGGATAAAGAACTTCCCATCCAAAGCAAGCTGTTGAATTCTTCCCAAGCAAGCAACACTCCTCTATAGCTAAGAGAAGTGGCATTTTGCTATTGTGACTTATGCCAGTAGTGGGAACTTAGCCAGGGGCAGCAGGGAAAATAGTTGCCAAATTCGAAATTCTCCATACCTAATAATAAGTTCTCCATATATTACACAAATGCTCTTTCTGGAAAATGTCCTCCCCTTTCAGTCAAACTGCACAAAAACATCCTTGCAATAAATATTACAGACCTTGCTATAAAATCTGTAAGGAAAGTCCCCTCCCCAAATCTGTCTATGGACCTTGCTTTCAGAGTAATATTTCTGTTATTGTACAGGGCATGTCATACCCACAGTTTCCAGAAACTACCGGAATAAATAACCTGTTTTAGACTCCCCCTAATTAGAGACAGGGAAACAATATGTGATTAACAGCCCACAAGAGCCAGTAGAAGCAAGGAAGGCAGAGATTGTGGAAGCAGGGTCATGCAGAGGTCTTGGTGACAGAGAGGTGAAGCAGGCCTAAAATCTTCATCATATGCTGCTGCAGTCCAATTACTGTGCATTTTGCTACTAAGCTCAAAACAAAAATTGTAGGTTGTGACAGGAGAACATGGCTAGGAAAAGACCCTGAGGAAATGTAAGCCTTGCCAAGTACTGAGGAAAGCACAGAGGAGAACAAGCTTTGTCACCCAAAATAATAAATAGGAAGATGCCACCACACAAGAAAACACACACCAAAATCTTTCCCAACGGTTTCAGACCTGGCATCTGAAATATCACCTTCCTGGGCTGGGCTCTGACACTGTTGTACGTTGCTGCACTTAAGGATTTGTTTTACTTTATAGAGATGGCTCAGTGGGACTCCTCATACATGCAACCAAAATTAAATCATTAGATTGCTTAAGAGAAATTGCTGAATCAAATGCAAAGATCTTTGAAGGTTTGTGTTCAATTTGTAGACCAAGCAGGGCATGCTTACAAAAACAGGTGAATGTTTTTCAGCCTGCCGAAAGGTGTAGAGTTTCTGCAAGTTAATTAAATTGAATGCGTTTTAAAGAAGCTTCCAGAAGCCATTGTTTTTCCAACCAGGTGTATTGGGAATTTGGCTCTTTCTGTACTTCTCTTCTAGAGATCCATGCTATAAAGTTTGTGCACAAGAAATTCATTGTTCTATTTGCTGTCACAGTAGCAGCAGTAGGGTGTTTTGAAGCAGCTCCAGTGGAGAAGAAGCTTTTGTAGTGAACAACTGCAGTTGCAAGCAGTTCAGTGCACAAGCTCTGGAACACATATTCTGTGCCATTAATTTGAATACAGCAATATGGAAAGCTAGAAAACAGGCAGCTGAACACTGCAGTTTGGCAAGGTATAATCTAGGTAGCCCCAGCACTATATGCAGGAGCTACTGGGAGCCTTTAGGTTGAAGGACAAACCTCTCCCACTTCCATGCACTTTCAGACACTTTTAAGTTGCTGCTCATGGTGGCACCTGCTGCTGACTTGAGTCTCCTAGAAGCCATCAACATAATTTTAGTGGCCACTACATACAATTTGATACTCAGAGTAGCCTGTATGCATCTGAAGGAGCAGAGAGAACTGTGGAGGTGGTTGGATAAAAAAATCTGAAAATATACCTTTTCTCTGTACAGAAGAGTGCCATATCTCCCTTGCCCTCCCTTTCAACATCGTTTGCTGCTGAAATGCAGCATTTGTGTCACTGAGGTTCAGTGCCAAGACGAGCATTTGCCACCTATATAGGAGCTTAAAATAGCACAGAGGCTGACAGAAATACCTTGAAGGCTGACAGAGGGGTGGTTGTCTGATGTATTATACTCTGTTGTAGGAAGTTTTTATTTATTTAGAATTTTATAAGCACCCTGGGGGGTAATATGGCTTAGATTTACTCTGGTCTGACCCAACCACAGTGTGTCTGAAGTGCAAAATTATCATGGAGCACTCCCCAAGAGTCTGGAAATGGTGCAGCCCTACTGAATGAGAGATTTTTAGCAGTTCTCCCACATGGACCCCAGTTGGTTAATGTAATTCTGATGAAAGCAAGTAAACTTCTTCTACAGCACTCCCATTCATCCCTCCATAGCCACTTACTGCAGAGACCATGCAGGCTTTTAATTATTTTACAAACAGGGAGCATTTTTCTTGGAAGTGCATCATGAAATTTTAATGACCCTGCTTTTAATTACAACAGGAAGAACTCAAATAGCAGCAAAGTCCATGTGAAATTCCACATATGTTTCAGCTTTCCTTCTACAGCACCAAGCAGAAGGAGGGAGTCCAAGGGGAAGGAGGGAGCCTCAAATAATATATGGCACTGTTACTGTTTTCAAGTCATAAATCCCAAGGCTTTGCTTTTCTATAGGAAGGCAAAAAGCCTGTTTTCTGGTGCTTCCACAGCCATGGGTGCCTCACCCCACTGTCTTTAGCTCATGCAGAGCAGAAGAAACATACCCGTCCACTGAGGAATCTATGTCTCAGGCTCATAGTCAAGATTACAAATTAAATTCTTGGAGAAGAGGAAAAAAATTATTCTCTTTTTTTTTTTTTTTTTTTTTTTTTTGCTATCAAACAAGAATGGGGTTCATCCTGTCTTTGGACTTCATTCTCAGAGATCAAATATATCTCCAGTCAAAGGCAGCTACCTGGCAAAAAGGAAATGAGGTACCATCACTTTTCACTTCTAATGCCAAAGATTCCCTGGGTAAATTCAGCTCAAACCTGGAACCATTCTCTGTAAGCAAATTTTGCTTCAATAAATCAAGAAATCATCAAACTTGGAATGCTTTTCACAAAGATGACCCAGCATATTAAGTTTTTGCAGTATTTGGTCGGTGGATGCACTTGTGAAGGTGCAATAATTAAGGTAAATTACCTGCCAGCTGAAATGAATTATAGAGAGACCTTGAGAGAAATTCAAAGGAAAAAATATTGAAAGATAGAAATCTGAGAATTCACATTTTCTTTATTAAGCAACAAAAATTAAGATGTCTTTGCATCATTCCTAAGCAGCTTAATCCTTTATTACTAATAAATGATCTTTTAAATTCAAAGGATTTTGAAGTGGACAGAGATAACAGTTTAATCATTTTGATGAAAAGCCAAGATTTTTCATCTTCAAAGTGCTGAAATATCAGCATACACCACTAATAATGAACCTTGTTAATCATTAGCATCCCTCAAATATAATGGGAACAACACTTTTCCTAAGAGCTTGCAAAAGAATTGAGAAAAAAGCAGGTGGGTTTTTTATAGGTTAGACCTTTTATAACTAACTTTATTCATATTTTAATGAGTAATGTATGAATAAGTGGATTTTTAAGTTAACAAATGAATATTTAAAGAAAAGAGAACAGAATGAATTTGTCAATCAAAAAACCTCCAAACCCAGGTACATGCTCCAGGCGTGATCTTGAAAACATTTATGCACATGAGTAACTCATGACTCATGACTCATCTCAGTAAAGTCAGGGGTACTAAATTAACCTTTTATGAGGAATGCATGTTAGGATGACAGTTTGTATTCCACCCAACACATTGGAAAAAATAAACATCTGCAAGGTAGGGGGCTAATATAAAGGCATCATCTAAGCTTTTCTCCAGGAAAAAGAGGAAAGTATTGGGGAGCAGCTCTGTGGGAAAGGCCCTTCGAGGTGGGAGTCAGCAAGCTGACCATGAGCACGTGATGTGCCCAGCAGGAAAGGCAGCCAACAGCTCCTGCATGTGTGAACAGAGGCATGGCACACAGACCAAGGGAAAAAAATCATCCATCTCCCGATGGCACTCATCACGCTAGATAGGGCATTGAGTTTTGGGCCTTGCAATGCAGGAAACACACAGGAAAACTGGAGGGAGCTGTTAAAAGGTCCCAAGGCAATGGAGTCCTTGGCATATAAGCAGAGGTGGGAGGAGCTGGGCTGCTTCACCCTGGAGAAGAATCACTTTAGGGGCACGTAACAGCCTCCCAATGCCTTCAAGAGGTCATCAGGGAGACAGAACTGGATTCGTCATATTGGTACAGGATGGAGAATGACAGACAAATGACCACACATGGAACCAGAGAGCTTCAGACTTGACTTAAGGAAAAAAACTTTTTCCCTGTTAGGACAGTCTGAAATGGGGCAGATTGTACAGAATGGTTTTACAGTACCCCTCCTTTTCAAGACCCAACTGGACAAAGCAGTCTTGTCTGTTGCCATAGGTTACCCTGCTTTGAGCAGGGGTGCAAACCAGGTCACCTCCCCTAGTTCATTTTAACTGATCCCACAAATCACCTACTCTTGCTTAAACCATGTAAATGTTGAATTGGCTCTTATTAGGGAAGAAATAATTTCTTTTATTTCCACATTTCCCTGGAAACCCTTATGTTTTATCCTTCTAATGAAGTTCCCCAAACCTGCATACTACCAGGCAGCCTTGATCCTCCCATAATCACAAGCACTTACCATGAGTTACTGCTATCACTATTTCAGTCAGTATCTACACTATACTCATGGTATATCACATCAAGAGTGAAACAACAGAAACTTACTCAACAGATCTTTCTGTCTAAGAATAGATTCAGCTTGCTTCATCAGGCATCTTGCTTTTTTTAGTTTTAGTTTAGTCAATTTTAGTTTTCCCAGTAAAAAACCTGCTAAATGGATTATGCACATCACCATATGAAACTCTGTGTGACCTCTAATACAATACTTTTATATTGATGAATAATTTGTCAGGAATGTGCATCAGTACATTTGTAAAAGAGTGAAGGAAATCAGTATATATGAATCTGGAATGTCTTTTCATTTTATATGGCCCCTCTTTACACCGGATGCCCATACACAGACTATTTTCAGTAACCAAAAAAAAAAAAAAAATGCACAAAGGGGCTCACTCCTGTGGGCTAAACACTGAGCTCCATGGTAATTCTAAGAAAATCACACTTTAAAGTCTCTTATGTATCAGAACTGTCTGCAGGCATGAGCGTCTCTGTAAGGGTCTACCTAGAAACTAGAAATGGTCATGGTTATCAAACCTCAAAGCCATCCTGGTTTGAGCACTGTGTCAGGAATTTAACCCCTGTAGGCTGGGAACGGGCAAGGGATGTAATGGGAAATGGTAATATCTTACATGCAAGGCAAGCAAGGACTGCTCTTACTCTGCCTTTCTGGGAGGCTTTGTGTGTGCATGCATGGTGCCGAGCAAAGTCCCATTACGAACTTCTGCTCTGCCCAATGCCCGGCCCCCAGTGGGGTTCAGGCAGGAGAGATGAACACATGAACTCCAGGAGTGCATTCAAGTCCAAAATATATCAGAACTGGGGGATTTTGTCTTTGAAGTGAAAGACAGAGACATCCAATGAGTTTCAGCAGCTCTGAAGTGGCCATTCTGACTTTAAAAGACTCTGGGGATTTATATCCTCTTAAATACTTATGCCTTCTATATCTGGCCACAAATCCATTGAAAATGTTTGCAGCAGATCTTGGGGAAAGAACACGTACTTTTGCAAAAGAACCCCCAAATTTTAAATAAATAAATAAATTGATAAATAAAGTAACTTTCTGGAAAAAAGTGCTAGAGAAAGATCTTCTTCAGTAATTTTCCTGCAAAAAGGTCAAGCTCAAGATATAGATAACAGAGCATGGAAATAGCTGAAGAAATTCTCAGCTGGTCTCTTAATAGTTATAAATCCTCTTATCTCTCTTGCAGGATGCTTGCAACCATCGCAAACTGCTTCCTCCAAATCAAAGGGTGACAAGAATTACAAAAGAGGACCAACTAAACCAGATGTCACCCATCTTGGACAGATAGAAAAATCAAGTATATCTGTGTTCTGGATACCATCATAATTAGTGAGAGGGTCTTGTAGGAAAGAGAAGAGGGATGTGCTAAGAATATTTCTTCTTACAGTATTGGTGTCTATTTTTTCCAGCTTTCTTTTGGGGTCATGTAAAGAAAGAAGGAATTCTATAATCAGTGTTCCAACATCAGAAAGTCAGCTAAAATAAATTGCTTTCCCACTGCAGATCTCCTTATGTACACAGTAATTTAATATCTACAACAGTTAATGAAATCTGAAGTGATATTTGACGTAAGTTTTTAAACCAAGGTGAGGGAATATCTTGCTGTCCAAGACTGCTCTGTGCTCAAGTGTCCATGGCTATCCTTTGGAAACCATTCAAGACTTTTTTTTTTTCTGTGTAGTCTTCCCAGTCTAGACCTATATTAAATGAAGTAGATGATAGAGAATAGCCAGACTTGTTATATCTCAGATTATTCTTGAATTCTTAAAAGCAACTATAGTAATAATGTGGATTGATCTCCCTCTAATATGATGATGATTCAGAGGTTGATCTTTATCAAATAATACAAATACAATGGTCTAAAGCTAATTATGTATCTGGGCAACATGAAGGATGGATAAAGAGTAGCTGCCTGAGCCACACCTGAGTAAGACTGGTGCATGGAAGAATATTTATTCAGGACTCTCCTGAGTCCAGTGCAGGCTTCTTCTTTTAAGTGCACACAACCTGTAGCAAGATCATGTTGTACTTACTCCTTTAGTGGCCTGGGTGGTTCCCCACTGCTGGATGCTCCCACAGACATGTGCTGACGCCTGGAGCAGTCCCTTATTTGACCCCCACGATGCTGTGACCTTTCCCATCACCAGGAGTTGGCTGAGAGCACAGCAGGCAATGACCTGCCCCCTGCCAGCAATGAGACACGTTTAGGTGTACAGCCTTACTCGTCAGGGAATGGGACACACAACAAGGGCATCTCCTCAGCCACCTCAAGTACCTCAGAGTTTCTCCAAGGGCATGGAGTCATATTTAAAATGAGTAGCAGCACTTTGGACACAATGTTCAAGGCTAGTTCAAGCCACAGAATTATACAGTCATAACCTTAACCAGCTATTTTTTTGTGTGTGATGGAACTCACATAATGATGAAGGCCATATTGAGGACAATATTTTTGCAGGGATCAAAACAGTGGAAACAAACAATTTTAGGAGCTAAGGAATATGACTCTTCTTACCAGTTTCTGCTTGAAGGACTGAAAATATGTTCTTTAGAGCATTTGCAAAATTTCTTGGGTTATTATGGGCTAATGAATCATGTGTTACCCCTAAACAGCATGAAAAAACTCTCGACCTTCTGCTGTGAAAATTCAACCTTTTCAAGGTTGTCACCAGTCTACAGCCAAAAACATCAGATGCAGAGTTGAAAATAATGAACTATATAAATACATTTGTAGTTTCTTCACTTCACCCTCCTGAGTATGCTCCCTAGGTGCTTCATGCTGTGTCAGTTTTCATCTGCTAAAGATCTGTCTAGGAAATAGGAAATGTAGTTCAAATAAGACTTCTTGAATAAGTATGGAAGTGGTAAAATATAGTACCTGACTGAAGTTGCAAAAAACTTTAAAAAACTTTTTAGTGTGTGTTGTACTTTTTTTTCTATTCTCTTGCCAAAGAGATTGATAGAGTTAATACACATGGTTCCTGATGTTCATGACCATTTTTTTCCAATACTGTTATTCCACTGTGTTCTTTCTCATGTAATTTTTTTCAGAACTGAACAAATCCCTTTTCTGGTATTTGGTTTTGTTCTTGCATTCTCCTTCATGCTCCACATGTAAAGGAAGAAAAAACGTTTTTACTGCAATATGAAATAGTTAGAATCATAACATTGATAATCTAGAGTCTGTAAACAGACACTAAGGGAAAAATCCCATCCTCACCCCAGCATAATGCTATTTAGCAATTAATTGCAAAGTTGTTTGTAGATTGGTTTGTGACCTGTACATTTCAATTTCACCTCACCAGATACTCCTTTCAAATAGATAAGGAGACAGGTTCCTTCTGTCTAGCTCTGCCTCATCCTCAGCAATGAGGCTCCAGTTGATACTCTCAGGTGATACTATGAGCATGGCTGCACAAAAGGGAAGCCAGGTGGAGACACTGCGGAAAAAAAAAGCCCTTGGAAAGGTTATTATTTAAATATTTCTCATGTATGCTTGCCCTCTTCTTCTCCCCAGCATTACAGCAAGTGTACATGACAATGAAAGTACGGGCTGACATTCCAGAATAAGAAAAACCTATAGAAAACCATTGACTTTGAGGCTCCTGCTGGGAAAGAATAAACGATAATGATTTTGCACATGTACAAGGAATGAAAAGACTGTAATTTCACAAACCTGACATAGCTAAGATGGGCTTCAAGCCTTGACCAGTACACACAGGCTTCTTGGATGCCAGTGACTGCAGGATGTGAGCACAGTCATTGGAGTTTAGCAAAGCATGGAAGAGAGCTGACTGCATAGAAAAAGCATAGATGAGAGCTGAGTTCTCTGTTTGTGTGACCCTGCCAAGGCCAATGCAGCACCAGAGACTTCCCATCCTTGCTGAGTACTCTTCAGATGTCAGATGATGTTTCTCTTTGTGGCTGATCCCAATCTAAAGCTACATTTTAGAGGTAATAAAGCACAAAGCCTTGTTTTGTCTTTCAAGATTGTGCAAGGCTCCTTCAGAAGGTCCTTCAGAAACATGAAAAAGGTAGAAAAATCCCCATCAATTAATTACAAGTTGTCCTTGTAGCATACATTTTGGAGACAATCTGAAGAAAAAAGATCGGTCTAGATGAGAAATAAAAATGCCACATCTAAATCATATTTTTAAACTGAAAATCTCTCCCTCCCCAGGGAATTACAACATTCTTACCACAAAGCAGAATAAAAATATATCAAGGCCAGCTTCTCAGAGTGGGTTTAAAAGGTAGGTTTTTTCCTCACTCGAGTTTTTTGAAGTCTGCTATTTGTGGTTGTGTTGTAATGGGCAATATAGAAGGATTGAAATGCTTAAAAATTACATAATTATCACCATAATTTAACACTCAGTTAATGAAGGCTTGAACTGTTGCCCATATTGGCGTAGTGCAGCTAGCAGGTATCCATACTGAACAGAGTTTACATTTGCAAAAAACTGAGTTAGAAATAAAGGTTAATCCACTGTCGTATAAACATTTGATCTTGCAACGATCCCATTAACCTTTCTCGTACACAAGGATTAGGCATAAATAGCTAGCAAAATACTAACCTTATTTAAAATTGCAGAGCTGTGAGTACCCAACTTTTTTTATTCTTTCATGTAGGTGCAAAAGTTTAAAGCTTCCTCTGCAAAGTGATCAAGCCCAAAGTCTCACAGGTTTTGTAAATGTGTTAAAACCATGCTGCAATCAGCAGTTCAATGAAGCAAACTCAATTAAAAATTTTTTTAAAAATTAATCTCTGTTGACTTGGTTTTAATCTTACCCTGACTGCAAGTGTGAAGAGGGGTTGGAAGCTCCTTCAAGTGGGCTCTTCAGCACACCCTTTCACCAAGAACTCAGGAGAGATTCATCCTACAGCTGTGACTGAACTTCCCAGCAGTGCCAGTAGCAGAGAGATCCTCTCTTGGCTGGTCCTAAGGGAGGAGTGGTCATGCCAAGTTTTATGATATCAACATCTAGAAGTTTCCCAACACCTATGTCTTCTCATTAGTGAGACCTATATGCTTCACAGTGGAGGGACTCTAGAGAGCTGCACTGCTGTGAACTTTTCAACTCTGCAAGATCTCAGTGAAAAATAAATGCAGACAAGAGGTGCACTGCAAAATCCAGCTCCAGCACCGAGTGCAGTAGCTTGGATGTCTGCGTGTGATTTGAGTTATTGCTTCCAGGCAGAGGCGAGGTCATTAATCACGAGGTCATAGAATAATTTAGGTTAGAATGGGCTTCTAGAGGTCCTCTAATCTAACCCCTGCTCAAATAAGAAAGTTCAAAACCAGAGCAGGATGCCCAGCACTTGTAGCTTCTGTGAGAGCTTTGCATGGCAGGGAATGGCACACAGAGATGAGTAGTGTGACAGTAGGAATGACAGTGGATGATGGCTGTGAAGCAAGGTCCTAGATTTCTATATGCTCCACTGTTTGGCAGTCTATTTCCATCTTCCAGAACTAAAAGAAAGCTAGAAATAATTAATTTGCATTTTCTTTAAACACAAGCAAACTTTTTGGCCATGTTGCCATGGGAGGTCAGTTCCACTATTTCAGGACTAGAAGATGCCAGGTTGCTAAGGGATGAGTTTAAAAACAACAAATAATTACAACCCTGATAGTGCATTAACCCATAAACTAATACTGTGGTTGTATTTTGAATGATAGAGCTAATATTTTAGTCAGGTTAAAAAAAAATGTGCAGATAATATGCACTTCTGCTTTTATGTGACTCAATCTTTTTGGCATGAAAATAGCAGCTATTTGCAAAAGAGGCTTTGGGCCTTCCATGAGCTTGTACAGCACCTTTCACATCAGAGCTGCTCAAAAACAATCCAGAAATATTAATTTATTTATTATATTAAGTTATTTATTATATTAAGTTATTTATTCTGGTGTTTTTGCAGAACTTTTGTCCGGTGTACCCTTTCAACTCTGAATTTCAGGAAAAAATAGCTACTCTAGGCTATCCCTAAGGAGATGATGGCAAGGTGAGTTGCCAGGGCACCACTGAGTCTTTGGGCATTTTCAGAAGCAGCTGTGATCAACAAGACCAGCCCTGCAGCTGCTGCCATTCAAGTCCCATTTGGTGTAATACCCCCACAGCCATACAAATGGTTCTGGAAAAATTGACTCCAGGAACACCAGCACCCCCAGATGAAGGTAGCTTGTGAAGCCCACATGGCAGGGGAGTACCTGTGGCTGGTGGCAGAGAGGTGGTCACCATGCTGTGACCTCCTGAGCAGCTGTGTCTGGCAGACCTTGTCATCACTTGGGCACCTGTCAGTGCCTCCCATCTCTCTGCATGAGAGATCTCCCTCTGTATGGACAGCCCATTTTGGTCATGCTCCACCTCCACTTATAATGGTAGCTGAAACATATTTAAGATGCCACTTTGCTCAAAGATGGAAATGTGCAATTATGTTTCTTTAAGAACAATTATTACTACAGATCATGGTGAAAGTGGATAGAAGTCTTTACCATTGTTACTGTTTCACCAAATGACTCATGTTTATTTCTCCCCTATGGCAGCAGAAATGGCAAAAAGTAGATGTCTGGACATTTTAATGTACCTGGCATAGATGGCAATATATTTGCACTTGCATCTAGCTAATATGCACTTGCTAGACTGCACACTTTATAATCTGCAACAGAAGTTGGCAGCCTCTCCACCTCTCATCTAAGATTTAATGGAAGATACTGCAGTCTCCTATTAATAGCATCATTTCTCCTAGCTACAGCGCATGGGCTACTGAGCATAACATGAGGAATTGCCTTAGTACAGCAGCTCAAAAACATGCCATTGTCATAAACAGCAAATCAGGGACGACAACATAAATGAGCTGAACACACCTTTTGACTGATTGCACATTTCCATTTGCTTATCTACTTGTTAGTTTGCAAATTTAATTATTTCCCAAAGAGTTTCTAATCATTACTGCAAATTATTGAGCCACTGTTGCATTACATTGTTAGACTGACCTGACTAGAAGAAGCAGAATTAAATAGCAGAAAATAGTAGAAATTAAAATGGAAAAAGAAATTAAGTTCTCATAACAAGCATAACATTACTGCAAATTTTCTCATCATTCAGAAATAACAAACTGCAGGAAAACCCTACACTTTAGGATCTCTCCTGAAGGAACAGATTCCCTTATTTGTCACTTTCCCTTGCCTTTGCCCCCCCCCCCCCCAAAAAAAAAGGGAATAATATATATACTATGGTGAATGTCAATGTTGACACAATCTATAGCACTTCTTAGGTTAGGAACCACCTGATCACATCTTTCTTATTTATCCAGCCTATTGTCATTTGTTGGGGATGTCACGTCATGTTTTTAAGGAAACATTGGCCAAATCTGAGCCTTGTCAAGAGCAAGTGATCCTTGGTAATAGATCAACCAGGCTGTAAGAAATGTTTGGCAACAGAAATAATGTCACATCAGGAGAGCTGGCTCTGGGGCACAAATTAAGTCCCAAGGCCTCTTGTCCCAGCCAGAAGACAAGCAGCTGTGCCATGTTCAGGTGGAGGGGCGGAGGCAGGAGCTGCCAGCCTGAGGACATGGTGGTGTGGCTCACCACAGTGCCCAAGACATCCCACAGCCACAGTGCACTGCTTTGGGTGGGTCAGGTGCCAAACTGGGATCATCTCTGGACAAAGGGGGAACAGGCGGCTACCCCAAATCACCAATGGAAACTATGCTGCTGCACATACTTCACACTGTCACGACATACAACCCCCTGTGGCAATTCTTTTCCAAAGGATTTTACAATATGGGGAAAGAAAAATTAGTACATTTCTCCCTCTTTTCTCATTTCAAATTGAATTTTCGGGTCAAAGAAAGGAAAAAGAGTTCTCACATCAAATTCAGCAGATGATTCATAAAATTAATTTTTGAAGTTATAAATAAAATGTCTAAAAAACTGAAGCACTGTGTGTCATTTCACTCATTTTTGATCTCATCTCTTTGACTGGATCAATAGCAAAAGCAACTGCAGAAAGACTATCCAGGAAGGAAATCTTTAATTAAATACTGGTTCCTATGGTGAGTGCTAACAGGGCTAGGGTGGAGATGGTTGACGTTAGCAGCCAGCGTACACAGTGGAGAGAAACTGCTGACGTAGAGGAGAGACAGCCATGCACAGGGGTGAGCTGAGCTGAACACACCTGAAGCTCAGTCCACAGCCCAGCCTCATTATATTTAAAATGCATTCCCACTGTGCCCTCCCTTGGCTGTGTCCTGACTTGGTCATGAGAAAGGTTCATGAAAAAATAATGTGGTCTTTGAATCAGAAATTGTTCTTTGGCCACACCAGGATTTTACCAGGGAAGAGGTTGGGAGAACCTGATTTACACTGCTGCATTTTCTTCCTTCTGAGTGAGGAAGGAGCCCCATTAAGGCAAACTGCTGATTTCTACCATCAGGTTTGTGTTTATGAGACTCCATTCACTGGCGGTGTAAGGCTGGTGGAGCTGAGGGGGCCCCCCTTGGTAGAAAATGCTTTGATATCTAAACACAGTTAAGACTTATCTAGAAGCAGATCATCATTTCTCCCCTTTGTAGAAAATTAAGATAAACTAAATTTAATTTCCTATGTGAGAACTCCATTAAGCATCAAGGTTTACAGGTGACTGGGTTCTCTGAGGCTGCTGACCTGCTGCACTGGAAATATTTTTTGGTGGCTTCAGTTAAACCTGATCTGATTCTTCTACAAATTCAGAGACTATTTTGGATTCCCTTTTTCAAGGGATGCAGCACATCAGTCTGGCTTCACATGCACTTTGCTTCCCAGCACCAGAGCCCTCTCCAGCTGAGTGAAGCTCACTTTCATTCCCTTTCCTGCACATCACTCTTTAATGTTTTCTTCTGCTTATTACACTAGATTAAAGAAAGAGGCTAATGCTGCAGGATTTTCTGATACAGCCATCCAGGGCAAAAGCAGTACCAAGCCTGGAGTGCAAAATACTATCTGAAAATTTCTCTTGGTTTTATGCTACTGTTGGGGGTACTTTGGTGCCTAAATTTAAATACAATACAACTGACTGAGAAAGGAGCTCAATCTCAGTGAATTAGATAGTAAATAGAGAGCTATAGGTGCAAATTAGATGTCCTGACTAACCTATATTTTTCTGCAGACAATACAAAAAATCCATGGAAGTTGATGACCTAGTTGCTCACATCTAATATGTTAATGCTAGCATTGTCCTAATCTCATGCTGAGATCCCATACTACTCCTGAGAGATTTTTATTTAATTTCAGTTTTAAGGCATCCTTTGATGGACAATATGTCTCCCTAAAATAGCATCCTATTTAGCCTGTTATAATACTTGGGGGGAAAAAAAAATCAGTCTCCTCTGATGGTATTTAACCTGCTCTCACTTTCTTTCCTGTAGCCAGTTGTGCTTTTTCACAGAACCATAGAATTGTTTGGCTTGGAAGGGATGTTAAAGGTCTTCTTGTTCTTCCCTGCCCCCATGCCACATGCAGGGACACCTTCCACTAGGCAATGCTGCTAGAAGATTCAGCCAGCCTGCTCTTGCACACCTCCAGGGATGGGATCCACAACTTCCCTGGTCTTCTGTTTTGGCAGTCAGTTGATTTTGCCTATTGAGGCGAAGAACTTTTCAATTTTCTTTACCAAGTAGCGCCAAATGAATTTCACACCAGTTTGTTGCATTGCTCAGTTCATCATGAGTGTTCTGAGGTATAGACCCAACTTCCAGAATGTTTGCTACTTCACTTCCCCTACCCCCTGCCACCCAGCAGAGGGGTTGTGTTTGCCAACTTTGATCTTGCTCTCACACCTTTAGGACAAGATGGAAAAATACTCAATTAAATCAGCTCCAGGGCAAACCTTGTTCCACATAACGGGTGTTTGTTCCTAAAGATCTAAATCCCAGACAGACACATCAGATGCTTTGCTAAGAGCATGCTCAAAGGACTTTTCAGAGCGGGCTTCATCTGTTCTGTTCTTGGCACCTTTCTCAAGACCTGTGACTCCTTCCAGGGATGTGTGTTACTATCCCTTTGGATTTTGGGCTGAAACCTCTGCTTGTGATGGTGTGACTGTGGCATACATTTTCTGCCTTCAGAAGCCTTAACTACAGATCTCTCACCACCACGTCACCTGACAAAAACCTACAAGTTGATGTGTCCTCAGTCTGCACCTGTCCACAGAGCCACCTCCTTTTGGGGAGGAGGACACCAGCAGCACATGCCACAGCGGGTCATGCAGCCTCCAATTTATGGCCACAGGCACAGGCTACAGGCCAGGATAATGGCCCACCCCCTGGGCTCTGCCCTTGAGCATGAGACCCAAAGGACCACACCAAGAGAGTCCAGACAGATGGTTTGTCACCATCTCCCCTCCCTGCAGCCTGTAAACCTGCCACAGGGAAGAATCCATAAGTGCTGTACCTTGGAGCTCATCAGTGTGAATCTACTACCTCCTCCCTAGAACTTTGCTTGATAAATTTTAATGTAACTTACCCTTGCTTTTATTTTTTTCTTCTTTCATGCCTTTCAAATTACATGCCTCAGCACTGGCTCATTGCATGTCAGTACTGCTATTAGTAACTACCTAATGAATTTCAAAAGCCTAAAAAGGCTTCCAAGAGACCTCTTTTTTGTTTACAGAGATAAAGAGGCTGATCAACTTTTCTGGAAAAATAAGATTTTTGAAAAAAGGGGCTCTGTTAAGCCCCTTTATAACTTACTTGCTTCTTTAAAAAAATAAGCCTTTAAATAAACATTTAAGTTGTTACAGTGTGCTGCTTTCAGAGTTGTTTCTTTTCTCAATATTATTACTAAAACTGATGGGTTTTTACCTCAGCAACAGAGGCTATTTTTCCTAAAAATTTAGACATTTTCTTCCACAAAAAAGAAAAAAAAAAGAAAAAAAAGAGTTAAAAATTGTGTACCAACAAGAAATAAAAAAATATGAATCATAATTTGAGGAGAATCAAGAGATCAATTGTTTTTTTTAATCCATATTTCTTATAAGTATGATGCTTACCTTTCTAAGCTGCAATTGCTCTCTTTTCCTGTGCTAATCTTGGGCTAATGCAAGCCTTTCCACCTAAAAACAGAAATTAATAGAATATTTCTTTCTATTAGACATCTGAAAAATGCATTTCCAAACCAAACCACCACACAGAACACACCTTTTAGGGATGGAGAGTCTGTGATCTTAACTCTTCTCACCTTTGCTCATTCAGTTTACATAAATTCAATTCAGCATATCAGTTAATACTTGTCACCATGCTGCTCCTCCCTGAAAGGACTTTCTTTCAGCAGAAGTACCACACAGAGCAGAAGAAGAGAAAGGAGCATAAATTAATACAGATTTCCAAAAAAGGCAGGATTTGTAGTGCTGTACTGTGTATGTACCTCTGGAACTCATTTCTAATTTAGACAGTTTCTCCTGTTGGAAACAGGAATTTTCCACAGCCTCACTTCAAGAGTTAGGTAAGATGTAGCAAGCTGGTTTTGTCCACCTAGAACCTAAGCAGTAAAACCAGGCAGATTGATAAGATGAGGAGTTGGGATTAATATTTCCTCATTCCCTCCTTCTACCAACAGACAAAAAATGGAAGTTTACCTACATTCTTGGTCGAGATCTGACATTTGAAACAGAATTTCCTGTCTGCAGAAGGTACCCTGATAACAGTGATGCACTTGCTCCTAAAAGAAGTAAGATCCTGTCTCCATAAACCAGACCAGAACTGTCTATGTGTTTGCCATTGATTTCCATGGAAGCAGGATCGTTCTCCAACTAAAGCATCTCTGCTCTGAGACTACCAGAGAAATACTAATACTAATGAAGATTTCAGTACAGTAACCAATTAATTATTTATTTATTTATTATTAAATACGGAATTTATAGACAAAACACGGACACAAATTTAAGATAAGGACCCAACAGGAGGTGAAATGACCTCTGATAATTAACTGCCTCTCTTTTAAAAGGCCAGTCATTTAAGGATCGCCCTGTCAGGGAAGAGATGGGGAGAAGAGGCAGGGCTTTGATTTGATAAATTAAAAGGGGATAACAAAAAAAAAAATAGTCATTGATAGTTTGCTACATTGTAAGCATTCAAGGGTCTCTAGAGATTCCTGTGTCACCATGAAGAAGTTTACCCTGAGTTAATCCATCTAAAGGAACTGGTGAATACTCTCCTAATCTCTAACATTTATAGGCTTTTGAGAGGGAACAACACAGGGGACAGATTTAAAACCTCAGATGAGCAAAACCTTGCAAGTGTATCTTTAACCTTGAGCACCATCTTCTCTTTAGGAAAGTGGCTGAACATTTCTTTTTAATCTCATTGACATTTTCTAAATCCTATTATCTTTCTCAGAGCCCACAGGTATTACCTGAGAGCTTTTCTGAAGCATATTTGTTCTTCCACAGCACCGCTGATTGTTGAACTTGTGCTCACTCCACCACCTCCTGCTGCCACTCCCTGTTCAGTATTTCTATTTATAGTTTCTTAAGTGAGAGGCCACTATTAAATCATCTGTTAATTGCTTTCTTACAGATTATTTTGTTTTTAAATCTCAGATGCAGTCCCAGTAATTTTTCTAATACACACAGCGAACCATCTTTTCCACCTCTGATTTATTTTATATGATGTCATTAGTGTATCTCTAGTATGTGCCTCCTCAGCTGCATTATTATCTCCTTATGAGGAGCAGCTCACAGCTGATCTCACGTAACTGAAGGAAACCTGGACTCCCACCTATGAGCACGGAATAACTGAGGTTCCTAAACACCCAAAGCAGTTCACAAAGATGGCTAAAGTTTAAGAAAGTCCAGCGAGGACTCTGCTGGCACATTTCTTGCCAAGCAGAAAGGCACAGAGCTGAGTTCTGGCAGATGATTTGCTTGTCCCTTTGTCTCCTGCCTATCTTGCCATGATGAGGAACCAGAGCTCCTCGGCTGTGTGACCCATCTGGGCACTTGCCTACTTGAGCCTCCCTGGTTTCCATCTCTCTGTCAGCCTGTGTGGCAGACCTATTGTAGCTAAGCCTTATTTTCTACCTTTTTTTTTTTCTTTTTCACACAAAAGTCACTACATCATCAGTTTTCACGTCCAAAACCAAGACAAAGCAAAAGCAAATCCCCACATCTTGGATCCCTAAAACTGTCCTTGAAAATACGTTTTTCCCAGCTTCACAAGTAGTAATGAGTTACGCTTTCATATCTGTATCCTAAGCCAACACTACTGAAACATTCATCAAAAGGAGAGCACGGCAGGGCTTTTCAGCCCAGCAGGAAATTCCCCTTGGCTGTGTACTCAGATTACAGATGTCTACTACAGCACACAGAGGGTACGTTCATTTGAGTATCATTCAGTTTTAAAGAGAATGATGATAGGGGAGAATCCAACAAGAGGAAAAGAAGAGGCCAGTACATTAATGAACTCTCCTAAATCAGCGTGTGTAACCATCCAGCCTCTTCAAAAAAAGACAGCAATCAGCACCCAGAAAAATAATTCGTTGTAAAAGAGATGTCTCCTTTTCAGCTGTGGTTATTGCTCTGCCCGCATGGGCACAGTGTGCAGTGTACTTAGAAATAACATCTGACACAACTTTTCTTTTCTGTTAAAGAAAGTGTATTTTAGACAATGGAACCAATTTAATCCTTTCCTTGCTTAAACAGGAAATTGTCTTTTAACCAAGGTTTCCCTTTCAGCTCAAAAATAAAGTAATGAACCATTTTTTAATGTGTTTTTCCTTGTAATAGTTGTCAGCAAGCCCTCAATTTCACTATCTAGAATACATTTTCCTGCATTACTGTCCTTTTTTTTATTGCATTTGATCTGCTTTGCAGCAGTGAGCTGATTTTAGTTTTAATTTTAAACAACAACAAAATCTATCCCATTCCCAAATATGTAGGAGTGTGGTAAATGTAAGAACAGTTTTCCATCCTTCACTGAGAGCAGAAAAAAATTATGCTGCAACAAGAATTTCAGTAATTAAATGGTACAAGTGATTTTCACAAATATGCTCCTGCTGTGAGACCTTTTGCTGCAGATTAACTTTTACATCCACTTCAGCAAAAAAAAAGAACAACTAACAAGCAGTTCAATAACCTCTCTCCCCATTCCACTGAGTTTTTCCTGAAATCAAACTCTTTATTGTT
Source organism: Sylvia atricapilla (assembly GCF_009819655.1). Taxonomy (NCBI): domain Eukaryota; kingdom Metazoa; phylum Chordata; class Aves; order Passeriformes; family Sylviidae; genus Sylvia; species Sylvia atricapilla. The sequence goes on from NC_089141.1 coordinate 83,518,490, forward strand.
CTCCACCCAGTCATTGTGGGAAAGGGGACCAGTTGGAAAGAAGCAAGATAAAACATGATAGCGCATTGGTTCTAATTTTCTGTTTGTGTTCTTGAGAAAGGTTTTGGCACGTTCCCGCAGTTTCTGATGTAGATTGCTGATTTGTAATGGGACTTTGCAGTAAGATACTCATTTTCCATGTGGTTAAAATTGCTTCCTGATATTTCTCAAAAGAGCACAATGGGGATTGGAAATTGCTGCAGCATCTCATTTGTGGAGCTCTGCTGGTGAAGTGTAATTGTTCTGAAGTCATGCATGTCCTCTGCCCAAAAACCAGACTGTGCATGAATAGGGCATCCATATGTCTGTTCTCAATGTGCACTGGACCCTGCCCTTCCCTCTGCCTATGGCACAGTCCTGGCTGCCGGACACTGGCTTCATCCAACCAACATCCCTCATGGGCCATGTGCTCAAGGGAGTGTTCATCTGCTCCCACAGCACACACCAGAGCCCACAGCAGAGATAGAATTCCACTTTATCATGGACATTCTAATAGTCTTTGCTTATGTTAAGGTCTGATCTGCCAGAGGGAGGTGGAGTCTGGGGTGCTATTTTGGCAGGATGTCCTCTTCTAGGTTTTGAAGCTGCAGATTAAAGCTAAAAAATGCAAAGCAAGCAGCCCCCAAAGTACAGAAAGCATTTGCTCATTAGGAAAAAACAGACCAAAAATAATTTTAAAGACTTATTGAGTCACTCCCATTATTTTGGAAGGGGCAGATCATGATTTGGAATGCCTCAAGAGAAAAACAGTGAACTCCTGTCCAGGAAAGAAATGGCCTCTTGACCTCTCCACCCTGCACTAGCACAGCCTGGACAATTCCCCGTGCTTCCAGTGGAGCCAGAATTTCACCCACCTCCCTCAGTGTTTCCCTGTGGCATCTTCTCTGTGCATTAACTGAAGGGCACAAGTTCACATTTAGGGAAAAGATATCTTTAGTGTAGCTTTTAGTGGCATAGGAACTGAGTAGTGACATGCTTGAAAAAAATAGAAAATCAATTGAAAGATTCAGATAACTCTTCAATGTTCTATGTATGCTGTAAACAGGATACTTATGTAAAATGTCGTTTCAATACTTTTGATTTAGATTGCTGTAGGCTGGGTTTTTTCCCCTTCCTTTTCCTTCTCTTCCCTTTTTCTTTCTCTTTTCCTTTCTTTACTCTCCTTTTTAATTCCTTTCTTCTCTTTCACCTTAGTATGGTTTTACTTATGTTGCTTGAACAATAAGATGGTAAAAGCGTAGAAACAGTACATGTTCTGAATTTTCTCCAAACAATGGCTTGTAGATTGAAATGAAAGCACTCTTTTCCTGTTCAGAAAAAAAACATAGACATCCTGAACTATGTCAATAGGTGTAGGCACACACCTGACTCTGAAGCAGCCTAGGCAGCATGCATGTCAGATACCAAAAGATCTTCTCCTCTCCCATCAGCACAGCTGCTATTCCTGCATTTCTGGCAGTAAGATGTTCAAGATGAGCAGGGGCAATGGTTGGTCACACTAGCTACAGAAAATCATGCCACATAATGCCACAGATGATAAATGCCTCAGGACGAATTCACTGAGGACGACTTGGAGCAAAAATGCCACTTCTGGCTCCAAGACTTCCTAATTCTTAGATCACTGGAAACCAGCAGAGTACTGAGATTATATTTACCGTGTTCTTATTTTCCTAGGCATTTGCTGTGGACCACAAGAAAAGGCAGAATATTGAGGCTTGAACAAGGCTGTTCTTGGAGGGGAGGGGCGGTGGGGGGGTGTTCCACATACAGAAACCTTTCAAGTCCAATACTTCCATTTTTCTCTTTGAATGAAAGTGCAAAAATTTGCACCTGAGTCCTTGCAGGCAGGGAAAAGCTATCCTTCATCACTCCAGGGACATCATTGTGTTCATAATGACAGCCAGAATTCACCTCCCCTTCTGATCCATCAGTCTTGGCCCAGCAGGCTGAGAGGACAGTGTAGAGTAACATAGGTACCAGTGCAAGCAAAGCTGTCAAAAGGGGACAGACAGCTCCTTGACCTCTTTGCAAACTGCACCTCAGACAGTGACACCTGATTTTCTCTCATGGACTGCTTAAAACTGCATGTTTTCAATGGGCTTTCAGACTCATAGGCACAAAAAATTGTCACTTCTTTCTTCTCACTTATACACGGTGCCCAATTTTCTTGCTTGCTTGCTGGATGTGATTAACATAGCCAGGCTTGTTGCTGTGTCCTCAGAAGTACATGGATTTCAGCCACCTGCAAAAGGCCTTAAACCCATTAAACCATTGACTACACAGTAGTTACAAATTTAAATACTTCTGTGAATCTAGGCTTTAATTACTGCAGTCCTTTCATGACTCACAAAGAAACAGGTGGCAGAAGTCCAATTTATATGCTCCCTTCTCCAATACATACATGCCTTACAACAATGGATTTATCACTATGGACCTTCATAACTTTGATATCTTATACCTGTCTTTGAAGCCTTGATATCTGCCACTGTAGTTTCCCAAGGTATCCTGCCTTCTGCTGCTGCTGTCTGCTTTCTTTGGATTTTGGCTGTAAGTCTCTTTTCCCATATGGTTCTTCTATTACCCTGTCATTAAAATTTGACTGAACTTTCCTGGTGTGCATTTAGCAAAATGATGAACTTTAGCTGATTCCCAGTAGATATTCAGGTCTATTTGTCCTCATTCTCTAAAGTTAACAAAAAAAAAAGCAACAACAACAAAAAACCACTACCTTTTTCTGGCACCATCCAAATATGCCAATAGTGAAGGATGTGGACATTTATTTGCAGACTGTTCAGCTCACATGCTGAATTTTCTAGTACCTGCCTGCACATCTGCTAAATTTCTCTCTATGTATAATTTGCTTTACTACCATTATTTTTGTTCTGATTTTCACAGCCCAGAACAAGATGTGAAGGCCAGACCCAGTAAAGGCTCCTGCATCCACTAAGCAAGAGCTGCTATTTCTAACTTCATGGTATCTCATTCCCAGGGATTGACATCCAGAAGGTGTTCACTGGGGTCACTGGGAAACTTGAGCCAGGAACTCAAAAAACTACACTGAGTGTGCAGACCTAAAGCTAAAATCAGCTTTAGACCTTTCCACAGCTGGGCACCAGCTAAGGGAAGGGAGACCAACATAAAGCAAATTGACCCTGTTTCAGGTATCCTAATCCTCTCGTTTCTGTCATTGTTAGTAAGAAATAGCAACTCATAGTTAGTATGAAATTCTGAAGAGTAGCAAAAGCAAGCACGGCACTGAAATGGTGCCTCCTCCTAATTTTTTTCTCTTCCCAAAACTTCTGTTTGGTTTAGGGGTTTGAGTTCCTCCTTGTTCCTTTTCCAGCCTCATGAATGCAGAGCCTTGTATTCCTTCAGGTGCAGCAGGAAATAAATGCCAATATTTTCAGCCTTTTTGGTCTTTCAAGTCATAGAACATGTAATTCTACACTCCTGCAATATTATATTTGGCAAGGTCTAAAGCACCATCACAGCCCATAAAGTAGAAAAGAAAAAGAATTTGTGATTAGGCATTTCTGAAAGCAGAAGCCAACAACACATTTTGGAGGTGCTTAAATTTCACAGCTCTGCCTTTTGAATATTCAGCATAAATTCAGGTCCATTTTACAAAAATCTTTGCTCCATTGCACTTCTAATCATTTGGCAAACTAGAATTAAAAGTCAAGTTTGCTGGTTTTTAACAACAAACAGTATATTGCACTACTGTTTCATCTTGGTTGAACCCTCCTGCAACCCAGAACTGTCTCCATTTCTACCACAATCTGTTCATGGGGGGTTTTTTATTTCAAAACAGGCAACAATCTTTTCCAACAGTATTTAATGAAGTCTCAAGCAACAAAAACATTACTTTTTGATGAGTAAGCCTTTTCAGCTATTTAGGACATGCCATGGAGGACCATAACTGATAAACAGAGTGAGTGTTATGCAAATTTTGGATGACCAAAGCCTACTTTGTTGACTTGGATTAGAAGTCTTGAGTCGATTCACTAGTGAGGTTTCTTTCCAGTGTGAGACCTTTTCACAAGAAACGTTCACTACAGAGAGGGTAGTGACTCCACACTGACAAAGGTTTCTGTTCTGTGGCTATATATAGACACTGAGACTGTCTGTGTGGTCTGCAAACTGCTTGGGCCTGAGACAGCTCTGCTCCAGAACATGCAAAGCCAGGTTAAAGTGAAACTAGATCCCAGCCAATAACACCTCCTGGGAGCTTTACCATTTCTGTCACATTCTGGACCTGAGTTTGCTCATGTCTGACTACCCTGGTGCATGTGCAAAAGTGCCCAAGCCTTTGATGTCTCACTCCTTCCAGGGAAAAAACATAATTCATTATGGGCTGAAAGAAACTGCTGCAGAGTTCATGCAATGCTGTGAGCAGAAGGCAAACCTTTATTTCTGACAAATAAGGAAACAGAAATGGCTTGTTTGTGTACCCAGACTGTGCAGTGAGAACACTTCTCATAATTCCCAGTGCAGATCTTGCAGGCTTGCACTGTCCTGGGAAATCAGTTGGAAGTTTTTAGCCCAGCATAGTGAATGCAGGAGGAAACAAGTCACCATGCTCCTGCTCTGTCTTCCTATTAGCAGCACAAAATGCAAGGGACAGGGTAGCAGCAGGTAATGCCACACTTGGCCTGAGCTGCAGCATCCAGCAGGAGCTGCAGCTGTTTTCCCAGGGAAACAGCCTTGCTGGCTCAGAGATTGCTGCAGTGACCCCTCCAGCCCTGCCAGGCCGGTCATGGTCTCCAGAAGGATAGTTTCCAATGAATCCATCCAGGTTTCAAACAACAAAGGCTGGCGAGCTCGATGTGATGGGGGATATGAAGCTGGAGGGATGCCTGCCTGCCAATAAGGATAGGCAGCTGCCCAGGGGAGAACTGCAATTTCTGCCGGAGCTGCTGTGTAGTAACTAAACATTTGAATCCCCAGTGTAATTGCACCACATCCAGCAGAGTAAAATCCAGCTCATTCCCTCTTGCCTAGTATATTTAAGCAGTAAAAACCTGTGGAGGAGACTGGTACCAGGTGACTGTACACAGCATGCCGATCTCCACCTGCCATCACACTCATCATCACAAGCTGCAGGCAGCTGAGGGTGAGGGCTGCCTGCAGCCCCACAGGGCTCCCAGAAACAGCTCTGAAGCAAAAAGCCATCTCTGGAGGAGGACATGGCCACTGTGTCATAAGCAAGCTTTGCCGCTTTTTGGCATTCATACATTTGTGACAAATTTCCCATGGCAAGCAGGATCAGTGCATCCATGCCTGGACACCAGCAATTTAGTTATGCAGCACTTAGTCCAATCATTTCTGAAAAGCATTTGGCTTCATTATACATCAGCCCATGCAATGACTGGACACAAACAGAAAAGCCAAAGTATCAAACCTAACTCCTGCTCTGTCAGATGCCTTGCCTGTAACTCCTGCCAGAACTCATTGTAGGAGTGATGAGAGTTTTGGTACTCTCACCATAGTGAAGGCACAGCATCAGACCAGAAGAATCCACTCTGTCCTTTTAAGACCCACCCCACCCCCCCCCACCCCCCCCACGTACCAACATGACAGCTTTTCCAACACCAGCATGGTATCCCTGTTTCTCTTGCAGTTCCTTTTTCTTGATCTTTGGTGTCCATAGCTGCAACCTCTGTCCCACATAAGGTTACACCAGAGCCCTGTACAATGTTTTAATACTTCCTTTGTTCTTTAGCCAAACTGGGATGTCAACATTGTGTTTAAATTATTTATCAGTTTTTGCTACAAATCCTTTGTTTAATTTTCATGCAAGAAGGTCATCGGAGAACAGAGCTTGCTCTCAGATATTTTCATTACACACATAGTACTTCTGCCATCCCTGACTGTACAAAATCACAGCTTGGATGCTAATGCATCTTCAGAGCAAATAACTCCCTGCATACTAGAGCAGGATGATTTTGTAGCTTAGATATTGATCTGAACAAAAGGGTTGCATTCACACATAGCTGAGCTGGGAAGTCCTGGGGATGCCTGAAGCCACAGGGCACTCCCAAGACAGCAGCTAATGTTCAGTAGTTTCTCCTGGCAACAAAGCAGCTACTATACATGGCACAACTTACACACCCCTAGAAGGAGGCATTGTTACAGTCCTGGTAGCTAAGACCCAGACTGCTGTGATCACGATCACAGGGTGGTGTCACAGGCATGATGACAGGGAAGAGGTGGGCACAGAACATCAGAGCTACCTTCATTGCAGGCAGCAGCAACATCAAAATCCTGGGTTTCCTGTGGCAGTCCCGGGTGCCTGGAGTGGGCAGGAGGGGAGGCTGAAGGACGGTGGCCTCTGGGACAGCTTATAAGAGACAAAGATCACACTGCCACCTCTGCTGCCAGCATGCCACAAAAAATTTGAATAAGGCTCACAGCAACAACAGTGGCCAAGTGCAAACCACCTACCCTGTGTAGAAGGTGATTGTCTTCTCCCACAGAGGCTCACTTCATCCATTATAAAGTACTCAACTTCTTTAAAATGTTTGGATTTGTTTGGTTTATGGCATTTATTTTTTGAAGAACTATTGATATTATACCTGGAGGATGTAGTAAACTTGCCTTCATTCTGCAAATTTGTTGGAAAGGTGCAGCTGGGCAGCAGAAAAAAATTCCCCAGGTGAATTTCAATGCATTATTGAAAATAAAGACAAAGATCCTCAGCATTGAAAAAGAAGGAAAGAAAGAAAATCAGTCATGATTCTTTTAGCACAATTCATATAACAGCAGAAATACTAGTAAAAAAATAAATATCAGCAGAAAAGTGTTCACAACCTAGTGCTGATGATTTATGAGTAGTCAGGGATTCAGAAGACATTTTAATGTGCCAGCAGCAGGGGGCTTAAAAGTACCAAAAAAAAAAAATAGTGATTTAAAGGGGAAGCTATTTTAAAGGGGAAGTTATCAATGTTAAAACATCAGTTTGTGTTTCACTCATCTTCTCTCTATTTTGCTGACCCTGCCTCTCACCTGGAAAGTCCAGAAGCAGGAGTAAGGGGTGTGAGTGTGTGTGTGTGTGTCTTTTTTTTTCCTCCTTCAATAGAGGAAAAGAGCAACCACATTCACAGTCAGGGTGAATTCTACTTCCCACTAGACACATAGAATGGTTTGCGTTGGAAGGGACCTTAAAGATCATCGAGTTACAGCTCCCCTTCCATGGACAGGGACACCTTGCACTAGAAGGTTGGTCAAAGCCCCATCCAACCCGGCCTTGAAGCTTCCAGGGATGGGGCATCCCCAGCTTCTCTGGGCAACCCGTGCTAGAGCCCCAACACTCTTATAGTAAAGAATTTCTTCCTAACATCTGCTATAAATGTCTACTCTTTTCGTTTTAAATTCTTCCCTCTTGTCCTGTCCCACTCTGCCCATGTAAAACATCCCTCCCCCTCCTTTTCAAGCCATCTTTACCTACTGAAAGGCTGCAGTGAGGTCTCCCCCAAGACTTCTGCAGGGTGAACAACCCCGGCTCTGAGACCTTTCCTGACGGTAGTTACCCTGCAAGGGGCAGGTCCGATGTCGTTCACTCTGCTCACAGCCGGGAGCTCTCGCTCCCCCCGGGCTGGCGGGCAAGGCAAGCCGAGCAAGCGGCCGCTGTTGGCCCCGAGCGGCTGTCCCCATGCCGGCACATCCCGGGGAGCCGTCCCCATGCCGGCACATCCCGGGGAGCTGTCCCCATGCCGGCACATCCCGGGGAGCCGTCCCCATGCCGGCACATCCCCCCAGAGCTGTCCCCGTGCCGGCACATCCCGGGGAGCCGTCCCCGTGCCGGCACATCCCGGGGAGCTGTCCCCATGCCGGCACATCCCCCCGGAGCCCCCCGGGAGCCGGCGGAGCAGCCCGGGCCGCCGCGGGGCCTGCAGGTGGTGCTGTTTAATTGTGGAAAGGCTCCCCCGTCCCAGCTCGGATCCCGCAGGATCGGCCCCGCGGAGCTGCCGCCGCCCAGCGCTGCCATCAGAGCGCACAGCGGGCAGGGATGCTGCTGGAGCCGTAAATTCCGTGCTCTGACAATCCAGTCTCCTCTGAACGGGAGCAAACCCTCCAGTAATACCGAGAAAAAGCCATCAGCTGCTGACACAGCACAGCTTCCTCTGATTCAGCGGGAGAGGGTTGCCCCTTTCAGGCAGTGAAGATACGGCCATGGGTTAGAAGGGAGAGGTTTGGGTGCCCCCCTGGATGCTGGGAGACACCCACACAAAATCCTGAGTTACTCCACTCCTGATAGGCAGTACCAAGTATCTTCTTGATAGGAAGTACGCACACATACAGCCACAGCAACAGAAAACCAACAGGCTCTAGTGAAGTTTTCCCTGCTCATGGCAAGAGGGCTGGAACTACATGATCTTTAAGGTCCATTCCAACCCAAACTATCCTGTGATCAGTTAGTTCAGATAAAACTTCCAGATTGGTAAAGGCTCAGCACACCTACACAATGCCAAATTCCTTCTGCAAATTTTCCAGAGTCTGCCCGACTCCCTAGTCACTGCAAAGTAGCTTTAACACCTGACCTTCGACTCCTTCTGCAGGACCACTCTAGTAGCCAAAAAATGATCTCTTAAAGAACTGTAACTTGGTTCCTTTTCCTGTCCTTGGGACACAACCAGGCCATGCAGACATACAAAACACCTATCATTTACCAGAGGTGCAAAGGGTATGATGTGCAAAGGATTCTCACAAATTTCAGAGCATAAATTTCCAGCCTCTTTCACTCAGGCTCTGCACCTTTAAACCACATTAACCTCTTCTGCAGTGCTTCTCTGCAGCTTTTTAGGGAGAAGAGAAGAGGAGAAAGAAGACAGAATAACCAGGGAAGGGAGAAGAAAGCAAAAAAGTCCCAGCAAACTTTTGTATCAAAAACCTGCCTAGCTGGGAAAGGAGTGGAGGTTGGGAAAGGAGTGGGGGGAAGAAATGAAAAGAGGAAAAGGACAGAAAAGTCCACAAGTTCTGCATGGTGAGATAAGGAAACTTGGAGGTAAGTTTGGATGGAGGAGTGTCAAAATTTTAAGTGCTTTCTGACCTTTGTAATCTTATTTGCAGCCATGATTTCATTCTTTCTTTTTGAGACCTCTGGAAGAAATAATTTTCTAAGCAGAAAGATGTGACAGAGGGTCACACTTGCGGCTGCTGTTAGAAGCACGAAAGGACGATGTAGGCCAGCAGGAGGTCAAGCAGGAAAGCTTCTACTTTATTTTTCTGACTCCATATACATACAAATTTACAGACAGGCCAAGATTGGCTACACAGGTAGCCACCTCTTCGACCTCATTGGTGAACATCACCATCAATCATCTTTCTCCTCCTACAGCGGAAGAATGTAAACAATTCTAATAATATACATAGTTTACTTGAAGCTGCGTGAGAACAAAATGCAAACAGTGAAAAGCAGGCAAACTTGAGGCAACAGAAAGACATATTAGATATCTCTGACAAGACTTCTCAAACTCAGCTGAGCTCATGACCTCTCAGTCTAGCACTGCAGTCTCCACTTTGGAGGTCTCCTTGATATTTTCTACAATGTCTCTGTACGTACTGCATCTCAGCAGAACATCCCTTCTCACTGAACAAGGTGTAACATCTTCCCATCCTGGAGGAATGGGCCTTTTTACAATCAGCAAAAGGAATTTAAGGATCTATGAACTCCTACACTGGAGCTGCTGCACAACTGTCATTTAACCATCTGCTTTCCAATTCTTTGCTGCCTTGCCCTTCTCCCCTGTATGTACCCCAAGTGGTAATTATTCAATATCTGAGAAACAACTGAGTAGTACCAAAATAGCATTAATGTTGCAGGAAATATGTATTTATTTTAAACCTCACTAAGATCTTGATTAAGACATGATTATCCTCTGAAGTAGGCAACAATCCAGATTAGATGTGGAATGAGACATTGCACTGGTATCTTACAGTATAGTATATAAGTTTATTATCAGTCCAATTAGAGCATCTTACAAAATTGCCACATGTAAGATGATCAAGGCTTATGGTAATCCAAATGTGAAGTAAATATAGTTGAATTTAAGCTGCCAACTTTGTCCCCCAAACATATCCCTTTTGATTTTGGTGCCACAGATTATTCTGTGGTCTGCCATTAGCAGAAATGCAGAAAGTCAGTGCTGAGTTAATTCGTCATTGAGGTGACTTTTAGGAACCTCAGAATTTTCCAATTCCTTGTTTGAAAACTAACAGGAGATGATGTGAAATATATGTTGACTAACCAGTTATGTGACAGTGTGCAGCTGACACACAAGCACCTTCCATGTGATGATGAATGATCAAAATGTAGCTTAGATCTTGAAATTACCAGAGAAAAGAGTAGTTATACTTCAGTTTAGGAATCCAGTCTTTCTGCAGCTTGCAGGGAGCTTCATATGTTTGTATTATCAATAAAAATGCCTTTTTACAAATATAGGAACACTTTCAGTTCCCATACTTTTCTCCCAGAGATAAAGTATCCAGGGGGCTGAAATCCAGAAATGACTGAATTCTACCTACCACCTTTACTGCCCTCTGGGAAAGGTTTTATTTTTTCTCCTTCCCATTCCTACATTGACCAAAAAGACTTTTTTGAGGCCTTTGGGGAGGAAGTGTACAGCACCCCAGTTTTAAACAATGAGGCTGTGTGAAATCACTGTAGACAAAGGAATGGGTTACCGGTAAGGTATCTGATACATCCCAAACATTAATGGCAACGGGCAGAACATTTCCCCTCTGAACTTTTAGTTCCTAGTTCCCAGTTCCTAGTTCCCAGACATTCTTGGCACAACACTATTCATTATCTTTTCATTAGTACTACTTTCTGGAAGGAATTGTAAAATAATTTATAGTAAAAATGTTGAAGTGATATGTCATGATGAGAGCAGAATGTTTATGTGTGAAAGCTCACCCACACTCATAAAGGATGCTTAGATAAATAACACACAGAGTCAAATTTAAAAATATGCTTTTAGTAATACAAGTTTTATTCCTGCTACCTTCCTATTATAAAAAACAAAAATTAAAAGAAGAAGGAAAAAAATCCAGGGATCCTTGGAGACAACGGCAATGTTTGGGAACGCAGTAGATAATAATATCACTACAAGCTCCAAGAAGGATCAAGAGTGTAGATCTGAAGGCACGAACAATAGATAAGAACAAGGAACAAGAAGGTAGTGTTCTCCTCTGCAAATGCAGCATTGTAAGGTTGCCCCAGAGTACTGCCTGTGCCTCTACAGTAAATTACAAGCACCCTGTGCTGCCCGCTAGCACTGAGGAAGGCTGGCGTGAAATAGTTCATATCCACGCCTGTAAACTATCCTAATTTCTAAATCACTGTGACTGCAGGTGAGCTGCTGGCTGGGAACCACTGGTGGCTTGTGCTAAGCCCAAACTGTACTCAGACATTCTTTGGGATGAGTGGATCTGTACCATTGATCCAGGGAAAAACCACATAAGGGCCTGTGCTAAAAATTTAACACCAGGGGCAGTCAAGTTCAAGCACTCAAACAGTCCTCTGTTTAATTTACTATTCTAGATGTAGCCAGTGTGTCTAGGCTTGATAGATGCATTGAGAGGACGATGGTGAAAAATGGGAAAAGGCTCAGAAGAGGGCCACAAAAGCGATTTGTTGCCTATAAAACTTAGTGAGATGCTCAAAGAGCTGTATTTATTAATGTTATTTAAGGGATCAAAAGGTGCAAAAGTGATCTACAAGAACCCATATAGAAAAAATATTTCCTGCAGCTTACTACCCCATCCTCCAGGAGCTAAAAAATGCTGATATCCAGGATCCAGATAAATTCAAGCTGTAAATATGGACATTTTTAAGCATTAGGAGAATTAACTATGGAGCAAATTAACAAGTGCTCTGGTGGATTCTTCATCATGTGTGATCTTTATTTTTGTCATTATCTTGTGAATACAACAGGTGATTGGGGTTTCATAAGAAAAGGGTATCAAAGTATTTCTTTGACTTTCTTAAGCAAAAAGTTAGTCTATTTTACTGATGCCTTCTGATCTTGAATCTATGGGTTGATGAAAAAGACACCATCAGTGTCTGTAAAGTGTAAGTGAGCAGACTTCCTGATAGATCTATAAAAATTCTTACATATGCAGTTGTAATTAAAGCTATGTAACCATTTTAGCAATTAGTGATATAGCAATTAAGGCAAAAATTGCTGTCCCCTATTGGAGCCAGACACCAGCTAGAGTAAAGCTGCTGTAGAATAAAATTGCTGTGGAAAACATAAGTCATTCTTGACATAGCTGAAACTAAACGGTCTTAGAGATCTGAATGTTTGTATCTGCTCTTTCTAGCTGCCTGAAGAGTGCAAGACCCACTCTAATTGGCACCTATGTTTCACTGAGAGCACCGGAATTTCCATGCTAAAGAACTTAGCAGAATTTTTGCCAAAGAGATGTTTTTGTATTCCAAACAAGCCCAAACACAGCATGAGCTAATTGGCATGCTCTACCTTACCCTCAGTTATAAAAATACAAATATGATCCATATTATTGCTATGTAAACACAACAGTAGAAGAATTTAAAATAAGATTCCTGCTTGGATAAAGACTGATGACACAGATATATGGGTTTCCTTAAAGCACTGACTTATTCATGAGACAAAGGTACAGATGAGAATTCACTGCAAGGATTTGGTGGAGCAGAGCTCCTTCCCCAGCCCTTGGGGCTGAGTTCCACTACACATCAAAGAGACCTACAGTGCCTTGTCCCGCTCACAGATATGCAGTAACAAATCTATCTATTCAAAATCTCTTTTCCTTTACAGTAAAGAAATTACCTCTATGTGAGCCTTTGCTGGGAAGATAGTTAAGTCATTGTAAGACACATCCATTTACACTGACATATCATCTATCCCCCTAACCAAAATAACCTTCAAGCCAGGAATTACCTGGATATGTAATGATCCTGCCTGCAAAACTTGAAACATAAAAATGGGATGGGGAAGGTGAAATCCCTGCAAATCTTGTGGGGTTTTAATGGTTAGGTTATATTAATTTGATTATTGTGATTCCTCAGCTTGAAGCAACATCCCTCTGGGAGGAAAGGTATCTGTGATGCTGTTCCTGGTTCTGCACACTTCTTGAGTATGTACCCTCTGTCCAGCACTCCATAATGATGAAATTCCCCGCACACTCTGCCCTGAGATCAAAACTATTTTAATGCTGTAAACAGCTTTTTAAAAACCAGATTCCTCTGAAAGGTTACATCTTCTGTTGGTGCAAAGTGTCACATTAATGATTAATTTAGAATAACTAAAAGTCACCCTGAATGACAAATTTTCATCCCCTTCTTTTTGTAGCTGTTATTGCACAGAACTAATCCAGGATTTATTTCCATAAATATTCATCATTTTTGTAGTTGAGTGTAATCCACTCAGTCAATAATTAAATACCTTAATTTATACACACAGACATTGTACTCTTGGTATTGTGTAACTTACTCTGTATAAATTGTCTTAATTTGGTTTCTTATTCCTTTTCCTAGTTGCAGTAGGTTTTCCAGGATTGCCCATTACCTTCTAATGTTGTATTACAGGAAAATTATTCCTGATATTTCCTAGATAGTTATTTCAATAACATAAAACATATACTGAACAGTAATGAATTAATCTCTCAGGATTAATTTAGCATAAAATGGCTAATGTTTACTAAACTCACAACCTTCTTCCCAGGGACTTCATGCACCCAGATGAGGTTTTCTAATCTTCTCTTCTCAGTAAGCAGAGCTATTAAAGGAATCTAATCCCAAGTGGCACAGTAAAAGTAGCTTCACGGCACATCTTAAAGACATTTTTTGTGCAAGTTCCTAAAACCCAACGAATTGGTTTGAAAAACAATATTAAATTACTATCATGTCAGTCGAGGAACAAGCTCCATCAGCCAGGGCAGTGAGTCAGCACCAGAGGAACTTCAGCTCTCCCCTGGGGAGCTGCACATCATGCAGAGCACCAAATTTTGCAGTTCCTTACAGAAGTACTTTATTTGTATGCAGCAGGACAAATTGGTGGCTGAACACCTGTATTTCTCCAAAACCTCTCCCTCAGCCAGGATCCATTACATGCATTTCAAAACATCAGCCACATGACCTCTCCATCTTTCACATGGCCACAGTACTTCAGAACTTGGGTATTGCTGTAGGCATGACAACAACCTCCAGGAACACCAAGAACACCCTCCCACTGTCACTCTCAGCCAGGCACTGCTGCTGCCCCATGCCCCCACCTGCCTGCACGCCCCTGCAGGCTGTGGGCCAATGCTGGGAGAGCCACTAACTCTCTGCATGGCCTGAAAAATAGGGTTTGCATGTTTGTGGCACCTCAGGGAATTCTAAGTCAAGTACAGCTCTATTGGCTTAAACACTTTCCCCAAGAGAACTTGGATACAGAAACTTTGATGGGGCCATACATTCTTGGACTGTGCAACATTTTATTCCATTTGTTTATTGTATTCATAAATAAAAATGCCTCATTAACTGCAGAAATGAATTTCCTCTCCAATTAAAGTCACCTTTTATGATATATTAAAATATAGAAAAACAAGTAAGCACTGATATAAAACTGCATTCTGTTTAACTATGTATTTATCTAAAGTCTTTTTCAAAGTCCTTCTTTGTGAAGCCTTATAACACTCAAGTTTATTCTTCTTCAGAAGAAAATCAGATTTTAAAATCTTCAGCGGATTGGAACATCCATTCTTCTAAATACTAGTAATATAAATTCTGCAAATACAAGACTATTATTCATCACAGAGCTCTCTTAGCTCTGCAGAAATGAAAGAGATATTTTATAGAACCACACATATAACCCACACAAACCCATAACTTAAGAAGACTGTGAGAACCTATGATAATATCATAGACTTAAATCAGTTTAGAGGAAAGATGTTATTGGCACATATTGATGTACGTTGAGAACAACAGAGCAAGAGGATGGGATGGGGGCTAAATTTCTCCCAAATCTCAGGATAGTTTCCTTTCAGTATTTCTAGTACTGTTGTAGACACTGACAGGGAGAGATAATCTAATTATTTAAAAATCTTGCAATTAGATCACTGTATTCCCTGTGGCAATGTCCTCAGGAAAACAAGCTGGTAACTCTTTCTAAGCATTGCTTCCCAGTGTGAGAGTGTGAACCCAGACCTCCCTCCTGCCTGGTGGTTTAGCACAAGCCTTCACTGATATCCTTGTAAAATTAAAACTTACAGTTTCATTCTTACAATTACAGTCACTAAACCGCAGCTTGGGAGTGGTCCCATTACAGCCAATATGCCTACATGCATGCTTCACCTTCAACACCTTTTTCAAAGAAACCCCAAACCAGCCTAGACATCAAATCAAGGTTAAGAAGATCATACCCAGACTAGTGTCACTAATACAGACATCTATTGTTGCCCCTCTGCTCTGTGCCGATGGCCATGAGATCCGCTGGCAGGCTCTGAAGCACTGCCCCTGGCCAGAATGGTGTGACTTGAGGGTGCTCCCTTCCCAGAAGTTGGGAAAACTTTAAAAGCTGGAATTGCATCGTGCAAGGGACAGTGAGGGCTCTGTAACACAACAAGATGGTGGGATTTGCCCTTCCATCCCCGAGTCTGACCAAAGCCCAACCTCAACTGCCCTGGAGCCCACTACCAAAGGTATCAGCCACTGAACCATTGCATGAGAGTTATGGGAGGTGTGAATTTGAATATGGTGATGGTGCAGGCTTGAGCACATATCTCTGCATTTCTTATACTTCTGGCCAGCTTTCTCCTGCATAGGCTGTTATAGAAAATAACTGATAGAGGTTTTAGACATAAAGAGCTGCATTTTTTTACTTAAACGTAAAGATGTGCACTGCATCATTAAAGTATAGATAATGAAGAAGTAGAAAAAGAGAACACATTTAAAGGCATCTGCTGAGTGCCATTAGTGATTATCATTCAAACCTAGAATTATGAGCCAAATTTTCCTCAGCTGAACCTGACTAGTAGTTAATGAAACTGCAACCATTTTGTCATATAATTTTAAATACATTCATGAAACTCAAGTGTTAAACTGCACAGTTTTCTTTGACTGTGAGTACTCCTGACACCAACACAGTTATATTTCTTCAAATGTCAGTAGGATGGAATTGATGGACAAAAGTGAGATGGACGTAAGTTATGCTATCTTATCCCCCAAAGTTTATAGGAATCTTTCCAGCCACTGTGCAACACAGTAGAGGAGATATTTCAATCTATTTTCTTTCTTTACAGACTCAGGGCAGTAGAGCTAAATTCGATTCACCAGCCAAATCCACCTACCCATTTGCACTATTTTTCTACTCAAGTTATATTTTCTGACATTTTTAGATTTTGCTACAAATAAAACTCATCTGAAAGTAGGAGTTATATTTATTTTCGACTTTTTTTCATGCTCAGTCCACTGATTTGAAGCAGTTTGGGTATGTGAATTACTTTGTTGTGTGGCAGGCTGCAAAAAGACCATTCTGAAGGATGCATTAATAATAATAAAGTTGATATTGTGATATGATGTGATAGTAAAAGGTGGTTTAGGCAGTGTTATTTGGGGTAATTATAATTAGCAGTAGCCATTTAGAAGTCCCAGTATGTGTTTTGTTCGAGAAGAAATGTTAACCCTAGTGTCTTGGCCAGCCTCCAGCATAAGTAATTACATTCTTGCCATAGTAGTTAACTATCCCTTGTTGCTTCAATTAGATATGGTATTCTTCAGTTTCTCTCAGAGAGCTGCTGAGTTGTGTTGCTGGCGCTTTTATCCGGCTGTTTCGTTCCAGCCGAGAGGTCCCAGTATTTCAGTTATAAATGAAGTCTTCTCTGCTTGTAAAAGGCTTCTTGAGTGCAGTCTCGGAGCACTGCATAAATCAATAAACAACAGATGCACTTGATATTGTACACTGACTTGAGGGCAGGAGGAAAATAAAACAAAGGCAAGGAACGGTACTGGCAGAAAGATAACCCCAGGCTATGAATAAAACATGCGCACCTATAACCATGAAGGGTGCACAGAGCAGCAAAAGGGCAAAGGCAGAAACAAAGGGCTTGATCCTGGAGGAGGAAAACAAATAAAACCCAGAAAAACTGATTTACCATTGAATCAGTCACAGAGGATCCAAAGACACTTTACTCCAGGTAATTTTAGGAATGGAAATAAGGATAGCTAGTCCCCAGGTTTCCCTCTCTAAAGGGTGAAAGCAAGCAGCGATTTAAAGCAACTTGACCAATACAAATACAACCTAGCATGGTTAAAAGTACTTTATAGCTGCAGTTGAGTGGGATATACCTCAATTCCCAAAGAACTGTTTAAAGAAATCTTCCCTCAAACTAAGCAATTATTGCACATCCATTCCATATCCCAGGGGTATATTACAGCAAAATAATAATGTGACTACATCCCAAGAGATCTCTAGACAACTACAAGTTATAGCCAGGATATGAATGTCTAGAAGGACAGGGTATAAAAGCAAAATGTTAAAAATATCACCTTTGTCTCTGCAACCTGGATTACTCTTCTGAATAATCTGAACTATTTTTTTCTTTTTTCTGTCCATCTTTTTTTTTTTTTTTTTTTTTGTTTTTGTTTTTGTTTTTGTTTTTTTTGCATGTGCAATATTAGATTTCCATAAGTAGAAACATCCTGTTGTGGTTTTGGATGATATGTGAAAGGAGGAGAGGAACACTTCAAGCAGTTCATCTGTGAGGTCTAGTTTATGAGGTCTAGATGTCAGGGTAGTAAGGGAGTCATAAAGGGGTTTGAGTTTTTAATTTTCATAAAACTTCCTGCTGCTGCAGAAAAGTTCAAAATCATCATCATCCTCACAATCTGGTGTTTCTCTGGCTCTTTTCCCCCAAACTTTACATCTCCACCAGAGCAGCTTTGAATATTTTCATAGTTATCTCCTCCTCCTTCACCCCACCCTCACAAAAGTCACATGGTTAAACTGTCCCTTCTTGAGTTGGAGTCGAAGGATAAGAAATTGAGCTACAGTTATAGGAGTCTGAGCTTCATTTTGTTGTTTTCTCTCAATAGAAATATTACTAAGAGGACTTCTGAACTAAGAGGATTCAGCTGAGGTGTATTTGATACATGTTTGTGCTGTGGCACAAACCCTCCAGACAATGAGGGGCAGTTCTGCCATGTTCAGCTGGAGACTTCAAATAGACCCCAAGGGATACGGGTTGAAAAAGTAAATTTCTGTTGACCTCACAAGACAGGCAGTGAGATTCTGATGCAGAATTAGATGTCATTCTGAAATACTGTCTTGGTTTGGGAAGACAGGTGTCTGCCAGGGAAAGCTGGACCTTCCCTTGGAATGGAGAATGTAAACCACCACCACCACCCCCCTTTTTCCAATTATAATTTTTTCAGTTAAAAGCTTTTAGGCAAAAGATTTTGGAAATAGAAATAGTAGCTCTTTACTAGTATGTATAAAAAAGCAAGCAAACAAACAAACAAAAAATCACAACTACAGCATTGATAACAAAAAAAAAAAAAAAGTACCAGGAACTTCGAGGACTTTGCTTCACAAAAACCCAGGGCAGTTTGGTCTCGGTGTCTCTGCAGGATCCTCAGAGCACCAAGCTGGGGACAGTGGAGAAGTCTCGGGCTGGTGGCTGGAGTGGCAGGATGTCCTGGCAGGGCAGGGGCAGGATCTCAGCAGGGCAGAGGGATGCAGGGTCACGCTGTAGCAGATGAGCAGTGCTGATGGAACCACCACGGCAGGGCAGGGCTGGCCCAGCTCTCGCAGGGCGGCAGAGGAGCTCAGAACTCCAGGATGAGCAGATGATGATAGATTTTCCAAAACTGGACTTCAGTGAACTCCTCCAGCAGGAGCACCAACCCAGCTGTGCTTTCTCCCTGAATGCCAAAAACCAGAGAGCCAGGCTGCCCCAAGCTCTGTACTTTACCTGCCTCAAACCCTCAAACCCCTCTGAGCTTCGACCACCCCTTTGTTTTGTTAAATAGTCTTAAGTACGACATTTAGTCTCCTTTGTAACCTATGGGGAAAAAAAAATTTTAGAGTAAAAAGGAACAAAACCTAACCCCCAACAAATACAAATTGTCCAGATTCAAACTCATTAGGTTTAACTTCTATGCAGGAAAATCCCATTTACCATATTTTGCGTGTTTTGAGTATTTCCTCTATAATTATATTGTTTTCATCTTCCTGAAACTTCCCAGGACTTTCTGGTAAATTACAGACCAGGTTTTTTAACCTGATGAACAAACTCTGCAGCTATGACTATACTTTGTTATTAGATTATCTTATTTTCAGGTGGGTCTAATATTTGCTTTCTACATTGGATACTGGGCATAACCCGTTAAACATCCTTGTCTTATGATCCAGTGGAATGTCATTGCCCCATTTAGTATTATAACCCAATGTGAAGGAAAAACTGGTATAGAAAACAAGCTGATCTTATAAAAAATATTCAAGTCATTCAGAGAAAGGGAGACAAGTGATGGAACACAAAACCTCTGGTTTATTAGTATCTTTTATTGATGCTGACAAGATGAAAATGATTTGCATTTGACACAATGGAGGGTCAGACAGGAATTAATCCCCATTGTCTCACCTAATTCCCCTTCACCTAAGCAATAATTCAGAACAATATTTATGGCATCAGAAGAGAAGACAGCTGGTAGTACTTTGACAGGTGGGACCAACTGTCTCTGTACCAGCATACACCACTGAGATTTGGGGAAGTCCTGGCTAATTACTGCTGGATCAGACACGTGTTGAGGGTGCTGGTTATAACTCTGAAACAAGAATGAATCAATAACAGTCTTTCTGCATATTCTGCTTATCTTGCAATGTTCAAATGCCCCTTTTTTGTTACAGGCTTTCTGCAATCCTCAATATCCCATCCTCATAAATAATCATCTCAACACTGATTAAGTACAGAGATCAAAAGGATTTAATGAAAAGAAAGTGCAACCATGGGGGGGAAAAAGAAAGAGCTTTCCACCTGGAAAACATGGGGAACAGAGAACCCTAGCGGAGGAGGGATAGAGGCAGTTTAGCAGGTAGGACTAGAAATCCTTATAGTTATCTTACAGCACTTTCAGAATCATTTCACCTCCACAACTCCAAAAGACGGCCTGTGGCAGACTTAGTGCTGCTCTACTGATTTGGCCTAGAATATAATGCTGGAGAGGGTGACTAAAAGCACAAGGGATGTGGGGTGCTGAAGGTACACAGTCTAAGTTTCTTGTGCACACTGTGCACCTGAAGTATCTCCCAATGCCAATACTTCTTCACAAGTATGGCATACAACAGCAAGAGCAGAAACTTCTGCTCCAAACTGTGAATAACATTCATCCAGAACATACTCCCCATGGACAACCAGGGAGTTCCTGCCTCCCACAGTAAACTCAGCACTGGATAACCCAAAAACCCCCAGAACAGCTAGCCTCCAGGATGAGGGGCACACCTGGGCCTTACAATCTAGTTTCAACCACAGGTTTCTATTCTTCTCAAGAAAGAAAATGAAAGCAGCCACCATCCACATCCCAGCTGTATTTCCACCTTGTGCTATTTTGGGACTATTGCTGCCAGCATCTCTCAGCTGCCTGGGCCAACTCTGTGGGCAGTTGTCTTTCTGCAAAAGTCTCACTGCACTGTGCCACTGATATATCAGGGAGAAAGGCAGGCACGACATACACCAGATTGCTCCCAATGTTTTGGGGCAGTAGTGTTCCCAGCAGAGGCAGAGCTGGTCTCCAGACTGGCTCAAGTCTCTGGACAGCTAGGCAGGGGGAGACCTTAGCAGTGAAATTGTTCCATCCCAGTGCAAGTACAGGGACCAATGCAGCTGAGTGCTGAGTTGCAGTGCAATGCTGTGAGTTGTGCTACATAAGCTGGTGCTGGATGAATGACTGGTGAAGAGCAGGAAGGGTTAAGTAGAAGCACAGGGTAGTTTTACTTTATCAAAGCCCTTCTCCAGTCCAACCATCATCATTGCTCTGCATTGTATGTACACATATATCTGTGTACACAAACACATTCAAATGTTTTTATGGCTATTGTGTATTACAACACCGCAAAAGGAACATCTCGGGGACCACAGAGCAGCTGGTTTTCACAGAAACCTGACTCTAGAGGGCCAGGCAGACTTTCCCAGGAGATGTGGATCAGCTGCTGTAACGGGCCTGGGAGAACCCTTCAGACAGGTGAAGAGGTACAGATTTATGTGTTTGGGATCAGAAGAGCATTGTTGTGAACTCTTGGCTCTGGTCAGAGATCAGAAGCTGTGCAGGCGCAAGAAGTTGAAGAGGTATCAGTGCTATGCTGTTCCTGATACAAAATGTTCAAAAGATGGAGGAGAAAATATGAGGAGTAAGCCTCTTACTGTGGCTGGTGGCTCTGTCACCTTTCTGTGGACACCTGAGGACTAAGGAGATCCCTAACCGTTTTCCTTCTCTCCCTCAGGATTCTGTTCCTTATCTTTGGATATCCCCTTTTGTGACGGTCAGGGGAAGTGGTTCTGTTCCTGAACTTGGGAAACAGCTGCTCCTCACTTTCCAGGCTGCAGTCAGACATGCTGTAGTACAGGCAAGCTTTTTCTGCTCTGATACCAGATTGGCCACTGACAACCCCAGTCCTCTTGTAGCTCCTTTAAGTACAGCTGGCCCTGCCTCTGTGCCTTTCCCTCACTGCTTTTGCTGAAGCATCTTTGCAACTAGGGTTCAGAAAGTGGCATCTTGGTGCAAAATAGCCCCCCTTGCCTGATGCCCAGCAGAACGAAAACTCTGCCTCTGTGTAGTCAAGATTCCACTGGGTAAGGCTGGGTCAGGAAGATAAGAAGGCTGTATACAGTGTCAGATGGTTATTGCATTGGCTACTGCAGGAGGTATTTTGGAAAATTCAGTCCTTCAGTGGTGCAGAATTCTAATACAAGACAGGAAGCCTCATTCAAAGAAAAGTCACCATGGAAAGGTCCATTGCAGACAACAGCTGTAAAAGAACCCTCATTGCAGACACAGTTAATGAAAGCCCAATATAAAACAGGAATCACAGGGCCCAAAACTTGCAGCAACTGGAGGGCATGATCCTGGGTGGCAATGAGCAGGAGTTAGAAAGAACAGCAAAAATTGTTGCAATAACTGTAGAAGGTTGGATTTGGACAGGCAATACTGTCCAAAAATATGAAGTCTACTGACAGAAAGTTAATCCATCAAACTGCTTTGAACATGTTTGAAAGAGGCAGAAGGAGTTTTTAAACACCTGACATTTCATATTAGAGGTTCAAGGCACTTTTCACCAAGTACTAGACATGTTTGAGCTTTAACATATCAAACCACATCTTCACATTGAAGGATATGCAAAATGCATATATACATACATATGTATGTATGCATATGATAAAACAGGGGGGATCCCCAGTCCAGAAGTCAGTGAAGGCAGATATTGCAGCTCTCCAGCAATGTGTGGCAATTATCATCAGCAGACGGAAATATTCTCCATCAGAAAAAAAAAATTAAAAAAATAAAAAAAAAAAAAATAAAAGGAAACCTACACTCTGCAAGGAAAAATAAAAATTGTAATAATCAATTTGAAAGGATTTTTTGTAATAAAAGCATTTTAAGCTCCAATGAAATACCTAGAGGCTTCATTAGAAGGCCCCAGATACATGGTTTTCAACTAGTTACTGGAAGGGAATGTGAAGAGCATTATCAATTATGCCCCTGGAGAACCAAAAGCAACTTTCTGTAGTTTAGAGTCTAACTTTGAACTGGAGAAACACAGGCAGCCACAACAGGGAGAAATAAAGTGTTTGATTTAACCCTATTGTATGCATCCTATTTTGACATATGTCAAGACTGTTAAGGAAAAGATTTATTTGATCTGCCAGGATTCTCTGCCTCCATGTAGAAGTGTCACTTATTTTTGCACTGATAAACATTTTTGTGTCCACTTCTGCCTCTTGCTGTGATCCTGATGTGCAATGTGTGCATTACAGTTTGAGTTTGAGTTCATACCATTCTAGAATAGAGAAAATAAGGAGCAGGTGGAGTGGCTAAGGGGGCTACTAAAAATGCCTGTGGAAACACAAGGGAATAAATATGACACTTTTCTTATAAAGAAAGATTTTGAGATTGATTTGTGGACACTTAAATGAATCACAGAGTAAGCTGAATTGGAAGGGACCCACAGGGATCATCAAGTCCAACTCGTGGCCCTGCACAGGACATCCCAAGAGTCACACCATGTGCCTGAGAGCACTGTCCAAACACTTCTTGAGCTCTGTCAGGCTGGTGCTGTGACCAGTGCCCTGGGGAGCTGTTCCAGTGCCCAACCACCCTCTGGATGGAGAGCCTTTTTCTAATACCCAGCCGAAACCTCCCCTGACACAACTTCAGGCCATTCCCTCCAGTCCTGTGACTGGTCACCACAGTGAAAAAATTTCAGCTTGGAGCCTTATGAGTCTTGTAAATTGAATGCAAGTGTACTGACAGTAGACTGGCTTAATCTGCCTTGGTAGATCCTCTTAGGAGCAGTTTGCAGGTTCACAGAGATACCTTCCACAAATGGAAAACTTCCACTTTACTGCATGGTTTCATTATGTCCAAGTGGGACAACCTAGGATGGAGGGGAACATGCACACTGCAAAGCCCAGCTCAAGTAGCCAAGTTGCAAGGCAGCTGGGTTAGTTGTGAGACTGGAAGTTAAGTGTCTCTCTGACATGCATGCTGAAGGTTGAAGCATAATTTGACTCAAAGGAGGACCTTTTGTCTGCAGATAGGATGGAGTTTGGGTCAGATTCACTAATAAAATGCACTCTAAGTGCTTGGAACAAATTGTATTTTAAGGCTGATGTCATTGCCTATCCTCTGTTTTACCAGAAACTTAGGGAGAGACTAGGAGGAAACTTTTCTAGGTCTCTTTGACCAGTGATTGTGATTTCATGTAGCCTCTGTTTCTCTTCTCTTCTGAGACTAGATGACAATCCAATTTTCATGTTGTTTCTTCAGTGAAGCTAAGAAAATTATGCATTCAGAAAATTTCATTTCTGAAGTAGTTCCATTGAAGGGATCATGACCCTAAATGACCCTAATGACCCTCATTAGCTCAAATTGTCAAGAATTTTCTGTAGCAATTTATTCCTTGACCCTCAAGTGGTGAAGAACTGTCAACACAAGGAATCTGAGGTTAGCACTTACTGAAATAAAGCAGTTAGGTTTCTAGAGGGCTTCTTTTTTTTTTCCTGTGTAAGTGTCTGCTGGTTGGAGAGACTTTCTATGTCATACCATCAAATCCAACTGTAAAAAAATCATCATCCTGCCTCAAAATGGGAAAACCAGTGGAACCAGAACTTTTCCAAAACAGAAAGATTATTTTCCAGTCTAGATCATTGATAAAATGACCTTTAGTTCTTAAGAAACATTCCCAACTGTGAGTCTGAAATATAAAATTCAAGATCCATACATGATGACTTAAAATAGAAAATGGGATACATAAATTCATTAGAACCTTATATATAAGGATGTCAACAGCTGAACAGCTGCTGGGAATATCCCAAAGTTTTTCAAGACAAATTTGGTAAAGATAACCTTATTTAGGCAAAAGAGCTGCTGGATTTTTTTTTTTTTTTTTTTTTTTTTAATGTGAATGTCTAACAAGGGAAAACCAGACTGTGATTGTCAGTGTCCACAACAAGACCAATGGACCAGTGTCTGGTCTCCTTTAGAAAGCTTTCAAAATAGAGCGATAAATCAGGACATGATTTTTCTGAGTCTAAGGTAGTTTGGGCATGGTTAATTTGACTGGCACCATTCATCTTGTTTCCACAACTTGCTGGGAAGTTGTCTTGATTCTTTTCTACCCATCCTCTTAGATGTATTTCTCTGCTCTCTGAAATGCAGTACTGGTGTAGGAAGGGCATGAATACACATGTGGGTGCCTTTTCTGCAGCTCAAATCGTTCTTCCTCAGGCTATGGAACTACTTCGTACACGGCAATAATAGGCTGCAAACATTACATGTACTCTGACAGCTGTAAAGCCACATTTCAGAGATATAAATTTTTTGTAATTCATATATCTTTTCCCTCCTCCTACATCCACACATTTTACCTTTTTGATAGCAAAATGGGCCCTGCAGTCTATGTAAAAGCATTGCTCACTAATGCTCCGTGGCAGGATAGCATATGACACATATTCAGCCAACACACACATATCCGCCCCCCTGGCATAAAGGAAATCAGGATTCTCAGGAAGGGATAAGCTTAAATTACTCTAATGGCAAAGAGAAAAACATCTAAAGGAGAACTAATTTAAAGTGATGGTTTGCCTCTTGCACAGTAAGAGGGATATTTAATTGCTGCACAAAGAACTGCATGCTTATATGTTCCTATAAAAGAAGTAACTTCCTTCTGACCAGGAAAACTCAGAAGTCTTTCCCCAGCCAAGACTCCCACTGAAGCAGACAGTTGCAGAACAAAGATCTGGTTCTGACTGCATGAGGCAAATAACTCCTATAGTTCTCTAAGCAAGGCAAGCATGCATGAAGTAAATAAGCCTCTTCCCAGAATTTGTTTTCCTAAATTCCTGGAAATGTTGGTGCTTTGGCATCATGTCATGGTAGAGCATAAAGATATGCAGATTTCCAAGCAGTGACCACACCTAATGCTGGAAGTGAATATGAGAGTATATGTCATAAAACACCCACATCGCTGCTAATGGCTCCTCTGTATTTTTAGAGAAAGCACCAATCCATATTGTTTCAGTTCTATGCTGCTAGTGTATCAATGGACAATGAGAGAATAACCATCATCTCTAGAAAAAAAGAAAGAGATTTGCATACACCACCTCTCTGTAAAAAAACATCCTCGTTTTCTAGATCAAGTTGCTTGTATCCCAACCATAAGGGCAGTGTTGCCCGAAGGACATTGCCTGGGTAAAATATGACCTAGTGCAGATGTAAATATCCAGGACTACATGGTTCTCCTCAGATTAAGGCTGTTGAACAAGTAGACATGTTGATTTCACACAGTCTCACCATGCTCTCCTGTGACTGTAAGGAACAAATATATAAAAGTAAACTTCCGCAGTTACAGCCATGAAAAAAGTACAGAAAAAACATGAGTTTTGCTGATTCTGCACAAGAGAGGAGCCAATTAAGATTATCCAGGGTAAGAGATAACTGGAGAATAGTTACTTTAGCATTTATGAATCAATATGTTGCATCACCCACACACTCACAGAGTTCAATGTGTAGAGGTATATATGTCACAATTATCAGTGAAACATTCAGTTTAAAGTATTTCTTCTGCACATGAAAACTGACAAGTTGTGTGGACTTGAGGAGGTTGTCCCAGTAGACCTAAGATTTTAAACAGTCTGGTCGGAGATGAATGGCTCATCTGGGCTAGGCTAAGACATAAAATTTGAATTTAAGAATTAATTTCAGATTTTCTCCACTTCCACTTGAGATAGGTCATCAAAAAGAATAAATTTCTATTACATTTCTGGATGCATTAGAAGTCTAAAATGAAAAAAAATTCACTACTTAGCCCATAAGTTAGATTGTTGGAATCACAGATATCACTGCAGCAGCCGCTAAATGAAGCCGGTGGCAGAGAATGAAAAGGAGTCTGTATAAGAATTTCTCTCTGTCACCCTCATGACACCTAGAACAGAGATTCAAAGTAGGGGTGGTTATTTTTCTTTCACCTCAGAGTAAAATGAAGATCCATTTCCAGGTATTTTTTCTTCACAAGTGGTACACTGCCTCTCTCAGTCCCAGGACTCTGCTTCCTTGTTCAATCCCACATGCTCAGGTCACACTATCACCCGGCCAACAGGTTTTCTGGTAAATCTGCTCCTTATCATTAACTTGCTGAAACATACAAACCCAGAGAAAAAAATCCTGACTATTCTGCCCTGTTAGAGCTATAGGGAACAGGAATTTTATTGCAGTGATGTGGAAATAAGTAATTTTAGGAGCTCTAAACTTCTCATGAAAGTATTACAAGATAAAGCTGCGCATTACTTGTTATCATGAGGATTTAGCACACCTATTAAATTATCCACTAATTTAATCCAACTACCCAGAGGGAATGCTACAGCTTGGTCTGAACATCTGAGGAGGACCCAGCTATAAAAGTTGACTTGCATACAGACTTGAATAGCCTGGTTAGCACCACAGGAGAGCCCAGTTCTGCCCATGGCAACAAACTCCCTGGCTTCCAGCTGCCTGCAGCGCAGGGAGGGGAGTGAATGCAAGAGTCATTTTCAAAAGAAAAAAAAAAAATCCATTTGCAAAGTAAAAAAGCAAGAAGCGTGAAAGAGGAGTGAGCAGCAACAACATCCCTCCCAGCCACACTGGTGCCTCTCCAGGAAGGCAAGGTGCCCCTGCAGTCCCCATCCCCACGCCGGGCTGGGTCCCACCCAATTCACACTTTGGTGATGCATACGGCCAGGCAGGAGCCATTCCAGCCCCAAGGTCAGAAGTGGGGTGTGAGCAGTGCCCCTTATGCCCACTCACCACAGGCACAGTTTACAGACAACAGGCGATTGAGGTTTATGGGTTGCCAGACTCTATGGAGTGCCAAATCACACCTCAGAAGCGTTTTCTATCACCATGAGCCTTGCGAGGTACTCGCAATGTCTCTGTTTGCTCATGTAAAAACCATAGTGGAGCCCAGCTCTGACCTGGTTGCAGACTTTCTCTTTTGCATGTAGTTGACGCCAGTCTTACCAATAAACCCTTGCCAATAATGCACTGAGTACCTCTCTCCCCATTCCCATCACCTTCGCCATGCTGTGGGCACCTGCCCTGTCTGTAACACGCCTACATTTGTATGTCCACAGACCCCTGGCTTAGGCAAGTGGATCTGTGCTGCAAGAACAACTGAGGATGGCAGTGGTAGAGAGGTTCAGTGATGGTGAGAGACAGGCTTTGGTCTGGAAGGTGAGGAAAGAAGCGTACGGATGCTTGTCCAGAGAGAGGGGAGAGGTCTCCACACTCCTTCTGCCACAGAGGGCTGGAACCTGTGTCATGTGAGGATCTGCAGGCTCATTTTAATTCAGATGTGAAATGTGATGAAGAGCAACTTTACTCCTCGGCCCTTGTCATGATCCCCCATAGCACATTAGCACATGAAAGCAGAGGGAAGGAGAGCTGCCAGAAAGCCAGCAGAGATTGCTTGAACAGTTATGCAGCCCTCCCTGAGAGAACAGGGAGAAACTAATGTAGGAAGATTTTCTCAGCAGATAACAAAGGCAATCTGGCCATAAAAAGGTACAGTTCATACACATTAAAGGCAGTTTACAATTGCAGGCGTTTTCAGCAGCGTTCCACAGATGCAAGGATTTGCTCACATACACATTCATACATGAGCAGAATCAGAGCCTACTCCTGTTCCCAAACCAAACCATGCACTGGCTGGCACACACTTATTTTGTCAGAATTTGCAAGAGTTTGGCCAGTACCAAGAAAACACTTGGCAGAAAATATGCTTGTCTTCTGTGCTCTGCATTTGGTCCCAGTTTCTCTATAAGATTCTTTATTCCTTGCTTTTTATTGCAGCACTGCTCCTAATTTAGGTAAAGAGGTTTTATAAGGAAAGAGAGGCTTTATGTAGAAATCTCAAAAAAATCAGTGAAGTGGGGAAAAGTGGTGGGGCAGAAAGGCAGGGCAGTTCCTCACTGCTGCAGAGATGCAGCAGTTGATAGGCAGGGAGGGTTGGGGGTACTACTTACGAGATCTGCTGCTACATCCATGTGAGAAACTGCTCAGCCACCACATTTACTCCTGAGCACTCTCTGCTCCCCACTTGTGCTAAGTGGAGGTCTCAGGCTGTTTCTAAGGTGCACCATGGCAAAGCACAGGGCACAGGCAAGCTGAGGTCTGCCAAGAGAGCTAAAGGCATTGGTTAAGCAGCGAGGCTGCACCAGCCCAGTGTGAAAAAGAACAAGAGCATCTCTGGGCAATGCTCCTAGATCTAAAAAGCAGTCCTCTACTAGACTGAGTGCTCCTTTATGCCTGCACCTTCTAGTTCCTCTTCAACTTTTATTTCAATACACAGAGGCTTTTCACATGTGCTTTTAAATAAAACATCAGTAGCTGTCTATAAACAATCCCTATCAGGTGCCTGATAGGCCAGAACAATTCCTTTGCTGCTTTTTAAAAAAATATTAAAAGCAGAAGCTGTAATGAAGCTGAGAATTGCAAATTCTCAGGCTCTAAAATCCTAACTAAAACACTTGACAGTAAGCAGCTCACACTGAATCACTCTACCGTGTGATTATTTTATCGGGGTTTTGTTTCATTTCTACTGAAACTGTTCATAGACCTGTAAATAATTTTATCCAATCTGTTATTTACTGAAATGAATTAAATGCAGTCTTTAAATACAGATAAAGTCTACCTTATACTTACTACTAATTTCATTTCCACACGTATATCAATACATTGGGGACTCTAATTTTTTTCTTAGTAGGATATTTGCACTGACTCTGTTCAGTTAAAAATGCAAAAAGTGTTTGTGACTAAATCCTGCCAGTTTCCCTGGAATAAAGTTTAAAAATCCTTAACAAAACCATAAAAAGTTGTAAAATAATCCCTTCACAGGTTACAGATGGAGACTGTTACCAATCACAGACCCTGCAATTAAAGCCAACAGCTGTCTTGTGTTTGCATAGTGACTTCGAATAAATAAATATTTCTGTGGACAATGACTCTTGTTCTACTTTCCTGTGCTACTTTTCGAAGTTCCAGCTCCTTCCCTCTCCTTTCAGTCAGCCTTGCACTTCCTCTTCTTGCCCTCAGCTGGATGATTTTTTTTCCAGCAGTTGCCTAAAGTGAGGAAAGTCTTTGAGCAATCACTGAAAAAGAGTAGGAGTATATGCTCTTTAGCCTTCAGAGAGATGAATAGGACATTACTAAAACATAAGGACCAGACAACAGCTATGCAAGCTCTCAGGAGGGAATTGGCTTCATCTAAATTTATCCTTTCAGAGGCTTCTGCCTTTTCTAAAACAGTCAGCTGGCATCCATCTGCAGCCAAGGAGAGACAAGGCATAGCTGGAGCAGGATTCCTCTGCAATCAGCATCTAAGACTGGTGGAAAGATTCCCCACTCCCAAGTGTGTTTATCTCTCTCAACTGATTTAGAAGTCTTATTTTAGCAGGTCCAGGGTTTGACTGTAGACACAAAGCTGGGGGCATCTCTGTTGTCATGCTGGATGAGGTTCCTTTCCACTGTCCCTGATGTATGAGGTTGTGGTTCAGGTCCAACCATCCCTCTCAGAAGGCAGTAAAAGAACAGAGTTAGCAGGAAGGGTGGACGTTAAAACAGCATGCAGCAGCACCACCCTTTGTACCCACACAGATTTCAAAAATCACATTGTCTGTACCCCACTTCAAGGAAGCCAGTGGGCACAGAGCCATACTGCTGTGGTCTCCTCATGCCCCCAGTCACCTGCAAAAAATAGGTTGGAGATCACCTGTCAGAGGTGGTGATCTCCACCCTACTCACTGAGACACGGGCTTGGCAGCATTCTGTCAACTCCACATTACCTGCCCAAGTGCTGAAGGACAGTCCAGCTGCAGCTCAGCCTCAAAACACTCCATTAGCAAAGAGCAAGCTCCCTCTGCCTGCTGGGCAGCTGCCTGTAAGGCTCCTCCGAGCTGCCCCTATCCAACCCCACTGGTTAGACCCTAACAGCCTGAGGAGTGGATACACCCAGGGGTCTTCCAGTCCTTGAGAAATGCTCTCAGCCCAAACCAGAAGTAAACAGAAAGAGGCCAGGCTGAGCACTGGGAGGGAAGGCTGTGGTTGCTGCCAGCATTTCAGCTGCAGCCCTTTGAACAGGCCATCCACCCTGGCATCCCTGCATGGCTGCACACATGCCAGCAAACATCTCAGGCACTTCCCCAGTGGAGTGGGAAACCTTTGTCTCAATGTTCTGTTAATTGCCTGCTAAATCAGGGCACACAGAGCTCAGCTCAGGGTACGGGACTTTCAAAGCCATCCTGAGCCATCCTAACCAGAGTGCCCTACTGTTTCTGCAGCTCCTTCTTCAGAAGGATGCTGCTTGTTGTCCAGATATTTGCGTTCAGTATGGGCAGAAGGAAAAGCCTGAAATTTGTCTTCAAATCTCTCACAGGCTGAAAAGGAATCACACTTCACCATCTAACCATTTGGGAGCTGGAATACAGTCAGGCAGAGATATCTCCTCCCATCCAGTCGTTGTCGTGGGGCTGCAGAGGAAGAGTGTTGTATGACATACTGACCTATTGTCCCATAAAAGCAAAGTTCTCCTCAAATTAACTGCTCCTCTGTGAAAAGTCAGTGCCATCACTGTAAACAAAGAAGAAATATGGTCTTTCTCAGCACCGCGTTTTCTCAGAGAGCAACCTGAGCAAACATTGAGGCATTTAATCAGTCATCCTGATGGGCTGTGCACTGATCAAAGTAAGAGTGTAAAACATCTTCCTCACTGAAACCGTTCTGTGAAGAAGCTGTTTATTCATAAGAGGTTGCAGCTCATAAACATTTGAAGGAAGAAAGGATGTGGTGCCTTGCAACTGAATTGTACTAAAGATTAAGGGACTCCAGAGCTCTGGAGACAACAGCGACTTGAAAGTCCGGTTGAGTGCAGAAGCCACCCCAGCTGACTGGGCAAACTATAGCCTTCCCATACTGTCTATGACATCACTGGCACTTCCTTTCCCAAGGAATTATTAAGACTCAAGGGGTTGCATCCTACTTTCCTGCACCAGCGGAAAGTAGTGGATCGCAAGTGTGAATTTTCCCTCAGTGGATCACAGTGTGAATTTCCTCTCTTTCTGAGAAAGACTAGACATGCTCCAAGGACTGCCTTTGTCCTCACCACAGAGCTGAGGGTAAGCAGTGTCTGGACTTAGGCCTGCATTTCGAATGCCAGACACACTTTGGCTAAGATGAATTGATGATACTTAGCTGCAGGTAAGCGTGGATGTGGATGGTGCTGCAGGCATGCCAGGGACTGCTGGTAGCTCTGTGCGCACTTAAGTTGCATGGTGAAGTTCAGCACAGAGATCCACAGGCACAACACAGCCAGCGTGAAGTGAGTAAGGTTTTTGCACGTTGCTGTGCTATGTCAGAGACATCACTCAGGGTAATCCTGGCTGTTCTTCCTCGTGTGGCACTATAAGAGCGTGTACACTTTCTGTCAGGCATGCCTTCACATTTCTGCCTACCCCAGATGCTCACACTACAGGCTTCAACTGATTTTTTATACATTTCTGTGTTTCATAATGTTCCTTCTCTCAGCAACTTCACCATCCAGAATCCAAAGAAATGGCTGGAGAAACACAGAGGGTAATGGAGTAAAAACACCTGTACTATCAGCTACAGTACTTACACTACAGAACTGTGGGGATCATGTGCTATTTTTTTTTTTAAGCACAAAACCCTGAAAAATGCATGTTTTTTCCAGGATAACCAGTTCTCCACTGCCCAGAGCGGACCATAACTTCATGGGAGACAGTGGGTTTTTAAGAGGGTGAAGCACGGGTTTGGGTCTTGAAGGGAGGTGTCTGGGTTCTGTCCATGGCTTTATCAGCCAGCGAACAAGGTAATGTGCAAGATTCTCTCTGCTCAGTAACTTCTGTCAGTGAAAGACAGATGCTCATCATTTTTAGCAAAATTCTTTCTTACGTACTTGTGGACAGCCTTCTCCAAGACCAAGATGTTAATGTGCTAGCTCTGTTCTGGGAGAGAGATCAGTCTAGTGATCCCTTTAGAAAGTGTCTTACCGGTTTGGGGAAAGACTGCTTAGTTTAGGTTTTGTGTGCCCTATCTAAGGCGGTACACAAAGAAGAGCAACACAAGGGTGTCAGTGCTGCTTCTGAGATAGCTCACCCAGAACCATTTCCTCCCAGAGGCAATGCCACTGCAGCACTTAACAAGAATTGTTGCGAAGGCTTCAGTCCAACCCAGTCTGCAGCTGCTGAATGACAAGTGACAGCCAAGTGAGGACTGCTACCTGCAGTAGCTGACCATGGAGTTTGGGAGAACCATAGCATCAGTTCCATTTATTCCCTCCTCCCCCCTCACTCTGCCTGCTGTTACTCTGTACCCAGACATTGATGCTCTGGATCTGCTGGGATTTTACTTCACATTTTTAAATGAATCAGGTTTTTGGACTTCTGCCTCTTTGTTGGCTGATGAAGGTGGATGAAGAAGTATGGGATTCTGTGCAGCACGTCAGACAGTGCTGCAAGCCTTTGCTTGGACAGCTGTCACTTGAGGTTGACAATCTGGCAAAGACAGACTTGCGCAAACTTCCATATTGTGGTTAAGGCTGTGATGTATTAGAAAAGCTTGATGTTCTCATTTAGTTGGCTTCAGTTTTGCTTACATCCCTGAGATTACACAGATGGCTCTGGCTTGCAATCTGCTCCAGGCTGTATCTGTGAATGAGCTCCCAAAGTGGTATCTGTAGAGCTCCCTGATGACTTTGGCATCTTTGATCACCAGGTGCCATCACCTGTCTGCCTTCCCCTGAGCAGAGATGACTTGCAAAGACAGTTGGATTTGTTCGTCAGAGAACCCAAAAGGCCATGAGGGATATAACCAGATTTAAAATTTTCAAAGATGCTCAGTCAAGCAAACACCATTCATTTCAGCTGGGAGCTGCTATTAAAATCCCAATTCACACTGAACCATCAGGACTGTTTAAGTAACAAATTATTCCAAAATACACTTTAACATACAAGGCTCCTAAAATGGAAGGTGGCTGGGCTTCTTTACTATAACAGGTCCCTGCATCTTCATATTATTCTGTTACAAGAAATACACTGAATCCATACCTTCAGTGGTTAAGGAGCTTGTCCACTCTCGGAAACAACACTGTTTTAAATATGGTTGTGTATGAATGTACACACACATATAAATAATAATTTTATTTATATATATATATACACACATCCTGTCTAAAATGAGTTCACCCTGAATTTTAACCCAACCAACTCTAAGGTGCTGCACACAAAAAAGCAATCACAACACAGACAGAGCTGTAGAAAAAAACCTACAGACACTTTGGGATCAGGTGGCATCAACGTGCACAAGTTAACACTCTGTACTATGCAGCATTAGAAGAAGAGAGGGAATAAAAATATGAGAGAAATCTGTAGTCTAAAAATAATGGGGTGTTATTTTTTGGATTTTAGTAAGGTAAAAAAACCAGTGCCCACGTGGGCAGAATGTCAAATTGATGTACTAGCATTTTGTTTCCAAAATAACTGTTTTCTCAAAGAGCACTAAAGACTTAATATATAAGTTCTGGTAATGCACATATATATGTGTAGGCTCCAGAAACTAGGGGGCATCGGTTTTATTATGTATGTTATTAGAGTCTCTATGGCAAGTCTTGCCAAAACAAAGAAAAAAAATTAAAACATTATTTGGAGTGGCTTTGCTATTTTAGTACTATCTAAGATATTAAAAAGAACAGGAACAAAAAGCTGGGCCCCAACACAATTTAAACCATTCAGACCCATTTCTTTAGAGCCATGTTGGGCAGCTCAGTAGTCCTCTTGAAGGTCCCTCTGAAATGGTATTTGCACTTCCACCCAGCAACAGAAACTTGGATCTTTTTAGGGATTCAAGAGAGCTGCAAAAATCTCAGAGAAGTTGCATCTTATTGTCCAGTTTTGAGGCACCTCATTTCATGTGATAGCTGTTTCAATGCCCAAGATTCCAGAACACTTCTCTAGGGAGCACACCTATCCAACACAGGGAGGCAGACCACGCTGCTTTGGCACTTTTCTGGATTCCTCTTTTCCCATGCAATCACAGTAAACAATTACTGGATTACTCATGTACCCAGTTTGCAGAGTGGTGCTGCTGTGTGGCATAAGTAACAAACATCCTTTCCACTCCTCATTCAAAGATGCTTGTGTTTGCCGCTGGTAGACTCTCACTCTGATCCCAGAGAGTATGCTGTTGCCTTCAATTTCTTGTTTTCTTGACCAAGCCTGCATGTAGGTGCATGATGAGGTGCATGATGAGGTTCCCAAAGTTCATGACTCACAGAGAACTCAGAATTATTTAACTACCTTTAAAAAGTAAAGTGACTGAAACAGTAACGAAGTTATTTCTACAGTTTGGCTTGCCACTGCAGACCAACTGAGCAACAACATTTGTTTCTCATTAAGTTTCCGTGGTTTATTTTTCTTAGCTCAATGGACAACCAGGCAAAGGAGAGTACAGAAGGGAGCAATGGTCTCTGAATGAATCACAGTCTCAGATATCAAACTGTAATCCTGTACTAAGTCTCCTGCTACCCAGACCTCAGCTGTAACAAACTGAAGCCATTGTTTTCAATCTGCAATCCTCCATAGTTATTCCTGTGAAGATGTAATACTGTTATAAAATTCCCAGATGGGCTGCTGTAGAGCTGATATATTCATTTATTTTTCCTTTTAAATGGACCCTTCAGCAGTAAATTCACAAATAACAAGAACTGAGGTTGCTAAACTGTGAACTGGAGCCAGGTGCTTCTGTGGCAGACAGATGAAGAGGTCAGTCAGCTCTCTCAGCATAGAATCATAGAACTGTTACATTGTAAAAAAACTTTTAAGATCATTGAATCCAACAGTATCAGAGAAGGTGACAAGGCAGGAACTGTTTTCAGCTTCCAGAAAAGACCACTCCTGAAGTTGATGGCAAGCAGGCAGAACAACACAAAAAGATCTTCTCTAAGATCATGCTTATTTTCAACACTATTATTCCTTCACTATTCTAGACATGTAAAGCATCTTATACCAAGGGGTATATCAGGGGTTTGCCTACATGGAATCTCTGTACACTTCGCTGGAGATTAGAAGTTATCTTATTAGCTGATTGATCTGCAGATCTTGCCAATCAAGGTTTATTGCCAAAGGCATTTGAGTCTGTTTGGCCCCAGCTAGTCTGATCTAGAGTTTACTTCCAATCTACTTCAGTGCTAGGCTGGTTATTGATGGGAGCCTATTTACAAGAGTGCATAATAAAAGAACAAGGGGGAATGTTTTTAAACTGAGAGTAGGCTTAGATCAGATATGAGGAAAACATTCTTCACTGTGAAGGTTGCGAGGCACTGGAACAGGCTGCCCAGAGAAGTTCTGAATGCCACTCTCTTGGAAGTGGATGGGGCTCTGAGCAGCCTAATGTAGTGGATGGCGTCCCTGCCCATGGCAGGGGGGTAGGAAAAGATGATCTTTAAGGTCCCTTTAACCCAAACCATTCTATGATGCTCTGATTCTATGGTGTCAGAAACCACTTTAAGTCATGGATACAAATGCCTTAAAGCAAGCCACAGACACTGTATTACACCACCCTGAGCCAAAATGTCATTGACTAACTTGGTTAAGCTCAGAGAGCTTAAGATCAGAGTTGAATTTTTTTTACAGGCTCTGTTCTGTTCTAAAACAACATTGTATTAAAGCACTTAACATTCCCTTCCATGCTGAAGGGAACCACCCTGTTCACTGCCTTCCTTCATGCTACACAAATTTGCTCTTCCTTGTTTGCTTTGGAAACTCATTGGCAGAAAGCCATCTCCAACTGCAAAAGGCATCTGGAGCTCAGGCTTTGATTCAGTGAATTTGTCTCACACTACTCTGGATGAAAAGGGCAGCTCAGTCAAGCAGGTATTCTCTTATTCGGTTTCCAGTCCCATGGCAGCAGCCTCCTCCTCTTGTTCAAAACATATCATTTAAAGATGCACTTTCAGATTTCTATGAGGAATGCAAAGGGGGAGGCAGTTAAACTCACCTCCTTTATCAAATTCCAGAAAAAAGTTTATGCAAAACACTCAAATAATGACATGCAGCAGCTGCACATTTTTTGGGCGGTACTCTTAATTTTTCATTCAGTCTCTAGTAACTGAATTAAAATCAAAAATGCAAAGAATCTAGAATCATGTTATTTCAGATCCTGTTACTATCATTTTTTTTTTTTTTTTCAGCCTGGTTTCTAAAGCAAAAGAAATTCTGCACAATCTTGTGTTAGACTGTTTGGTCCTGTGTATCTCCTTGTTCCTTACCTCCATTACACTGCCCTCCAACACACTAATTCTCAAATCATTTAGTGATTTCAATCAAATTTGATATGAAGATCAAAACTACAGTGATACTAAGACCCAACTAGTTTTTATGGGAGCAGCTTAACAAGAAGAGAAAGACACTGTTAAAAACACACTAATCAAGGAGAGGCCCCTGGCATTAGCATAAGCCATCAATCACAGGAAATTGCACCTGATAAATATTACGAATAGCCCACCTGAGAGAAAAAACCTCAGATCGCTGCTTCTACTTTATTAGACACCTGAGAATCCAGCCATGAGACACCTCTGGCGAAGCACGCTTTGCTGCTCCTCCTTCTGCTAGAGCTGCTCGTTTGAAAACAAGCATTAAGAAAATTTCTCACTCCTTTCATCCATCCGTGTGACTTCTTTGACCTCACTGAATTCCAGCATCTGCACCTATCCTTCACTCTTTCAGGCTCATTTCTTTACCTGATGCCAGCTGATAATGGTTAGGCGGGTAGCAAACTAGATAAGGCTCATTTCTTTCCCCAGCACTTACCGCTTAATAAGGGACAAACCAGACAAAAAGTGTTCGACAGAATCTATGTTCACAAGTTCTGCACTCAGACATCCCATGCAAAGAAAAAGTGCTATAGGTTTTTTATGGATAAGTGGAGCCTTTACCATTTAATGGTTTGAATTCTTTAACAGGATTTTTCTAAATGAGCATGTCTTTCTGAGGAGAATAATATAATTAGATGTTAAGGAAAGTATTTCCTTTGCCTTTAACTTTCCCGCATACATTTTTTCATTATTTCTGAGTAACTTATCTAAGACTTGTTTTGTCACTGTCTTCTATTCTCTTGCACATTCTTTGCCTGCTTTTCATGCCTGTTATTTACATTTTGACTTCAAACCAACCAATCGGTCCCGCTCTTAATTCCTGGGAAACTCCAGTGCCACAGCTGAGTTTCCCATGCAAAGATTTAATTTTTGGGCAGCTCCTTGTTCACTGGGCCTCAGGAGTGCACCTGCACTGGCAGTTCAGATCCAAAGTATGCTTTGAGTACTGATCTCCTGGCTATCTCCTCCAACCATGCTTTTCCTGTCATGCCACTATGGCCTCTAATAGGCATCGAGACCGTGGGACAAAGGTAGAACTAGTCCAAAGTAAAAATTCCCAGCAATGTATCCTGTGTGGGTGTCAGTTCCTGAGGAACAACTGTTTTGTTCTACACATGCATTTTAACACAACCTCTTGCCGTGATAGTACATGCCATTGGATGCAAAAGGAGAAATTGTCCTAGAATTTCCAAGGAGCATTTCTATAATTTTAATTCATCAGTGTTTATAACTAACCCAGGTATACCCTCAGCATATTTTCGCTGTTCATTTGACTTGTTTGCTGTACATGACGGTGAGTTTGCTGCTGCCTGAGCCCATTTTGTGACTACATCACACACCAACTTCAAGTTCATTAAAAATAGTAAGATTTAAGATTAATCCAGCTGCATAGGATGCAGTCAGTATGGGAGGGTTAAAGGTACATTACCTCCAGATAAATAAAATACAGAAAGCAAAATGCAGAGAAAGATTTCAAAACAGGTTAATTCTGCAGCTTGGGAATGTAAAAATGGCACCCTTGTTTACTGTATCAAGTTGATAGGCTGAAGAAAATGTTGGGCTGGGTTTTGTAGTCTGCTTGACCTTGCAGCAACTTGGATGACTACACATGCATCAAGTTACACAAAAAAAATTTTCAAAGGACTCTCAGAGGCCAAGCTGTTATACCAGTACAGTACTTCACAGTTACACTTGTGATACATTAAGACCTTAACTCT
Source organism: Sylvia atricapilla (assembly GCF_009819655.1). NCBI lineage: Eukaryota > Metazoa > Chordata > Aves > Passeriformes > Sylviidae > Sylvia > Sylvia atricapilla. Next base: position 83,557,398 of record NC_089141.1, read on the forward strand.
CTTGACTTCACTATTACTGATTCTGACACTCACTGAACTACAGTGATAACTAAGTAAATAATATATCAGTAATTTTTCTGGGTATTCTTGGGTGTGGTGTTTTTATTATTTGTCAGTGCATGATATTTCTGTGTAATGTTATTTATGAAGTTACACGGCTGAGGACAAGATATGAAAAGACATCAGCATTCCTCAGTGCTACTGCACAGAAAAAAACAAAGTAAGTGCTCTTAAAAGCACTTACTGTAGTTACTTTTCTGAGGTTTATTCTCTTTTATATGGAGCTAGAGTCTGTAAATAATAATTCAGAGTATCAAATTAATGACATTGAAAGAAATTGCAGAGGCATCTGGGTTACACATTCATCTAACCATATATGAGTTCACCTTAAATGGTACTTTACATTTTTGCAAATTGAATTAGACACAATTTCATAGTGTACATTAGCAGGAATTAAATACTGAACTAGTTCCAGAGAAGCAACATTCACCACATGTTCCCCAAACCATTTTATTGATGAGCATGAAACAGTTTATGTAGGTTGAACAATAGCTGTGCATCTTTATTGAGATGAGTGAATTTTACACAAGAAATAAATCACAATTACAGCAAACATGAATCTCATCATTATCTGACCTCGTCAGCCTGACCTCCCCAGGGGCCCATGGGGTTAGATCTGGCTTGCCACTGAGCTTCACATAATGTAAGTCATGGGGAGGAAAGAGATTTTTATTCATGGCTTCAATCACAATAGCACACAGCTATGGCATGTGAGCCAGGGAGAGAGATAGCTGCAGAACATAAACATCACAGGTCCTTCTCCCTGAAGCTGTGCATGCTCACTCTGGGGTTTATGACAGTTTGGCATAGAGTTGGCATAATTACCTTGCACTGACTTAGAGTATATACTTTCTGTTGTAGGAGGTTTTGTTGTCTGGTTGCTCTAGGGGTGGTTTTGAGGTTTATTTCTTTGTTAGTTTTCAAGAAATTATCCATGTAGTCTATGTTTACAATCCTTAACATCCACCAAGAAGCATGGAAGGATAAGAAGAACACAGCAGCTGACCTACACTCCTGCTTTTAACCTCTGGTCACATGCTCACTATAACCATGCTCCAAAGTTTTAAAAGATAGTTTGATATGACTGTCAATGTACTGAAACGAGTGTCTGCCTCCCAGCAGATGATGGCTATTAAGAGGAGGGTAGGGAATTTTTCCATGCAAGTCCCTTGGATATAACTAATGCTCTATATATTGAAGCCCTCTCTCCCTCCATTCCCATTTATTTGTTTTGCATTGTTCTGGATTGTGAAGAGATGACTAGCACAAGGAAATACTTAAGCTGAGAAAAGAAAGGGCACAGAGAAAAGGGGGCTTCAGTCAAGACATGTTAGTCAAGGTGTTGCCTGAACTGAAACAGGACGGTAACAAGAAGCATCTGGCATTTAATGTAGCCATCGCAATTTTGTAATTGAAGGAAAAACTGCTCCTGATGTAAATGTCAAGGCACTCTGGTCAACTTCTTGTTCTAAATCACAGACTACTGCAAACTGGCAAAGCTATATGAATTCGAATGATAACAAAACAGCATGTATCAGCATCCACTCACTTTGGTAGAGTCTGACAGAATTGGAGGTGCAGGCAGGAGATATTACAGGCATGGTAGAGAAAAAGACCAATACTGATACAGAATACATATTTCTTCACCCTAGTCACCCCCTGCAAGACTATGAGAGCTTGAGGGCTTCCCAAGTACAATGGTTTGTTCCTCAAATGGCACTTTTTCCTTCTAACAGCTCAAATGTGGACATAAAATATTTGAACGAAGTGGGAATTCTAATAGTGTCCTGTCAAATCTGTCTTAAAACCAATGTGGTCAATACCCTGTTGTTTATCTAAAGGAATTCAAATCAACACAAGTCTGACAGCTTTGCCTCCCAAACCTCATTAATGAGAATCTGTTCCAAATGAGGCCATTCATGCTACACTGCCTCTTACATGGACAGCTTTGAATTTAAAATGCTTTATTCTACTTCGTATGCTTTGACATTGCAGCCAACATCTTGCACAAAGCCAGCTATATTCCTGCATTATCAAAGCAGATCCTGAGTGATGTATCAGGGGAAAAGTTAGCTTTGTCCATTCATCAATGGATTAAGTTTATACACATCTCTTCACAGCATTTCTCTATAAATGTAGCTTTATGAATGTTTTTTTTTTTTTTCCCCACTATCTTTGGGCCACTGCTGCTGTATGTTTCTCTGTTCTCCCGCTGCTGTTCACTGAATCACCATGTCCATTACTATCAGTAATGTACTACTTGTAGAGCTACCACTACTACTTTGAAGCCAGTGGTCCATGTGCACCCAAGAGGTGTAAAATAGGAGAAAAAGCAGAACCACTTTGCCTTAAGTATCTGTAGTGGCTTCTCTGGACAACTGCATGAGTTGTGATTCTCCCTGAATTTCTGGGTCCACTGCTGGCTCTTTTCTTTCCTGTCACTATTCTTCTTGTGTTTACAGGTGACAAACTATTGGTTTGCATTGGCCAGAAGCAGATTTGCTGTTGTAGCTGTGTGAAACTGAAGCTCTGCTGCTTCATGTGCTGCCTCCAAACTAGATGCAGTACAAACACTGAGGAAAGCTATTTCATAGGGCTTAGGCTGCAGACAGATGATCCACAAGGTGTTCCCACCCCATCTTGTCCACAGTGCTTGTCATCACCTCTCTGCTCAGGCTGGTTAGCAGAAGAAAGCACCAAGATCTTCCCTGATATATCAAGATAAAGGCAGCTGCTGTAGGGAGGGATGAGTTACATGACCAGGTTTCTGCTGAAGCTCACATGCACTGCTCTGCCATCTCAGCTTTGGGACAGGTGACCTACATCAAAGGAACAGGGACAAGAGGCTGGGGAAGGAAGGAAGAAGCAGCACAAGTGTCACAGATGAGTGCCATGTACAAACGTGAGTGCCCATGGGCTCCAGCAGTAATCGTGTTTTTGTCTTAAACTCTCAGGCTGATGGTATTGAAATACAATCTGGTGGTATGGAAGAAGATTAAGGACCCTTTGTGCAATATGCTGTTACACTCATCCACAGTGAGAGGTGATCCCCATGCCAGCTAACACCTAAGGAGCTAATTAGGGAACAGATGAAGTCAAGAACTGGTGGGACAGGAAGATGACCCAGCCCTGGTAGACCCTGTCACTAGTGACATAGCAAGGACATCCATCCTCAGAGAGATCCATAATGAAAACATGGAAAAAAAACTCTTATAAATTGTTCTACAATTGTTCTAAAAAACCTTGGCCACTATGGTGTGTGGGTAGGATTAGGTTCAGAATATGAAAGGCAGAGTACCCATTCCACCTAGAGAGCAGGCACAGCTTAAAATCAGACTTGGAAACTTTCTTGACCAGAAGTATGCAACCACAATCCAAAAAACCTCAGTTTTTTGGTGAAGGCCGTGCAATATCCTGCTGTCCTTGAGACAGGCAGGTTGCTTGCAAAGCTTGATCTCAAATCTGGGGCAGCCAATAAATTGAACAAGGATTTCTCTTTTTTAATTCTGCATGCATGTAATGCATCTGATTACTAAACTGATTTTTAAAAATCACACGCGTTTTTTTCAAGTGAAGAAAATATTTAAAAAGTATCAGAAAATGAGGCAGTTTTACCATCAGATTTGCCACATTGGATAGCAGAAAGATAAGAAAGCTGTATTTTCAATTCTGAATATAATGTCATTTGCTACTTCTATTCCAAATACCATTTATGTTCACTCTTAGTTTTTGACAAAAAAACTGGAGCAAAACTTTAAATATTTACTATACATACTATTTTCTACACTACTCATTTTCAAAATAATTGTGTATTTATAGGGATTTCTATCTAGCAGCAAATTCAACTATAACTCAGGAAATATGCATAAGCAGTCTTTTTGTACTAAAATAAGCATGCAGAATGCAGGAACTTATCCTTAGAAGCCTACCAGAAGTATGCTGAATTGTCCAAACTTGCAAACAATGGAGTATTACTAGAAATGGAAACATTTTTTTATTACTGAAATCTTTAAAAAGAACATTCTGCCACATGAGAAACAGGCAGAGAGGATGAATGAGCTGGGTAGCTGGACAGAGTGCAGATCTATTCTGGATGGTTATTTTAAATGGGAAACAGACTATACTACGGGAAACAAACAAATTTAGACTAATTTTCCATGGTACAAATCTATTAGCATTAATGGTGTTTTGACTTCTTGTATGAAACTCAAATTTGCCCATAGACAGATCCATTTAACTATGGTTTTTAAGGCTGTAAGCTGAGCTAGCTGCACTAGGAAAATAGGTGTGTAGGTGCAAGTTTTCAGGGGCTTTTTCTTCTGAAAAGGAGAAACAAAGTGAACTCTCTTTGAGTTCAAGAGAAACAGGAACCATGAGAAAGCAAACCATGGAACCATGAGGCCAGATGCTTGCAGACTTCAGCGAGAAGCAAACTGCCCATGGCTAGGGTTGAATTGATAGGGGTGAGTGAAAGGACTATAGCACATAGTAAATGACACAAGAGCTAGAAGGAAGAAATGGAAGACAAATAAATCTGCTCAGGGAACACTGAATGTGTTCAGAGGTAGTAGCCATGCCAGCAGCCCTTGAGGACCAGAATGCCAGTGCAGCAGAGATGCGTATCTAGAGAACAGGGAAAGGCCTACCCACTTTGGAACAAGGCCAAGCAGCTCCTAGCCCAGGCAATGCTGGCTGAAATACAGAAACGGGTCTGCAACTGGGCATATCCAAGGAAAGTTCTCTATTGAACACAACAGGGAGGATAAAGTAAGCCTAATATGAACTCTTCCTACCCTAAGAAGAGGGAGAAATATTACCCCAAAGCCAGATAAACATTTACTGAATCTGAAACTTGCTGCAGAATGGGTGCTGCTCTTGGGGTCTGCATCCACCTTCCTAACAGCAGAGTCAGAAGGGAAGACTCACAGAAAGAGGTTTTGAACAAGTATCTTTCAGCTTGACTACAGGTCCTTCAATCTGTCATACTGTGACTGGCTGGTTTGGATGCTAATGATTCAGACATTTATAGGACTTTGTCCTACATTTTCAGAAGTTTTGTCCAGCCTGTCATTTGACAGAATAAGTGTTTGTAGCAGAAATATCTGTTAGTGCAGATTTTTGATAAAGGTAAGAGAAGACCTTCAGTTAATGAACCCTTCTGGAACAGCCTTGAAACAGCTCCCCTCAGCTGTATGACTGTTAGTGGGCAGTATTTCCCAGAATCACAGAATATTTACGGTTGGAAGGGACCCCTGGAAATCATTTAGTCATTTGCTCCTCACCAAAAGGAGTACAGGCTCTGCAGCAATTCACTGGAGGCAACTAGAAACTCTGATGTTTCTCTCAATATAATGTGCTAATAATTCTGACAGATTTTACCAATTAATTAAAACCATTTCAGGGAACCCAGTGTTAAACTCCCATTTAGATGGCAGAAATGCCAGGTTTCTTCCATCTGCATGTCCTTCTAGTCTTCTGAGGAAATGATGTCTAGAATAAGATAAAGCACATTAACCATAGTGCTACTTACTCATTTTTCCTATATCTTTTCCTATGCATGGCTTCTGTCATAGGAAGCATGACCAGTGATAAAAGACAGTTATAGCACAGCATTTGTCCAAAGTAGTTTTTGGCTGCAATTATGCTTCCAAACATATCATCTGCATTCAGACACCCTGCACTGTTTTGAAGCACACAAAATGGTTCAAGACTATGGAACTGGTAAATGGCCGTAGACAGGTCTAAAGTATATTGTTTTTAAGAAGCTCCTTGCTCAGAATGAAAAATGACACTAGTTATTCAAGTGTGAGCCAAAATAAATCCATTTTAAAATGGTGATGTCTCTCACTGAATAAAAACTGAAGGACCATACTCTGACAACGGAGAACAGCCACCTACTTATGGCATGTCAGGACAGCAATAAGTGACTCACTCACCCACCTACACTCCAAGGACACCAGGGCCTGGTGTCTCTATCACAAAGTTGTCACAACACTGAATTTAGACAAACAGTTTTTCCTACTGCCCACAGTCTGCACAGTACTGACTGCTTGCTCACTTTTCCAGGTCATCAATTCCTAAAATACCTCAAGGTGAAAACGAGTGGGAGTGACACTACACAAACACTTCCCTTTATTAGTAAGCCTGTACTAATATTTGCTTTAAAATACATTTGTTGATAATGCTAATTAAATATCGGCTCAAAGCTTTATTTTGACCTTCTCCTGGGGTCTTTTGGACTCTTTAATTTGCAGGGCAACTAAAAAATCCCACCTAACGTTTTCTGTAAGATTAATAAAACCACCACTAGAGGAAAAAAATAAAAGAGAGAGAATTTTATACAGTGGGAAGAAAGTGGAGAGAAACATCTGAAGCAGAGAGATGAGTTCCCAACTGTGCCACAATTTGTTGAGGATGTGAAAATGAAGTACAGTAGTGGCTTTTTTGTGTGATGGTCAATGAGCTACAAAGAATATTCTATTGGCAAAGGGATTCAAGGACTGGTTTGTCATACAAAGATCAGCAAGTGCTTCCTGAGCTTTCTTTACTTTTTGAGAGGCAAGTATCTGCCAGGAGTTAGTGCACTACCTAATTCTGCTGAGTGTTACATGGATTTGAGAATTAGGGCGAAAGTTGTCTGCAGGTAAGAAAAAATACTATGTTCACTGTGTGGACAAAGAAAATTAGGTGAAGAAGAGAATATAAATGAAAGACATAAAACTCATGGGTTAAACAGAAGTGCGAAAGGACAGAAATTCAGCCTCAGAGGCTACTTGTATAATAATCAATAAAAATATGCCAGGGCCCAATCTCTGCAGGCTATTAGGACAGTAGTATTCACTCTTGAAGAGCTAAACTGTCTTTTTCATAATCTCCTCCCAAAAATCTGCTACACATTATGCTCCAAACCATTGGCCAAACATTGCCTGAAAGAGTGGTAGGTGTCACCAACCAAAACAATATTTGGGACAAAAAACTGAGCTAAAAATTAAGTATTTCAGATGATTATGTGTCCACGGTTTATTTCTGCTTTGTTTTTAAGCATGGAGGATCTGCATGAATGATTGCATCAGTCAAACTGTGTCATTTGGTATTTACATAACATATTCTCATGTAAGTTCCCAGTTTCTCAGAAAACCTTAAAGCTTCATGCACACCTGCTAAAAGGTAGGATTTCAGGCCTGGCAGTCAGTGACTACCATGTCATGACAATAGATTAACCCCCTTTATGAAGTACTCTTTACTTTCTGGGTTCTTAGGTCCTCACTCAGATGTTAAATCCTCAGTACACCAGCACAATTGTAACCCCTCAGGCTCACTCTGCATGCACAGCAGAACCAGAAGCTCCTCTGTCCCTCTGAATAGGGACGAGACACCTTTTCCATCCCAAATCGGCTCCCCAGTGGTGAATGGTTTCTTAGCACTGAAGCTGGAGGGTAACTTTTCAGCTCCAGTGCCGTTGTCTAAATTGTTGATCATTTCAGTATAAACAGCCACCAGCAGTGGAACTGCAGCTCAAGTCTGGGTGCTTCCTCTTGCCACTCTCTCCCCACACAGACATAGCTTTGGAAGCTGCAGGGGGATTAGGTGGTTCTCACTGGTTTTAGGCAGAGAACAAATAAGTGCTGTAGGATCTGAACCAGTTTTTTTTCTGTAAATGACAGGTGACAAAAAATAATAATCCTTAAGCTCCCAAATACTCAGTTTGTGTTACTATTTGAGAATATCAGTTTTCATATAACTACTAAAGCAGGAATTTAGAATTGATTCCATGAAAATAAGTTCCAGCATCCCGAACCCTAGATGACAAATAAAAAAAAAATAAAAATAAAATAAAATAAAATAAAATAATAATAAAAAAAAGACAAAAGGTGCTAATTTTCTTCTGTACATTATGGTAGCTTAGGGAACAAAAATATTTACTTTTATATGCCTTGCATTAGAAGCCTGATACAAAAATGCTCATATCTAGGAAACAGGAAAATAATTTTCTTAGGGCAGGCATGAAGTACCAAAAAGCATGTGGAGAATGTAACAATAAAGATCAGAGTACACAGAATAAATGGTAGTGAGGTGAAATTCAAAAACTTGGGTAAGTTTGAGAGGAATAATACAGGCCAAAGCAGAAGAGTGACTGAGGAAGAGGGCAGAGAGCCAAGGCCATAGTATGAGTTCATGAGATACTCTTATTAACCTCTGAAGTGCAGAAAGCCAAATTTATGCCAAGTGCTCTAGGAGGCAGGTTGATGTTGATGGGCTACATTTGGGTACAGTGTTCATACTTCAGTGGCACATCAGACTCTACTTCTGCTGATAGAGCTTGTTGCAGACCTTTTGAGGGGGAAAAAAATCATCCTGTAAAAGAGCACTTTTGCTGATATGTCTTAATCCATACTAGGAGGTTCTTGCTGGCACAGCTGTGCTGGCTGCAGATCACACTTCAGCACTCCCGTGATTGATGCACATACCTTGCAACAGTTTGTCATGCTGCTGGCCAAGGTCTGTGTTAGGAAAAAGGGAGTTAGAGGAGCAGAAAAGGAGGGTCAGAAAGCAGAAGAGCAGAGAGATTTTCATGTTGCAACCAAGCAGAGAGTGAGTAATAGTGGATAAAAAAAAAAAAATCAACAAATCAAGAATAAACAGTACTCACCAGGGTTTGGTTTGGGTTTTTTTTTAAGTCTGTTTTTCATTGCTGTGTTAGCTATCTGGTGTTTTGTTGAAAGAGAATTATAAACTGTATCCTTTCTTAATATGAAGACACAGTAGCCTATCAACTTGAAAGGGAGCCTGTGGTTGTTGAATGCATCAGTCTTTAAAAATCATGGGCTAGTGCTTCATTACACATAAAAATTGCTTTATTTTGATCAAAACATTGTGTTGCCATTGCAGTTCTTCTCCACCCTTTAAATTTATTATGCTGGCTGCTCTTCAGATTTCTCCTAACTACTGTTGATACACCACCCTTTCACTGGCATTCCTTTTGGTTTCCCACATCTTATTTACTTAAAACATTATCTCGAGTCCACTGCTTTTCTTGCAAGCAAGGCATACAGGAGCTTCAGTTGCAGTATGAAATAATAGCTTTTGCTGAATGAATGTAACTAAATTACTAGAAGAAAGCAATGGTCTACAGAAATCTCTCAGATTACAATATAATCACTACACACAGCAGATTACTACATCTCTGTACAACATCAAAAGCCACCCTGTACACTTTGCAGAGATTGGTCCAGTGTGTATCCACACAGACTATGTATGCATACCATGGGTGCACATATGGTGGGTACTGTATAATATATATATATATAGTCTATTTAAGGTCACTTTCATTCAGGTAAGACTTAGTAGCATTACCTGATAATACAAAACCACAAACAATAAAAACCTGCTTAAATTAAGGCCATCAGGGAAGACTAAGTAGGGAAAGGAAAGAAACATAGATCACTGACACAGCTGACAAAGCAGAAGCAGCAATTTACCAAGTCAACAAACCAGCACAGCACCATGGAAGCACTGTTATGGGGAACTGGTTGGAACTTTCAGCTTCTGGACAACAGGGTGGAGGAATATCAGTTTTTTCCACCACTCAGAGTTACTTCCAGATCAGAAGAGAGCCAGCACTAATCCCCTGTTTTTCCAAACACAGCATAAGCTAGTTGATTATAAGAAGCCTCCCCTCCCATTTTAACATACTGCCTTATTTACAAGTCTTATACAGTGTTAAAGTTTACCGCATTAGTAAATGCTGGATTAGAAGTCCTCTTTCAGCTGTTTCTGTGATACGTATTCCCTGATATAACTGATGCTCACATACACTCTACTGTCACACAGCCTTGACTAGCTATTGCTTGCTACATCATAGAGAGGTCTACAGAACAGTCACTACACACGGAGGATTACACCAGGAAAAAGACCCTAACAAACCACCAAAAACCAAATAGAGTCTCTCTGAATCTTTATAGGTTTTTAATTTGTTGGGAAACTTTTGGGAACTTGTCAGTTGGAGCTGGTCTCTCTACCCACTTCAGTAGAAGTCAGATCAGATCTACACTAGCATTGCAGAAATACCTGGTTAGATAGTCATTAAAAGCAAGTCTCCACTGAAGTTCATTAATTTTAGTAGGCCAAAAGTATCAGTTATTCTTATGGTCAGTGGCACATAATTTAAACAGAGACAGTAAGTTTGACATACATCACAGTGTTCTTAAAGTATGCATCAAACAACTGTATGTTTGGATCTCAGCCTTCAGCCATGAATTTGGACACAAGGATTAAAACCAGGACTAGTCAGAAGCTTGTGTTGCTCTATTACAAGTAATTTTCTACAATGGACTATATTATTTTATAGATAGTCTGAACTAGTACCACTGCTTTTACTTGAAATATTTTTCAGGATGTGAATTACTTAAATTCTGCATTTGCCAGTTTCTCTGGTGATACTAGCTGACACATTAAGAAGCCTGCAAGCTTCCAGAGCAGCTAGAACGGCCCCAGCTACCAAGATGAGTGCTGCAGAGTCAAGGATCCCATAAATCAGGGCATCCCTTGCTGCCGGGGCAAGTGGAAAAGCAAACTGGGCAACCCCCCACCCCCCTAAGCAGTATCACAAGACTCCTGACAAACCCAGCAGGTACCGCTGAAAATGCTGCTTTAATTTCAGCAAAACCTCTCCAGGCTACTAGATTTCCAACAAAGCAGTCAGGCTCAATGAAACAGATTTTTTTCCAATCAGTTCTACTTACAGATGAGCTCCCCAAAGGCGGGAAAGTCACCCTTTCACTCCCCTGCTGTTGAGAGGTTTTTTTTTCCCTTTTCTTTTCAAAACTCGTTGTTTACAGCCCATTTACACTATTTTGTACCAAGCCAGGCCATTCTGAGTCAGCTCTAGGCAAGAGACAATCAATCAGTGCTGCCCTAGACCTGCAGCAGACTGAAAGTAGCAGTCGCCTTCCCTGAAGGAGTAAGAGCCTGCAGCCACTTCTTTTCTCTGCATACCCGGCATCTGAGCTGAATGGAAGTCTTGTTTTGCCGTGCAGAGTCACAAAATCCAGAGGCAAATCTGACTCTAATGACTAGCCAGCAAGAAAAAATTGGCTTGCACAACTTTCTCTTCAAGCAATCCTGACTAACAACCAAATAGTAAAAGAGCCCCAGCTTCCCTTTGTTAATTCTGCAGTGAAGGCATAGCTAGCTCTTCTCATACAAATTCTTGTAAAAACTCATTCAAGCATCTTTAATTAGCGTTTTTGGGCAAAGATTTTTAAGAACTCTAGATATAGCAAAATATAAGCGTGACAAGTCATTAAATAAATATCTCTTAATTTGAAGAGACACCCAACTCGGCATTCAAGAACAATATCCTGAGACAGTATTTTCTTTTTAGAGAGATGTGAAATATGTTTTGACTCCATGCATACAGGAAATCCCACAGCAGCTACTGTACAAATAAAATCACTTCCAAGTCCTTGGTGTTAAAAATTGCCAGGATTTTAAAAAGTCATAGAATTGCTTTAAGAATCACAGTGCTTCCAAAAACATTTACTTAAGTCTTTTTATATTCTCCTCCTATGATTCTATGAGACTGCTTGTGGTGTATATACACAGAAACACACACGCACATATATATGCTTCTGTATGTGTATGTGCATGTGCATGTGCGTGTCTGTGTATATCTACATATCTCCTGCACACTAGAAGGAAACGAGGAATAATGCCATTTTGGCTGCTGTCTCGTCTCATCAAATTCTGGCATTTTCAGCAGGCTGTTCACACTGAAAGCTTCTTGCCTTCTTTCAGCTTGTTCAAAACATGTATGCCTGTCCCCTTTACAGGAAGCCAGATGGGATACGTCTCATCTGCAAAGGGCAGAACAGATTTTGTCTGATGTGTGGTACCATGTCTTTACAGTTATTTTTATAGTTCTTAAAGTCCTAGATTCCGACTAAGGCCTCTGGGTGGATCCAAAACATAAAGGAAGTTAATATTAAAATAGGTCCTTTGGAGAATCACGAGTAATTTGACAGATGTTTCTGGCAATATCCAACATGGGAAAACTTTATTTTAGACTCATATAAATATTACAAAAGTGGCCTAGTAAATTAGACTATGTTAAAATTAGGTTTGCTTCACTTTTTTATGATAGGAAGAAGCTAATTGTTAAAATGGAATAATGGTAACACCAAGCTTTCAAAAATCATGTCAAGTCAAATAAGGAGTTATTATATCAGCAATGTATATGCAATCTTATCTTATGTCTCTATGGTGTTTTCATCCTTAGCATTCAAGTGGATGGCAATTACCAACTGTTTCACACAACCATCAGGCTAAAGGCATTTTTCGGTTGATGTTATGATTCTTGCACATTGACAAAACCTCATGCCATAAAAAATAGTTCAAATGTAATCAGAGCTGATAACCCTGAGAAGATGAATAAAAATGGTTATCTGATATCTAAGCAACCAGCCCGTTCACATAATAGTTCAATAATGATTTCAATCTCTACCATGTGTGGCATCTAAAAGGCCAATTTAATACAGTATCTTGGGTCAGAAAATCTTGTAGTTCCTTCTAGCCTTAAAGACAGTGCCATACCTTAAGGTTCAGCTTTTAGTGGCCCAGGTTATCAAAGAGCTCACTTGGCATATTATCAGCATAAGTGATGCTTAGAACATTTGTCCTTTTTCAACTGTAGTCTTTGATCTGAAGAAAATGTGCACAGTTGAAAAAAAAGTCAGGCAGTGGGAAAGGCTCTGGAGAGAGCTTGAAATTCAAGAGATATTGGGCATCAGAGGCTGGATTCATGTTAATGGCAAGAGAAATAAGAGTGCAGATACCAAGCAAAATGCAGTGAGATGAAAGACACTCAGAAAAAGCCATGTGACAACAAAGGAAGAGCTCTGGATGGGAAGGAGACATCAATGGGTGCAGGGAGCAATTAGAGCACAGAGCAATCCACAGATATCACCTGGGTTTAGTGCTTTGCTCCAACGACCCTGAAAAACAGTAGAGAGTCCACATTTTAATTCAGGTTATCCGGTAAATCTAGTCTTTGGCTCCTCCAGCTTTACAAACAGTTTGCTTCTGTTTCTTGAGGGTGATACTTTGTAGGATCCATGCATCATGCAGAGTGATTGAAAGTCAATTTCCTTTCACTTCCAGAAGACTCCATAGAAAGGAGATGCAGGTGTACTCCAGTTGACAACAAAAGCAACATACTTGTCCTTTTGTACTCAAAAGCTAGAGCCACACTTGTGCATGTGTATTTTGTACCAGATGAAAGCTGAATTTGCTACCTGCCTGCCTCTTATTTCCAACCTCGCATACTTGGACTGTGTGGACAGGGAGAGGTCAGATATGAGTTTAGATACAAATATTCGTGCTTTTTCAAACCCTTTGTGCACAGTTCTATTTGCAAATGGAAAGGAAGGACTAAATTCTTGGGAGTGTCTAGACTGACAAAATTTTTGGCTAGAAAAGCCTAACAAACACTAGGTTTAAAGGCTTTTTAAGGTAAGGTTGACTCTTGTTTTTATTTATCATGGATTACATTTTTTCAAGTTTTAGCATAAATATCCAGAACTTCGGATTCTTCATGTGACTGCACAGAAAGCAGAGGGGCACCACACCCTTTCCTCATGGCACTTCCTTGCAATCCTTTAGCTTGCCTGTATCAGTTAGAAAGCAGTTTACTAGCAATAGAGAAAGTCCCAGTCAATGATATGAGAAGACCTTTTCAGCTCTTGACCAGTGGGGTGTGGCATACTTTCTAGTTTTTTCAATAGTGAAACTTTCCAACGGTGGCATTTAACTCTGCCAATACATACTCAAATACAAAGGCTTTAAAGTGCTTTTAAATAAACAATTTAGCAAACAGATGCATAATTCTTCAGAGGTTCCCACCAAACTGTTTGTTATCTCTCTGCTGCTATATCTGTTTATAAATCTCAGCTCATGGGAATTCCATAAAAACTTTCAGCTCCTGTTCAGTGTCTTTAAGTTTCTCTCCTGTTACTCCTTTGCAGAAGAAATCTTGTTAATGTGAATCCTGAGTACTCCAAAACTATGCAAGTAAAACAGATTTTAAAGTACAGCCCACTGATTTATAGACCATTTCTTATAATTGTGGGATTATAACCGACAATTTTGGGATATCTGGTGACACAGGTTTGGCCAATACCACTAGCTGTAAGCACAATTCCTCCCAGGTTAGGCTCTCCAAACTTGCACAAGTGTTTTCCTTAAACAAGTAGCTTAAGGGGAATGTGAGAATTGTCTTTTCTTACCTTGCCTTGAGCACTCTGTTTGCAATTTTAATGCTACTACATGTCCAACCCTTAATTTAGTTTCAGTTACTGAATGTTTGCTGAATCTGCAGTGCTAAACCTGATCTAGACACCCTATTTTGATGATTTACACACCATTTTTATGTGGTGGACGCAGTAATTGAGCAACTGGCTTACTTATTCTCCCAGCACAGGCTGTCACTACTCCACAACACTGGTGTGTGCACCATCTTTCCACTCCGATGTCCTATACTCAAGCCATTTCTGAGTCACCTGGAATTGGTAAAGATATGAACATTCTAAGATGTGATGTGCTTTGACAAGAGAAAGGAACAAATACTGCTGCTGCTTCTCCTCTAATCTGTGTAAACAAGTTGGAGGGCCGTCTAGAGGAAAAATGAAGCCTGAACAGATCCAGGAGGCCTGGGGTGAACCAGTGCCCCACAGAATAGTGGGTCGGAGAGGCTGGCAGGCCAGTGGCACAAAGTCCAGCAATTCACTTTTTGGAGTATCCGCTGCTGCCTTCAAGGAGTCCTTGGATGGATGAAGCTCAGTTTATGGGAATATTGCACAATGATAAAATGTCCTCCTCATCCCACTTCCACAACATTTCCAAAGGACACAAAAAAGATATATTCATTCCATCTTCCCCTTTAAGTTAACCCCTAGTGTCAGCAAACAAACAAACAAGACCTACAGAAAATTGACATTGGTTGGGATTGCTAAATTTGTCTTTTTTTTTTTTTTTTTCTCTTAACATTTTGTACTTTCCCCTTACCAATAAAGGAGCAGACCATTCAAAAGAAAAAAAAAAAAAAAAAAAAAAAAAAAAAAAAAAAAAAAAACAAACAACACACACACACACACAAAAACACAAACAAAAAACCCCCAAACAACAACAAACCCCCCCCCCAACAAGCAAACACACTCCCACCCCCCTCCCCCCTCCAAAAAAAAGCCAACAGGCCAATTTTCCCTTTTCCCCTTGCACTAACTAAAACATTACTGTTTCTGTATTCCAAGAGCCGAGACACCCAGGAAATCCCTGCTAAGTTTGAAGTAGCACCACAAGAGTAGACAGCAGGACTGGTAAAGGGTTTGTGGCTTCACACAGTACCAGGATCAGGTAATGTGCTGAACTAGCACTCACATAGTGCCTCAGGGCCTGAAAAGGGCTCATGATGAAGTGGACACTTTAAAGAGCAATTACAAACATACTGCAAATGAGAGAAGGGAGGATGAAAACACAGCAGCACATACAATCTGTGAGGCTCGAGTAATGGCTTTCACTTCTTGGTGTTCATGCTGCCATGGCAGCATCTGAGTTGTTGGATTAGGTGCATTCGCAGAAAATAGCCCAGTCCTGTCCTGACCTCGTATCAAGACCAGATGTTTATACTCTATGCCTATATGCCTACATGCCAACAAGAAATATGCTGACAGGTATGAAGGGCTTGCTTTTGTACTCAGTATGATCCCACCTTGGCATATCACAGGACCAGGGCCCAAGCTCCCACCATAAAATGCATCTGTGCTACAGGTTAGACACAGCCTTTCATGCTGCCTACAGAATCCCATATCCAAAGGATCTGCTCTTAAATCCCAAACTAAAGCGATGCTGTAAAGCCTCATGCCACACCTAGTAGCAGTAATTTAATTATTCTCTTATTACTTGTTCTTTAAATCTCTGCATTTATTTACTACACTTGTTTCCTTGTGATTTTAGACTACATCTTTCATTCTAAATTATCTTCTGTATTTCTTGCCTATCTATCATGACCCATAACTGCATCTTTCTCCAGAAAGTGCAGAGCGTAAACCACAGAGCAAGAGATTGGCATTTTCTAATCCTTGCTGGTAAAACCTACCCTACGACAAGGGAATAGAAAAATCCACAGAGTGGAACGTGCGTTGCAGCACACCACTGCCAGGGCGTGTGCGGGGGTGGCAATGCCTAATGCTTTCCATCGGAAACCTCATTTTTCTGGTTCCCACCTTGGGGTTGTCCCAGGCACCACGGCCACCACCAACAGAGCTGGCGCACCACAGACGTGAGGAGCCGGGAGATGTTGTGTTCTAACTCCCTGGCTAAGCACGGGGATGGGTATCAACGTGGCACACGGATTCAGGCAGAAAGTGCAGTGTTTCGCCGTCAGCCAGCTGGTAAAAACTCCCACCGGCTGCTGCTGTGGCACCGTGGATAAAGGCCAGTGCGCAGCGCCGACGCTCCAGTGGGAATTTTCTCTTTCCTCGCTCGAACCTCCTTCCCCGTCCCACAAGTAACTCCAAGCCAAAAGCCGGCGATGCAGTGTCGGCCGGGTCCGCACGGCGGGCCGGGCCGGCGCTCGGGGCAGGCTGTGCGCGGAAGGGCCGCTCCCGGCCCCGCATCCCCCGCGCCTGGGACGGGAGAGGCCCGCGGGAGGAGGGCTCGGCTCCCCGCCTGCACACGTCTCCTCCCCGGCCAGGAGGAGGGGAAAGCGAGAGAGGTCCCGGCAGAGCGGCTTAGGGGCGAGTTGGAGAGGGCCCTCCTCCCCCGCCCGCCCCCGGAGGGGAAGAGGAAAGGAGAGCCGTGGCGGGCGGCGGAGGATGATAACTTAGGGCCGTGCCTGCCCCTGGGAGCTGGCTGCCCGCGCTGCCCGGGCCAGGACGCCGGGGTGGCAGCGATGTCCCAGGGCACGGCAGGAGGAGAGGGAGCGCCCCAGGTGCTGCCGGAGGGAAAGGAGAGGCAGAGGAAGAGGAGGCGGAGGAAGAAGAAGGAGAGTAAGACGCGGCTGGTGCGCTCCAGCCTGCTGTTACCTGAGGCCGAGCCGGACAAGTCCAAGAGGACGGTCCTGGCCTGCAACCGGCTCAAGACCACCAAGTACACGGCATTGTCCTTCCTGCCCAAGAACCTCTTTGAGCAGTTCCACCGTCTGGCCAATGTTTACTTTGTGTTCATCGCCCTCCTCAACTTCGTGCCAGCCGTCAATGCCTTCCAGCCGGAGCTGGCCTTGGCCCCCGTGCTCTTCATCTTGGCGGTCACCGCCATCAAGGACCTGTGGGAGGATTACAGCCGCTACCGCTCCGACCAGGAGATCAACCACATGGAGTGCCTGGTGTACAGCAGGTGAGGCAGGGCGGGCGAGGGCAGGTGGTGGCACACTGCACAGGGGCCGCCTGGCACGGGACTCGGCCAGCGGAGGTGAGCACACAGGGCAGTCAGCAGGTCAGTCTCCACTTCTAGTGCAAAGAAACTTCCACTTGCCCGTGGAATTGGTGTCTCCCAGCTCTCAACTCAGAACCGGAGTTTATACAGTCCTGTACCTACAGGTGAAAGTGAATCTGCTCTGACTGCAGTAAATCACTTTATGCAAACACTTCCCAGTGTGTGCAGTAAATTACACTCGTGTATGGTTTCAGGCATTAATTTCATTACAATAATGAGCACTCATGCAATCTGCTATTGAATCTTCAATGAGTGAAGGAAGGATAGAGGCCAGAGGTTTCTGAATTTCTCACACCTCTAGTTAGGTGTGTGAGGTTTCATGATAAGAAATTAGTGAGTCCAAACTTTGCCTTTTTAAAGTTTTTCCATTGAACATCTACTTTTAAGTGAATGTTTTTTATTTAGCATTTCAAGTGTCATCATTCCCTGTGACTTTGCTATTTCCCAGTGTTTGTGATGGAGGATTAGGTCATTTATGTCTCTCAGAATTAGTTTTTCTAATGATCTGGGCAATACATTTAGAGTACTGACTTGGTATTTTTATATCAGACTGAAATCTGCATCAAGGTTTATTAGCTTAAAAGCCACCTTTACAAAATTTTGTTTTCCTTTCCTCTGAGTGCCAGTCATCTCCAAGTAGTATAAGGCTAAGGTTTCCTGGGGAATGAGGGAAGAATGTATTTTCTGAGAAAACAGATTTTAGTTTCATTTCTGATGCTTCTAAGTCTAAAAGAAATGAAACACGTGCCAAGAAACTTACACTCTGATTCAACAGACTGTCTGGGAGGGTCTTCTGGGCTGACGTAAGCACGAGACTGAGCAACTCCTATTGCAAGAAAGGCATGAGAAAAAAAATACACTGAAAAAGAGCTCGGAAAAGGCTGCATTTCCAACATCAGCAGACTCGGCTTTATTTCACGAACTGATAGCATGTAAGAAATCTCACCCCGGGATGTTTCTCCACCAGTAAACATGCATGCATGAAAACATAAGTAAAATGGCCTTACTTCTGTAAAATAAAGGAAAAATGACTCAGTCAAGTCACACACGTAGTTACTGCTAACCTATGCCTGTGTGTAGTGCCTTGCTTGCCTGTAGAACTCTGACTACTTCTGGTGTTGAGGAAGATGGATCACAGGAGGTCTTGTAAGGGGCTATTCATGCAGAAAGTAAAACATGGTTAGGTTAATCTAACCTTTTCCAAACAAAATCAGTTTAGAAGTAAACTGTTGTGTCTCCTAGGTTGAAAAGCACTAAGTGCCCGGTGTGGAAGACGTTCAAAATGTTAACAAATACCAGTACTGGGATATTAATTCTGGAATGTTTTTCCCCCAGCAATTTTCCATATCCCTCTCTGCTGCCAAAAACGTAGACATGACTATGGGAAAAGATGTACCTTTGATGTTAATGTCACTTGTGGTCTTTTGTGAGTCCCAGCTAAGTGCACTACCCTTTGATATGCTTTTGCTTTTGCAGAGTAAATCAGAATTGTTCCTTTTACTGCAGAGTTTAGATTGCTGCTGAGTGACACTTACACTGATTAATTTGGGAGTGGTTTTCCTTTGCATTGGCATCAAAGACACATGTCAGCCAAATCCCTGTGGGGCAGCAAACATGGAAGTGTGACAACTCTGTCACCTGTTCAGACACAGCTTTCTGGCTGGATGCAGAGCTGAATGGTGTGTGCTTACAACCCGCAACAGAAGCATGGTCCCCAGCAGCAGCTCAGCTCTTTTCACCTTCCAGCAGTCCCTAGGGAAAGCTTCCCTCCCACAATTAAAAAATACAATCAAAACATGCGATTAAAGTAATTTGCTCACATGTTTTTAACCTGCCCACTTTTTTTTCTTCTGTAGCTTTTTTTAGACTTCACCAAGTCACCTTTTTAAACACCCTCCAGCTCCAGTGAGCGAGATGGGACTAGAAACTTGCTACTTCTGCAGATAAGAGCTAAGATTCTTGCTAACTCGAGTGACCGGGTACCAAGATTGAGAGATTTGTATCAAGGTCATTGAAGTTGCTGGGCGTGAGTTCAGAAAAGCTGTTTTCCTAGAGAGGTGTCATGCCAGGAGAAACACAAGAGATTGATCCTGACTTTTACTTTGTTTCCTTAGTCTCTTTGTTTCTGGAAAAATGTTGAAGCATGTCACATAAGGAAGTAATAAAGGACAGCTTTCTCCTTACATGGATTTAATGCTAATCTCCTATCAGTTTTACTACCTTTTGAGCAAACCAGACTGTCACTCCCTCCCCCTACTTGTCTCTTCCTTGTGGTAGGGGCAGAATTTGATGCAAACGCTGTCCTTGATAGAAATGCTGCTGTAGGTTAATGAATATTGCTGCAGTCCTGTGTAACCCTAGGACTGTCAGGGAGCAGTTGTACTTCTCTTGCTGGTCATTTGTTCATAGCTTGGAAAGAGGCCTTCTGCACCATGGGATGTATCTGAGTTCCAGGACTCTGTGCTGTGGTGGGCTGCCTTTCCTGCCAGCCTTCCACACAGCTTCCAGAGCCACCTTTAACACAGACCACAGCATTCAAACACAGTACAGCAAAATAACATTGAATTATAGCAATCAGCAAATGGAGACAGGGACTTCTGCTTCAGTAGTAGAGAAAAGCCCTCTGCCTCACCTTCTATGTTGTTTAGTGACCAAGTAAAGATTCAGGTTGAATACATGACAGTGTTCTGAAGTACCTGTCCTCTATTAGATACAAGCAGCATTTAGTGGTGCAAAAGCTCCAGGACAGAGAGAATACAGGGGTAGGCAGAGCCTAGAGGGGCTCATCAGGAGGAGGTTCTGCACAACTCCAGCAGCATCCACTGCCTGATGCTCTGGCACAGCCTATGCAGGCAGATCATGTCAAGAACTGGTCTGGGGGAAAATACTGTTCTCCTGCTGCGCTGACTGCTTTACAGGCTGGCCTTCTTCCAGTGGACTCAGATGACCCATTCTAATACAGCCACTGTGGAATCAATGACTCTGTGGCTCAGAGTTGGCAACACTTATGAGACAACAAAGCAGCAAAGGATGATGCAACCTAAAGTGAGAAGTTTAAGAGAGATGCAGCTTGTTTTGACAGAAAAAAAGTTTTCATTTAGAAATCCTGGATGTTGTGGAGAGTGGAAAGTAGCTCAGAAGATTATTGCTTTCTAGAGTCAGATGGAAAGGGAATAAACCTGATTCTCTGAATAAACTGAAAGAAGCTGTTGAGTTTGAGCTGGCAGCTTATGTCAAGGAGTGAAACACACAGGAGAATTGCAGACTTGTGTTGCTCTGTGATGGACTTTGCAGGTCTGTCTATAAGAGCAGACAGTGTCTTGAGGAAGATTTCTCAGCCAAGAGGAGCTAATAGGGCCTCTCTCCAGAGGATTTTAGGGCACCCCTCTCATTTGGCAATACAGAGGAAATGAGGCACTTACTTTAGGAGGATGGCTTCACAGGTCACCTAGAATTTCGATTCTGTACAGGTGCTTAAGCTAGGAATGCTGGATGGCAGCCAAAATTCTTAGCTGATTTAAATGGAGGGAAGTTACAAAGGCGTTAGAGCCTAGCCTGCAGAAAATTGTTTTTGCAAACCTGTGATAATCTTAATCTCCTCTCTATGTTCCTCTTCCTCATTTCTGTCACCCAAGGACTGAGATTGGAGATTACAAATTTGCAATCGCAACTGTAAAATCTGTGTTACTGTCTTGGATTTGAGGGGGTGGAAGGGTGACTCTTTTCTTTGCAGTTACTGTCCTCCAGTGCTCGCAGCTCTCATTGGAGTTGTGGATGGCACATGTAAATGTCTGTTGTTAAATATTTGATAGAACTAAATTTGTCACTGGGGCAAAAGCTTTGATTTCAGTGTGCTGTTACAAAATATGGTATATGTTTACATGACATGTAAATAGAAGATGAATAGTGATGACTACAATCACAACAAATAATGGCACCTGTCCATCAGGGAATTGCATTTTATTGCTGTCTCAGGACTGTGCTGGTGAAATAACCTCTGCTAATATTTTTCTAGGAGCCATATGTTCAAAACCAATCTATTCTCTAACTTTTGCTGTGTCCAAGAGTATTGCTGAAGGGTGTAATGCCTGTGCATACTGATCAGAGAGTGATAACTGCTTCTTGTGTCAACCTGTGACTTAAAAATTCCATGACAAATTGCAGTTTATGACTGGATACTTGTCACCCCTGAGGTGTGGAAAATGTTTAATGGAGCATTCAGACAGCTATCAAAGGAGACTGTTTTACATTAAATGTTAATTTCTTTCTGCAAAACTGAGGGGGCGGAGAGAAGAAAGTTTGATGTGGGCAACGTTTCCTGTAATTCCAAAAATGCACTCCCTTCTTCCCTTTGTCAACCCACCTGTGAAAGCAATTCCAGCCTTGGAGGAGAAAGATACAGCAGTGCTACCAAATCCTCAAAGAGGCACAGTAGATCCGACTCATGGCCTCAAAAATAGCCAGATGATTACTTGCTTGCAACCACTTCACTTCTTAGGTGCTTTGTTTTGTTGGCAGCACCAGTCTCTGAGAGATTAGGTTGTATCTCCCACTACAGCTATAGTCAAGAGCAGCTTCTTGTCCCAAACCGTGCTGGTAGGTAAGACATTTCTCACTAGGAGAAACAAGCTTGTCCCCCTTCTAGATGACAAATGTCACTAGATGCGATTCAAAAGGAAACTACCTGGAATTACTCAGTTTCCTCTGTGAGTGTATCTGAAAAAAAAGCTGAAAGCAGGAAGTAGTGGTCTGATCTGTTGGTGAAGTCAGTGTTCCTTCCTTGAGTTCAGAAAGATGCATTTCTGTGCAGCTTACTGTTTCTTTGTCCTTCAGTTTGAGCCAGGATGGCAGTGAGTAAACTCCATGAGCAGTGTGGTAGAGGCTCTTCTGTTAGGCTGATAGGGAGCAGTTTTATTCTGCAGTATAAAGAGTTTATCCAAGCAGCAAGGGATGTCTGTGCTAATTTTCTGAGATGTAACCTACTGGAATGCACAGGAGAACCCATCTCTCTGTCCAACTGTATGTAGGCAGTTTATTTGCTATTCAGTGTAGGGTAAATTTTCTAAGTGCCTAAGCTTCTTTATTGGAAAAGAAAAATGCTTGACTCTTGTTACTAAGCTCTTTCATTTGTATTAGATGTCATGAGAGCCATTGTAGGCTGTTTCACATGCCTCTGGCTGACTGCCAAAGAAGATGCTGTTAAATCTCAACTGAAAGATGTGGTGATGTCCCCAAATCAATTTTTGCTTTTCCGTGTTGCTCTCCAGAGAGACAGCATAATCTCTTGTGCTAAGCAGACTACAGCCTATAATTATAGGTGGCCACGCTGTGTGCAGATCTTGCTGTTGTTGTGTGTCTATTAACTTGAGACCATGATTATTGTTAAGAGGTGGCCAAAGGAATAACAGCTCTATTTGATTCTGTCAGAGTGCATTTCCAAAGAAAACACACAAGAGAAAAAAAATTGCTGCATGTATTGTTCAACTCTGCCTGGTATTGTGATTCCACCTTCCATGTGTCACGTAGTCAGCAGAACTGAAAACCAGAATTGAAACCCATGACAGCCATGCAAAAATCAATATTTATGGAACTGCTTACTAGCTAGCATGGCATAACTTAGCCAGAACATTCCTCTCACAATCAGATCAGTTTTCCAGAAGTACTAATTAGGGAAAGAAGGGCCTCTGTCAATGGGCAGGACTTTCACAGGTATCCCCTCCCCTCACAGATGGGCAGGTTGCTTACCTTGACGGAACACCAGGAGAAGTCCAAGTGCCACATCTCTTGCTGTGTAATCCAGCATGCTTCCAATTTGTGGGATAGTTTGTGCAAGTGCAGTCTCAGGGGTACCTCTCCTCTTTCCCTGCAGCACCAGGCCTTTTGGGAATGTGGTGTTTTTGCATATGGACACAGTGATGTCAATGCAACTGGGAAGCCAAATGCACAGCTTCAGGATTACATCCAGTTTGCAGGACTTATACTGTGCAGGCTTGGTTTTAGCAATTGCATGTATTGAAAGCAATTAAGTTCATGAAAAGCAGAACAGTTTGTTTCACTTCACATAGTTGTGGGGGTGAACCAGTGTCCATGGCTTACCTTCAGCCTTAGTGTTCTCACTTTGGGGGTTGTCACTAATGCAGCTGTGGAAGCAGCCAGTCATGTTTGTATCCAGAAGAGATCCACTGGAGAAACTTGATTTATACCCACCACCACTGCCTCACTTTGTCTCACCAGAATGTGGAAGCAAGACAGATTCTCCATGCACTGGGCCAAGGAGAGTGAATTTCAGTGAATGGCATAAAGTGGGGCGCACTTTAAAAACCAGGGCACTTGCCTCTCATGGGTAAATTTGTGTAGTTATGGGCAGCAGCTTCCTCTGTTGTGCATCAAACACAAAAGTTGACTCACTGCCTAAATTCAGCTACAGTGCATACTTGTGAAAGATGCTAGCTCATAGCTCCTTCTAAGCAGGTGCTAGTGGTGGTGTGCAGGGAAGAAAAAATGCAAAGGAGGAGCTTGAATGGCCATAATACTGAGATCAACTGAGAAAATGTATGTTTCTAAATGTATCTTTGATTCTGAAAAATTAGATAAAGCAAACCTCAGATTTAGTTGGAGATGACTGCATGTTTCTGAGCAAATTGCTTTAGTCTTTGCTGTGTGTACAGGAAGTGGGAGTGAGGGGGTTTCAGAGTAAGAGCTTCCATTGCCTATCAGATGTGAGCTGAGAGGAACATCTTTCTCGTTTTCACTCTGCCAAGGATACAGATACACAGCCTGTCCACAACAGGTTAGCAACCCAGCGAATACGGTGCTCTGTCCTGTGGGCTGCTGGGGATAATCTAACTCTTTGGAGATGGCAAACAACAGTCTAGTTCTTTGCTCCAATGGGAGCAATATTTTAACTCTGTTCCGGAGCTGTTGTAGGTGAACGTCTCCGCCATGGTCAGCCCACATCCTTCAGGCTACATTGGTTAAAGGACAGTCCTGAACTGGCAAGGCATGTGTTTTCAAGGGTGGGAAACATGTTCCATCTCCAGTGCTATTCTGTTACAGTTTTATTCTTGTCTGACCATAATTTCTCAAGAGTGACAAGTAGGCCGCTGTCTTCAGTTCAGTGGCCAACATTTGCATCATGCCCAGTCATTTCATAAACCCAGACTCTGCTGGAGTTTTAATAGGCATGGAGGTCAGTTGTTTTGTTTTTATGTTCTGGTTGTCTGGAAATGCTGACCTACTTCAAGGAAAAGTTTAACTCCTTGACTGAAAACTGACTTCAGCTCTTATATGTCTGTGCTGCTACATCAACACTGAGGGTGTGAACACTATTGCGGAAAATTTGGTATTTCTGTTTTTTTCACAGCGGTTTTAGTTTTGACTTTTTGAATAAAAAGAGAAAGTCCACTATGAAGTGACAGCTTTTGTAAGCAGAGGTCTTTTATCCTTGTCTATTATCTTATGCTTCCTGGGCTTTTTCTGGGTCTCACCGTCATACCTATATCCTCAGCTCCTGTCTGTTCACCTTCCCACCTTCCAGGAGCAAGCTGAATATGCCTGTTTTGGTCATGTTAGCTGATTTTGTGTGTTCACCAGCAAGTTAATGGGAAAGTTGTGAAATCTCCCAAAACACTGACACCAGGAAGGTCAGAACAGCAGTCACCTTAATAGATCTGTGAGTATGTTCTCAATATCTAGACACGGAATAAGATGCCTCTGAAAATTTGCCAGTGAACAAATTTTGAAATTTTAGCAGGTAGATTAGCACCCAAACCCTTAGAGATGCAGAAAGTTGATTAACTATATTAGAAAGATGTAATCTATTTTGGGTGAAAGTAGATTATAAGAAATCAAGTATAATTCACCTAAGTTTGATCACACAGTTGTAATGCATTATTTTTGCATGGACATATTTTTTTGTAGTGCATATTTTTGCATTTGGAGGTTTGGATGATTCTTGTATTTTCTTTTTCTCCCTTTTTGGGATTCCCATGTTCTCATTGTCAGCTTCTCCTTGCTATATTTCCCTCTGCTGTATAACTGCAGAGCTGTGAAGCTAAAGCTTGATCTTGTACCATTTACCAGAATAAAGACATATATTGGCTTTATCCACATGTTTGAGAGCATATGGATCATCCTTCCTTCACTATCCTAGGTTCCAGTTCTATAGAGAAGCACAGACTGGGGTACTTATCTCCTGACAGAGCCACTGATCTGCATCTTGACTCTTCTGCAAATGCCAGTAGTTGCTTTCCCCATAAACAGTAGTGAGCCAATGATTGTAGCTCCCTTGCAAGAAGACCTCTTCAGTGCTAATTAGGTTCTCTCTTACCTAACAAGGGTCTTTCCTAAAGAAATTTGTAATATTCTTTCTGGAACACGAGGTGAGATTTATTTCATGTGTCTTTTAGCTGAAAGGTAGCATGTCCAGTCTGACCAATTATCTACAGTTGTGCCAAGATCAGTGGAGAGCATTGAATGGTTTGGGGGAGGAAGGGGAAATCTTTACAGCTTGAGGCACTTACCTTAGGTAAGTTTGAATCAAGAGGTCCTTACCTCTCTCCAGTGATGATACAGGTGAGGCTGAACCAGATGGTTACTTACACAGCTAAGTTTAGATGAGATGAATCCCATTAGTTAACTTAGAGGGGATAGATTTTACTTCCTGTCCATTTGCACCTCCATATGATTTTTTTGACTTGTGTAAGTAGCTTATCCTGCTCAATATGCTTAATGATTTCTTAAAGAACTATTATTTGAGAGTCACAGATATGAGTACATTCACCTGTCAGGTGAAGGGGATAACCTACTACCTACTTTCATCTCCTGCCACATTCTGCCTTCAGCAATAGCCATTAACTTATTGTTCATACTCATGAAATGTATTTTTATCATCTGTCACAGTGTCGAGAAACAATATAAGAGATCAGTTGTTGCCAATAAAAATTTTTCTTCTCTGAATGACATTTGCATTTCTGTGGAGTTTTCCACACTGTCCTCATAATATAGGAAATCTTGGTATTTTGGGGATCTTATTTGTTCTTTTGCAGCTTTTGGAGATGGATGTTGAAACATAAGGTAAGAGGTTCCTTGTTCTTTCTTCTGTTTGCCTGGATGTACCTAAATTTTAGGTCAACTAAAACCACTTTGCAAGCTATGTGTCTGAAATGCAGAGGATGGTTGTGTGTTTGACATAATCATGGATGTTACAAGAATGAAAGCAGAGCTTCATTGTCAGGTGTCTCATAAATACCAGGTAGGGCTTCTGGGTTTTGCCCAGTAGGTTCAGATGTTCAGACTTGCAGGTGATAGTGCTAGATGATCAGGGACTGAATCAGAGGGGTAAATGGCAAAATTATCCTGCTGATTTTCAGTACTGCTGATGTACCTGTGGTTACCAGTTTCTATGCTGGAATTTTAGTGTCCATCCATATGGGAGCACAGGCTCTTGCAGATATTCCATGTAGCCATATAAGAGGTGCAGCATCATAAGACATCATGCCACTGTTTGCTATCTTCAGAATCCTGACATCTGTTCATCTAATTGCAGCATTTGACACTCTGCTCTTCCTGATCCTTTTAGGCTTAAATGTACTAAATTCTAACAGGTTTTTCTTACATATATCTCTGATTTATTTTCAGCGTAGTTCCCTGCATGTCTGCTTTTTGTGGATCCTGGCTGTGTGTGGAAGCTCTTCTTACTGTCAGATCCTGTGTGAGCTTTCTTAAATTCAGGCTCAACAGTAAAGGTGTACCAGAGCTGAGCCAACCATCAGTCTAGTAGTGCTGGTGTTTAATCTGCTACACCCATGTTCCAAGAGTCCAGTTTAAAGTCTGTAAGTACTTTCACTCAGTCCTTTCAGGGACTGAACAATCCATGATGTATCTTCAATTTGAGGAATACCACAGTGTACTCATATCTGCCAGCTCATGCCACAAAAATGCATGAGACCAGAAAGAGCCATCTGCAAAGAGTATTGCAGTATAGGAGCCCCAGACTGACAGTGTATCTCTCCACGTAGAGCTAACAAAGCTAGCAATGAAATGTAGTCTAGGTTGGAAACCCAACAACCAGTGGATTTTTTTTTGTATTTGCAAAGTGTTTGATTGTTAGTGTGGGTTTTATTTTGTTGGTTTTTTGTATTTGTATTTTTCTTCCAGTTAATAAAAAGATAGAAATTGTCACTTAATACCCCAGTTTCAAAACTGTTGAAGAATCAGCCTGATATTTACCAATTTTACTAAAAATAAAACTAATGACAAATGTTATGTCCAAAATACTTATTTCCTTTTAAACAGCAGTGCTAAAAAATAATCTAGCATGATTAATAGTGTTTTTGAAGCACAGGTAGTCTTTAACTTTTAAAGCCTTTGCTCTGCATTTAAGTGTAAGATTTCTCTAAAATTCCCTATGGTTATTCTAAATTCAATCCTCTTTGGAATGCAGGGAGCAGAAAAGGGGGGAGAGTTCCTGAGTTTATTTTCAATGGCATTTGGTTTGGCTCAGAGGATTTTTATAATGCTAATTTGGTCCTTCCATATTAATTCATGCTCTTCCTCTGCTCCTAAATTGGAAACTTTCCATTTTACATCTGGCAGTCATGTCCTCAGTTGTTTAACCTTTATGCTTTATCACTAGAAATAGCTGGTTTGTGCATGGAATCCAGCCTCTTAGTCATAATAACATTCCCTTCAGCTGTCCTATCTGACAACTTTTAGAGAGGTTTTCAAGTTTGGGTGGTTTTTGGTTTTATTTTGTTTTTTAATCACTATTTGCATTCTCAGAAAGCATGCCTGAGTTGATGGTGCTGCGCCACACCAAAAATTTTAAGCAAGAAAACTACAAGGCATATTCTTTACCACTAGTAGGAAGTATTGAAAGACAACCAAATGTAGTGGTTAAGATCTATGATGCATCATCCCCAGTGGTTGAGCAGTATTCAAATTAGATGCAAATCTGATTGCTGAGCATTTGGGAGCACAGTTCTTATTTTTCTAGTTAGTGAACATACATCCCAGATGCCCAGGACATCTTTGAGATGTGTCCTCACTGAGGTCTAACTTCTTTCTGTTCTTGTAACTCATGAGTTCCAGTTAGATTCCACAGCAGTTCATTCCACTGAGAGCACAGACAATATGAAAATACAGTCTGTGAAGGAGAGGTTCCCAGTCAGTGTTTTCTGTAACTTTTATCACTGTGCTGCATACCTGTACATGGTTAATTGGAGCTCTAAGGCGGTATGCAATATACACAAGGTATTTAGAAATTTTAGTCTTTGCATCTCTTTGCCCAAGTCTAACTCAATTAAGAAGCAAAACCCAGAAAAAGAGGTTTGTTCAGGTTTTTTAAGTGACACTTCCTATGCAGTTGGTTACGTGAATGGCAGTTCTTAAAACTCTCAGCTGTGAGAGGTGTGTTTATGCAGCACACATTCAGCACGAATCACAGCTGTCCCAGCTGGTGTATCTCAAGACCCTCAGAGCCCCATGCAGAGGTGCTTGTGCTCTGGAAGCAATTTGGGTCGTTACTGCTGTCCTGTCTCTTAGCAAGGTTTGTCAGCTCAAACATGGCCAAATTCACATGACTAGTATTTTCTCTGTGTGGATGGGGCACAGCTGGTGGTGGCAACCCTGCATCCTCCTCTGATTTGTTAGACTGATAAAACCCAGTAAGAAAAAAATGTTCAGTAAATGCATATACAAATTACATGACTGTGTTAAATTGGGGGGGGAGGGGGGGGAGGTATTTCAGTTTAACTGTGACCAAATTGGGATAGTAAACCATGACTCTGGCAGTTAATGCAGGACTGTTTCCTTAATAGCTTTGGATCACAAAGTAAATTTTATGAAATAAAATCCTGACAAACACTCCTTTTTTTAAAGACACATACAGATAATAAGTGTGATTTGCTTCATCAGCACATATCAAATAACCTGAGACTGATGATTAAGGGTTGTGAAGCAAAAGAGAGAAGCTGGGTATAAACTTAAGATATTCAAGTGAAGCAGATGTAAGCAAGTGCTACTACAGGTTATCCTTATATCATATTTCTGCCATCTGAATTCATTTTTACTGAGAACTTAAGTGGAAAAGGCGCTATTAAATTCTTTGGGAGGGAGCAGAACATTCCTAGGAATTTTACGACGCTTCAAAAAAGTAGCCTGTGTGTGTTACAGCAGCATAGGCAGTTCATGTTCCAGAGTAATGTTTACCCTGCAAGAAGTCTGCAGGAGAACTCTATTTGAGCCATGAGTTTTCACCTGGCTTTCAGAAATATGACACTCTTTGCAAGTCAGACCTTCCTTATGATTTGCGAGATCACCTCCCATGGCCTTAAACATCACTGGCTTTCACACTTGACGTGTGCATCTGTCTCTGTTGTAAGGGCAGTCCCTGGTGATTTGTGTGGGGAGCTCAGAGGCACGTTCATTCCACGCTGCAGGGTCTGCATGGGTGCTGCAGCAGGCTGCTGGGTTGGTGTGGGCACAGCCCTGCACAGAATGCCTCTGATGAGCATCTCTGAGCTGCTCAGTAAGCACTGACAGCCTGTGTGAGACATGTAACACCTTGGCACAGTCACACTGCTGGGAGAGGAAACTCGCTGTGCAGCACTTGGTTCAAAAGTCTCCAGCTTGAGTTTCAAGATTATTTTGCGTCTCAGAAGACTCTCTGAGTCTGGTTTACATACACCAATCAAGAAGAAATAACTGAGATTACAATGTTTACAGCTGTATATGGCACCATGAAATCAACAGTCCTTGGACTGAGAAAGTATTAAAAATACGATTGTAAGTTTAATAAGTTTTTAAATGGCTATAAATGGAGTCATAGCTGTTTCTCTGCAAGGAAGCAGAGGGTGTTTTGTAAACATCAGTCAGGTGCTTTACAACAAGGTGGGAACAAGAGAAAATGGCCAGGGTGACAGTTTTGCTGTCTTGTCAAAAGAAACTTGCTAACATAGCAAGTTAGCAGTTTGTATGCTGGGACAGCTGTCCTTTTGCATAGTTATGCTGTATCGAGAAATCTCTGAGCAATAGAGAGCAAACAGCCACTTTCGGGGAGCCTGATAAAATAGCAGAGGTAGGTCTTTTTCTGCAGGCCTTCAGAGTCCAGTGCTGAAATAACCAGCGTTTTCATGGTACGGAAAATAGGCAACACACAATAGCCAAGAAATTGGAAATCCAGTATTTTTGTCATGTCCTGAGATTATTCTTTGGCCAGCTCAAACTTTTGGTCCTGGTTTACATTTCCAAGAGGGGCACTTCACTTCTGAAGTTGTGTTTTGAACTCCCTTGGCAGAGAGGCCTGATGGTTAACAAAGAAATCAGTCTGCAAGGGTGGTACAGGCAGTCCTTAATTTAGCCTTCTAGGAGAAGGAAGAATAGAGCCAAACTTCATGCAACAGTAGCATTGACTCTGTCTCCTGTTTCAGCTTATTAAAATAACACTTCAGTGGTTTTTAAAAGGCATTTTCCTAAATGTTTTCTAATGCCCATGACAATTTTAGAAGCTGGGAAGTAAATATTTTTTGCTACCAGTGGGTTTGGGTTTTTTTTCCTCCACTTGGCAAGCAGTGGTATTTGGGGGATTTTGTATTTTGTTTTGGTTATTCTTCTACAATATTTAGGATGAAATAGAAATTAGCTTTGCTACCAACACCTTGCAGATACAGACACACGAAATACTTGAACTTGTCAAAGCAAGCTATTTTTTGCATCAGAATTCTTGAGTTTATTTTCTGCTTGCATGTTTTCACAAACAGAAGGCTTCTTCCCAGCTGCTGTGGACAAAACATTGTGTCTGTAAGATCAAAAAAACAGTGGCTTTTTAGTTAGTACTGTAGAGATCAGCTATGGAAGTTGAAGAAAAATAAGCAAAATTTGATTATTACAAGGGCACTTAAGAATGATGTTAAGCTAAAAAATAAGGAAAAGGCAAATGTGGTTTCAGCATCTAATATCAGTAAAATTAATTCTTAATGCTTTCTAACTGGGTCTTGAAATGAGCTGTGGGAGTAAACTCGGGCTCTGGGGTTTTGATTTATATCCAGCCCTTGACTTCTTTTTTTTTTTTTTTTTTTTTTTTTTTTTTTTTTTATGGACACTTATTATGTCATGACAAACTAATTTCACCTCACAAGCACATGAACTCTCCTTGCAGTAAGGTGGGAAAGTCACCTGTATGCGAAAATCAGCAGTCCCAGGGCAAGCTGTATCATCCCCCCAAGTCAGAGCCTCAAGGGCATCAGTGAGTGAAGATGTGCTTACTGTTTCCTTCCTGTTCACCCAAAACACTCTTAAGTGACCCATTTGTGCAAGAGATGTGTTCTCTCCTGCCCCTTTTTTCGTTTTCTTGTTTGGTCTAGTGTCTTGCTGGAGTGCTAAAACGATTTGGCAATAGTTTTGGGAAAGAGGACAGTGTTGAATCTTAAAGACACTTACAGGGAGTCACCAGGTCTTCAAAAGGCAAGTTGCATGACCTTTTCTGTGTGTCAAAGTCATAGTCCTCAAAATGGCAAAATTTTTGTTTATTTCATAGTTTTTGCAGTTTGAGCCAGGACTTTTAAAAGAGGTTTTTGTTGTGATTTGATTCCCCTTAAATCTGAATGGGAGTTAGGTGGTTTGATTTTCTCATTTCAGCAATATTCAAATCAACTATCTTATGTGAAAATGTGTAAAATTTTTTTTTCTTGGATTTTTGTGTTACTAGTGATCTGATTTTACAACCTTTTGAAATGAAGTAGCAAATAAGTTATGGAAAAGTTACAGTTTAAATTACAAAGAAATATATATCTACTATCTGTAAGGGCCAGATGAGTCCCAGCACTACTGTGGTAAACGGATTATCGTTACTGTACTTCTCCCACAATCCTTAGGGAAACTGAAATAAAAAATTTAAAAGGGCGTTGTCAGGCACCCCAGAAAAAAAAATAAAAAATAGGCATTTAGTTAAGACAAAGCAAAACATCTCGAGGTGCCATGTGCAGAAATAACCACTTCAGAAATGCCTCTTTACTGAAGAAATGTTACTGCGCAATAACAGTTGCCAGCTGGTTGAGATGGAACGCTTTGGAAGTAGAGGTGCAATTCAGAATAAAAACGTATGTACTGTAACAAATTATAGGCAGAGAGAATATTTCAAGTTCTCCATCACGTTCCTTAGCTACAAATAATCCTGTGAAATATTTGTTCCAAAGGTCAAATAAAAAATACTTCAAAGCAAAAAGGGTAATACTGAAACTGTCTCTAGAAAGTTTATTCTGAAAATATTTTAGGAGCTGAGAAACTTTTCTCATTCAATAGTCCTACAGGTTTTAACACTAGGTAATGAGGAGGTCTGCAAACACTTGAGCATGAGGATCACTTATGTCATCAGGCTGAAAACAAGGGGGTGTGGTTTTGGAAGACTTGTTTGAAGAAGATAGAAGAAATTCTTTAAGGGTGGTGAGGCACTGGAACAGGTTGCCTAGAGAAGCTGTAGATGCCCTATCCCTGGAAGTATTCAAAGCCAGGTTAGATTGGGTTTTGAGCAACCTAATTCAGTTGAAGACATCCCTGCCTATGGCTGACTAGAGGTTGTGTATACAGATGAAATTTCTTGGTTCTCTGAAACCATCTAGATCAAAATGAGATTTTTCTTCCAAGTCTTGAGCTATTTGGATATTAAGCATCCAGTCCTACTAAACTCATAGTCACCATACACTATCCTGGGCGAAAATATTGGCATCTCCAGAGAGCTGCTGGTCCTATGTATCTTCTGCTAAGAAGAATCACCCACCAAAGGTGCCTTCCTCCTCCTGCTATGGAGACATCTAAGCAAGTAGGGCAGATGAGCTCCCTTATATCTGGACAATTTGCATGAGGTGAAATGAAAACCTTACCTCACCAGCAGGGTAGATGGGGGTGTCTTTATATAGGACAGTCTTTATACTGAATATTGTGTCATACATAACAGAGCCATGCCCTGTTTGTTGTAAATAACAAACTTTGTTACCAGTTTTAACCTAAATATTAGCAAGTTTTAGGCCTGATTAGTGGTGTCTTACTGATTTATACAAGCTGGGATGTGCAGGTCTTCTCAAGTAGCTGCAAGTATCAGTAAGATGATTTTTAGTACTAAATCCTTATACTGCTCCATTATAAGCCAATTTTTTTCAAAACTGCTGTAATTTAGTTACTGCACCTGCTATTTTTCTGGCAGTTGTCATGCTTTATTTTTCACTGGAGGACACCTTACTTTTCCCATCAAGTGTGATTGAGGCTAGCAAACCTAGCAGCAAGTCCACACCCAGCCTGCATAAGCATGGGGCCAAGGGAGCCCTCCAATGTCAACCTCAATTTACTAGTGGATGGAGCCTTTCTGCCTGTATAGCTCTGCCACTATTCTCACTGAAGAAACACAGACTTTCAAAAGCTGTGAGCGTATCTTGAGTCCTACCATGCCTGCAGAAGGGCTTTGGACTGTAGCAGTGCAGGTGTAGAGGTACTCGAATGCTGGGACTCAGTGGAGTTAGAGTGTGTTCCTTTTCCCAGCTCTGACAGTCGGCCTGTGAGCTCTTGGACATCTCCTGAAGTGCACCCAGCAGTAATTTTCCACCTGCATCTACACAAATCTCAGGAGATGCGGGAGGCATTACGCATAGATTCCGTGAAAAACAAAACAAGCTTATTGCAAGCAGGCTTAAAGTGCTGGATTTGTACTTCACAAGAAAAATGCTCGTGCATAAAAATAAGAGAAATCACAAAAACCTCTGCTATCACTTATGCCAGGTAAGAGGGTGCATTTCCTACTGTCTTGTGTTTGGGACTGCAACTGCTTCCAGTTTGGCAGCTGAGCACTGCAAAGACTATGAGACAGTCACCTTATTTGATCCTATCCAGTTCAGCTATTTTGATTTATCTCAGTTAAGTTGCTAAGTTGCTGCCCCAGCACCCTTTTGCACGATTTTGGAACACTGCAAATATAACAAGTGGATAGAATCTAATTTAGTGCATTCTACTACAGGAAAAAAACCCTGTACTCAGTCATTCTGTTATCACACCTACTACTGTCATGCCATTGTTTATTTCCTGATAGGGCAGTGTTGAACAAAAGAGGGCTTTGGTGTTTCTTCGGGGTGAGAAGCTGTAAGTTTTTTCTATAAATACAGTCTAAACTGATTTGCACATTTTCTTTAAGAAGGGCTGTGTGGCATGCCTCAAATGGAGACATCTTTACTCAGCAGGTAAGGGTGATGAGTTAAGCCTTTTTACTCCAGAGAGTGCTTAATTGCTCTCTCTTGAGAGAAAAAAAATTGCCAAACAAACAAATAAACAGAAAATGGAAGTGTTCCAACTATCTGTAAAAGTTTTGTTTTCACACTGTGCTTCAATCTCATCACAATTTTTGAGGAGTAATATTGGTAGTCAGACATTCCTCAGATGGGAAGTGATTAGAGTGTGAATTGCTCTAGAAAAGCACTATTTCAAGTAATAACACAGCAGGTGTTTTGAAAGAAAGCTGCTTTAACCTTTCAGATTGCAGAGGCATCCCAGTAATTCTAAAAATCACAAACAACTGCCTAATTTCACTACTGCTTTCCTAATCAAAAGGGAAAATGGTGTAAGGAATCTGAATTTTGAAAGACATTCTCCTGCAAATTCGCAGTTTCCTATTTCTGATCTGTTACTAGAAATAGTCATTTATATGCAGTTTCAAGACCTCCATGCTGGAGCATAGCATGTTGATGGCATTGATGAGCACGCAAGGTACAAAAACCTATGTTCTGCTGTTTGATGCAGAAAATTTTGTCTTAAAGATTACAAGTGAATGAAAATCTTTTTGAAATCATCCTAATGGCACAATGAAATCTTGCACATTGTTTCTGTCTGAATTTTGTTTATAACCAATGTACTTTGTTCTTCCCTTGCCTCATCACCTTCCTGAGAAAGCCTTGTGCTGAGTAGCTCTTAACAAGTTTTGATCAAGTAAATTCTTGTCCTTAATTAATTAATTGAATTGACCTGTGGAATAGAAACTTGGCATTATCCCCATTATGCACAAGGTTAAGGTGTAGTTAGATTTTCCTCCTACATAGCTGCATATTATCTGTTGAGATTGCAAAGCAAAGTTCTTCATTTAACTGTTAATCTATTCTTGAGAACCCAAATTATGAATAGTACCAAAAGAATCTAAAGGCTTGTCCTGCTTGGACTGAATAGCACAAGTCTCAGTATTCTTAATGGATGCAGGATTAATTTCCTCTTTTTGCATTGTAAAATTGTGAGCATCAGAAGTAATGCAAACAATTAAATTATTCTATTTGTCATGTTTTAAGACCATAGATTACACATTACTTCACACATGTTCTGTTTTTTCATTAGTATATTTGGCTAATAGCCAGTCATCTATTAATGGTAGGGCAAAATTTGCAGTGTCAGACAACGTGCAAGATATTGAGCACATTCCCACCCATCCTAGCATAAGAGCATAGGGGTTGATTCAGAGACTTCAGCTTGGCAGAAGTCTGAATGCAGCAGAGATGTGCTCCAAAGCACACAGAAATCACTGTGAAAAACCTCAGTTACATCAGTGAGTTTGGGATAAAGCACTGGAATTTCCTGAAAGGAAAATAAATGGCAAATATTTCTAATTGTAAGTAATTTTAAAGCAGACCACTTTGTTCTCCAAAATCACTTTTAAGGAACTGTTAGAGACCAAGAACATGTATAATTTGCTTAGTTTGATGTCTAGGATATCTTTTTCCTGCTTACTCTTTTTAGTTGATAGAAAAGAAAAAAATATCTTGCAAGCTTACCCCTGATTGATCACAGATAAATTAAAAGCTTTGATGTGGCCAGCAAAGCATACTTACTGATCTAATAACAAATACAAATGTTTTTGGAAAAAAAAGCTCTTGGGCGTGTACTGAAATTACATGTTTGTTTTTCTCCCCTCTTTTGAATAATAAAAAAATTAGACCTTTTTTTAGGAATGTTTCCTCAAGCTGATTGTTCTGCTTCAGCTATGCACACACTCTATAGCAGAAAGGGTAAACAAGTACAGCTTTGTACTTGTTCCAGAACAAGAAAACTTATATTCAGAACTGTTTTCATAAAAGCCACTGAGAGCTTAACCTGTCTTAGGTTGCTCTCGCTTGGCTTTTCTTCTATGTAAGGCTTTCTGATACCAGGCCTATATGCTCCTATAGGTCCCAGTTTTAGGGAAGAATATATAGAGATTAGTAAATTCTCTTGTTTGTCCTAAAATTCAGGGGTAAGTGATCAAGTTTACATTCCTCAGGTTTTTGTTAGGCTTTGTTTTGTAGAGGGAGTAGTTGTGAATTGCAGCAATGCCTGGTGATAAGCTCCTGTGTGCTCTTTTAGCTGAGCATTTTAAAATTCCAGTGCTCAGCATATCGGAAATAAGGTACTGGAAAGACTTAGGTGTCAATGCCTTACTGAGCTCAGTAAGGGACAAGAACTTGCCTGCCAGTAGAAGGGTCTTCATTTTCAGAAACTGTTACTGTGTGGCTGAGATGAGTATGTCATGTCATGTGGCTCATGACACCCTGTCCATGCTACCTGTCAAATAACCTCCTTCCTGAGTACAGCATGCTCTGCCTTGAAGTGCCTGTGCACCCACAGCTATGAGGCGGGTGCCCTCCTGTGCCGTCCTCCAGTCTCAGAAATCCCAATCTTTCCAGCCTTAGATTTTTCATGGACACTTCTATACTTACTTGATCTTTTCCAAGCATTTAGCCCCTCTTGGTTAAACACCCATTCTCTTCCTCTCAAGTTTGCTCTGATGGGAGTAATCAAGCAGCTCACTTGGCTTTGTTTTGTCCCCCAAGAAAAACATACTTAGTGGAAATGTTTCTTTGATTTACTTTTAGATAATTTTAAAAGGTC